>NW_026061832.1:0-1200000 GCF_023897955.1 Schistocerca gregaria | reverse complement strand
ATTTCGTAAAAAGGTCTCGCCGCGACGAAAAACGTCTGTGCTGTAATGACTTCCATCCCAACTCGTGTATCATATCTGCCACACTCTCTCCCCTATAACGTGATAATACAAAACGAGCTGCCCTTTTTTGCACCCTTTCGATGTCCTCCGTCAATCCCACCTGGTAAGGATCCCACACCGCGCAGCAATATTCTAACAGAGGACGAACGAGTGTAGTGTAAGCTGTCTCTTTAGTGGACTTGTTACATCTTCTAAGTGTCCTGCCAATGAAACGCAACCTTTGGCTCGCCTTCCCGACAATATTATCTATGTGGTCCTTCCAACTGAAGTTGTTCGTAATTTTAACACCCAGGTACTTAGTTGAATTGACAGCCTTGAGAATTGTACTATTTATCGAGTAATCGAATTCCAACGGATTTCTTTTGGAACTCATGTGGATCATCTCACACTTTTCGTTATTTAGCGTCAACTGCCACCTTACACACCATACAGCAATCTTTTCTAAATCGCTTTGCAACTGATACTGGTCTTCGGATGACCTTACTAGACGGTAAATTACAGCATCATCTGCGAACAGTCTAAGAGTACTGCTCAAATGGTCACACAGGTCATTTATATAGATCAGGAACAGTAGAGGTCCCAGGACGCTTCCCTGGGGAACACCTGATATCACTTCAGTTTTACTCGATGATTTGCCGTCTATTACTACGAACTGCGACCTTCCTGACAGGAAATCACGAATCCAGTCGCACAACTGAGACGATACCCCATAGCTCCGCAGCTTGATTAGAAGTCGCTTTTGAGGAACGGTGTCAAAAGCTTTCCATAAATCTAGAAATACGGAATCAACTTGAGATCCCCTGTCGATAGCGGCCATTACTTCGTGCGAATAAAGAGCTAGCAGCGTTGCATAAGAGCGATGTTTTCTGAAGCCATGCTGATTACGTGTCAATAGATCGTTCCCTTCGAGGTGATTCATAATGTTTGAATACAGTATATGCTCCAAAACCCTACTGCAAACCGACGTCAATGATATAGGTCTGTAGTTAAATGGATTACTCCTACTACCCTTCTTGAACACTGGTGCGACCTGCGCAATTTTCCAATCTGTAGGTACAGATCTATCGGTGAGCGAGCGGTTGTATATGAGTGCTAAGTAGGGAGCTATAGTATCAGCGTAATCTGAAAGGAACCTAATCGGTATACAATCTGGACCTGAAGACTTGCCCGTATCAAGCGATTAGAGTTGCTTCGCAACCCCTAAGGTATCTACTTCTAAGAGACTCATGCTAGCAGATGTTCGTGTTTCAAATTCTGGAATATCCCATTCGTCTTCCTTGGTGAAGGAATTTCGGAAAACTGCGTTCAATAACTCCGCTTTAGCGGCACAGTCGTCGATAACAGTACCATCGGCACTGCGCAGCGAAGGTATTGACTGCGTCTTGCGGCTTGTGTACTTTACATCGACCAGAATTTCTTCGGATTTTCTACCAAATTTCGAGACAAAGTTTCGTTGTGGAACCTATTAAAGGCATCTCGCATCGAAGTACGTGCCAAATTTCGTGCGTCTGTAAATATTAGACCACCTTCGGGATTTCGCGTTCTTCTGAACTTCGCATGATTTTTCCGTTGCCTCTGCAACAGCGTTCGGACCTTTTTTGTGTACCACGGGGGATCCGTTCCATCTCTTACCAATTTATGAGGTATAAATATCTCAATTGCTGTTGCTACTATATCTTTGAATTTGAGCCACATCTCGTCTACATTCGCATAGTCAGTTCGGAAGGAATGGAAATTGTCTGTTAGGAAGGCTTCTAGTGGCACTTTATCCGCTTTTTTAAATAAAATTATTTTGCGTTTGTTTCTGATGGATTTGGAAGAAATGGTATTGAGCCTAGGTACAATGACCTTGTGATCACTAATCCCTGTATCAGTCATGATGTTCTCTATCAGCTCTGGATTGTTTGTGGCTAAGAGGTCAAGTGTGTTTTCCCAACCATTTACAATTTGCGTGGGTTCGTGGACTAACTGCTCGAAATAATTTTCGGAGAAAGCATTTAGGACAATCTCGGCAGACGTTTTCTGCCTACCACCGGTTTTGAACAAGTATTTTTGCCAACATACCAACTATAACCGTTTGAGTCGGGTATTTATTTGTTACGAGACTCAAACTTTCTCTGAACTGTTCCGCAACTGTATCATCGGAGTCTGGGGGTCGGTAGAAGGAGCCAGTTATTATCTTAATTCGGCTGTTAAGTATAACCTCCACAGACACCAATTCGCACGGAGTACCTACTTCGACTTCACTACAAGATAAACCACAACTGACAGACACAAACACTCCACCACCAATTCTGCCTGATCTATCTTTCCGGAACACCGTCTGAGACTTCGTAAAAATTTCTGCGGAACTTATTTCAGGCTTTAGCCAGCTTTCTGTACCTATAACGATATCAGCTTCTCTGCTTTCTATTAGCGCTTGAAGCTCAGGGACTTTTCCAGCGCAACTACAACAATTTACAACTATAATTCCGACTGTTCCTTGATCCAAGCACGTCCTGTATTTGCCAAGCACCCTTTGGCATTGCAGCCCATCCCGCACTTTCCCGAGGCCATCTAACCTAAAAAACCGCCCAGTCCACGCCACACAGCCTCTGCTACCCATGTAGCCGCCAGATGAGTGTAGTGAACTCCGGACCTATTCAGCGGAACCCGAAACCCCACAAACCTATGGCGCAAGTCAAGGAATCTGCAGCCAATACAGTCGCCAAACCGTCTGAGCCTTTGATTCAGACCCTCCACCCGGCTCTGCACCAAAGGTCCGCAGTCGGTTCTGTCAACGATGCTGCAGATGGTGAGCTCTGCCTTCATCTCGTAAGCAAGACCGGCAGCCTTCACCAAATCAGATAGCCGCTGGAATCCAGAGAGAATTTCCTCAGATCCAAAGCGACACACGTCATTAGTGCCGACATGTGCCACCACCTGCAGCTGGCTGCACCCTGTGCTCTTCATGGCATCCGGAAGGACCCTTTCCACATCAGGAATGACTCCTCCCGGAATGCACACGGAGTGCACACTGGATTTCTTCCCCTCCTCAGCCGCCGTATCCCTAAGGGGCCCCATTACGCGCCTAACATTGGATCTCCCAACTACCAGTAAGCCCACCCTCTGCGATTGCCCGGACCTTGAAGGCTGACAATGATCCTCTGAAATAGGGCAGGCAGCTGCATCTGGCTCAGCCAGAGACAGTGCCTGAAACCGGTTTGTCAGACACACTGGGGAGGCTTTCTGATCAGCCTCCGGGGACGCCTTTCGCTGCCTGCCAGGCCTTGGAACGACCTCCCAATCAACCACAGGCGAGGGCTCAGCGCCACTGCGGGCGGCAACCGGGGCAACCACAGCGGCAGACCAATAACTTAGGTTATCTGAACATGAGAGAAACTACAGATTAAGAAAGAAAGGTTAAACCTTTGCTAATTATCTGATAACAGAAAACTAATCGCTCAAATTATGTTGATTGTAAGATTTTACATTCTGTAAAGAATATCAAAAGGATGATCCACCTGGAAATACTTGAAATGACTAAACATATGACTCAGAATGCCATGTTAGTATTAAATGACAAAACTCAGTTTCCTTGGGTCTCTGAGTGGAGGACCATCCTGCAGGTGATGTGCTGTTCATTAGGTAGGTTTGTTGCAGATACTGCTCACCTCTCCAGAGGCATATTTTGTAGTGCTGTTCTACAAACACAGTAGCTTTGATTGGAAGCATCAATATATCGCTATGACATCACACAATCTGACGATGTATTTGGTATTTATGTATCACAGTGTGGTATTTGTTATACATAGAATATCTTTGGTTAGAAATTCTTTATTATGTATTAGACGAGACGTCACTATTTCTACCAATTTCTTCATTTCTAACACTATGACATAACACACACACTAGTAATGGAGTGGTGGCTTAGCAGTGATCCGTAAATCGGAACCACGCTGGACTGTGATTGGCAGATAGAGTCACAATGGCGACGTGACGCCGGGAAAAGTGTGGTGGAAAATCTGGTAGCAATAAGAAAAAGAAAGAAAAATACATAAAACTGAGGAATACACAAAAAATATGAAAATGGGTGAAAACTACAAAAAAATATGGAATAATGAGAGTACTTCCTGGATGCGGCATCCGCTGGTGCCTCTAATTATATAATACTGGTATTAACAAATATAACTCAAGTGACATGACTTAATGTAATTCGTTACAAACAAATAGCCATTGGCTGATGCCCCCCCCCCCCCCCCCCCCGTGCTTTACAGCTCTGGAGTAGCCCCTCGCACTCAAGTGTCCCAGTTATAAAAGAGGGGAGGAGGTAATGCTTGATCCTCATTGCTTAGAGGGGAGAGTAAGTGAGCCGGTTGTCGTCACCTTTGTCACATGACAAAGTTGCCTCGATGACTACTCTGGGGACTATAATCAATTCTCACTGGTTCTCGGGGAATAGGGTGGAAGGGGGGGGGGGGTGTTTACCAAGCATTCCCAAGTTGGTAACCTGACACCTAATGTAAGATATTTGCAGATTCAACACACCTATCCTGCAGTCCTCCATTGCCTCAATAGACATCTCTGCTGGCCAACGTCCCGTACTGAACAGAAAGACTTGCTATGTGGGTCCCATTAAATAATGTAGACGGCATTAGCACATCTGCATCTTAGCAGGATGACCAACTGAAAATAGGATGTTTGCAGTGGTGCACATGTACATTTAGATTGGAGATCTGCATCTCAAGATTGCACATAGAACGAGTATTGGGGACTGAAGACGCCAAATAAACTGTTTCAGCGCAGTGGCTCCGGGGTAAACTGACCTTATGGCATCTTCCTCAACCGAATCAGTGCATGACAGCTAGGAGAGAAGGAGAGCAACGTCAAACTGATAAATGGGCTCATACGGTCAAGTTCTTTGTAACTTGACATGATTATGTAATCACTGAAATAGCGTCACACATGCAGTAACCACTCACAGACAGCAAGTGCAGCTCTAGCAGTGGAGGGTGTACGCATAGCGTGTCAGGGGACGCGGAAAACGGTGCAGTCGTTGATAGGAAAAGGAGAAACTGAATTGGCGACCAAAAGGGCACGACAATTGTTTTTCGAGCCAGGGATGGAAGCGGCTAAGTTTAAAAATTGTTCGCTGTCACCGTGGCTGAAGCATGAAGTCAACGGTAAGACGGCGCTAACCAAACCTGGCGCCAGTGGAAATGTAGTGCAGCGCGCCCCACAGATGACAGGAGTGAATGATGGCTGTGGAGACGTGTACGGCCGAAGAGACGAGCAGCTGTTGAGCAGCTGGCCGCCCATCTTAGCCGAGGGGCTGCCGACTGCGTCTCCTCAGCGGCCGTTCACCACACGTTGCTGTGTCTGAACCTCTACAGCAGGCGCCCGCTTCAGGTCAGCATGCTGACCGCTGTTCGTCGTCGACAGAGGCTGGAATTCGCAGCCCAGTACCGTAATTGGACGTCCACCCAGTGGCAACAGATGGCCTCATCACGTGGTTCCCGTTTTTATGGTCCACTAGACTGACGGCTGCTGGCGTTTATGGCTAGAAACATCTAAAAGAAAACACCCGGCAACAGTCGTCAGAAGAGTCCAGGCCAGAGGCGGGAGCGTTGTGGTATTGGAAACGTTTTCATGGCAAACCCTGATCAGTTTTGTGAACGAAACGGCATTCGTCATCTAACAAGTGCTCCGTTTCACCCGCAGACCAGCGGACAAGCAGATCGCTTCATACGGACTTGCAAACAACAGTGGCCAAGCTTCTCACCACCTACACATTTACTATAATACAGAATAAAATCTGATTAATAGTTTAAATTAAAAACCTCGGAATGGTGTTTTATTGTAAATTTATTAAGATTCTAATCGGAACAGGCGCTGCAACTCTTTTCCGCCTCCTATCGCTCACACCCACGAGACGGACCATCACTGCCGGAACTTCTGCACGGCCGCAGCCATAGGTCAGTGCTTCAGTTGCTACACCCACCACAGCACCCGGTGCCGCGAATGGGCCGCAGGTACCGCTTCGTGCCGCGTAATCTTGTTTTTTTTTTTGTACTGTTTATGGCAACAGTGAGCGCTGGTGCAAGAGGCGTGGTTCAGGAACGCATTGGCTCTTTACATATTTGATTGCAGCTTCGAATGGTTTGCACCGCCGCCATCAGAACCAAATTCGTGCGTGTCATCTCTCCACCATTCTGCTGCTTTTCTTCCCCCATGTTCACTGCCTCACAGGGGCGCACGGCCTTCGCAGATGCCCGCTGGTGCCACCAAGAAACAGATGGACGATACGCCCTCGCCCTACCGTACCCGCTCGCCGACCCAATGGAGGTGGACATGGCATCAGCATCGCCGTCGCCCTCGTTGCCCCAGGACACGCCCTTAGGCCTGGATGTGCGGCCTGGCAGCAGTTTTCTGGAGTGCGTTGCTGTTGCCTCACAAGCCAGAAGGCAGGGTACAGCCAGAAGCACGCCATTCTCCACAGCTACGGCTCCTCGCTCATCTCTACGTCCAGCGTCCTGCCTCCCTCCCCATTGTCATTAACTGCCTCACTACACGGCAACGGTGCGCCATTTCGGGGGGAGGGGGGGGGGAGGTAATGTGCTGGCATAAGCTCTCGCCAGCACAGCAGGTGACACAGAGGTTGTGAGAAGATTGATTGTAGTCACCGGAGCAAGCGAGCCTATCGGGAGAGAGGCCAAAGACGCACTCGCAAACAATGCGCCGCCAGCGCCCTCTCGACCTCCAGTATTTAGATTGCCGCCGCAGATTTGGGGTGGAGAGGGGGGTAGTCAGCAGGCGTCCAGTGAGTCAACGAACTGAGTCATCAGTCACAGCCTAATGGGAGTCGAAATCGCAGTTAGCTCAGCCTCTAGCTCACAGTCAGTACCTAGCCATCAGAATAGTGTGCATAGTCCAGGTCTTGTGTGAAGTAAAAGTCGGCCATCTTAAGTAACTTCTTGTTCTTATAAGTAAAGAACCCTGTTAATACACCCATGCACCTTTTGTTATAGAAGAGGATACTGGCAACCAAACAACATGCTCTCCTTGCTTCCCACAGTACAAGTCTACAGTGACAACAAGACGACACAAAATTCCTTGAATGATCTTGTCATTCTGGAAGCCACAGTGGATCAACACAAATATGCGTCGATGTCAACCTCTACATGCAGTTTGTTTTTCCTAAGCGCGATGGCAACTACCAGCAGGACAATGCAACGAGTCACACAGCTCACAGTGTACGAGTGGTTTCAAAGAGTGGCTGGATGGGGCTGCTCGTTCCATGCTTGCTCAGCTGAGACAAGTAGCCAGGCTGGCCACGGCTGTAGACTTGGCACGGCTCCACATCCCTGCCGGTACCTTCCAGAACCTCAGCGACTCTCTTCCCACGCGTCTCCCAGCACTCTTAGCCGCAAAGTCATCCGACAGATGGTCATATTAATGTGAGTGCACATTGGAAGTCACAGGCAGCACTGCAGCCCTGCACGCCTTAGAGCTGAAGAGTGGGAAGCAATCAGGGCGCCATGGTTCTCAGACACTTTGTACCTCCTGTAAACCTCCAGAGGCAAAGAAGTAAGGAAGGCTGCATAGCACTGGCGTAACGGGATATTAAGGTTTGTGTTGGGATAGCAACATTCTAACGAAATACGACACAATTAAATAAGAAACACCTCGAATATGTCGCTCTTGAATATCATAAGAATTCTCTTCATTATTAAGTATCGTACAAAAAATTTATTACCATTAACGTATTCACTGGCATTGAAATGCATAGTGTAAAGGCATTGGCCATGTATGTGTGTAATGTCCTTAGAACTACTTAAAACCAACTAACCCAAGTTCTAAGGGACTGATGACCTCAGATGTTAAGTCCCACAGTGCTCAGAGCCATTTCGTAGAGGCCTGTAAGCGTAAAATCGTTAGTTCGAATTTCGCTATTAGCATTCACTTTTACTTTTATTTAAATACCGAATTTATGATAATATGGAAACGTTTATTATCAAGTATCGAATCACATTTTTTAATAAAAATAACGTCCTTTTTAAAATTTATTGGGTACAAAAATGCGAAACATCAGATACAAAATAAACCCTATTTTCATTTCTAGAGATTGAACTGCGTTGTTGATGTACAACTTTCTTATTTAATAAACGCGTTTCGCCTCTCTATATCAAATTTTTACGCGGTCAGTAATTCGAAATGGAGAGATTTTATTATCATTAAAGACTATGAGATAATGTCATTTTCATTTGTTAATAAATGTGAAACATAAATACTAAAAATAGACATTGCTACTAGCAAGATTCGAATCACAGCTACGCTCCTTTTTACTTTTCCCATTTAGCTCCGTCTTACGCTCACCATAAAAGAATTCTTAAGTTGATAGAGGCTTGTAGCTCGTAACGGTATTTTCCTCACAGGATTCGACCTGATTCCTCTTCCAGAATGCTTAAGTAACCCTCTCAAAACTATAACCTGGTCTTTGTACAAGGTGAGCTGCTTCGTGAAAAGCAGAGAAACAACTTCTTCATGCAAAAGAATGGAATAAACTGTGAAGTAACACTCCTCTTCGCAAAATTGTTAAACATCGTCACGCGAAGAAAGGAAGTTATAACAAATTACTCTGGAAGACAACAAGAAAAAGGCTCCTCTTCACAGGAAAAACAAGCAATAACAACTCTTCTTAAAAAAACAATCAAAATACATGTACATCGGCCATTAATCTATTTTACTGGGAGAAATTTCTAGAAAATTGCAGGAAAATTATTTCTATTTCTGTTGTAAGTTGGTTATTAAAACTACTGTTGCATATTTAAGTAGTCACTAACGCCCGTTGTGTCTCTCGTTGAAGTGAGTATGTAAGGGACAATGTGAGTCACGTACCACACGCAAATGTTATGTTAGAACTGCCAATCCGATGGTAATATACACTGAAGAGCCAAAGAAACTGGTACACCTGCCTAATATCGTGTAGGTCCCCCACGAACACACAAGTGCCGCAACACGACGTGGCATGGACTCGACTAACGTCTGAAGTAATGCGGTAGAGAACTGACGCTGTGAATCCTGCAGGGCTGTCCATAAATCCATAAGAATACGAGGGGGTGGAGATCTCTTCTGAACAGCACGTTGCAAGGCATCCCAGATATGCTCAATAATTTTCGTGGCTGCGCACCTTGGTGGCCAACGTAAGTGTTTAAATTCAGAAAAGTGTTCCTGGAGCCACTCTGAGGCAATTCTGGACGTGTAGGGTGTCGCACTGTCCTGCTGAAATTGCCCACGTCCGTCGGAAAGCACAATGAAAGTGAACGGATGCAGGTGATCAGACAGGATGCTTAGGAACGTGTCAGAGTAGTATCTAGACGTATCAGGGGTCCCATATCATTCCAACTGCATTGAAATTTGCAGCAATTTTCGGAAGGACTGCACTTCTGTCACATTGAACGATTCTCTTCGGTCGTCGTTGGTCCCGTTCTTGCCGAATATTTTTCCGGCCACAGCGATGTCGGGAATTATATGTTTTGCCGGATTTCTGATATTCACGGTACCCTCGTGAAATCCTCGTACGGGAAAATCCCCAATTCTTCGCTACCTCGGAGATGCTGTGTCCCATCGCTCGTGCGTGGACAGTAACATCCCGTTCAAACTCACAATCATGACCTATTGTAGCAGCCTTGACAGGTCTAACGACTGCGCGAAACACTTGTCTTACGTAGGCGTTGCCGACCGCAGCGCCGTATTCTCCCTGTTTACATACCTCTCTGTTTGAATACGCATGCCTATACCAGTTTCTTTGGTGCTTCAGTCTATTTTCTAGCGGTATGGTTGAAGGCGCCGTGTGCGTGACACGGGCCAATCATTTCGCTGCACACTCACTTGCGGAGGAATATATTAAGAAGATAACTATAAGAGTTCTGTGAAGGTTACAGAACTTCCGAGTATATTAAGCAAAGGCGATATTTCAACCTTTTTTGAGAACTGTGTCGTACTATACGTACGCAAGGAAGTACACGTGCGACACTGACCTTGAACTGCGGTAGGTATGAAGGAAGTGGCAGAGGTCAATTCAGCAAGGTCCTCTCGTCTGCCTCAGAGCAGGTTACAGCAACGGAGCGTATCCGGTATCGGGACATCATTGTCGTTTCTTTCGTGTCAGAAGCGCTACTTGAAATTTCTCTATAGAGCGTAAGAACACGTTTGCAAGAAATTGTTGGTCCACTTTATCAGTTTTGATGCAATTTTTGTGATGGCGTAGTGGCGCTATCGCAGGTCAAAAACGACACACTCAGAAAATGTTCGTTAAAAGAAATCGTTAGTAATGCGAGCAATATCGTTTCTTTTTTGCGAGTTAGTAGTATATCGGTCAAATATAGTAATGGAAATCCTAATCACTTACAGTCTTGACCAGTAACCCTCGCAATACTCGCATTACCAGGGGGGGGGGGGGGTACTTTGTACCCACCTTTTGAAAATATTGAAATCTACTCGGGTACTTTATTTTCTTAAGTTTTGTAAAAAATGTTTGTTGTCTTTGATGAAATCTTCTTACAGATTTTATGATTGTTTTACATTTTTCGCTTAAGCTTAATCCGAAATTTTAAGTTGAAGGGAGGTGGTCATAATGTCTTACCCGCTTGGTAGTAGATGAGACTTCCACAATGTTTGTCTTACTCCACAAATAACAGCATTATATGACCTTAGAACACATGGAAATTATATTTCTCTGGACTGATAGCAACAATGGTCCCAACAATGATTCATTTCCCTTTGTTTCTTTATTGTTTCCTGTTCAGTGGCACTTAGTTCAGTCTTAATACAACTGTGCTTCAAAACTTGTCGACATTCACTTACTGATGGAGAAATATCACAGATTTTGGAAGAAGCTACGGCTTCTCAAATGGAATCTGATCAAACTGAAGCTGTAGTGAGTGGACCTGAAGAGGATTGTGTTGTGCGCTAGGATGTGGACAGTGATAGAGCACTTACAGAAGCTGATGATGAACTCTGGGTACCTGAAACTGATGACGTCGCAGTTTGCGAGGTTAGTGACAAGGATATTACAAGCACTGGAAAAATTTATACCTCCAAACCACCTCAAATTAGAAGACGAGTAGCAGAAAACACAGTGAAAGAAAGAGAAGGCATAAGAGACGAAGGTAAACTAGGAACAATAACAGACATATTTGAAGAGTTTTTGTCTCCAGAAATTGTCAACATCATAATAAAGCATACCAATCAAGAAGCATTGAGGCAGAAAATACCCAAGACAGACAGACAGACAGACAGACAGACAGACCTGCGTTCATAGCGTATATAGGACTATTTATTATAATGGGGAAGGAAAACGACAGTAAGTCATCATTTATAGATTTATGGTTCTATACTTAAGGAATGTTTGTTTATACTGCTACAAGTCGTACCAGATTCGAGCAGCTTACTAAAGTAATAAGATTTGATCACAGAGAGTCACGAAGCGATCGCAATAAACGTGATAAGTTTGCTGCAATACAAGAAGTTTTTGATAAAAAGAATGAATTTTGTCCAAAATATTATTCTGTTGGGATGCACACTGTTATTGATAAAAAGTTTCCATTGTTCCGTGGCAGGTGTCCCGTCAAGGTCTTCGTGAAGGAAAAGCATGGTAAATACGGTGTACTTACACGCATGCTCACAGACGCTAAAACCAGATATGTTATCTGCACGGAGCCTTATGCTGGGAAAAGAAATAATGGTACACAGCACTCAAATTCCGCTGCAGCTGTGGTCAAACGCCTGAAAGTTCCTATACATAATTCAGTGAGAAAGGTCACCACATATAGATATTACACTTCAATTGATTTGGCCGAAGATCTATAGAGGAATCACAAGCTGACTCTCGTGGGAACATTACAAGCTAATTGGAAACACATACCTCAAGAACTGAGAGACATCTCAAGACGAGAATTACATATTAGTGTTGGAAATATTCCAATCACAATTGTATCCCCCGTAAAAACCCAAAAGAAATCTGCTATTTCTATCATCTGATCATAAATTTATACTATAATGAGACTAAAGGTGGCGTTGACACGATAGATCAAATGGTGAGGAAATATTCAACTAAGAGGGCTACAAGAAGGTGGGCGCTATCTCTTTTCTGTACTCTTGTGTACATAGCAGTGGTGAATAGGTCTACACTATTTTTGTTGAACTTGCCGGACTGGGATAAGAAGAACCTAGTAAGTGACGACTTATTCTTCAAGAACTTGGACTACAGCTCGCGAAACCATACACTGAAGAAAGGGCTAAAATATTTCTGGACTGCCAAAGCCTGTAGTTTCAAGAATGGAGGGTATTCTCAGAGGAAAATCCAGCAGGACTACGGTGCAAAGGAAGCTCATGGAGGTAAAGGTAGATGTCTTTTGTGTGTTAGTGAAAGCCTTTCAAAAGCAGAAAAGTACAACAAAGTGAACAAAACAATAATAGTCTGCCACAATTGTAAGAGGTACATATGTGCAAAACAGCAAAAAACTGTTGTATGTTCCAAGCCCAAGAAAGTCGTGAATAATTACTCTCACGACACTATGTTATGTACATAACATATATTTCTATATTACCTCAGGTATTTGTAACTATTTTAATTATAGTAAAGTGCACTTCAATAGTATTTTAACGACTTTTACTACTAATTTTTCTCAAGATAATTAGACTTACTTAACTTAAAAGTGAAGTAAGTGAAAGGTTAAAACTGTTTTCAAAAATGCATTTTATAAGACATATTGAGGTACTGGATCCTGACTATGTTCAATAGATCTTTCAAAAGTATGCTATTAACGCAATTTAAAAACAATTAATGAGACGTTTTTATTTTATAAATTCTTTACGGTGGGTACAAAGTAGCCCCCCGCCCCCCTCTCTTTGGTAATACACGTTACTGAAAATGGCTTGGTATTGCGAGTGTTAAAACTGCACTGGAAGGACAGTAAATAACTAAATCTTCTCACTGTGTACTTCACACAAATTATATACATGTTTGTATGTATATGTGTATGTATGTATGTTCGTTAAACACACCTGCCTAAACCACAGGACGAATTTCAACCAAACTTGGTGCACGTATCATTTACTGAGTGGAAAGGAGCACTGTGGTGGTAAGGACCACAAGGGGTGGGGGTGGGGGATGGGAGTGCAAAACCAGCGCAGCCCACGATCGAGAACACCCACTCTTCAGTCATCCAGCAGTTGTAGCTCAGATCACTTACAGACTTGCAATAAACTTGACACATAATTTCAAATCTTTAGGAAACTTTTTCTTTCTCATAACACCAAAAAATGATGAAAACAAAAAAAATGTCGCTTACTACAGTGTTGCTGTTCACTTGGCAAGCGACGTTTTAATTAATTGGGTATTTGTTGCTAACGTTTTCGTGGCAAATTTTTTATGCAGACAGTATTCGCCTATAGCTCTGAATGTAGCAGAAAATTACATCGTGGAACGACATTTACACTCCTGGAAATTGAAATAAGAACACCGTGAATTCATTGTCCCAGGAAGGGGAAACTTTATTGACACATTCCTGGGCTCAGATACATTACATGATCACACTGACAGAACCACAGGCACATCGACATAGGCAACAGAGCATGCACAATGTCGGCACCAGTACAGTGTATATCCACCTTTCGCAGCAATGCAGGCTGCTATTCTCCCATGGAGACGATCGTAGAGATGCTGGATGTAGTCCTGTGGAACGGCTTGCCATGCCATTTCCACCTGGCGCCTCAGTTGGACCAGCGTTCGTGCTGGACGTGCAGACCGCGTGAGACGACGCTTAATCCAGTCCCAAACATGCTCAATGGGGAACAGATCCGGAGATCATGCTGGCCAGGGTAGTTCACTTACACCTTCTAGAGTACGTTGGGTCGATCGGGATACATGCGGACTTGCATTGTCCTGTTGGAACAGCAAGTTCCCTTGCTGGTCTAGGAATGGCAGAACGATGGGTTCGATGACGGTTTGGATGTACTGTGCAATATTCAGTGTCCCCTCGACGATCACTAGAGGTGTACGGCCAGTGTAGGAGATCGCTTCCTACACCATGATGCCGGGTGTTGGCCCTGTGTGCCTCGGTCGTATGCAGTCCTGATTGTGGCGCTCACCTGCACGGCACCAAACACGCATACGACCATCATTGGCACCAAGGCAGAAGCGACTCTCATCGCTGAAGACGACACGTCTCCATTCGTCCCTCCATTCACGCCTGTCGTGACACCACTGGAGGCGGGCTGCACGATGTTGGGGCGTGAGCGGAAGACGGCCTAAAAGTGTGCGGGACCGTAGCCCAGCTTCGTGGAGACGGTTGCGAATGGTCCTCGCCGATACCCCAGGAGCAACAGTGTCCCTAATTTGCTTGGAAGTGGCGGTGCGGTCCCCTACGGCACTGCGTAGGATCCTACGGTCTTGGCGTGCATCCGTGCGTCGCTGCGGTCCGGTCCCATGTCGACGGGCACGTGCACCTTCCGCCGACCACTGGCAACAACATCGATGTACCGTGGAGACCTCACGCCCCACGTGTTGAGCAATTCGGCGGTACGTCCACCCGGCCTCCCGCATGCCCACTATACGCCCTCGCCCAAAGTCCGTCAACTGCACATACGGTTCACGTCCACGCTGTCGCGGCATGCTACCAGTGTTAAAGACTGCGATGGAGCTCCGTATGCCACGGCAAAATGGCTGACACTGACGGCGGCGGTGCACAAATGCTGCGCAGGTGGCGCCATTCGACGGCCAACACCGCGGTTCCTGGTGTGTCCGCTGTGCCGTGCGTGTGATCATTGCTTGTACAGCCCTCTCGCAGTGTCCGGAGCAAGTATGGTGGCGACAAGACTTCATAAACACTGACTGCGTGGAAAACTACCATATCATGTAAGACGTTTAAATCTATTACTTAGTTGCTACTTATTCTATTTGCAACATTTTTTACAGACAATATCCACATTTGTCGCTGAATGTACCTACAATATATAATTCTACAACTCATCTCAGTATTTGACATGTCTCCTGAACCATGAGTGAAAAACGTTCAGATTATGCATGACGTTTCAATTTATCACTTATTTGAAACCAACTCTAGTCGCAAACATCATCCATATATGCCGCTCAACGTACCTACAAAAATATATAATTTTATAACAAATAGTTCAAGAGATATTACGTCATAAACAGTGAGATGCGCGAGAAACTGTCAGATGATGTGTGACGTTTTAATTTATTACCTCTTTACTGCCAACTGTGTTCACAACGCATTTCGCAGATAGTGGCCACGTATACTGCTGGATCTACCTGGAAAATTATCTTTTTGTACAACACATATTTCAGGATATACGACGTCATAAACATTTAGCTATATGAAAACACAACAGCAGGGTGAAAATTCGCTAGGCATACAGGTGAAATATGTATACAAATATGATCGAAATTTGTCTGAAATTAGGTGACGTGTACGTATACGAGCAAACTAGCGGTAAAATTCTCATCCTAATCCTTGGAACGACTTCAGTCATATTTGGCACACATATTAGTCGCTGTCTAGAATGAAGAGCTAAAAACCACCAGCTTCCTGCTGGGGTGAGCGTGATAGCGTGGAGAGGGACGAGGGGAGGAGGAGGAGGAGGAGGACATGGACAGCAGAAGAGAGGAAATGGACAGAGAGAGGGGAGAGGACGAGATGGCAAGAGACAGGGGAGGTGTGGAGGCCGTGGATAAAGGAGGGACGGGAGAGAAGAGTGGATAAAGAGAGAGAGAGGATGGCTAGAGAAAGGGGGGAAGTAGGTGGACAGAGTGAAGCGGGAGGAAGAGATGGAATAACGGAAGACTAGAAGAAATAAATACTTGCTCAATGCCTGGTTTCTCTTCTAGTTAGAGTACTTAATTTTTTGTTCATTCAGAATAATAGACAGTGAAGCTACATCAGGCAGTGACAAGCGGCAGCACATCGAGTCGAACTAAGCTCGTGTGACAGACAGGGGTGCCGCGAGGCATTCCACGCTGATACGACTCTGTATCGTACTGAATCGAGGGTGGTGATCCGCCACACAGAATACCAAAATGTCACAAGAGTAGCGACTATGTTAAGGTACGGTCGCAGAGACCGACACTAGCGCTCCAAATGCCCTGGCGGTGAACTTTGAATTCGGGGAAATATGACGTGATAATCTGTATTCTTGCTCTGCAAAATGCGAGTACTATATGATAATATTTTTCATTTATATGAGTGGGTCTGGTGACAAAGTGCATTTATTTTAAAACCCAATAATGCAATTTCTACCGTTTGGCTGTAATCGAGTTGAAATTATGTTCCCGATTAAGACATCTCTACCGCGCGACCGCTACGGTGGCAGGTTCGAATCCTGCCTCGGGCATGGATGTGTGTGATGGCCTTAGGTTGGTTAGGTTTAAGTAGTTTTAGGAGACTGGTGACCTCAGATGTTAAGTCCCATAGTGCTCACAGCCATTCAAACCACTTGAGGACCTCTCTGTGTGTATTGCAGTCTTTGAATTGCATTGCAAATACGTTGCTCGTATTCTGTTTAATTTTTGCTGACATCCGTATTATAGGGTGAACTAAATGCTTCTGTATTTGTTTTTGTTGCATGCTAAAGGACGCTAGTTTTGTATCGCGGTGTTCTGCAGACTCACGTATTTTTGTTACAGCTTAAGAACCTCGATTGAAATCCATTGTTAGTGTACTCTTCGTATCCTTTGTTATTTTTGTTCCCATTCGTTTTTCGTACTCCACCAAAATTTTCATTGACTTCTGCTAAAATGCACTATCTGCACTGCCTGTTACTAACGTGTGAAAACATTTGCTAGTTACTGAGACTACGAAACAGACATCTACACCTACATCGACACTCTTCGAGCCATTGTGAAACGCATGGCATCCAGTGACGAGAAGCAACAGCACTCAATGCAGAATTAGATACAAGTTCCGCAACAGATGTAATAATGTGGAGTTGCAATACTGTCGACACCCGATAAGATGGAGTTCTTCATTAAAAGCGTGAAAGTACAGGACACGTATGTAAACAGATATAAAGTGTTGTGTTGGCAGAAGAGCCAACACCGTGTTACAAGAGGAGGCCGAAATGCACGCGTTTTAGCTCACGCAGGCTGGCGTGAGGAGGAAAGAACTATACTAACGTCAGATCTGGAACATGACAAGGAATTAGAATTCAGAAAGCGGACGTAATTATTTTGATACTTAACTTTAATCCATTAATGATGAACGTCGCTCTTGACGGTACATGATTCACAATATTATCTGTTCAGAATACATTCATATTAACTGAATATGGCGCCTTGCTAGGTCGTACCAAATGACGTAGCTGAAGGCTATGCTAAACTGTCGCCTCTGCAAATGAGAGCGTATGTAGACAGTAAACCATCGCTAGCAAAGTCGGCTGTACAACTGGGGCGAGTGCTAGGGAGTCTCTAGACTATACCTGCCGTGTGGCGGCGCTCGGTAAGCAATCACTGATAGTGGCGACACGCGGGTCCGACGTATACTACCGGACCGCGGCCGATTTAAAGGCTACCACCTAGCAAGTGTGGTGTCTGGCGGTGCCACCACATAAAGTATAATAAAAGCGGCGTTCTTAACAATTGTCTAAATCGCGTAGTTAACACACAGATTCGTAAGTGGTAACAAAAATCATAAATCTCAGAACATCATGTGAAGAAACCAACTTCTGTTTTATATGAACAACAACCAAATATGGACCCATTTACCCGACCCAGTATTACTGATGTCAACAGAGCTCAATCAGAATATGAGCAACATACTTACAACGTAACTCAAAGAGTGCAAAGCACACAATAAGGAATGAGAAGCACAATGATTTGAAACGAGCTTCTGTTAAGTTCCGTTCACTACGGAACGAAAACAAACACAGAACCTAACGATCATCCAATAAGAAAGCGACATGATGCATTAATAAACTTGCAGCACTGCAAGTGGCCTGACAGCGAACCGAAGTCGTGTTACGTGTAGCCCCTACACGGGTTTCACCCCCTGTTGTGGCTGTCTCTGCACAGTTCGTAGCCAGTGTTTCTGGTGTCTGTTTAAAGCAACAGTCTGGAACGCTCTGTATCGACGCAAAGAGGATTATATACTGAGCGTGGTGGCGCAGTGGTTACCACACTGGACTCTAGTTAGGGAGAACGACGGTTCAAACCCATTCCGCCATCCTGATTTAGGTTTTCGGTGATTTCCCCAAATCGCTTCAGGCAAATGCCGGGATGGTTCCTCTGAAAGGGCATAGCCACCTTCCTTCCCCATCCTTCCATAATGTGAGGGACCGATGGCCTTGCTGTTTGGTGCCCTCCAACAATTCAACCAACCAACAGTGGATTACATGTACCGAAATCCTGGCCAAAATTATTTTTGATAGTTTCAAACCTTTAAAGCACTCCCTTTCACTACTAGGTTAACTGTAGTTGTGAATACCCCTAAACTACTCCACTGCCGTCCATAGAGATTGGCCTGGGATGACTCGGCATGCATTTGTTAGTTTGTCTGCCTGTCTTTCAGTTTGTACCATGCCACTTTCCACTAGTTTTTAACCTTTTGTACTTGAAAATTTCAAAGTAGATTCGTGTGATACCCTTAATTTGCTGTACCGATTTTACTGGTGACGTGATGACAGGACTGCTTCTACTAGGGCACCGAATTGCTCGTCACGTGTGTGATTGTTCCATATGTAGTTAGTTTGCCATACTTTTCTCGCAATTTTTAAATGCGCCTTCAAACTAATTATAGCTATGTACTGTGTTATATATGTGCGTATTGAGAAGTGTATGTTAGTATGTTTAATCTAGGTTGGTTCTGCTACGTTCACTTGTCTAATTTTACCGATCACAGCAGGTGATTGTCCCAGGCCTCTCGCAAAGTTCTTTTCAATTGCACGTTGGTTTATTTTCTTACTTCTCGCAGTTCACAGCCTGATGCGATAGATGGTGCTGCATGCAGCGCTCGATTGCAAGCAAAATCTATCTACGTAGGGGGGCAACACATCTGTATGCTACACGGTGACGTAATCCACCAAATCAGATGCCTTCCTATGAGTATGAAAGAGGGAACCTTGCCAGTTCACGACAGTCAGTTTTAGTCCCTGACGACGATGGTGGAGGGTATCATCGAAAGCGTGGAATTTTCTGAAAATTTGACGAGGCAAGTGAACCGAGAACCTTTCATGTACTTGCTACAATAGTTGACCAAACGTCCATTTTTGCCATTTTGGCCATAATTTCGGTAAATATACTCCGGTGTGCGGCACAGGTCAGCACAGCATGGGCAACATGCGATGTTGGTGTAATGTGTTGAAAGATAATGTCACGAAGATCTCGGAGAAGGGTCATAGCCACCGTCCTTAAGGCGCCAGAAATGTGATAGGTACAGTGCAAATTACCATCTGTGTGGACAAGACGCGATCATCTTATTTACCCAGTGGTACCCCATACCAACAATTCAGATGATGAGCCCATGAGAAGATGACGAAAGCAGTCTGGCAACGTTCGTCCTCCTCAGAGCTTGCATGCATGGATACGTCCAATGTGATGTTGTACACAGGACTGGGACTCGTTTGCAAAGACGACATAGTGCCACTTTGGTATGTCCAGTCTCCTTGTTGGGAGTTCCACTGTCGACCGCCTCGGTCTCCTGCCGCGTCGATGTGGGCTTCGACAGCAGTTGTCGCTGGACGTCGCCGCACTGTCCGTGAGGGCGCTCTTCTGGCCACCAGTGAGCTCGCTGCGTTCCATGACACAGGGAACCTGGTGTGTCTGTGTGGTCCTGCACAGCCAACCAAACAGCACGTCGAGCCTCTCAGGCGCTAGTCACGTAGGGCCATTAACAGCCTACGTGACCCTCGCGAACCGATAGGCACCGTATTCACGTGACAGCGCGAGCAGCGTAACGACAAACTGCAGTCTCGGACTTTGGTAAGTGCTGGTAGACGTTTCCCCTTCGTACACAAGGTGTCACACAGTCTTCCCACAAACAAACAACACTCAAATGCGATTTCTGAACGACAAACCCGCTGTAAAATCTTTACTTACATACAGAGCAAAGTGGCAGCTGTGGAAAATCACTGGTCCACATCTACCCTATACCTTGCAAGCCGTGTAATATGCTGTGGCAGATGGTGGAATCCGTGCTGGATACAGTGGCCGATGCGCAGGGAACAGTTACTGAGCGATTTCATTTGTTTCTTTAGGCGGGGCCGACCTTGTCTGGCCACTTCCAGCCGGCTGGCGACACACTGCGATGGCAGAAGCGAGCCACACGCCCTGCGTTCTTCCTCAAACGATTTTACAGATACTATTCCGTAAAAAAAAAAAAAAAAAAAATCTTTTTTCCCTACTTATAGCTTTATATGCCAGCTTCGTGTGACGTGCCCATCATTTCGTTAATGGTGACAGTTATTATGGTACTTCGATTTAAGTAAGACACTGCATGAAATACGAAAAAGCTTAAAATAGAAAATAGGGGTTGCTAAGATTTTGCGTTTGGTACACATTACATAATATGTTGCCGCGTATAAAATTCAGCTGAGATAATGAATTTTTCTTTAGACTTTGGTGGAAGTCTCAGTCACCAATGACGGAAAAATTAATCTGATGTAGCGCACTCATCTGCAACCGTCCGAGCCAGCGAAAAAGCTAGAATGAGATATTCTCAACATTCCTCACATCTCAAACGGTTTGAGATATGGAAACAAGATTTTCGCAAATGACAGCACGCAAAGAGAAGAGTGCTTTGCCGTATGGTTAACATGCAAAACTTAATTATTGACCGCATTATACGATGAAACAATGTAATTATTAAGGGGCATCGATAGCTGGTGAAACGAGACATACTGTGGGATATAGTACAACGTAAGTGAAGACATTACAAGCTCATTTTTGAATCGGCGATGTGCTTTTTCATAAACGTTTCCTCCCTATTTTTCCTCAGTTTCTCACTTAAAAACTTCATAACCACTGTCCATTTTCAATTTCTCGCGGCGTAATGAACAGTCCATTAAATTTTGGGCACGCAGCCGCGCAAATAAAATTTCCTCCGCTGATATTTCGGCCGCGTATCGTCCGGCCATCCTCAGAGTGAGTCATAAGACTGACGACAAGATGCCAAGCGCGGCCTTAGATGCTCCACCGCGGCGGTACTGCGCATGCGAGTGAGAGATGTTGGTCGGCGGCAAAGAAATACGCTTATACATGCACCGCCTGTGGCGAAGGCGTACAGACATTTGATTCGCTTATCGATGTATGAGCGGCGGCGGTGACACCGTGACGACTTCTCTGCAGTTCAATTACCCCAAGAGCCGGATTCCATGCTTTGTCCAAATTAAAACAATTATCTCTGTTTATTAAATTATTAGCTGCTCTAATCTCTATACCTTGACGGGAGATTCCCAAAAGGAAGACGTGGATGTTAAAATATTCACATCACTGTAATTCATGGAATGACCTGTACCAAGACAATGTTCGGCCACAGCTGACTTGTCTGGCTGTAATAAGCGTTTGTATCTTCGATGCTCTACACATCTCTCATGAACGGTGCGTGTTGTTTGATCTCTGTACGATTTCTCACAATTTCCGCTATAAATCTGATACACACCCGCTTTACGAAGCTGTAAATCGTCCTTCACAGAGTAAAGCTGCAGCAGTCTTCGTTGGGGGGGATGGGGGGGGGGGTGAAAGACCACCACAACACAGAATTTCTCAGGAATACACCCACATCGGCAAAAAAGTACTAGATTTGAAAGAATTACTATCTTCTTCCTAGGTTTTACATTGAATGCTCTACAAATTTGTTGCGGAGAAAATCCATTCGATTTAAAAATGCTCTTAAGGTATGTGAGCTCTTGTTGCAAATTGTCTTTATCGGAAATACAGTGTGCCCTATGCACTAAGGTCTTAAGAACACATACGGTCTGTGAAGGGTGATGGCAGCTACTGGCATGAACATATAGATTTGTATACGTTGGTTTCCGGTATACGGCGTGTCCTAATGTGCCATCAACTTTACGGCGAGCGACAACATCCAAAAATGGGAGGTAGACGTTTTTTTATATTTCCATAGTAAATTTGATACTAGAATGGATGGAATTCTAATGCTCAAGAAATCGATGTAATTACAGGCCAATATCACTAACATCGATTTGCAGTAGGGTTTTGGAACATATACCGTGTTCTAACATTATCAATTACCTCGAAGAAAACGATTTATTGACACATAGTCAACACGGATTCAGAAAATATCGCTTTTGGAAACACAACTAGTAGTATTGCCGTGCTAACACGCGATCTAGTGTTTTCTCGGCGATATGAATTAATAAAATATTCTCAGGCTTCCAGCGGTTAAAATCGCACGAGCTTCCGACCGAGCTCTCCCCGGTCATTGTCAAGTGGTAAGACTGACTGCTGTGTCGACGTGGCCGCGTCGTTATACAGCCGCACTGCTAGCTGTGACGTCACTGGTGCTCTCTTCCTCGACAAACAGAGTGTTGCAAAAAGGTACGGGAAACTTTCAGGAAACATTCCTCACACAAATAAAGAAAAGATGTTATGTGGACATGTGTCCGGAAACGCTTAACTCCATGTTAGAGCTCATTTTATTACTTCTCTTCAAATCACATTAATCATGGAATGGAAACACACATCAACAGAACGTACCAGCGTGACTTCAAACACTTTGTTACAGGAAATGTTCAAAATGTCCTCCGTTAGCGAGGATACATGCATCCACCCTCCGTCGCATGGAATCCCTGATGCGCTGATGCAGCCCTGGAGGATGGTGTATTGTGTCACAGCCGTCCACAATACGAGCACGAAGAGTCTCTACGTTTGGTACCGGGGTTGCGTAGACAAGAGCTTCCAAATGCCCCCATAAATGAAAGTCAAGAGGGTTGAGGTCAGTAGAGAGTGGAGGTCATGGAATTGGTCCGCCTCTACCAGTCCATCGGTCACCGAATCTGTTGTTGAGAAGCACATGAACCCTTCGACTGAAATGTATAGGAGCTACATCGTGCATGAACCACATGTTGTGTCGTACTTGTAAAGGCACATGTTCTAGCAGCACAGGTAGGGTATCCCGTATGAAATCATATTTACGTGCTCCATTGAGCGTTGGTGGAAGAACATGGGGCCCAATCAAGACATCACCGACAAATAATGCCTGCCCAAACGTTCACAGAAAATCTGTGGTGATGACGTGATTGCACAAATGCGTGCGGATTCTCGTCAGCCCACACATGTTGATTCTGAAAATTTACAATTTGATCACGTTGGAATGAAGCCTCATCCGTAAAGAGAACATCTGCACTAAAATGAGGATTGACACATTGTTGGATGAACCATTCGCAGAAGTGTACCCGTAGAGGCCAATCAGCTGCTGATAGTGCCTGCACACGCTGTATATGGTACGGAATCAACTGGTTCTCCCGCAGCACCCTCCATACAGTGACGTGGTCAACGTTACCTTGTACAGCAGCAACTTCTCTGACGCTGACATTAGGGTTATCGTCAACTGCACGAAGAATTATCTCGTCCATTGTGGGTGTCCTCGTCGTTCTCGGTCTTCACCAGTCGCGAGTCATAGGCTGGAATGTTCCGTGCTCCCTAAGACGCCGATCAATTGCTTCGAACGTCATCCTGTCGGGACACCTTCGTTCCGGAAATCTGTCTCGATACAAACATACCTCGCCACGGTTATTACCCCGTGCTAATCCATACATCAAATGGGCATCTGCCAACTCCGCATTTGTAAACATTGCACTGACTGCAAAACCACGTTCGTGATGAACACTAACCTGTTGATGCTACGTACTAATGTGCTTGATGGTAGTACTGTAGAGCAATGAGTCGCATGTCAACACAAACATCGAAGTCAACATTACCTTCCTTCTATTTTGCCAACTGGAGGTGAATAGAGGAAGTAGGGTACATACTGACGTAACTAAAATGAGCTCTAACATGGAAATTGAGCGTTTCCGGACACATCTCCACATAACATCTTTTCTTTATTTGTGTGTGAGGAATATTTCCTGAAATTTGGCGTCCCTTTTTGTAACACACTGTATATAGTTATGTTTTCATTCCGCGTCCGTCGCGCCCGTTTTAACATCGCGATAGTCGGGTTCCGTCTTTGTTGATGGTGTTTTCAGCGGTTTTTATTTCAATAGCTTCTTTTATGATGCTATCGCAAAATCCCTCCCTCATATCGACATGTTTCGTCGAATAGAATTCGATGTCCACTTTCTAAGGCGTGTTCTTCCATGGCTGAATTTTCTGGATAGCGTAGGTGTAAGCACCTCTCGTGTTCCTTCCCGACGTTGCTCTACCATGCGTACTGTTTGGCTGACGTAGTAACAGCCACACTGACATGGTATCTTGTACACTCTAAGCGTTCTAAGATCTAGATCGTCCTTCACAGGCCTCATGAGCTGACGAACTTTTGCTGGGGACCTGAACACCGATGAAATGTTATATCTCTTCAGGAGCCGGCTAATCTTTCCCGACACTGTACCACAGAAAGGCTAAAACACAAGTTTCTTGTTTGCTTCTTCGGTGGTGTTCTCACCTCTCTTAGTTTGTTTTTTTGCGTGTCGCGCCAGATATAGCCTGTGATACCTGTCCGTGGCTGTAACCGTTTTCCCGGAAGACGTTTCGGAGGTGGCTCAGTTCTAGTGGCAGACTTGCTGCGTCTGGGACGACTTTAGCACAATGGACGAGGGTATTCAGAAGGCCACTTTTTGTGCCGGATGGTGGTGGCTGAGTTACCGATCTGTGTGTGTAGGTTTCCTGCGGGCACTGTGGCTGAGGTGCCCGTTGGTTTTCCGTCGAACGAGTACGTCAAGCAAGGGCAGTGCATCATCTGTCTCGACTTCCATCGTAAACTTGATGTGGCCGAGGAGAGCTCGGTCGAAAGTTCGTTGGATTATAACCACCTGACGCGGCTGGAAGCCCGAGAAAATCTTATTAATTCATATCGCCACGAAACCACGCATTCATACATGGCGTACCTCTACGGGAGGGGGGGGGGGGGGAACGTGGCGCCTAGGGAACCTGCTTGGGAAGAAGGCTAACCGGTTAAGCTCTCTAGCCTTCCTGCTACGCTGTCGAGATGAGAACGCGATTCCACGATTTACCTCGGCAGCCAGGTGAATCTACCGTTCAGCCAGCTCTGCCCTGCTGCGGGAAACGATACACTTCACTAGGAGGCAGCTGGATTTAAAAGGTCGCGAACTGCTGGCTATACATCTGCAGTTGACAGAGGTACTCTCACAATCAGATTTTGAGTGGGTCGACGCGGCCACCACAGCAAAAGAAGGCCACAGAGAAACAGAAAGGGTAGTTCGCGCGGATTTCTTAACAACAACACGGTGCAGAACGGAAATCAACAGAAGGAACTGTCATCAATATGACGGAGAAAGAGGTCGATGCGGGTGCCATTTCGGCGCTTAAGAAAGGTATTAACTTCGCACCAGCGCTTCAGAGCATCCCTGTCTGTGATGATATAAGTGGGGTTGAACAAACAATCCGTAAGATGCCTAGTGAGAATGCTGACGAAATTCATCGCGAAACGTGTCGCATCATTTCAAAATCTAAACCACCGAGGTCTAACTTGACTAGGGCTAAACGCAATGGTCTTCACGCACTCCGCAACGACGCACTCATCGTGGTTCTGCCAGTCGACAAGGGCAATGCATCCGTCATTGTAAATAAAGCTGACTACGATGCCAAAATTCAGTTAATGCTTGAAGAGGATATATAGCGTTAACTGCCACGGGACCCGACGTCAAGAATAATGAGGAAGACATCAGAGCTTCCAAAACAGTAAATGCTGGAAGAGGGCGTTATTAAGACTATCCTCCCTCAGGCGCCAAGACCACCTACGCTTTCTGGACTACCAGAAATCCACAACCGGATTCTCCTCTTCGTCCCATTGTGAACACCATTGGGTCACCCACTTATAGACTGGCAGAACACCTGACCAGCCTCCTTGCACCGCATGTGGGTCGTTGTGTGCATCACATCAAGAACACCGTCGACTTTCTCAACAGAATTAAACAACTGCGTCTTAGTCAAGGAGATATGATGGTTAGTTTTGGTGTGGTCTCCCTGTTTACACGTGTTCCGGTCAAAGACTGTATAGATCTCCTCTTCCAATTATCTGATAGCACAATTGTGGGACTGTTTAAGCACACAGTGACATAGTCGTACTTCCTACATGGCGGCCAGTATTTCGTCCAGTTGGACGGCGTGGCTATGGGAAGCCCTCTGGCTCCATCCATAGCCAAACTTTTTATGGCAAAATTTGAAGACTTCGCCTTGGACAAGGCTCCAGCTAAACCAAGTTGCTTTTAGCGTTACGTCGATGACACTTTCATCATGTAGCCCCATGGTCGTGAATTTTTGGAACACCTGAACAGCATTCACGGCCACATCAAGTGTAAGATGTAAGTCGAGACAGAGGGTACATTGCCCTTGCTTCACGTCCTCATTCGACGGAAAACCAAGGGGCCCCTCAGCCACAGTGTCTACAGAAAACGGAGACACACACACACACACACACACACACACACACACACACACACACACACACACAGATCAGTATCTGCACGCTCTCAGCCACCACCATCCGGCACAAAAACGTGGCGTTCTCAATACCCTCGTCCATCGTGCTAAAGTCGTCCCAGGCGCAGCAAATCTGCCACTAGAACTGAGCCACCTCCGAAACGTCTTCCGGGAAAACGGGTACAGCCACGGACAGGTGTCCAGGCTATATCTGGCTTGACACGCAAGAAACACACCAACAGAGAAGAGAACACCACCGAAGAAGAAAGCAAGAAACTTGTGTTTTAGCCTTTCTGTGGTACAGTGTCGGGAAAGATTAGCCGACTCCTGAAGAGATATAACATTTCATCGGTGTTCAGGCCCCCAGCAAAAATTCGTCAGCTCATAAGGCCTGTGATGGACTACCTAGGGCTAAGAACGCCTGGAGTGTACAAGATACCATGTCAGTGTGGCTGTTACTACGTCGGCCAAACAGTACGCATGGTAGAGCAACGTCGGAAAAGGAACACGAGAGGTGCTTACACCTACGCTATCCAGAAAAATCAGCCGTGGAAGAACACGCCTTAGAAAATGGACACCGAATTCTATTCGACGAAACATCTGTCGTTATGAAAGCGGAGGGATTTTGCGATAGCGTCATAAAAGAAGCTATTGAAATAAAAAACGCTGAAGACACCATCAACAATGGCGGATGTTTGCAACTCAGCACAGCCAGGGACCCGGCTATCGCGATGTTAAAACGGGCGCGATGAACGCGGTATGAAAACATGATCATATATGACGTGGAAGAGAGCACCAGTGACGTCACAGCCAGCAGTGCGGCTGTATAACGACGCGGCCACGACGACACAGCAGTCAGTCTTACCACTTGAGAATGACCGGGGAGAGCTCGGTCGAAAGCCCGTGGGATTTTAACCACCCGACGCGGCTGGAAACCCGCAAATTTTTATTAACTATCAATCTTCTCATAAAATTCACCATTAAACTGGAAATAAGATGATAAAAGCACATGTTCAAATAAGGCCGTAATGTTCGTATCAAGATGTTGGCTGATAAGAGAAAGAGTCCTTTAAAGGTACCGGTGCATAATGACAGCAACATCAGGCTAAATAATAATGATGTGCTAGTTAGTTTTGACGTGTTAAGTCTCTGAATAAAATCCATAGAATTACGAATGTGGTGACTCCGTTTTCCTACCAATTGTTTTAATTAGGAAGTCAAGTGTTTGGCAGAAAAATACGTCGGTGAACCAATAGCGCTCGTTATAGGTCTCATAGACCTCTACACTCTCATACTTAGACATTTTGTGAACTTTAGGAAGACCATAATATCTCGGTGGTACTTCTTTTGACTTCCTTTGGTAGTGATGAAGCGTTCAGCAAGGGAGCAGTCCATACTGTCACCTTGCTAGTAGGATCTTTGTTAATCTTCCGGTATGCACCAGAACTAAGTAGACCACATAGCTCTTCCTTGTAGACTTTCTGAGGCAAAAGGACCGGAGCATTACCCCCACGCGCTGCAGTCGGAAAACTATAAGCGCGATGCCATAGATAGTACAAGGGTACTAATATCGATACGCGCTGCTGCTGCGACTCACGGAGAGAGAGGATAACAGCTTAACCGCGAGAGACTAATCACAGAATATCAACCAAAACCAATATTTAATGGGAAGCATAACACGAGCCAGCCACGGCTCAACCTCCCGCCCTCAAACAAACACGATGCTGGAAGGGGGGGCGGGGGGGTGGCTACTTAACCATCAGACTAACTAACTGGATTTAACCTGGCTAAGGTGAACCCAGTACTGGTTACCGGAATGGTTATCCTTAACCAGCAGATTCACCGGGCCTAAAATGAACAAATTGGTGCTAGGCCCCAGAAAATGAGGAGTAAATTTACTCATATTTCCGACACGCAGCTGCCTACTGGGGAAACTACGGACATAGACCTGATCTCCTAGCCTCCCTCTAAAGGTTCGCCGATTACGATTGTAACGCTCACCTTGATTATTATGGACCCTGAGTATATTACGTCTGGCACGGTTCCAGTTTTCATTGATGACTTGAGGAACTAGATCTTGAATTCCCCACAAGTTCTAAAAAGGGGAATTAACAGGATAGGAAAGGATCAAAGAGGCGGGAGTAGCTCCCAAGGCTTCATGATTGGTGGTATTAAAAGCAAAACTAAGCCAAGGAAGACTAGAGTCCCACTTACTAGGCGTTTTCGGAAATCAAAGCGGATTTACGATTTCGGTTAACCCTCTCCGTAAAGCATGCCTGCGGATAATACGACACCGTTCTGAAAATAGGACGCCTTGAAAGGAGCCGAAAGGAAGGCCGGCGCATTATCGCTAACAATTTTCTTAGGGGGGCCAAAAACAATGAAAACTTTAGTTAAATGAGAAATAGTGGTGGTAGCAGTGACGTTACGGCTCGGAATGAGCCAAGTGAATCCGGAGAACGCATCAATAATAACTAACACGTACCGATGACCTTTCTTAGTACGAAGAAAGGGTCCTAGATAATCGATATAGAGCTTGTGCGTAGGACAGGACTCGCGCTCAGAGCTCAGCAAACCCTGTTGAAGAGCATTCTTGGGTTTGACTACATTATACAGCCGATATTGCTATACCATCTCTCTGACATTTCGCTCCATGGAGGGCCAAGTCAATTGCTCCTTGACTTTTTTCAGAGTCTTAGGAACTTATAAGTGGCTACCCACCAACGAATCATGAAAGTACCGAAAAACCGGGCGCACCAGAGCTACTGGCAAACTTCTTTAACTGCTTCGCATGCCCGACCCTTTTACGCAGAATGCAACTGTTAATAATATACTCATGCGACAGTTCCCCAGCCAAATAGGGTCCTGATCCCGACGCTGAGCGACATCAAACTAAAGAGGAATTTCTCCCAATCCTGCCTCCATCTGTCTCCCGGGTTCCCTCACTAGGTGTAGATTCGGCGAACTACCGGCTGAGGACATCCGCAAGGATATTTTCAGTGTCTCTCACGTGTTTAACTTCAAATTAAATGCGTACCTCTCATCTGGCACTACGGCCAGTTTTACGCGGCCTAGCCAGCACCCAGCTCAAAGCCTGATTGTCGGCTTCTAACTGAAATTCCCGATGCTCAAGGCAGAAGTGGTACTTCTCCAATGCAAACAAAACGGCCAACGCCTCGCACTCGTAGATGGAGTACTTAAGTTCGGCGCCAGTGAACCGACGAGACGCGTAAGCTAATGGCTGCGTCTGACCTTCGAACAGCTCAAATACCAGCATTAGATGTGTCATTTTGGACAATAAGCCTTTTATTAAAGTGTGGTACTCCTAGAAATGGAGCATTGGCTACAGCTGCCTTAATATACTCAAACGCGGGCTCCTGGACAGGTCCTTATTCAAAACGCACTCTCTTCCGGCACTGTTCGTTTGAGGTCGCGGCCAACTAAGCAAAATTAGGGACAAAACGATAAAATAGTTCAACATGCCTATGAACCTAGCAAATTCCGCGTTTATCAGTAGGCGGAGGCAACGCCCGTATGGTCTTAGTTCGCTCTTGTTCGATGCGAATACTCTGACCTGACACTAGGTGACCTAAGAAGAACACCTGCTGCCTTTCTAATGTCATCTTACTGGGTTTAACAGTCAGCCCGGCTCCCTGAAACCTCGAAAGAACTTTCTGGATATGATCCAAATGGTCCTGAAACGAACGGCTATAGATGACTAAATCGTCCAAATAATTATAGGCAAACACTAATTTCAAGTCCCTAAGGATATTATCCAGCAAACGAGTTGCCAAACCAAAAGGAACTCTGTCAAACAGATTCCAATCAGTACAAAATGCGGTAACATGTTTACATTCTTCAGCTAATGGAATCTGATAACAGGCTTGGTTCAAACCAAGAACAGTAAACCAATTAGTACCGGCAAACCAGGTAAAAGTTATGTAGATCAGAGGCAGAGGCACATTCGAAGACAACCTTAGTGTTCAAGCACCCGGTAGTTAACCACAGGTCTGAAATAGTGCTCCTGATCCTTGGGAACATGGCATATGGGGGAAGCATAAGTAGATGTAGAAGGCGTAATAACTCCTTGTTGGAGCATTTGTGATATTCTCGCCTTCAGTATCTTCACCTTAGGAGGTGAGAGGCGACGTGGGGGCTGCCTGACAGGACTATCGTCGGATAGAAGGATATGGTAATTAAGAACATTAGTGACACTCAAGTTATCACTAAGAAGCTCAGGAAAACTCTGTAACAAATCCCGTAATTGAGAAGCGTGATGCGGCGAGAGATGGGTAAGATCAAACTCATTAGCCACATCCTGAACGGCCAATGCATCTGCATTTCGATGCACAATACGTTTAGCGCACTTATAAAAGAAACATAAGGTGGCTTGCGGAGTATGGATGTAGATGTAGAAACTTCTCCACAGGATCTAACTTAAAGAAAAAGGTGTGCCCAGAATAATCCAAGAATAACCCAGTATTTACTGAAATCACATCCCAAAATTAGATCGACCGGCAGCTCCTTGACCGAGGCTAATGACAATGGCCAGGAAAAATCCCCCATCGATATATTCCCTCGGACCCAATCATGCAGAGGCAACACCTGGTCATTGGCCACCCGACATTTCTGCACCGGAGAAAGCACCGACCGAAGTTTCGTAAAATGACCAACTTCCAAAAACCACTCGAAGCACAATAATGAAAATGAGCTAGCAGAATCGGAAAGAGCACAGATCGGTTCGCCACCTACTCGAGAACAAACGTAAGGCGAGGGCGGTGAAGAGGGAGCGACAACACGGGTACGCCAGCGTCTAAAGGCTCGATCACGAGATAGCTGCCCAGTCCGGCGTCATTTATTGGCTCTGAGAGCGCGAGGCTGAATCCGAGAGAGCTCCAAGTGAGCCGTGCTGCCGCACCTGAAACAACACCGGGGTTCCAGTTTTACTGCTTCAGCGGATGCAGACACTTCGGAATTTCCCTTGCCAGCGCCGGTGGCCTGCCCCTTAACTTCGTGACATACATCGTATCCAAGCGGCAACGCCCATATCGCTACAACCGCGGCACGGAGTTCTTCCCAAGCTGAAGGCTGATTACGGAAAACATAGTGCTACTTATCCGCAACGCGCATTCCCCTAAGAACAATAGACACCGGGTGTTGTTCAGGCAAATCGATTAACAAAGCCAAGGACGCCGTCTGAACTCTGTCCACATACTGATGTAACTGCTCTTTATCCCGCTGCAACTCCCAAATGTAACGACATTCAAGCGGTTTTCGAACTCCTGTGGTCAATCTCTGCCTAATGACGAGCTCCCTGAACTGCTGTAAGGAGAACACTTCAGCCATGGCTCGGAAGAGGAGGTTCTGCAACTCACTTCTAGCTAACAGGTACGGCAGTGACAAAATTACTTGGTGTGGAACCACGAAAGGGAGAAGCATAAAGTTCAAGACGAACCGACAACCGTAATAATTTTTCGACCTGTTCAAGCCGCTCCACGACTAATTCAGTAATATCACGAGAGGATTAGGCAACTTGGCAAACATTGCGTCTAACTTCACCGAGGACGTAACAGTACCATCCCGGGTAGGCTCTCGCCCTCTCCCGAACACAGCAAGTCCCGCTACTCAATCCTCCTCTCACCAACTCTAAACACGTAAGATTAAACTGCAATGCACTAACCAAAGAGCCCAATTCGGCGGCTAATTTTTAATGGTGATCTTCCAAAGCTAACATGCCCAAATCCGCTTTCCGATTTGTTAACTGGGCCTACACCGTATCCAATAGACTGGCACTAGGTTGAGTGCCTTCCAAAACGCAAATATTGTCCACAAGGCCCCTAACAGCCTTCAACAAAAATTCAGTGGCCGCTCCTGTCTCACCCAACACCGCCGGCGTGACGTCAACCGGCTGAAAAACGGCAGCACCTAAACGGGCCACTAAATCCGGATCACTGCCCTCAGTAGCTTGGCGCCTTATTTCCAACTCGTAAACAAGATGTTCCTGAGCAGGCCGATCCCCGGACTCTGACTGACCGCCATTACAATACACCTGAAACAATCAACACCCAAAACAATGTGGTGTCACAGAACAGAAATAAAATTGAAACTAACAGTAACTGGAATGGCAAGAACACAAACGTAACCATTCTCTGCTACCAGTGAAATCCCTGGGCTAGCAGGACGGAGCGGATGGGGTTATATTTGTGGAAAGAGGTCAAAATATGTTACTGTCAGTTGCACACCAACATACAAAATTTATTTCTTAAAACACACAATCAGACAAGCAAGAATCAAAACTCTCAAGGTTTTAACGAAAGACCTCCTTTGATTTAATTTAGATCGGCTGAAGGCCACATCGAACATCCAAGGCACAAGGCCTAAGCAAGGTACAGGAGTTCTTCTGGCGGTTTCACTTCTTCAGAATTTTTTTTATCTTCAATATAAATAGGCTGAAAGCCTTAGCTTTAATTTTATCCCATATAACGCGGCTGAAGGCCTCACGTTAATCAAGAATAGTGTCGCGGCTTAAGGCTGAGACAAAGATTTTCAAAGTTTAATTTAAATTGGCTGAAAACTCGGTTGAAGGCCGCATATCAACAAAACAATTTTACGGATTTTGCCTGGGAAGAAGAGCTTTCAATTTGGAAAGGCTGAAGGCCTGATCTCAAAATACTTCGTGTAAAACTCTGCTGCAGGCCTCATATTAAAAAATAACAATCTTATGACTTAAGGGCAAGACAAGGATTTTGAATTTTTAATTTAATAGAGATTAAAACACACATCATGGAGAAAACAATTTTACGACTTAAGGCCTAAAGGAAGCGATTCTGAATTTCAACTAAAATAGGCTAAAGTCTTTATCCTAAAATTCTTCACATAACACTCGGCTGAAGGCCACATACGAAACCCAAACAATCTCACGTCTTAAAATTAAAAATTGGAAATTTCTTTGTCTGGGCTTTAACTGAAAAACTCGGCTGAAGGCCACATAAAAACTACAAAATATTTCTTCCGGCTTAAATCCTAGACAAAATTTTCAACTTTTGATTTTAAAAGGCTGAAAACTCGGCTGAAGGCCACATACCAGTCAAGAAACTTTTTTTACGCCTTAAGGCCTAAGAAGAAAAGCCTTGAAATTTCAATAAGAAAAAACTCCGCTGAAGGCCACACACAGTACTTAAGACTAAAAAGGAAATCACTCTGTAAAACACAAGGAGCGGCGCTCAGAAGGTTCCAACCTGGGGAAGTAACTAACGCACTTTTAGGTGAAACAGGCAGCCAGACCGACAACTTCTTAATCAAAAGGCAACCCAACAAAAAGCCAGCCGAGGAACCAACCAACAACATCACTTCTACTGCATCTGAACAGCAAAACGACAACAAGATGTCAATCGCAAAACGTTCCGGATACTGGTGGCCAATCAAGCCAAATGAGAATAAACGCCCAAAACTACCAACACCTTAGCTGTCACACTACACGCTGTGCTGTACAATACCAACACGATGTGGAAAATACACTGCCAGAAACTACGTCAACAACCACTTTAGGTCACTGGAACGTCAACGGCCACAACACAGGAGATACCTCTGGTACACTTAATTTAAGTCATTCCTTCATTAATGAAGTTTAACACCACACAGGAAGACGGCTGCAATTCTAGTCGACTTCAATGCACACACGTTGTTGCTCGCGTGGATCTCTCAGAAAGTGACAACCAGGATCAAACCATGAGATGTGATAGCAGTTGAGGCTTGATAGTAGGTTAAGTGAGCACTCAACTTTAGTGTCCAGTTTCGGTGGCTGACGAACTTCGTAACCCTCGCAACAAGCACCTCACAACTCCAACCGCACGTGCACGCCGCCAGCGGCTCCGGTCTGACCACGCGCCACAGAGACTTCCTCGTTGCTCTGACCCAACGGACCGACTGTCACACACAGCACACCCGGAAAACATATCCGCCACACCAGACATAGTACAGCAGTACTAGTATCGATACACACTGCTGCTGCTCACGGAGAGAAGACAGCAACGTTATTGCGGTAACCACTGGGCTACAACAAATGATTAAAAAAAAAAAAAAAAAAAAAAAAAAAGCAAGGCACCCATCCAGCCAGTCACGGCTCACATACGTTGCAAAGAGCAATGGTGCTGACAATTCTTTTCAGTATTCAATACTGCCTTCTTACGTTGCCATCCTGATAAGTCAATGTTGACTTGTATAGAAGAGATATTCATTTTCCAAAAACATCGCAGTTCTTCCACATAAAACATGTTCCTTAATTCTACAACAGTTATTCAAAAAATGGCTCTAAGCACTATGGGACTTAACATCTATTGTCATCAGTCCTCTAGAACGTAGAACTACTTCAACCTAAGGACAGCATACAACAGCCAGCCATCACGAGGCAGAGAAAGTCCCTGACCCCGCCGGGAATCGAACCCGGGAACCCGGGGGTGGGAAGCGAGAACGTACAACAGCTATTGTTTCTATACAGGCTACACTTTAGTTTCTCTTTTTGGCGTGCTTCTGCCTAGAGCGGAATGCTGTCTGTGTATTTCATTGGTCAAACTTTTCATTGTAACGAAAATATGATTCTCTATAAATTGTTCGAAACAAAGAGTAGGATATGACCAAATGAGGAAGCAAATAGACCAGCGTGAGGCCTAGTTTTGCGAAAAACGATTTAACTTCTTTAAATAAATCAGGGAAACTGAGAAAAAGTTAAATCTTTCGTTGCTGATGGGATACATCTGTCATACTAAAGTCATACGCAGTGTTTAGAATTGTCACGTCGATGTCTCATATCTGCCTAGTGTTAGCGAGATGCTTTAGGAGCTTTAAGTAGAATGCTATGGACCACAGGGTGTACTCAAAAAAAGTCTGAAGTAACTAATTGTGTTTTCTTATACATCATAGGTATTGTTTTGCAACACTACTATAAATCTCAGAAATTCTGCTGGTTTGTACATAATGCGGATGTAGTGGAACATAGATGCTCCAGAAAATGGCGCAAAATGTGCAAAATATTGATTTGTGTTATGTCAAAGTCATCTGTAAATATTATGTCGAAATTTTGTGACCATACTTTGTCCATAATTAGCGTCCTGATACAATCGCTCTAAAACAAAAAATTTAAGTCTGAAATCTTAGGTTCACTTGATAATATGTATCTATTAGGCTGGTGCAGAAGTTCACAGCTTTTTCTTTTTTTTTTTTTTTTTGTCAGCTGGTATTCAGGTTGCTATGGGTTTATTTAACGATTGTCAGTTTTTATTTTTAGTTTACTGTTGCTATTTGAGTTTACATGTTGAAATATTGTGTCTGAAGATAGTGAGTGGAGCTGTCGACGCTACAAAATGGAGTACAAACAGGAGAAATCGGAACATTTCCGACATTTTTCACGGTCTCAGTTCATTCGAGGGGCTACAGCAACGGAGGCACCCAGAAACATTTGCACCGTGTGTGGGGATAATACTATTGGACTATTGGACAGAGAACTCTAAGGAAGTGGTTTTCTCTTGTTAAGGAGGATCGTTTTGACGTTAATGATTTCGCTGTTTGATGGAAGTCGTTCACACTCATGAACCCACAATGATCCACGCGAGTGTACTCGAGAGCTGGTAAATGTGGTAAACTGCAATTATTTCACCACCGTACGAATTTAAGTGCAATGGGAAAGGCTCAAACATCAAGAGTACGGGTGCCGCATGCCCTAAGCCAAAATCACAAAATCAGCAGGTGACCACATGTGCATCATTGCTTGGCTCGTGAACAACACCGACGATGACTACTCCGTACCACTACTGGGGTGCAAAATAACTGATGATGGTCGAAGTACAGATGATATAGAATAGAGACTGGAAATGGCAAGGAAAGCGTTTCTGAAGAAGAAAAATTTGTTAACATCGAGTATAGATTTCAGTGTCAGGAAGTCGTTTCTGAAAGTATTTGTATGGAGTGTAGTCATGTATGGTTCAAATGGTTCAAGTGGCTCTGAGCACTATGGGACTTAACATCTATGGTCATCAGTCCCCTAGAACTTAGAACTACTTAAACCGAACTAGCCTAAGGACAGCACACAACACGCAGTCATCACGAGGCAGAGAAAATCCCTGACCCCGCCGGGAATCGTACCCGGGAACCTGGGCGTGGGAAGCGAGAACGCTACCGCACGACAGCCGTGCATGGAAGTGAAACATGACGATAAATAGTTTGGACAAGAAGAGAATAGAAGCTTGCGAAATGTGGTGCTACAGAAGTATGCTAAAGATTAGATGGGCAGATCACATAACTAACGATGAAGTATTGAATAGAATTCGGGAGAAGAGGAGTTTGTGGCACAACTTGACAAGAAGAAGGGACCAGTTGGTAGGACATGTTCTGAGGCATCAAGGGATCACAAATTTAGCACTGGAGGGCAGCGTGGAGGGTAAAAATCGTAGACGGAGACCAAGAGATGAATACACTAAGCAGATTCTAAAGGATGAAGGTTGCAGTAGGTACTGGGAGATGAAGCAGCTTGCACAGGATAGAGTAGCATGGAGAGTTGCATCAAGAAAGTCTCAGAACTGAAGACAGCAAACAACAACAATGCTAACACAGGGAAACGAAAGGAATGGTTGAGCTTAGCAAAGCAGCAACTCCCCGAACAACGACCTGTAATCATCTACAAAAGATGATGTTATGCATCTGGTGCGCTACGAATTGCTTCCCCGAAGTGTAACCATCACTGCTGACGTTTATTCTCAGCAACCGCGACGTTTTGCAGACGCAATCCAAGAACGACAAGGAGGAAGACCGCGTGAAGTGATGCTACTCCACGATAACGACCACCCGCATTTTGCTAGGCTGAGGGAAGACACTATACGGGAGTTGTGTTGGGGAGTCCTTCCGCAACCACGTTATTCAGCTGATCTGGTGTCCTCATACACAGATACAACCTTGAAGGAACTTCCCTTTCCAATGAAGATGCTCTATGAACATGGCTCGACGAGTTCTTCGCCTCAAAACCACGTGATTTCCACAGTCGCGGAATATAAAACGTACTCCAGCGTTGACGGATTGTTTTAAATAGAGAAGGAGAACGTATTATTGATAAACGTCTGTGTTACGTTAGAACTTATGCACCAGCCAAATACCTTTTCTGCATGAGACACGGCAGTCCGCAGAGCTTACCGGTGTGACGGGATGCCGCAGCGTGAGGGGAACGTGCATCCAGCCATGAGGATGCCCCGCTGAACCGCAGGCGTTCATGTACAGTACAAGGCGTAGGGTAGTATCTGACAACTTCTCGCGCTTCAAACTACCCATTTCAGCGGTAGTGTTGCTCGTAACGGGAATATTTTTCAGTCTCTGAGTTTTGACGTTATAACAACAGCAGTTGCCGAAGAGCACTGAAACACATAAATCAAAAGAAGGCAGCTGTAGTAGACGAAATTCCTTCAGAGTTCTTGAAACTCTGGGTGAACTTACCTTCGTAGCACCATTCCACTTGGTAAGCGAGATATATGCATCGAGTAACACATACTCTGACCTCAATAAACAATATAAAACAGCAATTCGGAAGATGCTGACATCTGTGAAGAATATACGGCTGCGAAGAAGTCTCGGACGAAATATCAGCACAGGTCAGTTACTGGATGCAGCAGTATTCCGAGCACTTTATTCACCGTGGTCGTTTCTTTACGTTTGATTAGCCAGATAGGATTCTACAAGCAGTCAGCTGAATTACTTCTTAGCAGCTTCCCTTACGGTTGGGCAATGCCTTTGCCACACACATAAATAAAGACGTATTTCACAAAAAGATTGTCAATGTAAAAGGATTCCTTTCCTGGTTAATGGTTGGCTTACGATATCTCCCAGAATTCGCAACCACTGTGTCCTGATGATTAGTAAATCTTCTTGGCCTCAGTATCATCCACGGGCAATTATCGTCCTACCTTACAGGCAAAGCAAGTGGAGGTCCTTCTGTTCATACAAAAGCTTGGTGAATGTTGGGCGGTCACATCATTGTCCGGCGAGTTGCCATACCTACCTGTCACTCTGGGACTGATGGGACTCCCTCAAACATATATACATGAGATAGTCCTTCGGATGTACGCGTGAGACTCCTAGCAGTTGACGTCTAAATGTGGTTTTTTATGTATTTATTTGCAATGGATTTCGGTGTCTCTCCATTTTCTGGCATGTCTACGGTACCACGTGATCAGGCGTGTACCGGGTAATCATCAATATACACATGTCTCATAGAGGGTATAACACCAAAAATGCAGACAAAGTACCGTCTGCAACATCCAAAATTTTCGCCGTTTAATTTTCGTTGATATCTTGCACTATACTCTTGATTCTGATGCTATATGCTGCACTACAGAAATTAAATACATCAATACTTCGATTACGTATTAAATAAAAATTTGACTGTATATAATTGATTGTAATTATAATAGAAATATTATAAATTGCCGGGTAATAGCCAAGGGAGCTTTATTGAGATGTATCAATAGCAACGACGAAATGATAATAGCTGTACCGATGTTTATCTTTGCGCATGGAGAGCCTCTGTCGCGTGGCGTGCAGATGGGAGGCAGAGCAGTTTGTGTCATGAAAGAGTGCGGAAGTGTTTGTTGAACGCTCCGGCCGACCCGGTGTGTACCTATACTCGCGCCAGTGTAGACATCCCTCACTCGTTAACCTGTGATTACTGAGAGCACGGTAGGAGTGGACAGGCGGGGGAAGCTGCAGTTTCAGCTGTTGCCTGTCCCGTACGTATCCGTGGTTAGTTGATATATTCTTTGCGTGTTCCGCTTGCGTTATCTAGGCACGTTCTCGTGTTTCGGTAACTGTTGTGAAACATCGATTAGGATGGACAGGGACTGCGATTGCTGTGTTCGGATGAGGGTTGACTTGCCATCCCTTCGCTCAAAGCTGCAATCGGCGCTGACTTCGGTCGCGCAGCTTGAGGCTGTTGCCAATGGGCACCACTGTGGGGAGCCGGGCTCGGGTATCACGGGGATGTCAACCTCGTCCCGTCTGTCCCCAGATCGGTCTGCCGCTGTGGTTGCCCCGGTTGCTGCCCGCAGTGGGGCTGAGCCCTCGCCTGTGGTTGATTGGGAGGTCGTTCCAAGGCGTGGCAGGCAGCGAAAGGCGTCCCCGGAGGCTGATCAGAAAGCCTCCCCTGTGTGTCTGACAAACCGGTTTCAGGCACTGTCTCTGGCTGAGCCAGATGTAGCTGCCTGCCCTGTTTAAGAGGATCATTCTCAGCCTTCAAGGTCCGGGCAATCGCAGAGGGTGGGCTTACTGGTAGTTGGGAGATCCAATGTTAGGCGCGTAATGGGGCCCCTTAGGGATACGGCGGCTAAGGAGGGGAAGAAATCCAGTGTGCACTCCGTGTGCATTCCGGGAGGAGTCATTCCTGATATGGAAAGGGTCCTTCCGGATGCCATGAAGAGCACAGGGTGCAGCCAGCTGCAGGTGGTGGCACATGTCGGTACTAATGACGTGTGTCGCTTTGGATCTGAGGAAATTCTCTCTGGATTCCAGCGGCTATCTGATTTGGTGAAGGCTGCCGGTCTTGCTTACGAGATGAAGGCAGAGCTCACCATCTGCAGCATCGTTAACAGAACCGACTGCGGACCTTTGGTGCAGAGCCGGGTGGAGGGTCTGAATCAGAGGCTCAGACGGTTTTGCGACCGTATTGGCTGCAGATTCCTTGACTTGCGCCATAGGGTGGTGAGGTTTCGGGTTCCGCTGAATAGGTCAGGAGTTCACTACACTCAGCTGGCGGCTACACGGGTAGCGGAGGCTGTGTGGCGTGGACTGGGCGGTTTTTTAGGTTAGAAGTCCTCGGGAAAGTGCGGGATGGGCTGCAATGTCAAAGGGTGCTTGGCAATTACAGGACGTGCTTGGATCAAGGAACAGTCGGAATTATAGTTGTAAATTGTTGTAGTTGCGCTGGAAAAGTCCCTGAGCTTCAAGCGCTAATAAAAAGCACAGAAGCTGATATCGTTATAGGTACAGAAAGCTGGCTAAAGCCTGAAATAAGTTCTGCAGAAATTTTTACGAAGTCTTAGACGGTGTTCAGGAAAGATAGATTAGGCAGAATTGGTGGTGGACTGTTTGTGTCTGTCAGTAGTGGTTTATCTTGTAGTTAAGCCGAAGTAGGTACTCAGTGCGAATTCGTATGTGTGGTGGTTATACTTAACAACTGAATTGGCTCCTCCTACCGACCCCCAGACTCCGATGATATAGCTGCTGAACAGTTCAGAGAAAATTTGAGTGTCGTAACAAATAAATACCCTCACTCTAACGGTTATAGTTGGTGGGGACTTCAACCTTCCCTCGTTATGTTGGCAAAAATACTTGTTCAAAACCGGTGGTAGGCGAAAACATATTCCGAGATTGTCCTAAATGCTTTCTCCGAAATTGTTTCGAGCAGTTAGTCCACGAACCCACATGAATTGTAAATGGTTTCGAAAACACACTTGACCTCTTAGTCACGATGCTATTAGCTCTGGACTGTTTGTGGCTGATACAGGGATTAGTGATCACAAGGTCATTGTAGCTAGGCTCAATGCCATTTCTTCCAAATCCACCAGAAACAAACGCAAAATAAAAGCGGATGAAGTGTCACTAGAAGCCTTCCTAAGAGACAGTCTCCATTCCTTCCGAACTGACTACGCAAATGTAGACGAGATGTGGCTCAAATTCAAAGATATAGTAGCAAAAGCAATTGAGATATTCATACCTCATAAATTGGTAAGAGATGGAACTGATCCCCCATGGTACACAAAACAGGGCCGAACGCTATTGCAGAGGCAACGGAAAAAGCATGCGAAGTTCAGAAGAATGCGAAATCCCGAAGATTGGCTAAAATTTACAGACATGTGAAATTTGGCACGGACTTCAATGCCAGATGCTTTTAATAGGTTCCACAACAAAACATTGTAACGAAATTTGGTAGAAAATCCGAAGAAACTCTGGTCATATGTAAAGTACACAAGCGGCAAGACGCAGTCAATACCATCGTCGCGCAGTGCCGATGGTACTCTTACCGACGATTGTGAAGCTAAAGCGGACTTACTGAACGCAGTTTTCCGAATTTCCTTTACCAGGGAAGACGAATAGAACATTCCAGAATTTGAAACACGAACAGCTGCTAGCATGAGTTTCTTAGAAGTAGATACCTTCGGGGTTGCGAAGCAACTCTAATCGCTTGATATGGGCAAGTCTTCAGGTCTAGATTGTATACCGATTAGGTTCCTTTCAGATTACGTTGGTACAATAGCTCCCTACGTAGAAACCATATACAACCGCTCGCTCACCGATAGATCTGTATCTACAGATTGGAAAATTGCGCAGGTCGCACCAGTGTTTAAGAAGGGTAGTAGGAGTAATCCATCGAACAACAGACCTGTATCATTGAATACAGTATATGCTCCAAAACCCTCCTGAAAACCGACGTCAACCATTATGAATTACCTCGAAGGGAACGATCTATTGATACGTAATCAGTATGGTTTCAGAAAACATCGTTATTGTGCAACGCAGCTAACTCTTTATTCGCACGAAGCAATGGCCACTATCGACAGGGGATCTCAAGTTGATTCAGTATTTCTAGATTTCCGGAAAGCTTTTGATACCGTTCCTCAAAAGCGCCTTCTAATCAAGCTGCGCGCCTATGGGGTATCGTCTCAGTTGTGTGATTGGATTCGTGATTTCCTGTCAGGAAGGTCGCAGTTCGTAGTAATAGACGGCAAATCATTGAGTAAAACTGAAGTGATATCAGGTGTTCCCCAGGGAAGCGCCCTGGGACCTCTGCTGTTCCTGATCTATATAAATGATCTGGGTGACAATCTGAGCAGTTCTTTTATTTTGTTCGCAGATGATGCTGTAATTTACCGTCTAGTAAGGTCATCCGAAGACCAGTATCAGTTGCAAAGCAATTTAGAAAAGATTGCTATATGGTGCGGCAGGTGGCAGTTGCTAAATAACGAAAAGTCTGAGGTGATCCACATGAGTTCCAAAAGAAATCTTCTGGAAATCGATTACTCGATAAATAGTACAATTCTCAAGGCTGTCAATTCAACTAAGTACCTGGGTGTTAAAATTATCAACAACTTCAGTTGGAAGGACCACATAGATAATATTGTGGGGAAGGCGAGCCAAAGGTTGCGTTTCATTGGCAGGACACTTAGAAGATGCAACAAATCCACAGAAGAGACAGCTTACACTACACTCGTTCGTCCTCTGTTAGAATATTGCTGCGCGGTGTGGGATCCTTACCAGGTGGGATTGGCGGAGGACATTGAAAGGGTGCAAAAAATGCCAGCTCCTTTTGTATCATCACGTAATAGGGGACAGAGTGTGGCAGATATGATACGCGAGTTGGGATGGAAGTCATTAAAGCAAAGACGTGTTCCGTCGCGGCGAGATCTATTTACGAAATTTCGGTCACCAACTTTCTCTTCCTAATGCGAAAATATTTTGTTGAGCCCAACCTACATAGGAAGAAATGATCATCAAAATAAATTAAGAGAAATTAGAGCTCGAACAGAAAGATTTAGGTGTTCGTTTTTCCCGCGCGCTGATCGGGAGTGGAATGGTAGAGAGATAGAATGAATGTAGTTCGATGAACCCTCTGCCAAGCACGTAAATGTGAATTGCAGAGTAGTCATGTAGATGTAAATGGGGGGTAAGAAATGAAAGGGGAAGCAGCCTGGTAGAATTTCGCACAGAGCACAACTTAATCAAAGCCAACACTTGGTTCAAGAATCGTAAGAGAAGGTTGTATACATGGAAGAATCCTGTTGATACTAGCAGGTATCCGATAGAGATTTAGGAACCAGGTTTTAAGTTGTATCTTACCGTTGTATAGTCTAAGAGATTTCCAGGGGCAGATGTGGACTCTTACCACAATCTATTGGTTATGAACAGTAGATTAAAACTGAAGAAACTGCAAAAAGGTGGAAATTTAAGTACATGGGACCTGGATAAACTGACTAAACCAGAGGTTGTACAGAATTTCAGGGGGAGCATAAGGGAACAATTGAAAGGAATGGGGAAAAGAAATACAGTAGATGAAGAGTGGGTAGCTTTGAGGGATGAAATAGTGAATGTAGTAGAGGACAAGTAGGTAAAAAGACAAGGGCTAGCAGAAATCCTTGGGTAACAGAAGAAATATTGAATTTAATTGATGAACGGAGAAAATATAAAAATGCAGAAAATGAAGCAGGCAAAAAGGAATACAGACGTCTCAAAATGAGAACCACAGGAAGTGCAAAATGGCTAAGCAGGGATGGCTACAGGACAAATGTAAGGATGTGGAGGCTTATCTCACTTGGGGGAAGATAGATACTGCCTACAGGAAAATTAAAGAGACCGTTTGAGAAAAGAGACCCAACTGCATGAATATCAAGAGCTCCGATGGAAACCCAGTTCTAAGCAAAGAAGAGAAAGCAGAAAGGTGGAAGGAGTATATAGAGAGTCTACGCAAGGGCGATGTACTTGAGGACAATATTATGGAAATGGAAGAGTATGTAGATGAAGATGAAATGGGAGATACGATACTGCGTGAAGAGTTTGAGAGAGCACTGAAAGACCTGAGTCGAAACAAGGCCCCGGGAGTATATAACATTCCATTAGAACTACTGACAGCCTTGGGAAAGCCAGTCGTGACAAAACTCTACCATCTGCAGGCGAAATACCCACAGACTTCAAGAAGAATATTATAATTTCAATCCCAAAGAAAGCAGGAATTGACAGATGTGAAAATTACAGATCTGTCGGTTTAATAAGTCACAGCTGCCAAATACTAACGCGAAATCTTTACAGACGATTGGCAAAACTAGTAGAAACCGACCTCGGGGAAGATCAGTTTCGATTCCGTAGATATATTGGAATACGTGAGGCAATACTAACCCCACGACTTATTTTAGAAAATAGATTAAGTCTACAAATGCTAGAAACGTATGTTTGCCTTTCCTTAGAGTATTCCAGTCAACACTGTCAAAAGCTTTCTCTCTTTCAATTTCTGAAGGTAATATACAGGGAGCGAAAGGCTATTTACAATTTGTACAGAAACCAGATGGCAGTTATAAGAATCTAGGGGCATGAAAGGGAATCAGTGGTTGGGAAGGGAGTGAGACAGGTTTGTAGCCTCGCCCCGATGTTATTCAATCAGTATATTGAGCAAACAGTGAAGGAAACAAAAGAAAAATTCGGAGTAGGTATTAAAATCCATTGTAATTCTTATCAAAGTTTTTATTTCATCTCAATGTCATCGGCAAACCTCAGAGACAGCAAAGGACTACGAACAGCAGTTGTGGGGAATGGATAGTGTCTTGAAAGGAGGATAAAAGATGATATCAACAAAAGCCAAACGAGGATAATAGAATGTTGTCGAATTAAGTCGGGTGATGCTGAAGGTATTAGATTAGGAAATGTGACAAAGTTGTAACGGAGTTTTTCTATTTGGGGAGAAAAATAAATGATGTTGGTCGAAGTAGAGAGGATATAAAATGGAGACTGGCAACGGCAAGGAAAGCTTATCTGAAGAAGAGAAATTTGTTAACATTGAATATAGATGTAAGTGTCAGGAAGTCGTTTGTGAAAGTATTTGTATGGCGTGTAGCCATGTATGGAAGTGTAACATGGGCGATAAATAGTTTAGACAAGAAGAGAATAGAAGCTTTCGAAATGTGGGGCTACAGAAGAATGCTGAAGATTAGATGGGTAGATGACATAACTAATGAGGAGATATTGAATAGGATTGGGGAGAAGAGAAGTTTGTGGCACAACTTGACTAGAAGAAGGGATCGACGTCTAGGACATGTTCTGAGACATCAAGAGATCACCAGTGTAGTGTTGGAGGGGAGCGTGGAGGGTAAAAATCGTAGAGGGAGACCAATAGATGAATACACCAAGCAGATTCAGAAGAATGTAGGTTGCAGTAGGTACTGGAAGATGAAGAAGCTTGCACACGGTAGAGTAGCATGGAGAGCTGCATCAAACCAGCCTCAGGACTGTAGGCTACAACAATATAAATTAAGAGAGCGCAATTTCATTTACTCTGTATTAACCTTAGAGAGTGACTTCTGCTACCTTGGTATTTATTTGATTGTTGTTATTTTAAAAGTGAAACCGATTTCTCATATGCTTAAAGGTAATTCAGTTCAATCTTTCAATAGTCAAAAATAAATGCTTGCCGTTTTCTAAATTTTGCATTAAGTTACACTGAGGTTACTAAACGTCTTTTTTTGCATTACATTTAACGTTACTTTCAAAATTTAGTGTTTCAGAATGAGTAACTTCAAGTAGTGGGGCAACTGATAACGCGATTGATGTTAGCTGATGACACGATTACCGTTATCCAAGATAGTGGCTTTTGGAGGGATGATAGCTCAATTGCGCTACCTCTACTAACCTAAAAAAATGGCGAGAAAGAATTGGCTATCTCCACTAACCTAAGTCAACTCTTCCTAGGAAGTAGGCATAAGTCTTTATTTAAACCATTAGAGGCAGTACCACTATCAAGTGTTTTCGCCATGCTCTTGTCAAATGTTCACGAATTTTCCTCTAAGAGCTTACTCCTGCAGCTGATGCAAGTTATTATGATTTTGTCATTTAATTCGAATATAATTTTTATAAATTTGTTTAAATATGTTTAAATTTGATTAGATTTCTTTAAATTTATTATCTACCTACGGCATTAGTGTGTTACCACCACGAGGCTGAGATATAGGTTGTCGGTATGTTACATGAAATCATTCAACTCTACACATAAGTCCTTATTAAGCAGTTAGAGCGAAATTAACGTGCATTTTCCAAGAGGATTGTGGTACTGCCTCTAAGAGCTTACTCCCACAAATCATGGGAGTTAGTGTTGTGTTGCCTCCACTAGAGCCTGCTCATTCAATTCGGATATAATTTGTTTAAATTTATTATCTACCTACAGCATTAGTGTTGTGTTGCCGCCATAGGGGGCTAAGATATCGATAGCTCTATTACTTGCACTGGACATATGTCCTTATTTAAACAATTAGAACCTCTACAACCATCAAGTGTGTTCGCCACCGTCTTTGAGAATGTTCACGAAATTTGCTCTAACACTTTATTCTTGCAGCTGATGAGAGTTAGTATGGTGTTTCCTTTCAATTCGAATATAATTTGTTCAAATTTTTATAAATTTATTGCCTATCTGCTGCATTAGTTTCATGCTACCGCCATAACAGGCTGAGATATGAATAACTGTATTACATGAACTAGACATAAATCTTTTTTTTAACGACTATAGCACTACAACCATCCACTCTGCTCACGAAATTTGCTCTAGCAGCCGGTGGGAGTTAGTAGCGTGTTTCCAATTCACTTCGAATATAATCTCTGTAAATTTGTATTAATTTCTTTAAATTTGTTTAAATTTATTATCTACCTACAGCATTAGTGTTGTATTACCGCCACAAGAGGCTTAGATATCGATGTTTTAATAGCTGTAGTACATGCACTGTATCTACGTGACAGCGTTGTGTTTCGTCCTCGGATAATAAACATCGTCCGGGTAGAGTAGAGTGCGGGAATCGGCATAAGAGGGTGACATACGTAAAAAGAGAGCCAGACTTTGACGCTCAAAACACCAGATCTCTTCCACTGGCCCACAACGGAGCCGGTGTTGGTCTCTATTCTAGACGTTGCAGTTCACACATAAGGCGAATCTGCAAGATGGGTCCTATGGAGAGTCCCTCGAATACCAGGTCGAACGTACACCAGGATCGAGCGTCACCGCGTTGACAGAGCACCATACTACGTTCCAGTGCACGGTAGGACACGTCAATTCGACGACATTAAGCGACCGGCGGCGAAGTAGTGTGCGGCAGGTGACTGGCTGTTGGTAAGCGAGAGACGGGGAGGTTGCCGTACTCCAGGTAAAGCCTGCCAGAGCAGGAAAAGGGCACCCGTGTCTGACCTGAGGGTCAAGGGAACACGGTGCCAGGCCATCCGTCAGTAGGCCGGTGAGGCTGGTCGGTCATCGTCGCCAAAGCCTGCGGTGCAAACTAACGAAGAGAAATACTGCTCGATAGTGAACACTGACAAGGCCCAGTCCGCCTCGTTCTTTCGGAAGAGTGACGGAGTAATATCGAACCTTTAATATCATTCCAGCGCTGACAAAGGAACCGAATGCGGCCACGATGCTCCGAGCTATGTGTTTAGGCATCGGTAGTGTTTGCGCTACGTGCGGAATTCGCGATGCCCGATAGACGTTAACATATTCGGTCCGTTGATGTAGGTCCTACACACGAAGACGAAGATCCACAAGCCCAGCACTTGCAAGAGACTCCGATAATTGATGGTGGTCGTGCGTGAGATGTAGTCCGTGAAGTCGATACCGAGACAACGGATTTTATCGCGCAGTGCCACCCTCGCAGGTGTCATCCCACGCCAGTGTTCAAAACCATTGATTTATGTACATTTACACGGCATCTCGAAGCTTCGAAGTGGCTAACCAATCCAATGATTTGCGAACATCATGTTCGTCACGAAGAGGTAACATCAGATCATCAGCATACGCAGTGCACCTAAAAAAGAAGCCACCAAGAGACAAACCCGTGAGGCGGTGTCGCAGCCCGCACAACAAAGGTTCTACTGCAAGGCGTACAGTATTGTCCATAATAGGCGTACCTGTGTAACACAGCGGCGAATTTACAAGGTGTTCGACAGTCTAACGTTGACAAGCGCTTTCCCTGTTGCGCCACGTAGGAGACGAGTAACACCTCGGAGGAAGCGTCGGGGTAATGCTTATTCTGAAGAACAGCAGTTTAGTACGTATGACTGACGCAATCAAATGCTTGACGAACATCGCAGCCAGAGCTCCCGATACGCGACGCACCTTAGCGAGGGCAATCAGCGGCACAGGGCGGAGCGCATATTATGCATCCCACCTATCGATGACTCATCAATTGATAGGACACGGGATGTCGTACGCAGAATTCGAGCTGCCACTCGATGCGTGAGATTTAGGAACCAGGTTTTAAATTGTATGACATTTCCAGGGGCAGATGTGGACTGTGACCACAATCTATTGATTATGAACTGTAGATTAAAACTCAATAAACTGCAAAAAGGTGGGAATCTAAGGAGATGGGATCTGGATGAACTGAAAGAACCAGAGGTTGTAAGGAGTTTCAAGGAGAGCATAAGGGAACAATTGAGAGGAATAGGGCAAAGAAATACAGTAGAAGAAGAATGAGTAGGTTTGAGGGATGAAGTAGTGAAGGCAGCAGTGGATCAAGTAAGTAAAAAGACGAGGGCTAGTAAAAGTCCTTGGGTAACAGAAGATATATTGAATTTAATTGATGAAAGGAGAAAATATAAAAATGCAGTAAATGAAGCGGGCAAAAAGGAATATAACCGTCTCAAAAATGAGATCGACAGGAAGTGCAAAATGGCTAAGCAGGGATGGCTATAGGACAAATGTAAGGATGCAGAGGCTTATTACAAAAAACTCGATGGTTTGTCACCTAATGGTTCCATGTCACAGACATCAGCGAAAGTCCTTCACCAAATGTTATGCACAGATCACATCTGGATCACCAGTGAAGACGGAACAGGCTAATATTGTTGCTCACATGCCAGTTGCGCAGTGAACTAGCTTTATTGCTGTACACCTGTACTGTGTTGAGGGACAAGGATAAAGTGATGTCATGGCGATGGAACTTGATGGTGTTTGTTTGCCATAAATACATTGACTCTGCACAAAAGAGTAAACAAGTAACCGGCAAATGAAATCTATTTATAATGTCTACTAGCTGGTGAATGCGGTAAATGATGTTCTCACAGGAGTGCACGTTGAGGGCATACAGGCCTCAGTGATATGAGCATGTCGTCCGATCACGTGACCACGGAATAACAATGGACGTAAGTCTGGAGTGAAGCAAACTTTCTTTATGAACCACCAGGCACACTGTACTTAGGAACGAAAGCGAAACATGTGGACAGCCCTAAATAAAGCCAAACACATCAGTAGCTCACGTTAAGCTCAACCCAAGTAGTCCATGGCTTGTGCACCAGACCCAGAATACGTGTATACACGGTACTATAGCCCATCTCAAACTGGTTTGTTTTTTACTCCTGTGTGCATCATACCATTGTCATAATTTGGCCTAACAGAATATTTGCTTGTCAGTGGACACCACGTGCCACACGCTTTGCGCTGATTGCCGTCCACATATTTCTGCGGGACAGCTGTCGTGATAGTCACTAGGGGAAAGATAGACACTGCCTACAGGAAAATTAAGGAGACCTTTGGAGAAAAGAGAACCACTTGCATGGATTTCAAGATTTGAGATGGAAACGCAGTTCTAAGCAAAGAAGGGAAACCAGAAATGTGGAAGGAGTATATAGAGGGTCTATACAAGGGCGGTGTTCTTGAGGACAATATCATACAACAGGAGGAAAATGTAGATGAAGTTGAAATAGGAGATATGATACTGCATCAAGAGTTTGACAAAGCACTGGAAGACCTAAGTCGAAATAAGGCCCCAGGAGTAGACAACAATCAATTAGAACTACTGACAGCCTTGGGAGAGCCAAGCCTAACAAAACTACCATCTGGTGACCAAAATGCATGGGACAGAAAAATTACCCTCAGACTTCAAGAAGAATATAATAATTCCAATCCCAAAGAAAGCACGTGTTGGCAAATGTGAAAATTACCGAACTATCAGTTTAGTAAGTCATGGCAGCAAAATACTTTACAGACGAATGGAAAAACTGGTAGAAGCCGACCTCAGGGAAGATCAGTTAGGAAATATTGGAATACGTGAGGCAATACTGACCCTACGACTTATCTTAGAAAATAGATTATGTCTACAAAAGCTAGAAACGTAGGTTGGCCTTTCCTTAGAGTATTCCAGTGCACTGTCAAATGTTTTCTCTCTTTGAATTTCTGAAGGTGGCATGGGTAATATACAGTGTATTTACACGATATTTACAATTTGTACAGAAACAAGATGGCATTTATAAGAGTCGAGGGGCATGAAAGGGAATCAGTGGTTGGGAAGGGAGTGAGACAGGTTTGTAGCCTCTCCCAGATGTTATTCAATCTGTATATTGAGTAAGCAGTGAAGTAAACAAAGTTTTTATTTCTTCTCCATGGATTTTAATACATACTCCGAAGTTTTCTTTTGAGGTTCGGCGATGAAATTGTAATTCTGTCAGAGAGGGCAAAGGACTTGGAAGAGCAAATGAAAGGAATGGATAGTGTCTTGAAAGGAAGATATAAGATGAACACCAACAAAAGCAAAACGATGATAATGGAATGTAGTCGAATTACGTCGGGTAACGCTGAGGGAATTAGATTAGGAAATGAGACGCTTAAAGTAGTAAAGGAGTTTTGCTATTTAGGAAGTAAAATAACAGATGATGTTTGAAGTAGAGAGGATATAAGATGTAGACTGGCAATGGCAAGGTAACCATTTCTGAAGAAGAGAAATTTGTTAACATCGAGTATAGATTTATGTATTTATTTCATCTCAATGTCATCGGCAAACCTCAGAGATAGCAAAGGACTACGAACAGCAGTTGTGGGGAATGGATAGTGTCTTGAAAGGAGGATAAAAGATTATATCAACAAAAGCCAAACGAGGATAATAGAATGTGTTCGAATTAAGTCGGTTGATGCTGAAGGTATTAGATTAGGAAATGAGACACTTAAAGTAGTAAAGGACTTTTGCTATTTTGGGAGCAAAATAACTGATGATGGTCCAAGTAGAGAGGATATAAGATGTAGACTGGCAATGGCAAGGAAAGCGTTTTTGAAGAAGAGAAATTTGTTAACATCAAATATAGATTTTAGTGTCAGGAAGTCTTTACTGAAAGTATTTGTATGGAGTGTAGCCATGTATGGAAGTGAGACATGGACGACAAATAGTTTAGACAAGAAGAGAATAGAAGCTTTCGAAATATGGTGCTAGAGAAGAATGCTGAAGATTAGATGGGTAGATCACATAACTAATTAGGAGGTATTGAATAGAATTGGGGAGAAGTTTGTGGCACAACTTGACTAGAAGAAGGGATCGGTTGGTAGGATCAAGGGATCACCAATTTAGTATTGGAGGGCAGCGTGGAAAGTAAAAATGGTAGAGGGAGACCAAGAGATGAATACACTAAGCAGATTCAGAGGGATAGAGAAGCATAAGGAGCTGCTTCAAACCAGTCTCAGGACTGAAGACTCCAACAAAAACAACGTGGGATATGGAGGGCAGTCGTTGATGATTCCAACCATTTGACGAGTACAAATGATGGTCCCTTCACAGTGTTGACGTGCTCGGTTGACAGTCATCTGTCGAGCCCGTGCTTGTCGCATAACGGAACAATATCCGAGGATGGCGTAGTAAAACTCTGTGATTCCCGGGGGGGGGGGGGGGGGGGTCAGGGATTTTCTCTGCGACGTGATGACCGGGTGTTGTGTAATGTCCTTAGGTTAGTTAGGTTTAAGTAGGCACAGTCTACACGTGTCTCCAACTGCCGGTTGACATTCCGGTGAGATCAGGTAAACGGGCAGCGCCTACGCCATAGTAGTTGTCGTCGAAGCTTGATGGTACAGGCGTAAGCGTGTGTGTGTGTGTGTGTGTGTGTGTGTGTGTGTGTGTTTGAGGTTTACGGGCGCTAAACAGCGTGGTCATCAGCGCCCAAGCGCATAGAAACAGGAACACAGGCGGTGAAGGGACGAAGACGGACGCCGAACAAGGAGAACGGCTAAAAGACACAGGCCTGACGCAGTTCCAAATGCGCACATACAGAGGCAAAACAAGAGGAGAAGAAACACACTAAAAAAGGAAAGGAAACACAAGGAAAAGAGAACAGATACCGAAGTGAAACAAGGAGGTAATCGTGACTGGCGGACCTCTTACCTAAAAACTGGGTGAGCCAGTCACCCAGCAGCACATTAAAACCTTCTCCCTAAAATCCGAGGCAACAGATTGGACAGGACACAAAACCGTAAAACCTTAACGACAGTCGCTGCGTCGTCTTGCAAAATAGAGGGCAAATCCGGTGGCAAGGAAACCACCGCCCTCTGGTCAGAGAATAAAAGACAGTCAAGTAAAATGTGGCGGACAGTAATCTGGACGCCACAAGCACTGCAGATTGGGGGGTCCTCCCGCCGGAGTAAGAAACCATGCGTGAAGGGACTGTGTCCAATGCGGAGGCGAGTGAGGAGAACCTCATACCGCCTGTATGACTGGTAGGACGTACGCCATGGTCGCGTAGTGGCCTTTACCAGACGCAGCTTATTGTCAGAAACTGCCAACCACTCCTCTTCCCATTGATGCATAACACGAAAACGCAAAAGGGAGGTTACAGCATGGAGGGGGACGGCACATTCAACAACGTGAGGGAGGGAACATGCATCTTTGGCAGCCACATCCGCCAGTTCGTTGCCCCTAATACCCACGTGCCCCGGCACCCAGCAGAAAGAAACCTCCTTCCCCTGCCGTTGCAGGTGGAGTAGGGCATCATGGATCTTCTGGACGACCGTATCCGCTGGGTACAAGTGTTGAATGGTCTGAAGGGCACTCAGGGAGTCAGAACAGATGAGGAACTTAATACTGGGAACACATCTCATCTGCTCCAATGCCCGCAATATTGCAAACAATTCGGCATCGAGGATGGTAAACACCGCAAGAAGCCGTAACTTGACGACTCGATCAGGGAAAACAACAGCACAACCAACAGTGTCCCCCTGTTTAGAGCCATCTGTGAATACAGGTACATGGTCCGCATGCTGGTTTAAAATATCGTAAAATAAGGAGGTAAAAACAAACGCCGGAGTGCAGTTCCTCCGGTTCTCCGACAAGTCTAAAAGGATGCTGGGCCTCTGGAGCAACCAGGGAGGCAGGCGAGTAAGACCTTGTCGTTGGGGGGCCACACGCTCCACACCAAGGGACTCAAGCAAATGCTTGGCACGAATCCCAAATGGTTTTGTTGCCCTGGGACGACTGGAAAAGAGACGTTCCATAGGCGGTCGGGCAACGGTAGGGTACGCAGGGGAGGTAGGACAGGAAAGGAAATGACACACCCGTCGCACCATGAGGAGTTTCCGCCGGATGGCGAGCGGCGGTTCCCCTGCCTCAGCACACAGGCTGGGGATGGGACTGGTACGGAAGGCACCAGTGGCCAGCCTGATACCCTCATGGTGTACTGCGTCAAGGATCTTCAGATACGAAGGCCTTGCTGACCCATACACGGTGCAAGCATAGTCAAGACGCGATCGGACGAAAGCCCTATAAAACTGCAGCAGACGCGCCCGATCTGCTCCCCAGGACCGATGGCTCAGACACCTCAAAATATTCAGTGCCTTCAGGGCCCGCACCTTGAGGTCTTTAAGGTGAGGCAACCACGACAACTTGGAATCAAAAGTGAGGCCCAGGAACCTCACAGTGTCTCTAAAAGGAAGAACGGTGTCCCTCAGACGCAATTCAGGGGAGGGAAAAAGACGCCGAGAACGATTAAAATGAACACACACAGATTTGTCTGCAGAAAAGGTAAAACCCGTCTTTGCAGTCCATGCCTCTAAGCGCTTTATCGTAAGCTGTAACTGCCGACTAGCACTGATAAGACTGGAGGAAGAACAGAAAACAGCAAAATCGTCCACAAACAAGGAGCATTGGGCAGGACTCCGGATAATGGACGTGATACTGTTAATAGCAACGGCAAAGAGGGTGACACTTAAAACGCTGCCCTGAGGAACACCATTCTCCTGCACGTACAAATCCGATAGCACATTACCAACCCGATACCGAAAGAGGCGGTGAGAAAGAAAGGACCGAATGAAGATGGGGAGACGGCCACGAAAGCCCCACTCATGGAGTTGATTGAGGATAAGGCGGCGCCAAGTAGTGTCATACGCCTTATTAATGTCAAAGAAGACCCCTAGACAATGCTGGTTACGTAGAAAGGCCTGCTGGATGGCGGCCTCAAGCAGGGTCAAGTTGTCTATAGTGGAACGACATCTCCGAAAGCCACACTGAGAGGGGCTAAGGAGCTGCCTGGTCTCGAGCAGCCAAACCAGGCGGCGGTTGACCATGCGTTCCAACGTCTTCCCAACACAGCTCGTCAAGGCAATACTCCGATAACTACTGGGATGCGTTCGGTCCTTCCCTGGTTTGAGGAGGGGAATCAAAATTGCCTCCCTCCACGAGTCAGGGTACGTGCCAGATAACCATATCATATTGAAACAGTTCAGGAGAACTTCCTTGGATGGCAGCGACAGGTGCCGCAGCATGCTGTACCGGATTTGATCATGACCAGGCGCAGTATCATGAGCCACAGACAGCGCAGAATCCAGTTCCCACATTGTGAAGGGGCAGTTATAGGGTTCAGAATTTAGAGACCGGAAGTCCAAGTGACCCCTTTCGATGGCAGTGCGGTAGCGGCAGAAATCTGGATCACAGTTAATAGTGGCGGTAGATTCCGCAAAATGCATGGCCAGTGTCTGGGCAATGTCTCTCGGCGCCGTGAGGAGACATCCCTGATGCAGCAAAGCCGTGACAGGTAGCTGGCTGAGTTTCCCGGAAATCCTCCTGATGGCTTCCCATACTTTCGTAGAACTAGTGGAGCGAGAGATGGAATTCAAGAACGATTGCCATGACCGTCGTTTGCTCTCTTTAATCACCCGCCGCGCTCTGGCCCTTGCCACTCGAAAGGCCGCAAGATTGTCAGCTGAGGGACGGCACTTGAAGCGGCGCAGTGCTGCACGGCGGGCGCGGATGGCTGAGTGGCACTCAGTGGTCCACCAAGGGACAGGACGCCTCTTGGGATGACCGGATGACCGTGGGATGGACAATTCAGCAGCATGAGAGATCACGGCTGCAACATGGTCTACCCATTCGTGGACGCTGGCACGGTGTTCCAAAACAGCCAGTTGGCTGAAAAGTGTCCAGTCAGCTCTGCAAAGGTGCCACCGGGGCGGCACTGGTAATGCCACAGCCTCATCCAGGAGGCGAATCCAGAGGGGGAAGTGGTCACTAGAATGGAGGTCAGCTGCAGCCTCCCACAGAGCAGAATCCACGAGTGCAGGAGAGCAAAAGGAAAGGTCAATAGCCGATGACGATCCGGAAGCAGTACAGAAATGAGTGGGAGCACCAGAGTTGAGGAGGCACAGTTCTTCAGACATCATGACGCTTTCCAGAATGCGACCCCTGGGGCAAGTAGTCGGAGAGCCCCATAAGACATTATGAGCGTTGAAGTCCCCCAGAAGAAGAAATGGGCGAGGGAGTTGGCTAATAAGGTCCGTGAGAGCCTCAGTGTCTATCGCATCCGGAGGTGGTAAATAAACAGAACAGACTGTGAGCCTCCGACCCACAAGAATGTCAACTGCAACTGCTTGCAAGTCGGTGACGAGAGGGAGCTCAGATGAGGGGTGCACATCACGGACAAAAACTGCAACACCACCCTTTGCCCTTTGCCCCGTCAGATCATCTTTTCGATATGCGGTATAGCCGCGTAAAGAAGGAGAATCAGTGGCCCGAAAATGTGTCTCTTGGAGACATAAGCACAAGGGGCACTCTCGTATGAGGAGTTGTAATTCGGCCACATGCGTCCTGAAACCATTCAGGTTCCACTGTAATATGGGAGCCAGTGATCAGGGTGGCTGAACTTTCACCCTGCCTCTGTGCTTTGGAGGAGAGACCGTACTGGCCGGAGATTTATTCCTGGGGCGAGAAGACCGCCCCCGGTCGACATCAATGTCCATAAGATCCGATGACGACCCACGGGAGATATCAGACAGTACGATGGCATCATCATCGGACCGACGCTGACTAGTCTCCTCAGGTGGCAGAACCTTCAGCTTCTGAGGCTTTGTCTTGGGGGGCTTGGAATGCAGAGCCTTGTCAACAGTTGGAGGTTGACTCGCCTGGGCAGAAGGCGCCATATGGGGGGAGGCTGGAAGTACCTCAATGTCAGCAACCACGGCCTTGTCCGATGTAGCGGGGAGAGCCGCAGATTGCAAAACAACCGCAGCAGCACAAGTGCACTGGCAAGCGCAGGTTTTAGTGCTAACACTAGCAACCTCCGTTTGTGTAGCAACAGTGGCCAGTTGGACCGGTTTTTTGAGAGCGGAAGCGAAAGATGTGGAAAAAACAGGAGGTTGCATGGCCTTAAAGATCTTCTTGGCCTCACCATAGGGGATGCGCTTAGAGGTTTTAATCTCCTGTACCTTCCGCTCTTCGAGATAGATGGGGCAGATCCGGCTCCAGACAGGGTGACTCCCAGAGCAATTCACGCACTTCACAGGCGAGGAACAATCGGCTCCGTCATGGGCAGGCTGACCACATTTACCACACGTGGCTATTCCATTGCACCCCAACGTAGTATGCCCAAAGCGCTGACATTTAAAACAGCGCATTGGGTTGGGGAAATATGGCCGTACGGACAAACGTAAGAACCCCGCTTTAACATGCTCCGGCAGTCTCGGGCAACTGAATGTGAGAATAAACGAGTCAGATTTGACGAGGTCCCCATTGACTCGTTTCATAATGTGCTGCACGTCAACAATTCCTTCGTCAGCCCACTCAGATTTTAGCACGTCTATGGGGATATCCACCAAGTCCCTACACGTCACAACACCCTTACTATAGTTCAAAGTGGAGTGGAGCTCGGTCTCGACAGCGTACTCTCCTAGACAATTTGCTTTCCGAAGGGCAGCGACTTGACGGGAACTAGAAGTTTCAACTAACAGAGTCCCATTGCGCAGTCGCTTTACAGATTTCAGCGTTCCTGCAATGCCCTCAAGACCCTTGTGGATGTAAAAGGGAGAAACCCTCTCAAAGCTACCCTCCTTCCTTTTAATAATCAAAAACACATTCTGATGATCAGCATGCGCTCCGTTACTACATTCTGTTAAATCTCTAGCAACACCAGGCGCTGGAGGACTCGCAGCGCGTAGCCGCTTTTTCGAATGGGTGTGTTTTCCTACCAGCGGCCCACCCAAGCCACTGGTAGGGGGAAAAGTAGAGGTCGAAGGGTCCATTGTGGTCCCACGAGCAGCTAGGGAACTAAAAGTCCGCTCAGACAGAGCCCCGCGTGCCTGAGTAAGCCTTTTACAACTGGGGTGCGGCAGGTGCCCCAGAGGTTGCCCGCTTGCGACTGTTCCACCCCAACAGCCATGCATCTTCTAGGCGCGGAGCACACCGAAAGATTGAGGGGTTTTTATAGAGGTTGGCCTTCCTCGCAATCCAGGCGGTCAAGCCAAGATTACCATTCCCCGCAGCACACAACGTTTCACCGCCGCGCCGTACGGTGGTCGCTGAAGCATGTCCGGGGGTTACGGTGTCAGGGCACTGGCGGCGCAGACCAGTCCCCAGCTCAGGACCCCGGGGTCGCCAAGCCCGTACTCAGCAAGTGAATGCTGAGCCCCTGGGGGCGGGCGTAAGCAGTGTGATCAGTAAATGCAGCTGGCCACAACTCGGCTGCCTTGACCGCATCCTCGAGAGAGCGGGATGTATACAGCCTTTTAATTCTGCTTGATTAATGTCCCGTAAAGTGCGCGAAACCCTATCAGCACAGATGATGATCCAAGTGTCTATCTAATCGAGCTCGCAAATGACAGTGCCGAGTTCTGGGCGTAGTGTATGCTGAGGAATTTGGTCATAGCGAATTGTACAATAAAACTGCCCCCGATCACCATATCATCTATCCTGCCTGGGCATAACTGTGTTAATTCCTCAGTAAAGAACTGAGGAACGTTCACGCCTTTTGTTGGTACCGGACGCTGCGTAATCATTGACGAGGAGTATCTCTGGGATTATAAGAGCCATGCCCCTGGCATTTGATAGGTAACTTATATCGGTCGCTATTAAACTTTCTTTGAAAAGTTTTGCGGGGCCACTGCCTGTATCCAACGCATGTGATACGCGTGTCGTGCATCCAGAGATGTCCTGGAAGCCAAGAATGTATATTTCCTGCAATAAGGCCACCTCAGTGTCGGCTGAATAAAGTGTGTCGCGTAACAATGCAAGATTCTCGCGCAACTGGATGATATTGATGTTAATCTTCACGAATCGACATGACTGTCGTTCGTCCTCGACGGCAGCGTCAGTCATCGGTGCACCCGGTGGCGACAGGTTCGCTCACCCGCACGCCACCCTGACGTTACCATTACCATGTTGTCCGCAGGAGATGGGTAGGATGATGTAACTCCCCCTCTTCTGCATGTGGTGTGCCCACCTGAGAGTCGTCCGCCCACGAGTTACTGGAGAGAGGCTGTCGGTGTGGTTCATCGGCTACCAAAGAAGCCCCTCTTGTTACGATTCCTCGCGGCTGCGTCGGTGTTCCATCGCCCCTCCATCCCCGCACTGGTGTCAGCAAGAAGGAAAGTCCGTCGTGGCAGTTCCTAAGAGTGAGCAGCGTCGGTCGACAACTCCGGAGCACGGACATCCACGACACTGTCTACATCGGTGTGATCGTTTGCCCCTGCCCACAAGAGACAGTCCCGAGACGGCGTGCCTCCGTGCCTCGGCGCCTTCAGAGAGGAAAGTTCGGGTTGGCACGACTCGTGAATCAACATCCAGCCGCTCGTTGTGAGGTGACGATTGCTGTTCAGGTCAATCAGGCGACTCCGTCTGCATAAGGAGGACCGTATGTGCCTCATCAACAGCGTCTTCGCCCGCCTGCGGTGGCAGCATGTCCCGATCCCCGCCGCACGACGTCGCAGATGTACATAAGTAACTGGCAGGATCGATGGAGGAACGTGCTGTGCCGCTTCTCTTGAAGGACTCTTGGCGATCCGCCCCTGCAAATAATCAGAGCGAATGTGACTCTCCTTGCTGCTTCCTGAGCATGTGCCCGGTTGTCCATCGTACGCGATAATTGTACGACATCTCATTTTCATTTTGTTCGTTGCATCTGCTCGGGGCGGACGTCGTAAGCCATCCGTTTAAGTTCGTTGTTGCTCGATTATCTCAGTTTTTTTTCTAATACAGAGGGCAGCTAACCCTCTGACCGAGCACGCTGAGCTACCGTGCCGGCGTCCATCTAAGCCACCAAGGGCACAGAGGATAGCGCGACTGCAGGAATTTACCTCTGGCACGCCTCCTGCGAAATCCACATTGTGCGAATGCACGAACAGTGCCCGAACTCTTACGGGAATCGGCAATGCGCCGTGAGGAATGAGTATAATGGGCGGGGACACAACGAATGTAGTGCGGGACAATACGTTGAGAATGTGGGTTTCGCAGGAGGCGTGCCAGAGATAAATCCCTGTAGTCGCACTATCCTCTGTGCCCTCGGTGGCTCATATGGATAGAGCGTCTGCCATGTAAACAGGAGATCCCGGGTTCGAGTCCCGGTACGGGCCACACATTTTCATCTGCCCCCGTTGACGTATGTCAACGCCTGTAAGCAGCTATGGGTGTTCATTTCATTGCAATATCATTCTAACGAGCTGCATGGTCAGCGATGGTATCTGTTCTTTCGGACATGTCCAAGAGAACAGATACCATATATATATATATATATATATATATATATATATATTACTTGAGAGGGGGGGATAACGGACTTCGTGGATACCTCAGAAAGTGGCCTTACACCCCTGCCTGCGTGTTCAGCGGTATCAGCGCCGGTAAGTCCATCAAAGTACGTAAACTGTGGTTTGTCGGCAGTGCACTGTTCTTCGTCAATCATCTAAATATTGACTACGCTGGCTGTGTGCTAAAAGTGAATACCAGTTGTGTCCTTTGGATCTAGACGCAGTTCGTCACGCAACAAGTTTTCTACTTCGTGTGCTCGCGGTCTCGGATATTCGGCTTGGAATGTAATCTTGGTAGTGTTCTTCCTAAATGAGTTCGTCATGTCATTGCAGTGAGCTTGTAGTAAGCGTCTCGCGCTCGCGAACGCCACGAGGCCGGCGGGGCGGCGACGACGCGTCCTCGCCGGTCCGTCACTGACGGCCAACTTTGGTCGCAGTAATTCTACCGACGTGGAATTCTTATATTTCGACCGTGTCTACGAGTTCGAATAATGATTTCCAAACGAAGCGAAAGGATGAGTTAAATTGCAATGTATCTTGACAAATACTATATCCTAACTATTGTGTTGCTTCTATTTGCAGTCGTAAACAGCAAGCTGAATCTCCACAAATCGCTGAGATGTGAATACAGGCTCTTCTGAACTTGGGCATTGGTAATGCTCTGTTCTTGGATTCTAAATTATTATTTTGCCTGAATTATTATTTTGCCCCTCATTGTACATTAGTCATAGCAGGACGTCAGGTTTTGCCGGCCTCTGTGGTCGAACGGTTATAGACGCTTCAGTCCGGAAACACGCGGCTGCTACGGTCGCAGGTTCGAGTCCTGCCTCGGGCATAGATGTGTGTGATTTCTTAGGTTAGTTAAGTTTAAGTAGTTCTACGTTCTAGGGTTAAGTCCCATAGTGCTCAGAGCCATTTGAGCCATTTTAATAATATTGTTTACTTTTTTCGCACTCCACGGGGTCAGTAATCGTGTTCTGATGCAACCCCAACTCCAATTGCGAGACGAGCTGCAATAGGTATCCAGGTTGAGGATCCGTGGTGAGAACACACGGATCCAAGTGGTCCCCAAGATTCTCGACTGGTTTTAAATCCTTGGAGTTTGGTGACCTGGTCCTCTTCGAACTACACACGTACACTGCCAACTGTGTGACAAGTTGCATTGTACTGATGATAGATGCAGTGGTGCTGAGGAAAAACGAGCTGCATATAGAAGTCGACACGGTTCACAGTGGTGGATGCATACATGTTATGATCGACTGTGCCTTCCGGAATGACGATATCACCCACGGAAGGCCACGGAAAGATATCCAGGTCATAACGTTGCCCCCCCCCCCCCCCTTCCCCATCACCCCCTCCCCCGCCTGGACCATTCCGATGACTGTTGAAGGGTACCTGCTTTCAGATGTCTCATTCAGATGAAGCGTAAAACGTGATTTACCTGAAAAGGCCACTCGGTGGACGTCCAGTTGCAGTACTGGCGTGCAAACTCCACCCTTCGTCGCCAGTGAATGGCAAACAGCAGTCGCCACGGGCGCAGGAAGCGGGCGCCTACTGCTCAAGCCCACATGTAGCACCGTAGGAGTACGCATTAGGAGTGATTTAAAATGGAATGATCATATAAATTTGATAGTCTGTAAAGCAGATGCCAGACTGAGATTCATTGGAAGAATCTTAAGGAAATGGAATCCGAAAACAAAGGAAGTAGGTTACAGTACGCTTGTTCGCCCACTGCTTGAATACTGCTCAGCAGTGTGGGATCCGTACCAGATAGGGTTGATAGAAGAGATTGAGATGATCCAACGGAGAGCAGCGCGCTTCGTTACAGGATCATTTAGTAATCGCGAAAGCGATACAGATATGATAAACTCCAGTGGAAGATGGAGAGATGCTCAGTAGCTCGGTACGGGCTTTTAAAGTTTCGAGAACATACTTCACCGAAGAGGCAAGCAGTATATTGCTCCCTCCTACGTATATCTCTCGAAGAGACCATGAGGATAAAGTCAGAGAGATTAGAGCCCAAACAGAAGCATACCGACAGTCTTTCTTTCCACGAACAATACGAGACTGTAATAGAAAGGGAGAACTGATAGTGGTACTCAGGGTACCCTCCGCCACACACCGTCAGGTGGCTGCATGGTATGGATGTAGATGTAGATGTAGATTATGTCAACGACTGGCAAAGGTCCCGAGTTCGAGTCTCGGTCTGGCACATAGTTTTAATCTGTCAGGAAGTTTCAACGACTGTATTGTTTTCCGCTTCCCTTGACATCTTTCATGTACCCTCCACTGCCACTGCTGCGGCGTGCTGTCTGTGAGTGATTATTGCACGCTGACGTCAGACTTAGGCAGTGGTCACGTGGACTGTCTACATACAGACCATGCACGCCACTGAGCGAGGTGGCGCAGTGGTTAGCACACTGGACTCGCTTTCGGGGGATGACGGTTCAAACCCGTGTCCGGCCATCCTGATTTAGGTTTTCCGTGTTTTCCCTACATCGCTTCACACAGATGCCGGGATGGTTCCTTCGAAAGGGCACGGCCGATTTCCTTCCCTATCCTTCCCTAATTCGTGCTTGTGCTCTGCCTCCACCACGCTTGCGTGTGACACCAACTGAGCCGTGCTGCGGTCACGTTGGTGCTGTTCTACAACGTACAGTTTTCGCCCTGTGTTTGAGGCCAGACGGTATCGTTTAGTTGGCACGGTTGAGTTTGTTTGTCAGCTTCTCGTGTTGACTGGCGCCACTCGGTTTCGCAAGGGTTGCATGCCAGCTAGTGGCAGCTGCGGCTGTTATCGATATGTAGTAACTGTTGCCCCATCTTTGGGGCGACGTCGTTGGTTTTCTGGGTCGTGTGAGTTGGCCAGTTCGGTTGGGGACTCAGGAGGAGCCAGGCCCGCACAGTGCCAGAACACGTCGGGGCCGCTGGCGGTACGCATGGACTGCCGGATGGAAGGGCTGTGTTCACGAGGGAGTACGACCTCGTCGTAAACCGGATCCAGCAAGCTTTAAGGTCAGTGCATTTCAATCCATGTACAGAAACCTCCACCAATGTGATATCTCGCGATTCTCCAGTGACTTGGGTTCGTGTTGCTGCTCGTAGTTTCGCCGACGCGAAGAGTAGCGAGTGGAGTGCTTGGGAAAGGCAGATCTGATTAGCTTCTTATTACTATTTACTGCGTTCAACTTGTTACAATTTGTTAAGTTCAACAAACGGTAATTTTTTTTGCCTGGTGGCCGCTAACGTCCCAGTTACCTACCCTGGGGGTTAGTGTGCGTAACGGCAGTGTAAGTTTCCTCGCCTTTCCTCTGCTGTCCAGTAAAGCGCGTAGTTTTGGAAGTTTTCTTGATCGTAGGCCGGCTGGTGATTCTTCTACTCCGGTTGTAGTGATTGCTTTCTCGTTCCGGGGGCTCTAAACACAGTATTCTGGGGACGTAATACAGACTGCCGGTTCCAGCTTTGGCGTATTGTTCCATCGTTGAATTTGGTTTATCAGACGTCAGGTAGCTTCACCAAAATTACCATTAGTCATTCGTCTGAATTACCATCTCGTGAAGTGAATGCAACTCTTGGCTGTCAATCTCATCGCTCGCGAAAGTGTTTGTTGCCGGAGCTTCTCTGAGGTCGATTCCTGGAGCACCGTCTGTGGCCCCTTGGTTCTTGTAAGACATGTGTGTTCCAAAACGACTGATGGCCAATAGTTCTGTGTTACGCTCCTTCAGCCCACGCCTTCTGCGGGTATAATCTGCCTCAGTACCCATTAGGGAACTTATGTACTGGTCCTTGTGTTTTAGTATTGTATTATTTACTACAATACCTTGTAATGCCTACATTAGAGGTTATATATGTCTACTTAATAGTTCTGGTCACCTTCTGGAATAAATCTAGCAGTGTAGTGTTCAGTGGTTGGTTAACATTGAAAGCGTTGTTTTTTAATTAACCTTTGCTATTGTATTTGCTGTTTTACAGCAGATTTCTAAACTTTTTATATTATTGCCGTTCCTGGCGTGATTGCGGCCATCTGCCTTAAAATTCTAATTTGTCATTCCTGGCCTCTGATGCCTTCTGCTGTGTTTGTGGCGACTTACCTTTAATATTCCAATACCAGTAAGTTGTGAATTGCAGCTAGTTCTTATACAATTCTTAATATATTGCCATTCCTGGCGTGTAAGACTTTCTGCCCAGATCACAGTGGCTTGCTTTTAAAACATTATCTGCTGTATCTGTATTTAATGGTGATTTGCTAAATTCTAACACACTGAAAACTCTTTTTTAGACAGTTGTTTACTTCTTCATTATTAACGTGTGTTATTTTTTATTTATTGTTGAGTATGGAATTACTGGTTTAAAATAAATTGTGTATAACGGCCCCGTCCACAAGCGTAACCAAATCCTGCTTTCTCTTGCCTAGCAGGTTTCACCAATAACTAACAACGTAAGCCACATGAAGGGGAACGGAACAAAATCGGCAGATGTAAAGGTAATATGCAGAGTACCACAGGGACGTGTTATAGCACCGTTGCTGTTTACACTATATATATATAAGCGTGGGATGCCTTTCAAGGCTATTCGCAGATGATGCAGTTGTCTATACCATAGTTGCAACGCCACAAGATGGTACGAATTTGCATAACGACCTGCACAGATTCGATGAGTGGTGCAGGCGCTGACCGTTGACCCTGAACGTAAATAAATGTAACATTGCATATAAGTAGGAAAAGAAATCCGCAACTACACAGCTATACCATTGATGACAAGCACCTGGAAATAGCATATGCCGTAAAATATCCGATAGGCGTAACTATCCAAAGCGACCTTAAGTGGTATGACCACGTAAAAGAAATAATGGGAAAAGCAGACACCAGACTCCTATTTCCTTACGATTCTTGCGATCAGTCTAACTCAGCAACGAACGAAGTGGTTTATAAGGCGCTTGTTCGCCCGATTCTTGAGTATTGTCCATCCATCTGGGATCCCTGTCAGTTAGGACAGAAGTTCCAAAGAAGAGCGGCGCGTTTCGTCACGGGATCGTTTAGCTGGCGAGAGACCATCACGGAGATGCTAAACAAACTCCACTGGCAGACGTTACAAAAGAGGCGTTGTGCATCACGGAGAGATTTACTACTGAAATTTCGGGACAGCACTTTTCAGGAGGAGTCGGACAACATATTACTTCCCTCCACATACCACGCGGAGAAAATTACAGATCTTAGAGCCAATACAGAGGTTTACAGTCAATCATTCTGCCCACGCAGTATTCGCGAGTGGAACAGGGCTGGAGGGATCAGATAGTAGTACCGTAAGTACCCCCCGTCACACACAATTAGGTGGCTTGCGCAGTATGATGTAGACGTAGACGAAAATCTGAGTTTCTATCATTAAACACGATGTGAAGAGGAGCTGACATTTGCAGTTATTCTCATTTGTAATTAAAAATCAAGCACTCATTTTAACAACTGAACGAATTATATTAGTATTACTCTTGTAATACGTAGTTAGTGTAATTTTTACGAAATTCGTAGTTTTAATGCGATTATTAAAGTTTTCACATCTGGCCAGGTGAAACGTATTGACAGTCCTTTTTACAGGCGACACAGCTACAGTTCTACAATGATTTCCTGGTTCTTGTTTCATTATGGGCCATTTAGTTCACTGCTTCCGCAACAGAAGAAGAGAGAATGTTAGTTTGGCAGGAAGAATAGTTTCCTGACGATTCCTGAAAAATGTTTTTCACCCTTTTGTAACAAATGAGTCTCCGTTTCTGTCCACAGCGTCTGGTTCTTACACAAAAGGAGCGTTTATGTTTTACGACTTTTACTTACTCCAATACATACACGGAAACATTATGAAGATAAGGTCTTCATATAAGGGTTGATCAAAATGTTTCTGTTCGAAGGCCGTACAATCCAGAAACGATATTTCAATCCGGCGAAATCCCCGTCAGCATTGAGGTACTCGCCCCATCGGTGCACCATGTTGATGAAACACGGTGTCCTGCTGCGTGAAGAAGTCCGTTGCTGCGTGCTACACATCGTCCATCCTTCAGTGGCTTTTCTGAAGGGACGAAAGGTATGACAATCACATGGGGCAGAGATCAGTAGTTGGCACAAATGCGTCACGGCATGTGCAATGTGGAGACGTACGTTATCGTGAAGCACCAGCAGCCCTTAGCGCACGCATTCTTCATTCTCTGAAGGGCGTCAACCGCTGCTTATCCTTCGGCAGTGAAGGAAACAATAACAGCACGTTGGTCCCTTTTCAACGCATTTGGTAATATGCCACGTTTAGACATTTACCGGACACACGTCGGATAGAAAGGGATACCACACTAATCCCTTGCCTGCATCATACTGTTTATATACCCACATATAAGTCAAGTTACGTTATATATATGCTGCAGCAACGCCCTAAAACGGAACTTTTTGGTCGACTCATATTATACAGAGTGTTACAAAAAGGTAAGGCCAAACTTTCAGGAAACATTCCTCACACACAAATAAAGAAAAGACCTTATGTGGACATCTGTCCGGAAACGCTTAATTTCCATGTTAGAGTTCATTTTAGTTTCGTACTTCCTCTATTCACCGCCATGATTTCATACGGGATACTGTGCTGTTCGAACACGTGCCTTTACAAGTACGACACAACATGTGGTTCATGCAATATGGAGTTCCTGCACATTTCAGTCGAAGTGTTCGTACGCTTCTCAACAACAGATTCGGTGACCGATGGATTGGTAGAAGCGGACCAATTCCATGGCCTCCACGCTCTCCTGACCTCAACCCTCTTGACTTTCATTTATGGGGGCATTTGAAAGCTCTTGTCTACCAAATATACAGACTCTTCGTGCTCGAATTGCGGACGGCTGTGATACAATACGCCATTCTCCAGGGCTGCATCAGCGCACCAGGGATTCCATGCGACGGAGGGTGGATGCATGTATCCTCGCTAACGGAGGTTATTTTGAACATTTCCTGTAACAAAGTGTTTGAAGGTACGCTGGTACGTTCTGTTGCTGTGTGTTTCCATTCCATGTTTAATGTGATTTGAAGAGAAGTAATAAAATGAGCTCTAACATGGAAAGTAAGCGTTTCCGGACACATGTCCACATAATATATCATCTTTCTTTGTGTGTGATGAATGTTTCCTGAAAGTTTGGCCGTACCTTTCTGTAACACCCTGTATATATTATACAACGTTCATTATGGAGCAAACCTTCTAATGAGTTACATATTAACATGTTGTCGTCTTACGATCCTCGTCATTCCCGGAGTTTTAGATCTGAGTACCAACATAGCAATTTCCAAGCCGTGTAAATATCTCTACAAGCACTGTGAAATACTGAAATTTATTCCTGAAATTCAACTTAACTGTAAAAGGTATAGATGTACTACCGATGCGACATTTGAAAATCTGATACCAGGGCCGGCATAAATTTGTTTACAAGGTGTACAACTTTGCTTCCCCCGTTTTTCCCCAACATTTGAGGCTTTAGAGAAAAAAATTGTTTACACTTGTATCATTCAAGGTATTTTCGACCGGTAGCCAATACGTTCTCCCATCTTTCGGGCACTGTACGAATCCAGCGTCGAAAAAGTTGTTCATCTTTTGTAACGTTCCAAGAATAGATCCAATTTCCTACTTCTTCACGAGTTCAGAACTTTTCGTCAGCCAGGCCATGCGCCATTGATCTAAACAGGTGATAGAGGGAGCAATGTGTGAAGAATACGGCGAGTGGGGTAGGACCTCCCATTTTAACGTTTCCTAGTACATTTTGACCTCCTTTACAACGTGGGTCGAGGGTTGTCGTGCTGCAAAATCACTTTATCGTGCCTCTCGCTCTATTGCGGCCGTTTCTCTTTAAATGCTCTGCTCAAACGCATTAACTGCGTTCGATAACGAGCACCTGTGATTGTTTCACTTGATTTTAACACCTCATACTGCACCACACGACGCCGAGCTGGTTCCACCAAATGCAGAGCATGATCTCGGAGTCGTGAATATTCGGTTTGGACGAGATATCCCCATGATTTTCTGCCTTTAGGTTATCGTAATGACCCCATTTTTCGTCCCCGGTCACAATGCGATGCAGATCCCTTCCGTTTTTGTCTCTGAAGCAACTATTCACACAAAAACGCCGTTCAACATCTCTCGGTTTCAGTTCACAGGGGATCCACGTTCTTTCTTTCTGAATCGTGCCCATAGCCTTGAGACGTTTTGAAATATCTTGGTGTGTCACTCCCACTAATCGTGCCAATTCTTAAGTTTGACGAGAGTCTTCACTCAGCAATGCCTCCGATTCTGCATCTTCGAAAACATTCTCTATTCCACCACTATGCCGGTCTAAGACGTTAAAATCACCGCTCTTGAATCGTTGAAACCACTCACGCAACATTCTTTCACTAATAGCGTCCTTACCATACGTGCTTGAGAACATTCGATGAGACTCGCCGCTGTTTTGTTCATACTGAAACAAAACAGTAACACCTCCCGCAAATGACGAGAATTAGGATCGTAAACTGACTTTATTACGCAGACACAAATCGACTAATGTCTGAATGAGGTTATGTTGACCGAGGTCAAGGCTAACTGCCTGACGTCTGCGATCTGTTTCTCTCGACCGCTACTTATCGTTGCCGCCACCTATCGGCAAACGGCGGAAGCAAAGTTGAACACCTTATATATTACAGTTAAGTTGAATTTAAGAACTAAGTTTCTGTGTTTGAAACTGTAGTTCGTCATCAAATATGAATTCAGAAATATTTTTGCTGCTTTGACGTTTAGCTTAAAATTATATTTTCAAAATAAGGGTCCAACCATTCCTTCGCACTTCAACTGTGGGAGAACCGTAACCAGAGTTAAGATTACTCAAGTACGGTGAACAGGAAACAGTAAAAAAGAAAAGACCTTGTAATTTATTTTTCATATTTCATTAATATCTGCAGGTACTTTTACGAAATAGACATTTGATAACCCTTATCAATCAGTTTCCAATTGTAACTGCTAGGTTCCAGATTTTCATTATGTGAGTATGTGATCCTTACGGAAGCTTGTACAAGACTCGAGAATAAACTATCGGTAGTAGACAGTGGGGAGCGAGATTGTCGCGCAGTGCGGATACTAGTTGAAAATAACATGTGGAGTGGATTCTGACCGACCGCAGGAGAACAGTGACATTGCATTGCATTGTATTGTATGTTAACCGGGGACCTAGAAACGACGGAGAGGCTCCGTCCCGGCCGCAGCCGCAGTGGTTCACAACCCCACGACGACTACCGCAGTCCACTTCACCGCTCCGCCGCCCCACACCGAACCCAGGGTTATTGTGCGGTTCGGCCCCTGAAGGACCTCCCAGGGAACGTCTCGCACCAGACGAGTGTAGCCCCTATGTTTGCGTGGTGTACGCGTACGTGGAGAACTGTTTTGCGCAGTAATCGCCGACATAGTGTAGCTGAGGCGGAATAAGAGGAACCAGCCCGCATTCGCCGAGGCAGACGGAAAGCCGCCTGAAAACCATCCACAGACTGGCCGGCTCACCGGACCTCGACACAAGTCCGCCGGGCGGATTCGTGCCGGGGACCAGGCGCTCCTTCCCGCCCGAAGACGTGCGTGAGACCGCACGGCCAACCGGGCGGGCGAACACTGACATAGTTGGATTAAAGTTTACATTGTCACGGTGAATTAAATACGTTAGGTCGTCTACTCGCAGTTGAAACAATTTTGGAGTAATATTAATAATGACAGCACGAAACAGATTAGTAACTGCAATGCTGTCGGCAATAAAGCTAACATGACACAAATCGAAACTCAGAGTGAGTTTGATGGATATCAGAAATCAAACTTGACAGTGCCGCCCATGACTTGAGTTGGGAACTGTCGCACAGCTCGAACTCTGGCTGTGTCGATTGGCTAGGGTATGAGAGAGTGCTGCAATTAGGTGCCAAACTGATTCTTATAAAACGGATCCAATCCCCGCGAGTAACCCTTTCGCTACGATGAACTTCTGGAGAAGTCGGGAGCGAATGTGGCGCTCAACCGGTGGACTGGTGCAGCAGTTCCGCTTCGCGTCATACTTCTCCGCTTCACTACGCTCGACTTGTGTGGAAGCTTGACCTATGCACCATCTAGCGGCTTTGTTCAACGTCTGTAGTTAACAACAGTCGCTAGATGCAGTTGCAATCACTTTCAAAGTGTTTGTTTCGCTCATTTCCCGCCTTGATTCTGATCTGAAGTGACGTGTTGTTAACTTCAGTTTCTACTAGAAGTGATATGGCAGGTAAGCGATATACTGTGGATGAAACTCTTTCTCTCATACTGGATAGTGACTCTGAAGATGAAAGGGAATCATCGTCCGAATCTGACGATTAATATGGAACACTTATGAGTGATTTGTATAAATCTTGCCTAATAAATATATAGTACAAAGTCCAAAACTGGCGACAGCACTACGAGTGTGAAAGCAGGACAGAGCAGAGCTGCATTGCGCGCAAAAAATGCGGCGTGCAGCGGGCACTGGTGCTCGGCCACAGCGCACGGCGCCGGCATCAAAGGCTGAATATGAACGGCACTCACACAACGCACCAAACACACCACAAAGTTAATCCTTTTCTCAACATTCATTCCTACGGTACCATTTTTCTGGCAATTTTTGAAGCAGTACATATACACGTGAACTAATATTTAATGCGGATAACAAAACTGTCATGTTACAATTATGCATGTAATAGATATTTTTAACGGAATTCGTGTACGTCTCCAATGTAACTACACTTTTTAGTTTCTGTGATGTGTAAAGTGTAAAACTAACTTGCAGAGACGTTAATCAGCCACACTCAAACTAAATTGGAAGACCGAATAAAATAGTAGAAGTAGACGAATCTTATATATATTAGACGAAAGAACCAGAGAGGACGGCCTTCTAAAAGTGAAGTAGATCATATTTGGGTTATCGGTGGAACAGAAAGGGTGTCCAAATAAAATGGCTCTGAGCGCTATGGGACTTAACATCTATGGTAATCAGTCCCCTAGAACTTAGAACTACTTAAACCTAACTAACCTAAGGACATCACACAACACCCAGCCATCACGAGGCAGAGAAAATCCCTGACCCCGCCGGGAATCGAACTCGGGAACCCGGGCGTGGAAAGCGAGAACGCTACCGCACGACCACGAGATGCGGGCAAAGAGAGTACCGCAAGTGTTGTGAGGGTATTGTCCCGAGACAAGTTGAGTTTAATCGGTCTCATAAAACACTTCATACTGCCTCTAACAAAAGTAATCACACAAGATTTTAGTCGTACCAGACTCTGAAGGCTGAAGGGTTCTACCACGAATTTGTGAACCACTCTAGCGTCTTCCAAAGAGACGAACTCCACAGTGTCCACACCCAGAATATAGAACGGCTGTGGAAGTCTGTCAAGTCTCCCATAAAAAGAGAAGGGCGTCCAGGACAGAGGAACGGACTGTACTCCTTCCAGTACCTGTACTTCCACAACTTGGCGTTTGCAGGGAAAAGTCGATGCATGCGACACTCTTCCGATATTCCTGCGCGATATTGGCAGAGTTTATCCTGGCCACAGGAAAATGGAATTGCCCCTGTACTTTATACATCACACGGTCTGTTACAAGACGATAACACCAACGACGAGTAAGGTAAGTCGTCTCCTTTGAATTTACAAATGCTTCTCCAACACTTTTCTTTGGTCGTTTTTGTAGTGACAACTTGAAACATACTCATAACGCCCGCCACGAGACTTCCGTAATCGATTTACTATCGCACGTTCGATATGTATCGTTTGGACCCCACCAACTTCGATAGGCAATCATTCTTGGGAATTACCAAAATTTCAGTATCTGTGCACATACCGGAGACGTCAATATATGAATCTATTTTATACACAAAAATTAGGGCTAACATCCTGAGCAGTGAATCTGACAGACTATATTTTATTTTTCAGATCAGCAAAATTTTATGGAGAAGGTCTGTACACGGCATATAATCTAACAACTAGCATTTTTCTATTATTGCAGTTAATGGTGCCGAATTTAGCGCACGGTCTGTCAAAGATCATTATAAACAGTCAGCTACTCAGCGAGGAAGGCTTTCCGTTGAGATGTCAGTGAGGAAGAAGTTCACCTGAGAAAGTAAGTCATCGTTCTTTTCGTTGTCTAAACAAAACTGTTGCACCCATCGTATGAAAAACAAAGAACAGATACGTAGATGCCCTACACAGAGTTATCATCAATTATCGAAAAGCTTACTGAAGGCTTACAATAAATATTAACTAGATGACGTGAAGTGTTAAAAGTACAACAAAAAAGACAGTTTCAACACAGGAATGTAGACCGTCACTATTGTGTTTTAATTTAACGGTATTTCTCGCAGCTGTTACTGAGTAAATGATTTAGATTTATTTGATAATTCGCGTTACTCGACTGGAAGCTATCAATTTAATTTTGTGATTTTCTCGTGTTACATTAGTTGTGTGATGAAGGCGTTGTATGAGAGTTTGATTTATTGGTGACAGACAATGATAGTTCAGTCTAGCTAAACGAATCACGATGCACTAAAGTACGATTCTTTCCTTTTTTGGCAGTATAGACTTGGTGGATCGAATATTAACACTCGATTGCAGCCCAAGTTGCAAAGAAGACGTGTGTGAAGTATAAAAGCGTATGTATATTGAACAATTGTTACCAGTAAGCTGGTTTGTTAATCGTTTTAGTTCAAAATTAATTGTTGACAACTTAAATTTTGTTAAACTGTCTCGGGAGGGTGCAGTACATGAGTGGCAGAAGACGCAGTTGAACCAAAAATGGATCCATACCTGAAGCGAAAAAAATTAGTTGACAAGTTGAGAGACTGTGTAGATGATATAACCTGAAAACGGAAGAAAATGGACTCTTTAATAGTTTATAAGTTACATAGCCACTTTTGTATCGGAATATTTAAACAACTCCACAAAATATATAAAAGAGTGTCTGTGTCGATGATTACACATTAACAATGAGCGTTTTAATAAAATACCAGCGCGAAAATAATGAGTAATGAAAGAGAGACTGACGACACACATGAAATACTTCCACTTTTAACTGAGTAAGCTTGGTGTCCGCCATTATAAGTGATGCTCGCTAACTTTCCATTACCTTTCATGTGTTCTTGTAGCTTTATAACTGCACCACGTGCTGCATTAGTTTGGCAGCCAGTGGACATCTTTTTATATTTTTTTTACGTTACGTAGGGTGTTTACGTTTACATAATAGGTATTTTCTCGTTAGCTAATATACATTAAACCATATTATCGATCCGTACTTTTACTGTATGCCTGTAGTCAACTAACTTTAATGCCACCTAATAATAATAAAATATATTTTGGGTTCTATGTTTTTATGGGTGATGGGCTGTTTAGGCTCTTTGAGTAAGACCAGTGTACGACTAGCGCAATAATTTCATTTCTTTGTTATGTTATACTTGGAACTGTTTCATGTTTGACTAACATATTCAAACAGAAAGATTTTAAACAAAACGAGCTTTGGTCACCACTTTTATACTGTCAATCATACTATTAAAAAACTACATCGAACATGCCATTGTGTTAAAATCCTATATCGATCCGATGTGACAACATATAAAACTAACTGACAAGTTCATTTGTAAAATGAAATGAAATGTCGTGTGACGAGGTCCTCCAGTCGGGTAGACCGTTCGCCTGATGCAAGTCTTTCGATTTGACGCCACTTCGGCGACTTGCGCGTCGATGAGGATGAAATGATGATGATTAGGACAACACAATACCCAGTCCCTGAGCGGAGAAAATCTCCGACCCAGCCGGGAATCGAACCCGGGCCCTTTGGATTGACAGTCTGTCGCGCTGACCACTATTTTTTAATTTTTATTTTTATTTCTTTTAACAGTAAGGAACAGAAAACTAGTAAGTGCACTCGTTGCGTCGAGTTGGGGACGCACGTAACTAAAACCATACTAATAGTTGTAGAAAAGGGCATAAAGAAAGAGAGCAAAGTGCGGGGCGAAGGAAACCATGAAACAAAACTGAAGGGTGGAATCCATACCACCATTAACCAGTGCTACATCTTGCACCGGATGGGAAAACTAAAACTGCGAAGACCTTTTCGCACCGGGGACAAAAAGAGGAAATGGGACAAATACTGCTACAGAGTGTGAGGGTTCCCAACGAAACTCTCCATCTGCTGTATCATCCAGGTATGACTTCTTGTAATGATGAAAGTAGATCCCACCTTGTACCGTGTAGTGTTCTATTATCGTATTGTAATTTTAGCTTCTCTTACCCGTGATGTTCCAGCTACGTGGAGGGTCGTGGAACGCACTCCACAAAAAATTGGAAAAATATTGTCGATACTCTGGGTTACGGAGGATCTTGCAATGCCGTTCCTGCAAATAGTTCCAAAAGTCTAAAGTGTCCTTAGTGCCGTCTTGAAACAAATAGTGCACTGCATGTCCACGAAGCCACGTCGTTGCATTAGTTTTAGTGCGTGGGTAATACGTTTCATCCGGGTATAAGATAGTCTTGGGGTCGATATGATGCGGCGTTACCCGAAGGAAGTATGCTGACATTTGCCTCACTAAGTGCCACACTGCTGTAGACTCGCCACAGCTAAGACGGTGTTCATCGTTGTCTTGAACGCCACAGCTCGTTCACATGGGTGAGTCTACCATGTGGATCGCATGAAGCCTTGATCTGGTCACCTGATTACCGTTGATAGTGATATACCACATCGCCGTGACGTCAGTGTCTAGTGTTACGTGGTGAATTGTCCTCAACACTACTCGCTAGTTGACGTTTGGGTGCTTCCTCTCCACGACGTTATCGGGTCGTCCACGTTGCAGGACCCTACAAACAGTCTTTGCCGTCGCCAGTTGAGTCGCTGGTAAGGCAAGTCGAACGTAACTGAGTTCGAGGTAAAAGACACCGATGTAGAAGAGCGAAGAGGGGACGTGGTGTATTGGCACAGGCGGCAACAGGGAGGGCGGTGCTAGTTCTTCTATTAACAAACTGGTCAGACTGTCCGGACGGCGGTGCCATAGTTTGACTAATGTGCTGACAAATAGGGCGACCCCTTTGTCATAAACGTGATAAAGGCCAAGCCCTCCCCGATCCGGGGGAAGGGTGAGAGTCTCATATTTGATCTTGAAAAGCATTCCAGAACTCACGAAGGACCCAAAAGCCGCAAGTATACGGCGAGCTAACATCACCGGTATAGGTAATATCTGGGCGTAGTGCGGAATGCGTGACGCTAAATGTGTGTTGACATACTGGGTCCGTTGGACGATATCCAGGGCTCGTAGGCGGTTGTTGGCAATTCCAGTCCGAACATTTCGTAAAAGCCTTCCAAAGTTGTGAGCAGCGGTCCGTCGTATATCGTCTGTAAAATCAATGCCGAGACATTTCAAACTATCACTGAGCTGTAAGGGGGTGACACTGTTCTCAGACAATCCGACCCCGATGTTCATCGCCACCAATTTTGCGACGTTGATACGACTACCAGTGGCCATGCCATATTTCGCTATCCAAGTTAGTGCGCTAGCGGTGTCGTCACCGTTGCGGATGACAATCACCAGGTCGTCAGCGTACGCTTTACATCGGAAAGTGTGGCCTCGTAACGTCATACCCGTTAGTCGTTGGCGCAGGCCGCAGAGGAGAGGTTCTGTGGCCACAGCGTAAAGTATAAGTGGACAGAGGGCAGCTTTGGCGTATCGATCGAGAAATGGTGAGGGGCTGCGTAGGTCGGCCGTTGACTATCACCTTGGACGTTGCGCCGCGGAGTAGTCGCATGACGACAGTGACGAATGGCTGTGGGTACCGCATATGTTGGAGGACCGCTTCCAAATAGTTGTGGTCGAAAGCTTGACTAAAATCGATGGTCGCCAGTGCACCCTTCAGACTACATGCCCTCGCCAGTGAGATCAAGTCACGATATTCGCTGAGTGCCGTTTGAATATTATTGTCGCCTCCCAATGACGTCTGACCGGGTGAGATAACATTGCGTAGGGTCTGGCGTATCCGCGCCGCCAACAGTCGAGAAAAGATCTTAAAGTCGCAGTTCAATAGCGTCAACGGGCGGTAGTCCTGCAGTCGTGAGCCACCGGACGGTTTGTGAATAGGAATAATCATCCCTTCCACAAGCGCCGCAGGGAGCGGCACGTCCGGGGATAGTAGTTCGCGACAGATGTCCGTCCATCGGGAGGCTAATAAATATTGAAAAGTCCGGTAAAATTCCAAGGGGAGCCCATCAGGACCCGGAGACTTGTTGACAGCCCCTTTTCTAATGGCGTTGATCACTTCTTCTTCTGTAATTTCTTCCATCAAGGCCGCTTCTATTACCGGGGTGACGGTGCTGTAAATCGTCTGAGAGACGTCCTCCAGTGCTGTCGGATCAGGGGTCTGAGCGGAATTGAGCTGGGATTAATGATTGTAGAACGCTGTGTTTATGTCTTGTTGCGTGGTGAGGCGATGACCGTCCTCCGTGTCGATGAAGCGTATCAGCGCTCGTTGGCGTCGTTTACGTTCACGAAGGACGTGGAACATTGACGGGCGTTCGCTAGATATCCGATCCTGCGTCCTCGAGCGGATGACTACCCCCTCTAGGTGGCGTCGCATATGAACGAGAATATGAGCCTTAGCACGGTGGACCGCCGTTTGTCGTTCCGGAGACGGCGCCATAGTATCGCAGTCGCGCAGGACCCGGAAGTAAAAGTCGAGTGTATGTCTTCGCCAAGTAGCGTGGTCGCGACCGTAGGTTATCAACGTTCGCCTCAGTGACGGTTTGGCGCAGTCCAACCACCAGCGGATCGTTGTGGGATATGCACGGAGGGGATTTTCACACGAATGCCACGTATCCTCAACGGCTTGGCGGCAATCCGGGTACGTCAGGTGAGCGATGTTTAATTTCCACGGGCTGCGGCTTCTCCAAACTTGTTGCCGCCGCAGGGTGACGGCACAAATGTAAGCTGAGTGGTCCGAGAATGCTGCAGGCCACAGTTCCGCATCTTGTGTTCCAGCGGCGAGAGAGCGTCAGACATAAATCCTGTCGATACGACTGGAAGAGTGACTCGTGAAGTGCGTGAATCCCGGTCGTTGGCTGTGAAGATGTTCCCAAGTGTCCACCATCTGCAGGTCTCGAATTAGCGTCTCCAGTTCCGGGCAAGGATTATGTCGTGGGAGTTGGTCTTTGGGCGCCAGTACGCAATTTTAGTCACCTCCAAACAACAGATGGACGTGGGGGCCTTGGAAGAGCGGGGCGACGTCTTCCGCAAAGAATCGTGAACGTTCGCGACGTTTGTCCGTCCCGGAAGGTGCGTAGATATTGATAAGGCGGACACCCAGTACTGTGAGTGCCGTTCCTCTTGCCCCAGGCAGAAACAGGATATCGTCTGCCACTACCCCTTCCCGAAGAAGTACAGCGACACCACTGCCTTTTGGGGAAGCTGGAGAGACGCAAGCATCGTAACCGTACATGTCTGGGAAGTCGTCGACGTACACTTCCTGGAGGAGGGCTATGTCGATGGAAGCCGAGTTCAACATATCCTGAAGCAATGATAACTTAGCGCGCGTCCGTATAGTGTTGATGTTTATATTTGCAATGCGATAAGTTTGAGGTCTATCCACAGCATCTGTGTTGGCCATCAGTACCCCTGTAAGGCTGTCTCGTCACTCTACCTAATGGCGGGAAAGGGTCAGCACTGGTGGGATAAATTTCCCCCCGTGTCGTCCGACACGATGGGCAGGGAGTGTGCCTCACAGTCGTCTGCCCAGTCGCCATGAAATACCATCGGCTGTTGGTGGCTGTTAGTGGCTGCTGTGGCACTCGGCGCTGACTCCATCGGCTCTTCTGGCTGGGAATCGGCAGCGGCTGTCTGCTTGTGATCCTGCTGTTCTGTGGGGTCGGAGGGGCTGAAGCCGTCACCACGGCGATCTGTTGAGTTTGAAGTTACAGCGGCCTCTGTACCGCCGGTACCGTCGTCGGAATTTCCACAGTCCATGGCAGACGATTGCTGCAAACACTCGTCCGATGGAGCACGCCGCCGTCTCTTGTATTTTCGCGGGGAACGCTGTTTACGGACGTGTGCTTCAGTATCTGAATGTGGGTAGATTTCTTCAGCTGCTCCGGTGTCTGGAAGAAAAGCTGCTGTCGGCACAACCCGTGGGTCAATGTCCATCCTGGCATCTACGCCTTCTTGCAAGGTCGGTCGGTGATTATCTTCAGGTGGGGGTGCCGGATCCTGTACTGCAGAAGCCATTATGTTCTCTCCATCGAGGGCGGTTATCGGACTAATGTCGTCAGCAGCGGTAAAGGTTGCTGCCCGTGTAACTTCGGCGTAATTGAGAGGAAGGGTCGTCACCGTAGAAGGAGTCATAGATTCACCTGTCGGGATTTGAGTAAGCCGTCGTCGGAGTCAATCCGAACGGACGTGCCCTACTTGGCCACAACCAGAGCAAGTGCGTGGCTGACCGTCATACATAATGATCGCCCTACATCCGCCGATGACAGATATGACGGAACATGTTTGGTCAATTCAATTTTAATCTGTCGTACCCCGTTAAGAACGGGGTACGTTGTAAAGGTGGTCCATTTTTCGGCCATATGGCTGATTACTCTGCCGTTGGGCTGGAAAGCCGCGGTGACTACGTCCAGTGGTACTTCAAAAGGGAGTTCGAAGACGCGTATCGTACGTAGGCCAAGCCCAGCGTGATCGATAGAGACCGCCCGAATATGGCCATCAGAATGTTTGAATTTAAGACCGTTGGCATGTGCGCTCACGATTCTGTTGCACACCTCGTCACTTACTAGCTTGACGTAGACAACACTGCTCGTGATAGAGAGATGGATACCAATTACGTCTCGCGGGTCAATTTTAACGTCGTCATGAAGGAAACGTTCCACTTCAAAAGCTCGCGGTCGTGCATTATCGGGTTGAAAACTGATCTTGATGGTGGTTTGTCTGTATGAATGTGCCATGTTCCGTCGGTAGTGATGGACGCTAAACTAGCGACAACGCAGTAGTAAACAACTACGAGCACTCGCGACCGCGCGGACGGGACGTAAACAAGACGTCCTCGCCACAGCGCTGCGGAAAGCAGACTGAATCAGCTACCGGGGGCGGACCATTTGTATAAGATTTAGTCATCACAAAATTTCTGATATATGTGCAACCTACACGACACTTGGTGAAATGCACATGTGAGCATTCTTCGTTTTCTTTTATACACGCAAATGAATAACGCAAGTGGGTTATTCGGTAACAGGGAATGGTAGTGCAACCAGATGACATGATCACCACTAGAAATGTAAATAACAAAGTAAAAATTTATTCGAAGATTCGAAATATCTCTGACAGTAGATTATTATTTCAGCACTATCATCCCAAAATACCTTTAATAAAGATTCATATCATTGTCCAACTGAGACTCTATTCCGTTGGTGTAACTACTTAATCACCAATAGAGGGCTTCACCACGTTAGAAATCCCTGGGTTCGTAAATGACAGAAGTGGATTCAAATCTATGAACAGGGGTAACGATTTCTCTTACACCAACGTCCTCAAAACACAGACAAACTTAATTGATGTTCAGTTTTCATTCCCTTCAGCAATTTTACAGGAGGGCATATGACTCCGCTTTCGATGTATTAACAGAGAACTGTAAAGTTTTCACTCCAAGAAGCAGTTAACATATGTGCTGTTCCTTTACTTCGGTGACTGAACCTCTTCTTTATGTTGTCCGAAACACACAACCGCGGCCAGGGAATGTTTGTGGAGGCACAAGGACGACGACAGGACAAAGTGTCATGTTTGTCTGCAGATTGCTAATGTGGTTACTGCAGACAACTGGCGTCGCCCTCCCGTCACCCTACCGCTGAGTGACGTCTTATATAACGTCAAACAAACAAAGGCGGGCAGCCGCCACCCCTAGTCTCGCAGCAGGAGGTCACTTCTGGGAAAGCACCGGCCCTCCACAAAATGCAGCTCCAGATTTGTTTTGCGCCGAAGCTCTGAGGGCGCAGTTAAGAAAGCACACAAACACTGAGAAGGCTTACTTAGCGAGTGGCTACACGTGTTCGAGGCCCTTAGGCATGTTCGAAAAAGTTTGGGTTATAAACGTTATATTGTCCATGATCGACAGTAACTAGTAAACTATAAATGATGCATACAATAATCTTAGATGATTTTAAAGCTTAAGACCTTAGCTACGTAATCTCGCAATAATTTGTAGGCCATATCGTTTCTCTGAGAGCGAGAGGAGGCAATATTTATGCCGGTCAACTGACGTGATAGGTGCTACAAATCGGTTCAGATCTTTGTTTATTTTGATCAAACAACGTGAACTAATCACATACTGAGTATTATACTGACATACCCTTGTTGAGGTTACTAATGAGGTAAGTAAATCTGAAGAAATCATTATTGCACTCAACGAACAGCAAGACTAGACAGACTCAATAACTACAGTAATTTATTTATTCCCCAGACATAGGTTATCGATCTAAAATACAAGGTACGAAGTACAAAGCGGATCCTGCTTCGTATTTTTCTAACAATCCCACCAAGACATATACTTGCAGCCTTACAACTTCCCAATTTTATCGCCACATGTGATAGTCTAATTCGTTGACGAAAGCCGCCGTTCATATGTAAACTATCGTCCAAGTGTCGAGGAAAAAATAAATATGCATCCACGAAGATAAAGAAGACAGGGGAAAGGAGTCATAGAGAGAATAAATCTAATATGTCTACAAATCGATAACAAAACTGTATTCCAATATGATTCTTCCGATGTCTCTGTTGGTTGGTTGATTTGGGGAGGGGACCAGACAGCGAGGCCACCGGTCTCGTCGGCTTAGGGAAGGGAGCCGGCCGTGCCCTTTCAAGGGAACCATCCTGGCATTTGCCTGAAGCGATTTAGGGAAATCACAGAAAACCTAAATCAGAATTTGAACCGTCGTCCTCCCGAAAGCGAGTCCATTGTGCTAACCACTGCGCCTCCTCGCTAGGTCCGATATGCCTCTAAGCCATTATTTTAGAAGGTCTTCTGCTATTTCACTTTCTTCATTTGGAAATAATCTTTGATTGTTCATCAGTTTTTTCATACACTGATACCTTCCAAATTTCGTAGAAGCTATAAACGTTTATAGATACACATAGAACCTATACAGGGTGTTACAAAAAGGTACGGTCAAACTTTCAGGAAACATTCCGCAGACACATATAAAGAAAATATGTTATGTGGACATGTGTCCGGAAACGCTCAATTTCCATGTTAGAGCTCATTTTATTTTCATCCGTGTGTACCGTACCTCATCGATTTACCGCCAGTTGGCCCAATTGAAGGAGGGTAAAGTTGACTTTGGTGCTTGTGTTGACATGCGACTCATTCCTCTACGCTCAAGCACGTCAGTACGTAGCATCAACAGGTTAGTGTTCATCACGAACGTGGTTTTGCAGTCAGTGCAATGTTTACAAATGCGGAGTTGGCAGATGCCCATTTGATGTATGGATTAGCACGGGGCAAAAGCCGTGGCGCGGTACGTTTGTATCGAGACAGATTTCCAGAACGAAGGTGTCCTGACAGGAAGACGTTCGAAGCGATTGATCGGCGTCTTAGGGAGCACGAAACATTCCAGCCTATGACTCGCGACTGGGGAAGACCTAGAACGACGAGGACACCTGCAATGGACGAGGCTGTTCTTCGTGCAGTTGACGATAACCCTAATTTCAATGTGAGAGAAGTTGTTGCTGTACAAGGTAACATTGACCACGTCACTGTATGGAGAAAGCTACGGGAGAACCAGTTGTTTCTGTACCATGTATCAGCAGCTGATTGGCATCCACAGGTACACTTCTGCGAATGGTTCATCCAACAATGTGTCAGTCCTCATTTCAGTGCAAATGTTCTCTTTACGTATGAGGCTTCATTCCAACGTGATCAAATTGTAAATTTTCACAATCGACATGTGTGGCCTGACGAGAATCCGCACGCAATTGTGCAATCACGTCATCAACACAGATTTTCTGTGAACGTTTGGGGAAGGCATTGTTGGTGATGTCTTCATTTGGCCCCATGTTCTTCCACCTACGCTCAATGGAGCACGTAATCATGATTTCATACAGGATACTACCTGTGCTGCTAGAACATGTGCCTTTACAAGTGTGACACAACATGTGGTTCATGCACGATGGAGGTCCTGCACATTTTGGTTGGTTGGTTTGTGGGGGTTAGAGGGACCAGACTGCTACCGTCATCCGTCCCTTTTTCCAAATACTAAAAACACCCACTGAGAATAAAACGATCAACGGACGATAAGACAGACGATAAGACAGACGACACAGAACAAGAGAAACGTAGACAAAGACCAGACAAGACGAACTAAAATCACACAGAGTATGACGGTGGTTGGCCGACCATACAAACAAAAACGGAAAAGCCAACCATCGAGAAAGACATGAAAAAAAATCAGACAAATCGTAGGCCATAGGCCAGAATCAACACAAAAACTCACACACTTACATTAAGCGATAAAATCTCCCTGCCCGAATAAAACGCAGAACTACGTCCGCTATGGAAGAGTCGTCAGATAAAAGCGCAGAGAGCGTATCAGGCAACGCAAAAGTCTGCCTGAGCACAGATATAAGGGCGCACTCCAACAGAATATGGACCACCGTCAAGGACGCCCCACAACGAGAGAGAGGGGGATCCTCACAACACAGTAAATAAGTGTGCGTCAGTCAGGTGTGGCCAATGCGGAGCCGACAAAGGACGACTGATTCCCTGCAGTTAGCTCGCATGGATGACCGCCACACAGTAGTCGTCTCCTTGATACGGCGGAGTTTGTTAGGCACGGGCATGTTGCGCCAATCAGTGTCCCATAAATCGAAAACTTTGCGGCGTAATAGTGCCCGCAAATCAGTCGCCGGGAGGCCAATCTCCAGAGATGGTGCACTAGTGGCCTCTTTCGCCAGGCGGTCAACAGTTTTATTTCGGGGTATCCCAACATGACCCGGGGTCCAAACAAAGACCACATATCTGCCGCAACGGGTAAGAGTATGCAGGGACTCATGGATAGCCATCACCAGACGAGAACGAGGGAAACACTGGTCGATAGCTTGTAAACCGCTCAGGGAATCGCTACAGATAACGAAGGATTCGTCTGAGCAGGAGCGGATATACTCTAGGGAGCTAAAGATGGTGACCAGCTCAGCAGTGTAAACACTGCAGCCAGCCGGCAACGAACGTTGTTCAGAATGGTCCCCTAGAGTTAGTGCATAACCGACACGACCAGGAACCATCGAACCGTCGGAATAGACAACGCCAGAGCCCTGATACGTGTCCAGGATGGAATAAAAGCGGCGTCGGAAGGCCACCGGAGAAACTGAGTCCTTTGGGCCCTGTGCCAAGTCGAGCCGAAGGCATGGGGGTGTACGCAGAGGGGCCCGGAAAGGAGGTGGTACAGGGAAACATCCAAGCCCGTAGAGAATCTGTTTGACGCGTACGGCGATCGGACAACCCGACCTGGGCCGACGTTCTGGCAGATGGACGAGGGACTGCGGGAACAGGACACGATAATTTGGATGCTCGGGCAAGCTAAAAACAAGGGCAGCATAAGCAGCCAGTAATTGTTGGCGTCGTATCCGCAGTGGAGGGACACCTGCCTCCACAAGTATGCCGTCCACAGGACTGGTCCGGAAGGCACAAGTGGCAAGGCGTATCCCGTTGTGGAGGATTGGGTCCAGCACCCGCAGCGCAAATGGGGATGCTGAGCCATTAGCCAGACTCCCATAGTTCAGACGGGACTGGATTAACGCCTGGTAAAGCCGTAGGAGAGTAGATCGGTCGGCGCCCCACCTGGTGTGGCTCAGGCATCGCAGAGCATTTACATGCCGCCAACACGCCTGTTTAAGCTGCAGCCAAGTCAACCGGGCACCAAAAACCACCCCAAAAACCTATGTAACTCCACCACTGCAAGAAGCTCGCCGTCGAGATAAAACCGCGGCTCTGGGTGAACAGTGCGTCGCCGGCAGAAATGCATGACGCAGGTCTTGGCTGCCGAAAACTGAAAACCGTGCGCTACAGCCAAAGACTGCGCCTTGCGGATTGCGCCCTGTAGCTGACGTTCAGCAACTGCAATGCCAATAGAGCTGTAGTAAAGGCAGAAGTCGTCAGCATACAGGGAAGCGGAGACAGAATTTCCCACGGCCGCAGCGAGCCCGTTAATGGCTATTAAAAACAGACACACACTTAGAACAGAACCCTGTTGCACACCGTTCTTCTGGACTTCGGAGGAACTACATGAGGCCGCGACGTGCACGCGGAAAGTACGATACGACAGAAAATTACGGGTATAGATCGGCAGAGGGACCCGAAGACCTCATCCATAAAGCGTAGAAAGGATGGGATTACGCCATGTCATATCATACGCCTTCCTCATGTCGAAAAAGACAGCGACCAGATGCTGATGGCGGGCAAAGGCAGTAGCGGATGGCCGACTCTAGGCTCACCAGATTGTTGGTGGTGGAGCGGCCTTTACGGAACCCACCCTGAGACGGAGCCAGAAGGCCGCGAGACTCCAGTATCCAATTCAAGCGCCGGCTCACTATCCGTTCAAGAAACTTGCAAAGAACGTTGGTGAGGCTAATGGGACGGTAGCTGTCCACCTCCAAAGGGTTCTTCCCCGGTTTCAGAATGGGGACAACAAGGCTTTCCCGCCATTGCGACAGAAACTCACACTCGACCCAAATGCAGTTGTAAAGGTCGAGGAGGTGTCGCTGGCTGTCCACTGAAAGATGTTTCAGCATCTGAGAGTGGATGCTATCTGGGCCAGGAGCGGTATCAGGACAAGCGGCGAGGTCACTGCGGAATTCCCACTCACTGAATGGAACATTGTACAATTCAGGATGGTGGGTGCGAAAAGAAAGACTCCGACATTCTATCCGCTCTTTAATGCAGCGGAAGCCCAAGGGGTAGTTGGCAGAAGCGGAATTCAGAGCAAAGAGCTCTGCCAAGCGGTTTGCAATGACGTCGGAGTCAGTACAAACTGCTCCATTCAGTGAGAGCACAGGGACGCTGACAGGGGTCCGATAGCCATAGGGGCGGCGAATCTTGACCCAGACCTGCGATGGAGTGACATGGAGGCCAATGGTGGACACATACAGCTCCCAGCACTCCTGCTTGTGTTGGCGGATAATGCGGCGGGCTCGCGCACGCAGCCGTTTTAAGGCGATAAGGAGTTCGATTGAGGAATGTCGCTTGTAAAGCTGGAGCGCCCGCTGGCGAGCTTTAATCGCTTCAGCGATCTCAGGCGACCACCAAGGCACAGTCCGCAGCCGAGGGTACCCAGAAGAACGGGGAATGGCAGATTCGGCGGCAGTAACGATGCCGGTGGTGACCGATTGAACCACTGCATTACTGTCATCGTTAGAGAGAGGCTCAATAGCGGCAGTGGAGGAGAACAAGTCCCAGTCAGCCTTATTCAGAGCCCATCTGCTAGGGCGCCCAGAAGACTGACGCTGTGGTAGTGACAGAAAGATCGGAAACTGGTCACTACCACAAAGGTCGTCATGCACTCTCCATTGGACAGACGGTAAGAGGCTAGGGCTACAGATCGAAAGGTCTTTGTCGGGGTATGTGCCATGCGCCACACTGAAGTGTGTGAAGGCACCATCATTTAATATCGAGAGATCAAGCTGCGCCAATAAATGCTCAACGATGGCGCCTCGACCTGTTGCCACTGACCAACCTCACAGATGGGTATGGGCGTTAAAGTCGCCCAGTAACAAGAAAGGTGGCGGCAATTGGGCTATCCGAGCAGCCAGGACATGCTGCACGAGATCACCATCCAGTGGAAGGTAAAGACTGCTGACGGTAACAGCCTGTGGCGTCCACACCCGAATAGCGACAGCATCTAAAAGTGTTTGGAGAGGTACAGACCCGCTGTGAAGAGAGTTCAGGACATATATGCAGACGCCACCAGACACCCTTTCATAAGCTGCCCAGTTCTTATAATAACCCTGGTAGCCATGGAGGGTGGGGGTTCGCATTGCCGGAAACCAAGTTTCCTGCAGAGCAATGCAGAGGAAAGGGTGAAGGCTGGTAAGTTGGCGGAGCTCAGCTAGATGGTGGAAGAAACCGCTGCAGTTCCACTGGAGGATGGTGTGTCCATGGCTGAGAAAGGCGTGACGGGACTGGGAAGGGAGATTACGCCACTGGGTCACCTGCTGCCTCCGATTTAGCACCTGTGATAGTGCTTTCCATGGCGTCTGATGGACCAGCGAGATTGAGGTCCTCAGGGGACGCCAGAATCTCCACCTCTTCCTCAGACGCAGAGCTGGAAGGTTGCGGTGGGATGGCTGCCACCACGAGTTCCTTGGGCTGAGAGCTCTTCTTGGATTTCTCACGCCGTTCCTTGGGTCGCACCGGCTGGGAGGGCTTCACCGATTCAGTCTCCGGGACGGAGGAGGATCGTGAAGCCCCACGACCAGCGGATTGCGGGCACTTACGCGACTGTAAGTCGTCAGCCTTCTCGCTGGCGGAAACCTGGAAAGGGAGGGACCCCCAAGGGACCCCTTGCAAGCGTGAGAAGCCGAAGAAGTTGGACACTTCTCTGGCTTAGAAGTGGGGATGGACGTCCCCGATGGGTGGGATGGTGTTTCTCCTGAGGTAGGTGGCGCAGGAGCAACCCGGTGGGTAGAGCCCCCACTGGCGAGGGGGCAGGAGGAGTTGTACTACTCGTCGATCCGGCCGCAATTGGAGAAACAGACAGGGCTAGCACAGGTGTTGTAGCAGCAGTGTAGGAAGATGTCATTCTCACAGGATGGAGTCAGTCGTATTTCCTTTTGGCCTCAGTATAGGTTAGTCTGCCCAGGGTCTTGTATTCCATGATTTTACGCTCTTTCTGGAAAATTCGGCAGTCTGGCGAGCAAGGTGAATGGTGCTCCCCGCAGTTGACACAGATGGGAGGCGGGGCACATGGAGTATTGGGATGTGATGGCCGTCCACAATCTCGACATGTGAGGCTGGAAGTGCAGCGAGAAGACATATGGCCGAACTTCCAGCACTTAAAGAACCGCATCGGGGGAGGGATATAGGGCTTAACGTCACATCGGTAGACCATCACCTTGACCTTTTCCGGTAATGTATCCCCTTCGAAGGCCAAGATGAAGGCACCGGTAGCAATCTGATTTTCCTTCAGACCCCGATGAACGTGCCGGACGAAATGTACACCTCGGCGCTCTAAACTGGCGCGCAGCTCTTCATCAGACTGCAAAAGAAGATCCCTATGGTAAATAACTCCCTGGACCATATTTAAACTCTTATGGGGTGTGAACATAACGGCAACATCCCCCAACTTCTCACAAGCGAGTAACCATTGTGACTGGGCAGAGGATGCCATTTATATCAGGACTGACCCAGAGCGCATTTTGACAAGCCCTCCACCTCCTCAAACTTGTCCTCTAAATGCTTGACGAAGAATTGAGGCTTTGTGGAGAGCAAAGACTCCCCATCAGCCCTCATACAAACTGAGAAGCGGGGCGAATAACTGCTACTGCCATCCTGAGACATACGTTTCTCCCACACTGTGGCCAGGGAGGGAAACGTTTTCGGATCGTACTTCTGAGCGTTAAACTGAGCCCGAGAACGCTTAGAGACTGCTGGCGGCTGGCCACCAGCGAGAGACGATGTACCACGCTTCATTGCGGGTCATCCGTCCTGATGCCACCTACTCCGACCAAGGGCCCTCCCCACAGGCGCCACCCAGCCACGGCAAAAAAGCCACCTGGCAGGATGGCTGTTGCCGGGAGTCCCGATACCCCAGGAGGATAGGCATCTACTCCTTGGCATACGTGGGGAGTTAACGGCGCAGGCATCAGTAGAGCGATCCCTGTGTAGTCAGGGGGCTACAATCAATAGGGTACATGGCGGCCCCACCACAACAGCCTGGCTACCGTGCTGGATGTTAGGTAACATGTGGTCCATGGTCGCCGTCGGTGCAGAAACAGGCACTGCACAGTGCAAGGTGTAATCTGCACGGAGAAACAGAGTCATGCCCAAGAGATGGAGAGTGGAGAGGACTGCAATTCAACAGTGTATAAGCAGGCGAACGGTCTGATCGCGAGATGGACACAATGCACCAAGTAAAACGCCCTTCCCCAATCGGCTCGCTCTTCGGAAAATTTTGAGAGATGGAGGTCAAACCCAACAGGGGACCATCATATAAGGCCCAAAAGTTTGAGACTCCTTTTAGTCGCCTCTTAGGACAGGCAGGAATACCGCGGACCTATTCTAACCCCCAAACCCGCACGGGGTCCTGCACATTTTAGTCGAAGTGTTTGTGCACTTCTCAACAACAGATTCGGTGACCGATGCATTGGTAGAGGCGGACCAATTCCATGGCCTCCACGCTCTCCTGACCTCAACCCTCTTGACTTTCATTTATGGGGGCATTTGAAAGCTCTTGTCTACGCAACCCCGGTACCAAACGTAGAGACTCTTCGTGCTCGTATTGTGGACGGCTGTGATACAATACGCCATTCTCCAGGATTGCATCAGCGCATCAGGGATTCGATGCGACGGAGGGTGGATGCATGTATCCTCGGTAACGGAGGACATTTTGAACATTTCCTGTAACAATGTGTTTGAAGTCACGCTGGTACGTTCTGTTGCTGTGTGTTTCTATTCCACGATTAATGTGAGTTGGAGAGAAGAAATAAAATGAGCTCTAACATGAAAGGTAAGCGTTTCCGGACACATGTCCACATAATATATCATCTTTCTTTGTGTGTGATGAATGTTTCCTGAAAGTTTGACCGTACCTTTTGTAACACCCTGTATAAATAAGAATGTCAGATGTCAATGATGCATAACTATTCCATTGAGCGGATTATGTGCGAAAATTTGTTAGCTGACAATGTTCAGTATAAGAAATTTGCCCACCAGCTGCTCAAGGTCATTATCCGTTTAACACAAAAAATGCATACACGTGAGTTTTTTCTAATTACTAGGAGTCTCAAATATTCTCTTCAACCTAATTTTACAATGAAATTATATTTCATCTCTTGCGTTTGCTAACCTCATTTTCATAGAAACAAACAGTATAGAAAATTACTGAAAGCGAAATTTGTAGTGTGAGGAGCTCCTGAGAATACGTTGTCTTGTGTGTTTCACTCAACTGACAACTGTCCAGCAACTGATTTCGTTATCTTTTACATATCTTCCTGTTCTAATGGGGGTGATTATTTCGCACATCATCCTGAATTACTGCTGCAAAGAGTCCATTTTCGTATATACTCTTTACACCTCCGCCCTCTAATTCTGGTCATCTTACGGCAGCCCTTGTAATTTCTTCTTAGTTACTCTAATACATTATCATCTGCATTTTGTGGTTCCATCACGTTTTAACATTCTCCTTCATGCTTCCATCCTCACTATCTGAAGAATTTCTATGGTCCATGTTACACTTTCAGACAACGATATATTGCTGCAAGACATAATATACCACCAAATCATGTTATGTGTCACAAATAATTTCCTGTTGTTAATGGACATTTTCGTGAACAATATTTGCCAGCTCTTCATCATTGACTCAATTGGCCATAATAATTGAGGAGAGAAACTATCGTTCTAGAAACTTTTTCAGTTTGTAATATAATCTTAGACAACTAAGTAAAATTTGAAATCACTGGGTAAGTTACCAAAAATTTTTGTTGCAATGTTGTGCACCCATTTTTGTGATAACTAAACTTTAATGTGGAATAATGAATGTCATTTTTGTTCTGGTATTGTAATTTGTTCCTTTTGAACTGAACTGGATTATTTATAGTCAACTTCATGAGGTAATAAAAATACTGTGAAAAAGTAGTCAGAACGCCCAACTCCTTAAACAGATGTCAACAAGATGATTATGGGTGAGCACTATATATCATTCTTGCACGACATTTTTGAGCAATGAAGACTTGCTTCCTTAATGATGAGTTATACCAGAACATTATTCCATAGAGGTTATTGAATGAAAATACATGTAAATGTCAACTTTCTGTTTTGTTTCTCCCTAAATTTACAATGATTCTAAGTGTGTTTACATGGACAAAGTTTTTTCGGGAGCAACGAAATGTGCTTTTGCAGTTTAAATTAACTTTAGTTTGGGCACCTAAGAATACTGAAGTTTCCACCCTACTTATTATTTCCCCACTATGTGCCTTACCCTGATCATTGATATAGTATCCCTAGATGTTCAAAACTGAGTATGTGTCTTTTTATAATAGAGGGTAAGCCTGCAAGCAGAAAAACAATTATACTTTTAAGAATCTTGTTTACCATCTCATTTGTTAAGATATGTATGCTTGGAACGATTACCATACTAGTGTCATCCACAAAAATAACCAATTCCACTTGCTGTATATTAGACCAAAAATCGTTTACATATATGTGGAACCATAGCAGACCTAAGATTGAGCATTGGGAGACACCCTATGTGATTATTATGAAAAACGTTTGTAATGTTCAATCACTGCTGGATCTCTACTTGTTCTTCCCAACATACACTCCTGGAAATTGAAATAAGAACGCCGTGAATGCATTCTCCCAGGAAGGGGAAACTTTATTGACACATTCCTGGGGTCAGATACATCACATGATCACACTGACAGAACCACAGGCACATAGACACAGGAAACAGAGCATGCACAATGTCGGCACTAGTACAGTGTATATCCACCTTTCGCAGCAATGCAGGCTGCTATTCTCCCATGAAGACGATCGTAGAGATGCTGGATGTAATCCTGTGGAACGGCTTGCCAAGCCATTTCCACCTGGCGCCTCAGTTGGACCAGCGTTCGTGCTGGACGTGCAACCACGTGAGACGACGCTTCATCCAGTCCCAAACATGCTCAATGGGGACAGATCCGGAGATCTTGCTGGCCAGGGTAGTTGACTTACACCTTCTAGAGCATGTTTGGTGGCGCAGGATACATACGGACGTGCATTGTCCTGTTGGAACAGCAAGTTCCCTTGCCGGTCTAGGAATGGTAGAACGATGGGTTCGATGACGGTTTGGATGTACCGTGCACTATTCAGTGTCCCCTCGACGATCACCAGAGGTGTACGGCCAGTATAGGAGATCGCTCCCCACACCATGATGCCAGGTGTTGGCCCTGTGTGCCTCAGTCGTATGCAGTCCCGATTGTGGCGCTCACCTGCACGGCGCCAAACACGCATACGACCATCATTGGCACGAAGGCAGAAGCGACTCACATCGCTGTAGACGACACGTCTCCATTCGTCCCTCCATTCACGCCTGTCGCGACACCACTGGAGGCGGGCAGCACGATGTTGGGGCGTGAGCGGAAGACGGCCTAACGGTGTACGGGACCGTAGCCCAGCTTCATGGAGACGGTTGCGAATGGTCCTCGCCGATACCCCAGGAGCAACAGTGTCCCTAATTTGCTGTGAAGTGGCGGTGCGGTCCCCTATGGCAATGCGTAGGATCCAACGGTCTTGGCGTGCATCCGTGCGTCGCTGAGGTCCGGTCCCAGGTCGACGGGCACGTGCACCTTCCGCCGACCACTGGCGACAACATCGATGTACTGTGGAGACGTCACGCCTCACGTGTTGAGCAATTCGGCGGTACGTCCACCCGGCCTGCCGCATGCCCACTATACGCCTTCGCTCAAAGTCCGTCAACTGCACATACGGTTCACGTCCACGCTGTCGCGGCATGCTACCAGTGTTAAAGACTGCGATGGAGCTCCGTATGCCACGGAAAACTGGCTGACACTGACGGGGGCGGTGCACAAATGCTGCGCAGCTAGCGCCATTCGACGGCCAACACCGCGGTTCCTGGTGAGTCCGCTGTGCCGTGCGTGTGATCATTGCTTGTACAGCCCTCTCGCAGTGTGCGGAGCAAGTATGGTGGGTCTGACACACCGGTGTCAATGTGTTATTTTTTCCATTTCCAGGAGTGTATATATTTCCATTTTCCTTTCACAAAATGATTGAATTCCTCTAGTGATCCATGTGTTTTATACGCTTGTTAATGTTCTTTCTAATTTGCTTATGTTGAAAGCTGTCTTCTAATTCTGATATCAATTTATAGTTCCATAAATTAAATTTTAATTCAACATTTGGCTCGTTATAAATTTTATCCCTTGTCATTGCTTGTAAACCATTCTCAAAAATATTTGTCCAAGCGTCATTAATTACTCTAATTGGTATCGACTTAGACGTCTTATACAGTAAGGCAGTGTCTTATTTATCCTGAGTAACTGTGCATCATGAACTGAGAGAAAATTTATTATTAGTTATGCAGCTATTACCTGGCTTTGAGCTTCATCAAAGGAAACATTGTCAATATGAATCCCTCTGTCTTCTTAAACTATTTTCAAACAGTTATATGAATTTATCATAGAATAAATTAAATTTTGTGTTAGCATTTAGTTCATTATAAATTTCATCCCATGTTTTTTTCTCGTAAAGCATTCTAAGAAACATTTGTTCTTCAATCATTAATTATTCGGTTTTCACTGAGGAGAGGCACTGTCGTTTTTATTCTAACTGACTGTGCACCATGATCAGAGACAGCATTGTTAGTGAGTGCACAGTTACTTTCTTGCATTCAGCTTCATCAAAGGAAATATCATTAGTTGGGGTGCTACTTTTATCCACCCATGTTGGAAGATTAGTCACTGAGATCACACTGTAAGACCAAATATGGTTTCCACATCATACATTCCTGGAAATGGAAAAAAAGAACACATTGACACCGGTGTGTCAGACCCACCATACTTGCTCTGCACACTGCGAGAGGGCTGTACAAGCAATGATCACACGCACGGCACAGCGGACTCACCAGGAACCGCGGTGTTGGCCGTCGAATGGCGCTAGCTGCGCAGCATTTGTGCACCGCCCCCGTCAGTGTCAGCCAGTTTTCCGTGGCATACGGAGCTCCATCGCAGTCTTTAACACTGGTAGCATGCCGCGACAGCGTGGACGTGAACCGTATGTGCAGTTGACGGACTTTGAGCGAAGGCGTATAGTGGGCATGCGGCAGGCCGGGTGGACGTACCGCCGAATTGCTCAACACGTGAGGCGTGACGTCTCCACAGTACATCGATGTTGTCGCCAGTGGTCGGCGGAAGGTGCACGTGCCCGTCGACCTGGGACCGTACCACAGCGACGCACGGATGCACGTCAAGACCGTTGGATCCTACGCAGTGCCGTAGGGGACCGCACCGCCACTTCACAGCAAATTAGGGACACTGTTGCTCCTGGGGTATCGGCGAGGACCATTCGCAACCGTCTCCATGAAGCTGGGCTACGGTCCCGCATACCGTTAGGCCGTCTTCCGCTCACGCCCCAACATCGTGCAGCCCGCCTCCAGTGGTGTCGCGACAGGCGTGAATGGAGGGACGAATGGAGACGTGTCGTCTTCAGCGATGTGAGTCGCTTGGGCCTTGGTGCCAATGATGGTCGTATGCGTGTTTGGCGCCGTGCAGGTGAGCGCCACAATCAGGACTGCATACGACCGAGGCACACAGGGCCAACACCCTGCATCATGGTGAGGGGAGCGATCTCTTACACTGGCCGTACACCTCTGGTGATCGTCGAGGGGACACTGAATAGTAGACGGTACATCCAAACCATCATCGAACCCATCGTTCTACCATTCCTAGACCGGCAAGGGAACTTGCTGTTCCAACAGGACAATGCACGTCCGCATGTATCCCGTGCCACCCAACGTGCTCTAGAAGGTGTAAGTCAACTATCCTGGCCAGCAAGATCTCCGGATCTGTCCCCCATTGAGCATGTTTGGGACTGGATGAAGCGTCGTCTCACGCGGTCTACACGTCCAGCACGAACGCTGGTCCAACTGAGGCGCCAGGTGGAAATGGCATGGCAAGCCGTTCCACATGACTACATCCGGCATCTCTACGATCGTCTCCATGGGAGAATAGCAGCCTGCATTGCTGCGAAAGATGGATATACACTGTACGAGTGCCGACATTGTGCATGCTCTGTTGCTTGTGTCTATGTGCCTGTGGTTCTGTCAGTGTGATCATGTGATGTATCTGACCCCAGGAATGTGTCAATAAAGTTTCCCCTTCCTGGGACAATGAATTCACGGTGTTCTTATTTCAATTTCCAGGAGTGTATGTTTTATCAGAACCCTTTAGTAAGTCCATGTTGAAGTCACCGCAGACCGTTAACGGCTTTCTGCTGTCTGGCAGACAGCATAATAAGGATTCGAAATTCCTCATAATCGATTCAAAATATCCCAATGGGGGATCTATATATAGTAAACAAGTAATTATGTAATGAGATTAGATTTTCCCTTTGTGCAGTAGAAACTCAGTAAGAGAATTGGAAGTCAAAACTTATCTGAACTGAGAAATTGATGCTCTACATTCCCATATTTTTCTCACTGCAAGATTTAGCAACATACGTATTTCAGATTTGTGCAATGTAACAAGTAACTCTACCTAGAACTATTTCATAGTTCGCTAACGATGGGAAACCGTGTAGGTGAACTTTGTTCGTAAAAGAACGTGCTACACTTTTCTGCGAGGGAAATAATCACAACAGAATTTTCAGATTAATGGCGAAATAAATATCGTGACCTAAACAATCAGTTTGTATAGTAAGTTATTCTAACGCGAAGCGACTCTGCGAACGTGCATGCACGAAAATTAGACATGCCACGTATGAAACGCAGTAGACATTATGCCAGAAGAAGTCCAAAATAGTTTAAAGAGCTTCATATCTGACTATATCAAGACATAAATATCAGAAACATTATATACCTTTTTAAACACAACTGCTTTATTAAGGAGAGTGGTACTGTCATGCTCAAAAGTACCCGAACGACATGAATCGCGTTTCGCCTGATTTATATGCAATCCCCATAACGCAACTTTCTTGCATACCCTCTGTGGTCTTTTGGATACAGTTGTTTGACTAACTAAAATGGTTATTACAAGAGGCCTCAAAAAATAACTGCCCTTAATGGGTATCAATCCACATACAAATTAATACAGAAAACACGTTATTAGACATGACACGGCCATTACGCTTGCAAACTCAAATTTATTACAGTAAATAACATTTCAAAAAGCAAAATTCAACTTGAAATTATATTACAGACATTTTTGTACTGGAATGGGACTGAAGTCTCCAATCCAGCAATTCTTCTTCATGTTAAGTAACAACGAAAAATTTTAAACATGGTTCAGGTCAAAAGTAACAAGTGTGTGCAGGATTGAATTTGAAATGACATGGCATAAAGTTTGTGGGGGATTGGGATTCGAACCCAGTTGATACTGAATTGTTAATCGAGCACAATCAAATATTAGATCTGAAATCTTTTCAACACTAGCAAGACGACTAAAACTGAAATACCGAGGTGAAAAACTTTTGATTTACCGGGATTCGAAACCAGTACCCCTTTTAGTGTTATACAGTCATGAACACATGTTACAAAACATTTTATTTCACCAGTTGTGAGATGTACAGGTATTTGAACTGGAAATAACATGACGTACAGCTGTGTGCTGATTGGAAGTCGAGCCCTGCAAATGTCTTCGTTTTGACTACACACGAAGAGGCATTGACTATGAAATACTTTTTCACCAAACTAAGCGACGATGATTGTATATGAAATTAATATGACGAATCATTCTGATTGCGAGTCGAAACCGGCAGCAATCAATAATGTTGAAAGGCACGGAGAGACGTTGAAAGCTATAATTGTCACCTGCAGGCTGGTGTGCGCGTACTGCAGCTTGAAACGTCGTGATGGAAACTTTTTGCCAGACCAGTTGTCGAACCCAGATATGCGTCTTTCGGAGAGACTTTGAGAACTCAGAAATCCAGGGGAAACATTGAATCGTTGGAACTAAATCATCTGAAAGGGGTGAAGCCTGGCGAAGGGAAGGATGAGAGTTCGAATCTCAGTCCCAGACAAATATTTTCAACATCTCGGGTTCAAACACCGTAAGAAATAAGTGTCCTGCGACCTTACGTGACGATTCGTTCATTAATTATAATAACTCTTGTATAAAGAAACTTACTGATAACAGAATCGCTATGTAGCGTGACATCAGCCTCTATTACGTCTCCAACAATTAGCGACTCTCCACCAGTAGACGGAGCGAGATGGCGCAGTGGTCAGCAAAGTGGACTCGCTTTCGGGAGGTGGACGGTTCAGTCCTGCGTCCGACCACCATGATTTAATTTTTCTTGATTTTCCAAAATCGCTCCAGGCAAATGCTGGGACGGTTCCTGTCAAAAGACACGGCCGACTTCCTTCCCCATCCTTCCCTAATCCGATGAGATCGGTGACCTTGCTGTCTGGTCTTCTCCCCGAAACAACCCAATCCAACTCCACCAGTATGTAGCGACCGGTCGTCGCGTTTAACGTGGATATGGAAACACGGTGCAACACGGCACAGCTCAGCCGGCCTTACCACAGGTGAAGTGGGTCTTTTACTTGTTAAAAATGGTTGCCTGACGTGTGAATCCCACCCAGACCTTAAGCACACAGAGAATGTTCATACAAAACGCCAAGCATTTGTTCCAGTTTGCGTCGTAAGTAAGGGTGCTCCACGTTGAAAGAGAATTCTGATTCCCTGTAGGTTTATTGCTACTTGTTCGACACATTCATTACCTTGTTCGTCCACATCGATATTCATTATCTGCATTGACAACCACCGGCACTGTGGCCGAGCGGTTCTAGGCGCTTCAGTCCGGAACCGCGCTGCTGCTACGGTCGCAGGTTCGAATCCTGTCTCGGGCATGGAAGTGTGTCATGTCTTTACGTTAGTTAGGTTTAAGTAGTTCTAAGTTCTAGGGGACTGATGACCTCAGATGTTAACTCCCATAGTGCTTAGAGCCCATTTTATTTGCATTGACAACCAAAACTTGCATTTGACTTGATTCTATAATCTTTGAAATGAAATCACATAACTATCAGTTGCACATACTGTCAACACGGTAGTATGCGGAAATTTTTGCTGGAAGTGTTACTTTCCGTCTGTGATTCTGTGTTGATGTGTGTGTTCATGGTCTATTCAAAAATGACAGAGTGTAAACGCAAAAACCAGATCTCAAGTACACTCTCACCCTATGTTTTTAAACCAAATTTCGTGTCATATAACTGAGTAGGTAAGGGCGTTGTGACCTTTTGTCATGCAGCACATTATTTGAGGAGGACTGACCTATGTAATCCACCTGGGCAAAATTTGCCAAAAACGACAGTACAACTGGGAGGATGACGGCGCTATGAGGTTTCTGTACAAATTACTTATTCTTATAGATAATAATAATAATAATAATTTAGTGTGGCTCAGAGGCGTGAAGCAAGTCTTCGTATTCAACGCCACCAGAGCGACTACCGTGTCCCTAACCTGCTTACGTTATCGAACCGGGTAAAGGCAACCTATATTTTTACGCGGAATCTGAACCACATGTTGTTCCTCACGATTCCTCACATCGTTGAGATGTGAAGACTAGGTTAAAACGATGAATGAGAAATTGGTGGTCCGATCGAGAAACGATAACGACCTCTCGGTTTCTGCGCTATACGTGCACAGCGCCAGGCCCCAGGGTCGAGCTCTGATTTCATCAATAGGATTTGACGAGTGAGTTTGCAAGTAACGAAATATGTGACATATGTGGCCGTATCTTTTGACTACATTGACTTAGAACCTTAAATTATTTACATCGCAAAGGGATCGTTTACCATAGTATAGCCATTCTTGAGAACGGACAGACAGACGAACAACAAATGACTCTGTATGTTGATGTTACTAGTAGATTATTTTGTCAAGTTCCAGTTAGCTGTTTTAACTTCTGCCAAAGATACAAAGACAACATACAAGACTATCTATAATATATGACCCTGTGGCTGACGGTATAATATACATCCTAAATGCAAACAAAGAATGTCATCTAGCTGGGTAAGAGTTTCTAGTAACTGAGGAATATCATTTTAATAATTTTCATATTATGGAACATGCAACCTAAATACTGGATGTTACATTAGGGATAGAATACAGTTTCTACATCAGTGCTTTACTATTTCCTGTAGTTCGTAAATCTCCAAATACTGTAATGTCTATGTTGGAAGTACAAAATATGACATTGGTGCAAATATTAGCAATAATGGGAGCTTCATGAGGTTCAATTAAATGACACAGACATTTTACAATGATTGCAAGAAACGACAGTAATGTAGAAGCTTCAGTAATTGCAATATGAAGTACTTATGCTTCCTTTCAAAGGGACCAAATTTAAACAACTAACAGTTACAAATGTGAATAATGATACATTTTTGGAACACAAAATATTTTGAAGAGTGCTTCTGGATAAGAGACTCCAAGCACAGAAATTCTGATTTCAGTAACTACTTTGACAAATGCAAATTTATACTACTAATTCTAGTTATCAGAATGTAAACTTACATGAAATCTATTGTATTTTACGCAAACTTTTGAATAAATATCATACAACTGTAATCGAGTGTGAACAAGTCATATCAAAACAGTGAAAATGTCAATAGAAATGTTTAAATGAGGAAACTATGGCTTCTTGAGCTAATAATTCTTTCCTCAGACAGGTGAGAGTAGTGAGAGGTTACTTTATTACAACTTTTTTCAGTCATTTCCCATCCTCACAGTACCAGTATTGTGTAAAAAAAAAAGACTGAAGAAAACTGAATAAAAAGGGTGCACATATTCTTGACGTATATATATGCCATAACGAGAAACGCAGTGTACCAACCCTAACTTGTGTAAACACACAAAACTGCAATGTCATAAGCAGCTCACTCACTATAGCTAGTTCCATTATAATTACATCATGTCAAGGAACATAAATGTATTACTATGTCTTATTTATGAAGTCTAATATTATGAAGAGGTGGCAATCTGTGGGTCGATCAATCTTAAGCAAGTGGCCACCCCTAAGCTTATACACCATCACAATAAACTGCCAGACAACACATACAATTAACTGCTTTGTAATGTAACAATACATCAACATTTTTATTAGTCTGCTTAGGACAAGAGGTGGGATGTCAACAGTAACAGGCACTCAGCATTTCAGATCATATTACAAGCGTGTAATATTTCTATATGCACAGTTGTTCGCTTCAAAGAAAACAATTTACAACTGAATGGCAGTAGTGTACACAAATATATATTTTCAGGAAAATGTATCATAAAAAGCCTATAACTTTGTGATGTAAGCTCTCCTAGAGAGAGATTAAAAAGCACAGGAGTAACAATACATTCTTGTGTAGCTGCACATGAAATAGTAGTTTGTAGACATACATACGTAGTAGAAAAATATGCTCTGATCTTCATGTACTTAATATAACCTATTTAATAGCATGACAGGAACGAGAGTCATATCGGATTACAGTTATTTCTATGTTCTCAATGCGCACAGTATGCAATAAAAACCTTGGATAGTGAAAAGGCTAAAGGACACAAAGCAGGAATGTAATACATATGTTGCTTTAAGTCTTAATTTCAAAAGCATGTGACAGAAATCAAAGGAAAGTGAAGTGTAGCAAACTGACACTGATAATATAGTTTTCATAAACCTGGATTTATTGTAGCTCAGCCAAACCTAGAAAATGTTATGGAAGGCCACAAAAAAACTAAGGGAAATCGTTTGCTATTGGGTTTCTAATTGCTATTATTGCTTCTAATAACTGAGCTTCAAATTATCTGGAGTTGTTTTACACACTGCAGTTTCTCTGAACTTTTGTTACTTTGCAAATGGTGTTTTAAATGTCTGCTATTAGGAATTTTGAGAAGGTTTGAATTTATAATCAATGTTTTTGTTGGAAGCAGCTAAGTGCTCTCATTAAGAAACACTGGATTAATATAGTGTGTGTTTTTTGTACATCTTTATCTCTACTGGCTGAAGACATGCACGCCATTTCTGAATACTGTTCTTCTTATGTTTAACCGCTGATTCAAGATCATACTTCTTACTGACTACATTCTGACAACAGTTCCATTTTCAGTATTTTTGTAATTACTACCTGCATTTTAAAAAGGAATATTTCTGTTGACCCAGGACACTGTCAGATAAGCAATATGAAACTGGTACTGCAGGCCATGAAGTTAGTCTTTTAGTAATAGCAATGGGATAGGGTTTGGGGGAAAAAGGCCTTCTGTCCTGTGTCTGTCCTCTGATTTCTGATAATTATCTGCCAGCTATTGTGAATGGTGTTTAGTACAAATTTACCAAATTTACCATGTTTGCAGATGGCAGCAGTATTCCAATGGAATATCTGTTATGAGGACAAGTGGCACATCTGTGAATTATTGCCAACTTAAGCCGTACTGCTGGCGTAATGGGAATCAAAGGAGAGCAATGTGGAATCAAGTGATGGAGGCCAGTTCAGCAGGACAATGTCTGCAGTGTATGAGCAGTGCTTCCTTGTTTTGAGTGAATGGCACAGCCTTCATTTTGCTGATATACCAGTGCTTATCCGGAATGATGTTCTTAGTTGCATGGCAAGACTTCTTACAATTGGAATTGAGGGCAAGATTGCTTGGGATTATTAAACTTCCTTATGGAGTAATATGGTGTCATTTGTGGCTGGCAAAGGACTAATTCTGTAGCTCAGCGTGTACATTCCAAGACATTTCTTTAAGGTAAGAGGAAGAAGTTGGCCAAGCCACTAAGAGGTTTAATTCCCTGGAGCTTGTTCCATGAAGGGAAGACCTGTATTAATCACAAAGAGACACCATTTGCTGACAGACAGCAACACAAAGATCGGAGGGAATGGAAGAACTAGCAGGCCAAGGTAAGAGGACAGCTGCCTCAGCAGCAGTATCAGCTCCCTCATTTCCTCTCAGGTTGCCGTGACCAGGGACCCACAAATACATCACAGTGGCTCCATAAAGGTTCAGCAAGTGAAAGATTTCTTGGATCTGTTTCACTAAGGGATGGACAACATACAGCACAGGCTCTGAAGGGTGTAGGCAGAGCAGATGATACGACTGAAAAGCCTGTGTCGCTATGTGGCCTGATACACAACAAAGAAAACCGCTCTAAATACTGAGCAATGTTTTGAAAGCTGATGCTGGAAAGTCTGTACCAATAATGAAGAGAGACCCAACACCAGTGAGAGCCATCCATTTTGACGAAGGTACTACTGCTAATTTCTGCATGAAGGTCGAGAAAGAGGTTAAAAAATCAGCCAGTAAGTCGCAAATACAAGGTGTGGATAAAAGTTTATTATCTCTTCACCATGGTTTTGCTATTTTTACAAATATCTTATTCAGAAGAGCCCAAAAGGGGATGGTGCACATTGAAGTGCAAAAAGTGAGGAAGTTGCCCAATAAGCTGAAGGATGTCTGCACTGGTAACACACAATGATGGAGAGACGTGGACAATGGAAACAGGAAAGATGAAGTGATGACTGCAACAGCTTCAGTCTGGTGTTCAGTGAGACAGAGTGACAGTGAATGTGATTGCAGATGAGCAGTGTGACTCCTCAAATGGAATGCTATCCCCAGTTGGAAGGTGAAAGAGGACTGGAAAGAATACCAAGAGGTTTGAAGCAGTTGTGAGGGCAATTTTGTTTCCTGGAGGGAGAAAACAAGTGGACACTGCAATTGCAAGAGTAGCCATAATCCCTCCTTGTTGGATCTAGTGCTGCGACTGTTCCACTGAAGGGAGGTCACGGTGGGGAAATGGGAAGAGGTAAAGAAGTGACGGGTCGTCACCTCTGTCACCTGTAGTAATGAATCTTCAAAGGCTGGCACTTGGCAGCTACAGTCACTGTAGAGTCCTGCTCTATGTGAGCTACGTGTGTGTCAGCATTCTATCAGAGTCAGTGTGGAGATTCCGGAGTATCCAAATGGTTAGCAGCGTGCACTGGCAAAATTGAGGTTGGGTGGGTGAGGGTATTATTCAGTGAGACTACTGAGGAGGACCAGTGAGTCAGTGAAGAAGAAGACTGTTTGCCTTTGGTGTCTTGCAAGCTTTGCATTCAGTAGATGAAAGCTGAGAAGTTTGTTAGCTTGAAGGAAGTAGGAAGCCTCCACGGAAGCATTTCCTCTGTCCTTTCCATCCTGCTTATTATGTAGCACGTGATTTCGCTGCCAGAGGCAAAGATTTGGCGGCTTGCACAGGTAGAGGAGAAGGTGACACTATTGTTACACTGGGCAATTTTACAGCTGTAGTGATGAATTTGAGGTCACGTCTGCTTGGATATGTCCTTTGTGCAGCAAGGTGTAGCAAGAACAGTACTGCAAGTGCCGGATGGTAAAATGCAAGGCTTTGAACTAGCCAACAACTTGCAAGCCTTCACTCAGATCTGATGCATGACTTTCTCATCTCAGGATGAGACTGCATGGTCGTCAGTGAAATTTATGCAGGAGGGAGGACAAGGCAGGCAATCACTCATGAGCATCCCTACCACAAGTACATTTTGCTGTGTTGTGACAGGAGTGTTGTTGTTACAGTAGCAGTGGTAACAGCTCGTCTGGCTTCAAATGTGTGGTTGGACTTTGATGACTTCATAACTTGGTCTATGTTTGACAGAGGCACTACTCTACCAAAAGTGCGAGTATGTACGGACTAAGGTTGCATCAACCTGTTTCATTAACCAACAGACTGCAGTGACACACTCATCAGAAAGGTATATTTCGATTTGTCCTTCATTCTGACCATTGAGCAGCCTGGTGTAAATACCACCACATGAATTAAGGATTCGATGGGCCTTACCACTAACATGATAGCTTTGGAGGAGTGAAGCTGCAAGCAGTTGTTGGGCTTGAGGACCACACTTGGTCTCCAAAAGCAAAGTGCAATTACATAAATGAGAGCAGGATTTCACAGGGCCGGCAATTTTGTCAACACCTTTCTGAATAATATGTGGATTATCTGTAGCAAAGAAATGACAGTGTCCACTATGTGGTATGAGGAACCAATGTGAAAGCTGGAAGAGTCTGAATGTTTCACCTCATTCCCATTACGTTTAGTAGACACAGATTGGAATTGGCTCATTGTGACAGAATCCCCAAGACCGCCATCATCTCCAAAGGCATAGCATGTTCCCTCCTGCTGTGGGACCCTTTCTCAGAGGGGAGCTCACACTCATTAGGCGATGGATCACACCTCCCAAACTTCTGACAGAGGGACTAAATGGCAATTTGGGAGGGTTACAGCTCAAACTACCACACCTCCCTGGACCTGGCCTGTACCATGTATGTGGAAACCCTACCTGCAGACCTGGGGATGGTCATTACGTGTTACCCCGTCACATGGTACACTTGGGCTGGCCTTCAGAACTGCACAGGGATGAAGAGGAAACAAAGCCAAACCTCAAACGCCAAAATGGAGAACGATAGATTACGAAACTGTAGTCTGTGTGCTGAAGCTCTAGCACCTCAACGTCATTCACAAAACGTGTCCATGACATGTTCCAAAGGGAGGATAGACATGCAGCACGGAAGTGCAAAGGTGCTACAATGGCAGAGGTCCGATGGTAGCCAAGCCCAAACTCATTGAAAAGTGACGAGCGATTTAGGAGGTTGAATTTTTTGGGATTGATGTTTTGTTATTATGAATCATTTTTCATAACCTGTCTAAATGGTCGCAGTGCCAAATGAACAGGCAGCAACATTGGTACAAGCAGTAATTAACAATAGGGAACTTAATTGTACCAGAAATAACAAATCAAGGAGGTCATCCGTATCTTGGATTTATAGAAGGAATTTAAGCTGTAATGTGGGAAGAAATTGAGGACAAGTCATCTACATCGTCAGGCTAGTAGGACCATGTTAAGCGTGCATGAAGCAATAGAGAGCATGCTATAATACCATATAGCACACACATACCAATTGTGATGTCTGTTCAAGTTATCTTTGTCTGTGTACAAATCAAAACAGCAAAAACTACAGAACTTTAGCCATATGAGGTGGAATATGGTCAAAACCTATTGTCTTTCTCTTTTTGTTTTCCTATTTCAATAATTGAATGCATGTTAACGCATTTGTGAGGGTGGCAAGAGAAGAATTGAAAAGGTTGGTTAAGGCAAATAGACTGGCACTGTATAAACAAGAGGGAGCAGTGACTCACAGGGAAAGATCACACCAAGACAAAAATGGCCAATGTGAAATCTATCGAATTCACATACTACAAATAGTAAGACACTACTTTTTATGCAGTGTCATGGCCAATATCAGATTGTGAAACTGTCACCAGTGACTTTCAAAATGCAGTTGTCTACGAGAATTCTGCATGTGGAAATATGGAACATGTGACAAGTCCTTAGATTAACCAAAGAATTGGAGGGCTGAGCCAGAAAGAAAGTGGGAAACAAGTGATGAGTAGCAAGCAAGAAGTTTTAAGTGAAACAGCTATAGTAGGTCTACACGGGAAGACCTAGGATGTAAGGGAGTTTTCTTTGTATGTTTGGTACAAGGAAGATTACCTGCTGTGCAGGAGCAGTGGATTTTTGCATTAGAGACACATGCACTGTCCTCAGATGAACTATGCCAGGAGAGAAGATAAACCCAGTCTTAAGAGGACTATGGCTTGTCATTGCAGTGGCAGCATTTCAGAACGACCACGTTGACAGTGAGAACTGTTCACCAAGCACATCAACAAATGTGCTTATCAATGGGGGATACAGGTGTTATTTAATGAATGGTAGACATAGAATGAGGTAACATGGTTAGAAGAAGCCCTCGGTAATTTTAAACTGATGGTATGTGATCACAGAATGTTTGAAGGAGTTTCCAGGGTGTGTAGGAGGAAACATGGGAGGATTTGGGGGATGAGGTGACTTAGGCTTTGGGGAATATACCACATACCAGAAGTAGAGGTTGGATCACTGTGTTAGGATGACATGTGGAAACAGTGGGACAGCTGATGAGGTTGACACAGTGAATGATATAGTAGAAGTAATAAAACAACGGGTAGAATAAGGAAGGCAATAAGTGAGTGCTACAGCACAAAAACTCGTGATTGCAGAAGGGTATGCTCTTACTGCACCAGCTGAATTGGAAGTGTTTATTACACAAAACAGCAGAAGAAATGGTGAATCTTAACTGAGATGTTGCTAAATGAAGCAGAAAATTGGATAAAGAACTAATAATTTAGTTGCTACTGTCTTTGGAAGACAGCATGGGGAGAGGGGGGAGAGAGAGGGGGGACTGAGGGGGGATGAGATAGAGGGGGTGAGAGAGATAGAGGGGGTGTGAGAGAGAGGGGGTGAGAGAGATAGAGGGGGTGTGAGAGAGAGAGGGGGTGTGAGAGAGAGGGGTGTGAGAGAGAGAGGGGGTGAGAGAGAGAGAGAGGGGGGTGTGAGAGAGGGGGAGAGAGGGGGAGAGAGTGGGGGTTAGAGAGGGGAGAGCGGGGGGGAGAGGGGGAGAGAGTGGGGGTTAGAGAGGGGGAGAGAGTGGGGATTAGAGAGGGGGAGAGGGAGGGGGAGAGGGAGGGGGAGCGGGATAGGGAGAGGGGAGAGGGAGAGGGGGAGAGAGAGGAGGGGGAGAGAGAGAGAGAGAGAGAGAGAGAGAGAGAGAGAGAGAGAGAGAGAGAGAGAGAGAGTGAGATGGGGAGGGAGAGAGAGAGAGACAGAGGGGGAGGGAGAGAGAGAGAGACAGAGGGGGAGAGAGAGAGAGTGAGATGGGGAGGGAGAGGGAGAGACAGAGGGGGAGAGAGAGAGAGTGAGATGGGGAGGGAGAGAGAGAGTGAGATGGAGAGAGACAGAGGGGGAGAGAGAGAGAGAGTGAGATGGGGGGGGGAGAGAGAGACAGAGGGGGAGAGAGAGAGAGAGTGAGATGGGGAGGGAGAGGGAGAGAGAGAGAGAGAGAGAGAGAGAGAGAGAGAGAGAGAGAGAGAGAGAGAGAGAGAGAGAGAGAATTACATGAATCTATGGAGCAAGTGAGAAGCCAGCTAGGAGCGGAATTCCGATCACCAGACAATGCCTGGAGGTGCAACGTCAAGTGCAAAAGGAGCTATACCAGAGAGTGTTTGTCCTTTAGCATCATCGTAGCACCTAACCTTTTCATTTTAACCAAGCCACAGCAGAGGAAATGAGTAGCAGGGGAAAGTATGGATTTCAATTTCCTTTCCAGAAGCAGCAAGTATGCATAATACCTACATCATGCAGTTCACATGTATCCTCATAAGTGTGAGATGCTGAAGAACTTTCTTGGAGTAAAGGAATAAATCATTGGTTATGGAAGACAAACACAGATTGTCTATATGGAACTAGAAGTTACCGTAGTATTACAGTAGTGCCATTATGGTTTGTCCAAACAGACTAGGTGGAGAGGGTCAGAAATCCCACGCAGTTAATATTGAAGGAAGACGGGGGAAATTATAAATGAACAGGACACCATGTAAAACAATATTTATTTTTGCTCCACCTGCCACAGTTTCAGGCACAACTCACAGATTATATTGGGCAGGGGAACACATGGAAGTGCTACCAGCCACTAATTTGACTATGTTAAATAGAACTTTGGGACCTGAGATTATATAGTCCACAGACAAATTCATTCTCTGTAAGGCTGGGCCCATCTCCATGGAGACATGGGTGCATCATGAAAGTCAGCACAGGGAGAGTCAGAACCAGAGGGAAATAGCATTGACCAATGTAATAATAGTTAATGCTGTGACACTACCAACAATAGTTCTTGTTTACACATGCTGGAAGTGGATCCCTAGACAAAGCTTGGATCCAGCCAATGTTCGATCTCTTGTGGACTCGATTCCGAGAGACTAGGAAGCAGCAGAGGGAGAGCTGTAGCAATAAACAATCAGGAAACAAGACTTGATATGAGTTGTGAGTAAGGTAACATGATGGTGAAAGAAATCCTTAAAAAAGCTGACTGGAGCCATTTGTGGCAGCCAACAGGATCAGTCATTTTAGTGCAATGATGTTCTAAGTCATGATCCAGAGGGCCAGGTCTTGTCTAGGAGGAGGGCACTGTAGCACAGTAATCATATACTGTCTTCCAAAACACGCGAAGTAAGAAGTAGATCACAACTGAGCCTGCCACTGGTGAACACTTACATTTTGCCTTACATAACAGCAGTTGTGTTTGTGAGGTGAGCTGGTCAGGCACAGTGTTGAAATAGTTGACATAGCAGCATGTAACCTGAAATAAGAGATATCCTAACATATCCTTCCCACCTCTCCTGAAGTAGTCTTCCACGCCTGCACAACCTCCGAAGGATTCTAATCACCCCTTTGACACTCCTATCCCCCATCACCTCTCCATAGGGGTATTATCTCCATTCGAGAACAAGGTGCATAGCCTGTCCAATTCACCAAAACCATGTTTCTAGGTCTGACACAGGATTATCCCAACCTATTAGAGGAAAGGCTACAAGTGAAAACTGTGAAAACAGCTTTATCAGATACCAGCTCTCAGATGAATCAGACAAAGACAGACTATGATTTACTGAGGACCAATAACAAATTTGAAGAATCTCCGGGTCCACACACATTTCCCAAAGATACACAGAGCGTCATGGATATTTCAGAATTATATATTGGGAAAGATCTGTTTGAGTACATTAGCAATGAAACCCATGAGTATTACAGTCAACATTGCAATAGAAGGAAACTGGATTAAAAATGTCATATTTGTCAGCATTATGGGATCCGTTTTTATAAAATAGTTTGGGCTTAGTATCCTTATGGGAATTTTGGAAACGCAAGGATCCATGATTACTGATCAACAAATCCATTGATAGACACATATTTCGCAAAGCGATGTCCACAAGATATTCAGACAAGTATTATCATTTTTACATTTTTCTGACAACAATAAACCAGATAATGCGGACCGGCTTCTTGAAGTGCAATTTGCAGTTGATTATTTTTCCAAAAAGTATAAAGAAATGTTTAATCTAAGTCAAAATATCTCAACTGATGAAGGAATGAAACCATGGTGTGGACAGTTAAATTTTACAATCCATCAAAAATTACCAAATAAGGCATACTCATAGGGATGTTGTGTGATTCGAGTACGGTATACATTTCTTCATTAAAGATATATCTCGGCTCTGAAGATCCCCCTGATAAAATGAACTTGCAAAACATGAATGTCCAGTGACTACTGACATTCCATGCTTTGACTCACAAATCTGTAGTAGTTCAATATGGTAAAGACGCTAGAAAATCTGAAGAGGAAATTTTAATGTTCACTCTGGATGTAGTGGCAGTCAGTGAAACGATATAGGAAGAATATCATTTCTGGTAAGATGGATTTCTCACGAGCAGAAATGTAGGGTAGAGGTTGAGTCATTGAATGTTCTAATCCTGCAAGAGAACACAATATAATGATGGACACAACAAACTAAATCTAAAACAGAAACTATACCAGGTACAGAGACGTGCACAATAACAATGAGGTAACATGCATGTCAAGGTAAACATGACTGAGCTAGAGGTTGCTCATCCTATACCCAAAAGATGTCAGCTCGAAAGCAGAGTGCATGGATGAGAGGCTGTGTACATCCACAAGCACCATCTCCATCTGACTTGCACGGTACACACTGCAAACTGCTTACAAAGATTTTGGGAGTGTATGTGTGGGTCAGTACAGTGGCCAGTTCAGTAATAAGAATATTCTCATCCAAATTTGCACCAAAAAGCTAATGGTTATGTTTCAGGTATATCTGCCAATGTCACAATCTGACGAAGAGGGAGAAGTATATGCAAAATGTGTATGTAATGAGGATGTAAATCTAATAATCATGAGTGACTGGAATGCTGTAAAAGGCAATGTAATACATGGCAGAGTTTAGGAGAATGAGCTTGATAATAGAAGTGATGAGTAAAAAAGTTCCATTTCTCTATAAGTCTGTTATTAATTATGAATATGCTATTTTAAAGTTACTGGAGGAAGAGGTATATTTGGAAAAAGTCTGAGGGACATGAGGAGATTCTATCTGGATTACATCATTGAGACATTTTGTAAAATCTGATATTGGATAGCAGGGTATACTCAGGAACAGATATACATTCACGTCACAAGTTAGTAATGACCAAGAGCAGACCGAGGCGTAAGAGAATAGTCCATAACTGTTAGTCAGTCACAGAAGTTGGACAGACAAATTTATGTATGCACGAGGTAACTGTAAAAGAACTCTTGTTACAGAATAAATACTGAAATTGATTCGTAAAGTAAGGAACTACAAAAATGTGCAATATATCACAGAAATACAGCGAAGTAAGTCACTTGTTTGAAACAGGAAAGCAAAGGAGGCAAAGTTAAATGACGCGAAAGTAATTCCACTGTTGAACTCGGAGGACTAAGCTGGCATGTGGTAAGAGTGCATTAAGGCTTCTATGTGTGGTAGGATCTGTTTGATGACATGACAGAAGAAGAGTTTGAACACATAGGTGATGCAATGAAAATTAGGAGTTGAATAAATTATATTGGGAGACCTGTAATCCAATAATGCTGGAGGCACACGAAGTCCTAAAACTCCTAGTGGAGGAGGGAGTGAAGCAGTTGGGGAGGGGAATTTTACTTTTGGAACACAAATTTATTTTTCTGGTTTATCACAATGTGTAATTGACTTTCATATAATTCTAAGTATTTGGCCTCTGGTTCTACAGAGGAATGACTAAAATTCAGTGAACTGCTGTGGTAAGAAATGAAGAGTTTCACCACAGGAACAGTGGCAAGAAGGGACAAACTGAAAGGGCATGCGTTAAGACACTAACAATTAACTTTCATCATACTTTGGGGAGCTACAGAGGTAATAATTTCAGTAGATGGCAGAGATTGGAATATGTCCAGAAAATAACTGGGTGTTATACTGTGAGGTTATGTAGTTGGGATAGAGGAGTTCACAGTACGCCAAATCAAACCAGTCAGGAGACTGCTAAAACATCAGTATTTCTCATGAACTGTTCTGGATCATGTACAACAAATCTTATAAGAGAAAACTTTTACTGTAAATTTTTAGGTTGAATACCTAAAATCTTATTCAGCTGTCTAAAATACGATCACGGGAGAATACCACATTTATATGGCATCCTATTATACAATATATTGCCTTATGTGTAATTCTCTCATAGTCACTTCATTTAATTAGACTACATTAGATTACACTTTTCTTGCTCATCTTATGATCTCTCAAAGACACTATCCACTGTGTTCAACTGCTCTTCCAAGTCATGTGTCATCTGACAATTTCATAGCCAAGGTTTTCCTTTCATCTTTTTTAACTTCTTTGTTCAATGTACCGACTGAATAGCATTGTTGGTAAGCTCCAGCCCTCTCTCCCTACCTTAACACTATTCCCCTTATGCGTCTTTCAGCACTTAACTGCTGTGTGGCATCCATACAATTTATGAACAACTTTTCTCTCCATGTACAAAAGTCAAACCAAACACCTTTTAACCATCTACATTTCCAAATTGCTTTGTTATTGAGGAAACAGTTTTGGTGATATATTATGCTGTCTTCAGGCCCCACGCCCAATGTGTTTGAAGTTTTCCCACCTCTGGCCCAGTCACAATAGGGGCCAGTATTCAATGACTGGCATCTAGATTTTTGATACGACGCTCACTTTAAACATCACCTGCCGACTGCTCAATTGTCCGTATAAAACAGTCTGTACAGAAAAGCCAAGGTCCGACAACCATCTGTGAGAAGATGGGTCATTTGAGCTCAATAAAACACATGGAGCAAAATATGTCCATCTTGTGTGTTACGTATATGTCATTCTTTATGTGGCTAGTTTTTCGAAATAGCTCTTTAATGCCTACTTATATTTCTTCACTGCAGTATATTTGTCCTATTCTCTAAGTAGCGAGTCATGTTTGTCAGTAACTATATATATTTAAAATTGGACCTCTCCCTACCTTCCTAGAGCTCTGTAAAATGTTCTGCATGCCTCCATTAATGTGGTGAAGGCCTTCAAGATAGGTTCCTTAAACTAGACTGACTTCGGTACTCTCCACATATTACTTTTATCATATTCTAAAGGTGCTCTGTCTGGCCAACATTTTACAGTATATGCCCCTGTGTGTTTAAAGTATTCATCACGTCTTTTCCCTATTTCTGTAATTAACCTGTGTGTGTAACTAGGCTGATACAGAAAATTTAACCTACGAATGAATGTCACCGATTCTTGTTTTCTAAGTAGTGAACCTACCGCATTTTTACGTACCTTCACTTTGCAAATGGATGTTTTTTTTCTTTTTGTGTTATGCAGTTTCTCTGGTGTCCCGACTTTTAGTTGGCTGCTCTAAATTTTTAGAATTGATGGAAATTACTGGGCTGCAGGTTAGATTGTACATTTACATGGATGTCATACTTACGACCTGATTCACGATTCATTTAGTGATACGTATTTTAATGTACATTAATGTAGACTGGGCAACAGACCATGCTTCCTTGTCTGTCCCAATTCTACATAACTAGGTCTGCAATCCCAGCTTTACTTGTATGCATACTTCCTGGTATCTGGTATACTCCTGTATCATAATACATTTCATACTATACACAAGTAGAGAGTCAAATGAACCATGAAAAAAAGGTCATATTGTATGGAACACACCTGAGGAACTACTTGTCAAACAAAATTATCCGACATAATAACTTCACAACCAGTCTGATACTTTCTGAAGGTAGTCTCACCTTGACTATTCATGTCTGGCCACAAAAAGTAACTTGTTTTTTGTTCTCCTCTTCCATTCACCAGGCAGGCCCGACGGCAGTTTGTAACCTCCAAATGGAATCTGGTAGCTCATATTTCATTCCAGCCATAATGACAACTAAACTTCAGATTAAAATGGGGTGCCTGCTGGTGCATCTTGTGGACAATTTGAATGTGTACAACATCTTAGAATCACAATTGTAAAGAAACACTCTACTGGACGATATCTGTCACCTAAATCTCTCCTTGGTTTCCTTTACTTCCATTAGATTACCACTCCTTAACATCCCCCCTGCCACATTAACATGTGTTTTTGATGTTTGTTATGTATCTGAAATAATTTACATTTTTTATTTTTATCATAAATAAACTCATTACTAAGTAACAGTACAGTACTAAAAAGTACCATTACGCAGAAATGTGCTTTTGTCTTATAGCAAATGACAGTGTTTTCGTCCAGGCGACACAGCAAGCTAATGGCGTTAGAACGAGCAAACGTGGCCGTCCTCAGGATCCGGTGCATGAAACACTGGCTACGTAGTAACATTATTCTAATTTACATCTCTTTGTTGACTGTGAACAACTCTAATAGATATTAAGAGTTGTCAGTGGTTTACAACAATTACTTGTGAAAGAGAAAGATCAAGGAATTTCGTCAAAATATTACGTTGAATTACGTCAATTGAGGCATTACATTGAATTCTGCAGATGGAAGGAAATTAATAATACAAGAATGATATTTCTGGTAATATTGACATTTACATCTATAGTTTCCTACGGTTGTTACAAGGACGAGTGATATTTACCTGCAAGATTCTCTAACTGTTTTCCCCTCGAACATAGCTCGTACAAAAGCAATTACAGAGATTGCCTTTACCTTATTTCCTCCATAATTTGCAGTACTATTCTTCTTTTGGAGCCATGGTAGTACAACCAACTGTCGCGCAATGAGCATTAACAGCGACTATTAGGCCACAACAAAGGAATTGGATGTCAACTATTGAAGGAAAACAGGCTGTACGCAGGAGCGAGCAGCATCTGTTGAAACGAAAAAAGTCAGTGACTTATTTGGTTTCACCAACATACAGCGTAAAATGCACTACTTGTTCTGCCATTTGTAGAAGTATGACTAGTTTCATTTCAACACCAAACGATACGCGACACTCTTAAATGACTATTCAGTGAAAAAAACGAAAATTGACAATTTGCGATTCAGTTTCTTGCCTCGCTGTTTTCGGTCAAAAATCTATCATCTTGAACTTATAAGATACATCCTGGGAGATAATGCAACAGCCTTTACTGATTTTGAAAGTTTCAGTCAGGTGACCAAAGAGTTGTCTTCAAAACTGTCACATTCAAAAACGAGAATCTTGCCAAGATTAATGGAACGACAATTGGAATCTGAAGGACAGAAAGAATGTCCTCAAGAACGAGTCACTGGTTTATAATTTCCTTAAAGGGTTATCTGAGTGCTTTGGCGTTATCTCCAGGAACGAACTGGGTCAGGCAAAGTTACGTTACTGGACCTCCGATTCAAACAGAGGATTTTCAGCATGAAGGCTATTGCAGAGAAGTAAGCGTTGGTTGTTCAACAAGAACATAGCTCATTTCTGAACTATTTACCACTGTAATGCCAGAGCAACCTGGAATGAGTTTGGTGAAACCAAGAAAGGCACGTGCAAAATGCGGCAATTGTAGACTCGGATAAAATATTTAGCGGAGGGATATTTGCCTAGAAACAGCGATCCCGTAAACTGGTGAGAAACAAGAAAATTACAATGGCCGACGCTGTATCAATTTGTTCCAAAAGCGTTAGCTTCGGAGCAACATCAGTGCCCTGTTAACGAATATTTTTAAAAGCACGACAAATATCCACTGAGAGAGAGACATCGACTGAAGAGGGTCAGATTTTATTTATAAATTCCTTTTTGAATACACATATGGTAATACTGACTAAATGAAAGCAGACACACTAATTACAGTTGTAATTTGTATACTGTACATTTCCTATTGAGGTAGCAAGATATAAGAAGTATCACTTGATAAACATTTAGTATTATTTTGCAACATTTGTAACTTTTACAGCAGACGATGTTTAAAACTTTAATATCTCACCATTAATAGGGCAGTAACAATTTTTACTATTTTTAAGTTCTTTAGAACTAGGATCAAACCAGATAAAAATTCCGGGTTAGTGACATGAATTAAAAAGGCGATGTGACTTCCTTTCACTAACTGTGTGAGAGTGGTGAGTCATGAAAAAGAAAGTGTTCTTCCCGGTGGTTGACCAGTTGTGATCCGATTTCAGAGAAGAAGCTCTGCCCATCTCTAAATCTGCCGCAGCGATTTGCTTGGCTGGAAGAGTGGGCCTCCGACACAGAGACTTGAGCAAAATGCTCGGCAATCGCGTTTGCGTCGGTAAACAATACGCCATTTATCCTAACACTGGAACACCTGTTAGGGTCTGGTACCCGAAAAGACGCTTGATTTTTGCCCAGACTTGCGAAGGTGACACATGGCACCCAGTGGTCGAGATTTCTCTCTCCAAACACTCCTGCTTCCATCACTTGGTAAGCTTGCCGAACAAGGGCACAGAGCATGTTGTAAAGGCAATGAGGTTGCTCCAGGAAGGATGTTGCTTATGCCACTGTAGAGCTCACCGACGCTCCTTAACTGCTTTACAGAGTTCTGGCGACCACCAAGGGACTGCCTCACACCTCTGGCACCCTGAAGTGCGAGGGACCGCGTTTTTCTGCAGAGAATCAATTTTGTCACCTGCTCAACCATAAGATCGTGTGTTACCATGTGGGGGGAGAGTCAACGGTAACATCAGAGGTAAAATTTTCCCAGTCTGCCTTGTTTAAAGCCCATGTGGGCAGGGCGTCTGTATGCCTGATGCTGGGAGCAGTGGACATGGAAGATGGGATGTGGTCACTACTATACAGGCCGTTATGTTCTCTCAGCATCGGATTACAGAAGGACGGGGAAGGAAGTCGGCAGTGCCTTTCAAAGAATCCCATCCCGGCATTTGCCTAGAGTGACTTAGGGAAATCACGGAAAACCTAAATCAGGATGGACTGACGCGGGATTGAGACTTCGTCCTCCCGAATGCCAGTCCAGTGTGCTAGCCACTGCGCGACCTCACTCTGTCGTTAAGTGATCACCAGTGGATAGATGGGAGAGGTCCTGGGCTGCAAATTGATAAATCAATGGCCGAGTAACTACATCGAGCCACATTGAATTGTGTAGCGGCCCCAGTGGTGTTAAGAGGTAGAGGTCGAACTGAGACAGTAATGTTTCGATGTCCTCTGACTCTGCCAGTAAGCACACTGCCACCTCAAGGGGTTATGGGCGTTCAAATCTCCCAGAAGTAGGAAAGGCTTAGGGAGTTGATCAATCAGTGCACCTAATACAATCAGGTGTACTGCACCATCTGGAGGAAGATATACATTGCACACAGTTATTTCCTGCGTCGCCCATATTCTGACAGCCCCAGCTTCAAGAGGGATTTTTTGTGGGGGGGTTTTAGGGGGCACAACTGCAATTGTAATTAGCGCCCCAGACTAAGTTAGGAATGCTCCGCGAGGCACAAGGTTTAAAACAGCAACTAAAAGGGACAATACTATACAAGACGGACAGGCAGAGGATTAAAAAAAACTGCATAATCAAATGGTCAGACAGGTTTGTCAAGTTGACAAAACGAAGAACGTGAGCACCTGCTCCTGGGTCATCCGCTAAAATGGCATCCAGAGTACATGGCAGGCGAAGATCAACACGCAGTGTATTAAAATTTGGACGGAACTTTAATACGTGGCGGACCGTCAGCAGATGGCGATGGCTGAAGAGGCAGTGTCAATTCGTAACCGGGCCAAAACGACCTCTTCCCACCGAGAAGGGCATGAAGAGGACGTCCAAGCCGGCGGCAAGAGGTTTCAAGGGCGGAAGCTTGTTGTCCCTAAGTACAGCCCAATCGGCATGACACAGTGACAAAATGCGCTGTCAAATGACCCTGCTACAATCTGATGAAGGGACACAACAAGAAGCTGTCTGAGGCTGGAGGACCACAGCCTTGGCCACGGCATCTGCAGCTTCGTTCCCAGGGATACCGACATGGCCAGGAACCCACAAAGCTAACCGGAGAACCGTCGTCCACCAGCTACTGAAGAGAGCGTTGGACCCGGTGCACAAAAAGGTAAACCGGATATGGATCACTGAGGCTGTGGATAGCGCTCAGGGAATCGGAGCAGATGACATAAAGCAGATTGTCGGTGGCGGCAGATGTAAAGAACAGAGAGGAAATAGCTCAGTTGCTAAGAGCGAACAATGGCTATGGAGCCGGTATTTGAAACTGTGTGCCCTGGACAATAAACAGAACACCCGATACCGTCATTGGTCTTAGAGCCATCTGTATAAATGAAGGTCATATTAAAGAACTTCAAACGAAGTTCGACAAAACGGAGCGGTATACCGAAGCTGGGGATACCTCCTTTGGGAACGAGCTGAGGCCAAGGTGAACGCGAACCTGAATCTGGAGCCAAGGTGGCGTTTGGCTCTCGCCCATTCTAAGGTTGCAGGGAGTGTATATTTAAGTTGCTGAAGGAGGCAACGAAAGCGTAACTCCAGGGGGTATCAGGGCAGAGGACATACAACCCGTATAGACGGTCGAGAGTGTCGTCAAAATAAGGACCTATAAGACGGGCGGTCCAGCATTGATAGTAGGCCGGACAGGCATAACGACAAATCGCGCAGGTAGGTTAGTGACAATTCACCGGCTTCAGCATGAGACTCTCGATGGGACTAGTATAAAACGTTCCTATCGCAAGACGTCAACACCGATGTTGTATGGAATTGAGGCGGCGTAAGATAGACGGCCGTGCAGAGGAGTATCCGAAGCTCGCAATAATCCAGCTTGGAGCGGACGATCGACCGATATATGCGAAGTTGGACGGTTCGATCCGCTCCCTACGACATAGCACTGAGAACACGGAGGAGTTTCCTGTCAAATTGTAACACCTAAAATTTTGTTGCCTCCACAAATGGGAGAGCAATGCTACCGACTCGTAAGGATGGTGGGAGAAACTCTTTGTAGCGCCAGAAGTTAATACAGACCGTCTTCTCGGCGACACTCCTGGAGTAAAGACGGTCAAGAGAACGCTAAAGACAGCGGTCCAGGAAACATGTAAGCTGCGAGCTGCAGTAAATGGTAAAATCGTCCACGAAAAGGGAGCCTGATACATCAGCTGGGAGGCAATCCATTATTGGATTGATCGCTATGGCGAAGAGACCGACGCTCAAAACTGAGCCCTGTGGCACCCCATTCTCCTAGCGAAAGGCGACGGACATGACAGAACCCACACGTACCCTGAACTGTCCATCGATTAAAAATGCATGAATAAAATATGGTGCGGAGAATGCCCGCCCCTCCAACAGGTGTCGTAAGCTTTCTCCAAATCAAAGAACTCATCCGTGGTCAGGCGCTTGTGCAAGAGGTTATTCATAACGAAGTTCGACAAGGTAACCAGATGGTCCAACAGCAGAGCGGCGCCTACGAAATACACATTATACATTGGGTAAAGTAGGTGTCGAGATTCGAGCAGCCAAACCAAACGAGAGTTATCCATTCGCTTCATCACCTTACAGACACAGCTGGTAAGCGAGATGGGTCGATAACTGGAAGGCAAGTGCTTGTCCGTTCCAGGCGTAGGAATTGTGGCAATAGATTAGCGCCAGCATGTGGGAACACCACCCTCAATCCAGATGGGATTATAAGTACGAAGAAGGAAACCTTTACCCACAAGATAAAGGTTCTTCAGCATCGGAATATGAATAGAATCAGGTCTTGGATGCGGAGGACCGTGACCGGGCAAGTGCATTTTCGAGTTCCCGGCATGTGAATGTGGCATTGTAACTTTCACGATTCGAGGAGCGGAAGTTAGGTGGCCTAGGCTCCTCTGCCTGTTTTCGGGGGAGGAAGGCAGGGTGGTAATGAGCAGTTCTCGAAACCTCAGCAATAAATCGGCCAAAGGCATTGCCGACATCCTTAGGGGCCACAAGGACGTCATTCGCGACCGTCAAGCGAGATGCTGGTGAGTGGACCTTAGTGCTAGAATAGCCGGCGCAGGCTACCCCAGACAACAGAAGAAGTAAAACTGTAAAGAGCTTGTGAAAGCAGCCCAGCTGTCTTTCTTGCTTTCTTTAATAACACGGACGACACTGTGCACGTAATCGTTTATAATTAATACAATTCGCCATCGTATGGTGGCGTTTAAAGGTGCGATAAAGCATGTCGACGAGCACGTATAGCGTATCTACCTGCTGTGGTCCACCAAGGGACCGGTGCGCGACGTGGAGAAGAAGCAGTGTGAGGAATGGAATATACAGCAGCAGTGAGAATGACTTCCCGTGAGGTGTGCGACCTGACTATCGCAGCTTGCGAAGGTTTGATCCTGGAAGGTCGCCCTGGAAGAGAAGAGCCCCCAGTCTGCTTTGGAGATGTGCCAACTAGTTGAGCATGTAGATGGGGTATGATGCAGGAGATGGATAACACAAGGGAAGTGGTCACTCTAATATGTAGCAGAAGAAGTGCATACCACTCAAAACAGCGTGCAAGTTGGGTAGTACATATAGAGGAATAAATGGGATAGGTGTGAGTTGTGTCCAAAAGGACAAGTAGGGGCGGCAGTATTGAGGCTGACAAGATTGAGCTGGTTCAAAACGTCTGCTAAAAGAGAGCCCCTCGGACAGGATGCCTGGAGAGCCCCAAAGAGGATGGTGAGCATAGAAGTCTCCAGTTAACAAAAATGGTGCAGGCAGCTGAGCAATAATTTGCATCATGTCTGCCCCAGTAGCAGCAGATGACGAATGAGTGTAAACGGTACAAACGGAAAAAGTGAAAGTGGGGAGAGTAATTCGGACGGCAACTGCCTGCAGGCCCGTGTTCAATGTGATGGGATCGTAGTAAATATCATCCTGGACCAGCAACATAAACCACTCCATGAGCTGAAATACCTGCAGCAGTGGGTAGGTCAAAAACGCACAGGATATAGTGTGCCAAGGCAATTTGATCGATTCATTTCCTGGAGAGCTATGACATCTGTCTCGCGTGTTGTGTTCCAGTGAGTAAGTGCAATCATGAGAAGAAAAACAAGATGCAAGAAGGGGGTCACCTCAAAGGCCGCTGAGGGCCTGGCTTTGAGCGAGCACTGCCGCCGCTATCAATAGGCGGATTGTCATTGTCCATTGGTTCAATAGGTTCATCGGCCATCTTGTTAAGATGGCCGGGAGGGGGAGCTTCCTCCAACGGTGAACGGCCAGATGTTGGGCTACCAGCGGTGCGGCCAGGGGAAACGGATGACGGCTTGGAGCGGCAACCGCTGGGTGCAGCAGGAAAAGAAATGCGCCGTGGCGGAGAAGGAGAACATTGCTTCCTATGAGCCTTCTTGGAAGGTCGTTTAGTGGTAGTACTGGTCGATAGCTGGGAGTTCGAGGTTCGTAGGAAGTCTGCACTGGACGGTTCCTTCTTGAAGGCCCGTGCATCTGACTTCTGGGTTTTCGTCTTGGCAGAAGCTGATGAAGGTGCTTGTGTCTGAGGGGTGACGGGAGGAAGAGGAGACGTCGACCGGGCGGTCTTAGCACTGGCCGAACGGACGACCGTAGTGCTTAAGATCAGATCGCGTGTCTGCATCGATAACTCCCTGGTAGTCCGAGGAGCGGCGAGGACGGTACTATATTTCCCCGCTGGCAGCAGCGTGGGCTTCCTAATAGCAAATAGCTTGCGAGGAGCTGAGGTGGATAGTTTCTCTTTGACCCGAATTTCCTGTATACAGCGTTCTTCCTTGTAGATGGGACAGTCGTGAGAGGATGCTGCATGGTCACTCTTGACAGTTCACAGAATGATGAGATGGAGGTGGACGGTCACCCTCATGGACATCCCTGCCACAATTGACATTTAGCCGCGTTAAAACAAGACTGGCGAGTGTGATTAAAACGCTTACACTGGTAGCAGCGCGTAGGTGTCGGGACTTTGGGGCGAAAAGAAATAACCTCGTAGCCCGCTCTGATGCACAGCAGCTGTTGAACACTATCAATGGTCAAGAAAAGTGTTCGGGTTGGTACAAGGTCATTGTTGACCTTTTCCATGACCCTATGGACAGCCGTCATGCCCTGCTCAGCGAGGAAATACTGAATCTCCTCGTCAGTCAGTCCATCGATCTAGTGTATACCACACCATGAGACGAATTTAAAGTGCGGTGAGCCTCCACCCAGACAGGGAACGTTTAGGAGTGTGGCCCGAAGCAGTTTTTGTGCCTGGAAGGTGCTCTCAGTTTCTAGTAACAGGGTACCGCTACGCATCCTGGTACGTGATTTTACACATCCAGCTTTGGCATCTACGCTCTTCTGGACAACTAAAGGGTTGAAAGAAGAAAAATCTTGTCCATCCACAGATCTAGAAATTACAAGGAACTTTGTGGCAGGCGGTAGTACTTTTGTAACTGGTGGCTGGTCAAGTTTCCGTTTTTTGACTGAAGTCGAGAGAGAAGAAGAGATATCCATTGCGGAGTAATCCCCTTATGATTGCCAACGTCTCCAATGGCGCGTTCCTTCCTTGTGGGGACCCTCTCAAAGGGCACTCCCACCTCATGTCACACCTCCCAAGAAACGGACAGAGGGAACAATAGGCATGGTCGGAAGGTGTCCCTGGGCCCGGCCTATACCAGGGGGTATGTGCGTGCCTTACTTGTCTACCCAGCGCGGTGAATTACGCGTTAGCCCGTCACCGAATACGCGTGTGAACGTGTGGGTCGGCCTTCAGGCACACAGGGAGGAAAGAAGGAGAGGAAAATGTAGGGAGAGAGGGAGAGAGAGGGCAGACTGTCTCAAACGCCGAGGCGGAGGCCAGGGAAGGAGGAGCAGGAGAAGGAGCGGAGAAGGAGGAACACGCGATCTAGTGTAGTAGGAAGAGGAGGAGGGGGAGGGGGGAGGGGGGAAGGAGGAAGTGGAGGAGGAGGAGGAGGAGGAGGAGGAGGAGGAGGAGGAGGAGGAGGAGGAGGAGGAGGTGGAGGGGGAAGGAGGATGAGCATGAGGAGGAGTGGGGAAGGAGTGGGGAAATGAGGGGGAGGGGGGAAAGGAGGAGGGGGAGGGGGGAACAGAGGAGGGGGCGGAGGGGGGAAGGATGGGGGAAGGGTGCAGGGGTGGAAGGAGGGAAAAGTAGGGGGGAAGGATGGGGTAAGGTGGAGGAGGGAGGAATGTCGAGGGAGAAGGCTGAGGAGGAAGGGGCGGGGGAGAAGGCAGAGGAGGAAGGAAGAGGGGGGAGGAAGAGGGGGACGGAGGAGGAAGAGGGGGAAGGAGAAGGAGGGAAGACAGTAAGAGGGAGGAGGATAATGAAAGGAACCAAAGGAAGGAAGAAACCATAATAAGTGAAAAACCAAATGACCACAAATATAAGTAGTGGAACCGTTTCTGGATGCAGGCTCAATCTACCCTCTTGAGGGAGAGGGACTCTTTTTAGTCGCCACTTAGGACGGGCAGGAATACCGTTGGCCTATTCTTGCCCTGGACCCACAGGGGGAAGAGGAATTTGAAAGGGCACAGGTTCACTAGAGAGTTTAGGACAAACATGAACACCACCTGACACTGATATAGACGCTACGGTTCCTGTCATATGCCTTATAACCGCGTAACTGGCCTTCAACAAAGCGATCTCACGAGCGCAATCACCAACTATGCCAAAAGCTCTTTTGATAGCGTTTTGGTATTCCTGTGGGGTGAGTGGCCCAGTTATCCTCTGTTTGTTGCCGCCTTATATTGTTAACAAACCTTAGTGCATAAGCCAAAATCCTTTGAGTTTCCTTTAAAGGGGAATACTTACACTACGATTCAGCATTAAGCTCAATAACAGACATCAAAGACACCTACACCCCTTTCTGGCGCATCTCCTATCACAAGTGAAGGAAAAGTGCTGTAGTCCAGGTCACTACTGAATAGCCATGATGGGGCAGAGCACCACTGCAAAAGTGAATCCATATGTGCTGCGCTGATGCCACGTGATAAGCAATCAGTGGGAGTGTCTTCTGATTTGATGTGTCTCCAGTTGGAAACAACTCATTTCCTGAATTTCAGAGACTCTGTTGACAACAAAGGTTTTCCTGTGAGACTACGTTGCAGCCAGCTGAGAACTATTGGAGAATCCGTCCAAATATGGATATCACTACTGTTTACAATGTCTAAGTCACTGGCCAAATTATGAATGAGCCGAGCAAGACGAAAAGCATCTCATAATTCCAGTCACAGAACAGATAGTTCTGTGACAGGGGCTAAACGAGATTCGGCCACAGCCAATGAAACTACTATCTTGTTGTTGGGAAGAACACATATGATGTATACACAGGCATCATATGCCAACTGTGAAACATCACAGAAACATGGAATTTCGAATTTAATGTATTGAGGACAGGGAATGACATGCCTGCTAATAAAAATATCAGTTCGTTAAGGCAGTTACATATAAAGGACATTCCATTCATCAGCTAGGTTGGATAGAAGGACTTAATACAAGTCAAGGCTTAGTTGACATAAGCGCTGCAAGAACAGTTCCATCTTGTGACTAATGGGTCAAAAAGGCCTAGTTGCTCAAAAATGAATGCTGTTGTAGACAGGCGATCTTTGAGCACCGATGATTCTTCAGCTTCGAGTGGCACTCAAAAGGATAAGAGCTGTGGTACCGTAAGATTCCTAATGTTTTTATTACTTCTCCATCAATGAGATTACAAGGTACAAACGTTTCTGTGTGCTGCACTGGAATTTGTTCCACAACCTTGTGGCTACTGGAGTTCCATTTCCTCAGTAGAAACCATCCAGAAGCTGATAGCTGAGTCACCTGGGTTTCTGAGTTTCAGATTCCATATCTGACTCGCCTATGAAGTCGCCCACATAGAAACTAATCAACGAAGTTTAGGCTGCCACTGAAAACTTGTCTTGATTTTCGAAGCCTAACTGTTGGAGACATGTAGTCGCAATAAAGGCAGCAGGAGCAGTTCCATAAGTGGCTGTGGACAATCCATATTCTTGTATCAGCTCACACGGTGATTCTCACCACAGAATTCTCTGAAAGTTACTACTATCAGGATGGAGAGACAGTGATACCTGGCCTCGTAACTGAATGATAGAAAGAGCTCGAAAAACTAGATTTCGAAGCAGCAGATTCCGACATCTCGTAACAAGTTTCTTACTTAAGTGTTTCAATACTATACCTTACCAATTATGTAGTATATCGATGCGAAAATTACGACAGATCACTGGCGACATCCAATGGGAAGTTACTGGCAATGCTTGAGGGAAGATCGCTTGAGCGGCTGACCACGATTTCTCGTTAAGGTTTGTTTGTAAGCTCAGGATCGTTCCTCGAAACTACTATGAAATTATCGAGCAAGGTAACGCAGTAGTTAGCAAAATGTACTCGTATTCGGGAGGTTGACAGTGCAAACCTGCGTCCGGTCAGGTAAGTATAGGTTTTCTGTAATTTCCCTTAACTATTTACTGCGAATGCCATGTTGGTTCTCTTGAAAGGGCATGGCCGATTTCCTACTCCATCCTTCCATGAATATGCTCCTCCTCGTTGTCAACAGGACGTTAAACTTTAACCTGCTACTCCTCCAGCTACGAAATAGGAGTTAATATTTGCCTATATCTATGGATACCACAATTTGCACACGGAATGTGGTGTCACTAAAAACCTGTGTGCCATACTTTGCGAACGATTCTTTTGTTCATCAGCAAGTAATTAAAATTGGTGCCATAGCGAAAACATTTATCCGGCTGTGTTGGCTATCGTCAGACGAGGCAAAGGAAGTAGAGGCAGCTCAGCGTCGGAAAGCAGGGAAGTCGCATTTGTCATTAGTTTGAGTATAAACGAACTTTATTTGCGTTAATTAGGGCGTATATAACACCCCTGCACACCCACCAATTTACTGGCTGACAGACGACCAATTCCATGACAGCCTACACACGTCCCGACCGACTAAACTCTGTGATTACAATGCGGGCCTGCTGTCGTAGTTTCTTTATTTTATGTTTAGTTCATTGTGTTTGCCCTATGGGATCCCGCTCGGTTTTTCACAAAAGCAAAAACGGGTGAATCGTGCATTACGAAACAGCTGAACATCATAAAACCATTCTTAAGCGAAAATACTGCAGTCCTGACAGAGGTTGTAAACTTCGAGGAGAGACTGTTAGCTACGTATATTACGATTTGTCACCAATGGCAGGAGACGTAAGATTCAGTGTTCTTCTGCTGCCACAATTATTAACTAAAGTTGTTCCTGAAATGTGCAACGTGATTTATAGTTGACTGAGAAAATACATCGTGGTAAAGCAAAATAAATAAAACAAAAGTCATTCGTGAAAACATTATTGATTTATTTGTGGATGTAGCACAACAAGATTACCTGTAAATTTCCGAGACCCATATTCGAAGAAGAAAGATTACACATGGTGGAGGCGCGCATCATCTAATAAATACAACAGATGAATAAGAAATGAAGCATTTAGCGACTGTTAGAACTGAAAAAAACTACATGGCACATGGCATGCATATAGGCTGGAATTTTTCAGTACTTACAACAGTGAAGCAAGTACATTTTATGAATTAACGTCCATGGAATGTCGATACTTCAGTTTTAGATTTCATTTCCGATAAGTATCGGAAATAAAACCTAAAAAGAGAAAGAAGGTCGACAGACCTAACCTCGTGTTGCATAAAGAGAAACCAATATGTATTCGTTAAAAAATGAAACAGGTGCCTCATTTCTTGCATCTCTATTGTTAATACTCCTCGCACGATGTGCCGCAAATACATCAGCAGTCTTTAAATTTCTTTAAAAACTCAGTCCTTAAAGTATCTTCTCCTCGGACGTCGACATGTATATTAGAATACTATTTAATTCCGTCGGCTGTGACAAAACATGAATTTTAGTCGGGTGGTTGGCACGATCACGCACACTCGACACAATCTGTTGGGTCGGCTATCCAGTGGTGCGTCGCGCCCGACAGTGAAAGTTGGTCGGTCGGTCAAAACACCGACACACAACCAATTTGTCGGACGGACATTGGTTGAGGCGCCACGAGAGGCGCTGCTGGCGAGTCACGTGATCAGGCTGACGGCTGCGACAGACGAAAGGAAGAGCTGTGAATCATTCAGATGCATTGCTCGTTGAGATAAAGTTCGAAGTGCTTTTTTTGAGTTGTTTGATGGAGTTGGTGTTGTTGGTGGAGTATTTTTCGCTGTTGTTGGAGTTTAACAATAACGTGACCAGTTCTATGTGTGTAATGATTTACAAGCTTTAATTCCTTCTGAACAGAGACCGAAAACCATGAGAAGGGGTTTGCTGGAGACAAATCTTGTGCAGAATTAAGAACAATTTGAGGTGGCTTCAAGAGCTACCCTGACAACACTGAGAAGAGCGAAGAGGAAGTATATCAAGGACATCATCGTGGATGCAGAAACAGGCGAGAGCAGACAGTGTCACAGTAACGCTTAGAACGTTCACAGGCTACAAAGGATATTGTCGAAGATGTAAAATAGTTGCAAACGACTGAAATCGCCAGAAGATGGAAGGAGTACTTCTACCATCTCCAATTGTAATGAAACCAAAGTAGGATTCTATTTCCATTCTAACTACGGCTGACCCACACCACTGTCGTCCCTCCTCCCTCCCCCCCTTTCCCAATGCACACAGCATGATTTCCAAACGAATCAAATAGCTTAAGAAGGGAAACCCAGGTGAAAACAGAATACAAGCCAAATTGATCCAGACTGGACGTGAGAAACTTACTTGCAGCAGACTACACCAGCAGATAATTGTATGGACCAAAGAAGAAATACCAGAAAGGAAAACGCTGCTAATCTATGCAGTCCATAAACGAGGATGATTGACTAAGGAGGGCCACTCAACAATAACACACATTTGTCTAAGATACGTCATCTTGTCCAGCTGCTCGTATAGAGAACTCAACTCTTGAAAATTAGTAATTGATGAATTCAGAGAGCCAAGGTTCTGAACAGTAGATCAGATCTTCGTTCTTTGGTAATTCACTGAAAAACAGATGACACAGTAAGGAACCAGATTTAATCTGTTGATTTCACAAGTTCTATGATTGCAAACACCACAGAAGCCTGTTCATTAGCACTCGTCGACAGGGTCAATATACTGGTCAAGTTGTTACTGTGGGTGGAAGACCAGTCCTGCAACTGAGTTTCTCAATGGGAACCCTTCATATCGAATAGAGATCAGCTCCATGATCTATGCAGGGAACCTGTCCTACAGCCCAATGAATCTGTTTTGGTCGAGGTGAATGTCGAGACCATTAAGGATTCAGCTATAAAAAATATTGATCCTAGAAATAGTACTATATTCCTGAGACGAGTCGAGTATCGACTGGACATAGTGGGAAGGTAACTTTTAGCCACATGCTGTCCTTTGGGTCTGACTGCATGGAACTGAATTAAGGAAGAACATATTCGCGTTTTTGCATTGAGAGAGTAGCAGAGAGACACTGTGGAACAGAGGCGACAGTGGCAGTGGTAGAGATAACTGGTGGAGACCGCTGCTGAGAGTGAGTGGAGCCTAGATTTTTCCAGGCATCGTCACGGTGGGGGGTAGGGGGGGGGGGTGGTAGGGGGAATTATTTTCATGTTTTCCACACCCCTATAGCCATCTTTTTGTTCCCCATTTTAGTGGAGTATGAATACTTAACTCAGAGAGATGGGATAAAAGATGTGCAATGTTCCATGTTACAACAGCGTACGTTCATGCGCCAAAATGTTTGATGAAGAAACGAAAATGAGACTGTGCAGCTGGTTCCCCACTTTTCTGTCATTCTTTTACAGAGAAACATTTTCACCTGTTTGTTCTCAGGGGAGCATTTTTAAACTGCTGGTATACTACAAAAATGTCAGTGTAGGGGTGACAACCTATTACATGAATGAATACATACATTTGACTGGGGAGGGGGGGGGTGACATCTGTAGCCAGTAGCTGGTCTAATAAAAACATTGAAGTAACAAGTGAAAACGCAGTGCCAGTAACTCAAGGTTCAATATGTTAAAGTCACTATGCAGGCAGTCAGAGCATACTGTAAATCTGACTTTGCCTTCTTGTTATGTGAGCACTTTGGTTACAACGATTATAACAATTGTTCCTGTAACTGGTATTCAATCATGTCTTCCATGTCCCTGGTTGTCACTAAGATGGCGACACTGGTACCGGGCTCTGGGATGGTTATTAATTTCAGGTTGCCTACATTACAGCTTCCAAGGACAACAGAAATTTTATAATTATTATCTCACATCATTGACCAAATTCAGACATTCATAAAGCCATAATTTACTCATTTAGATGTGTAATATAGTGGAAGTTCAACGGAATAACACAAATAGTTAGTAACTTGAGGAACCAAGTGCTTTTCGACTCCCCGTAGATTGTGTGCGTATACCTGGACTTTATCAATTCATTGTTGGCGAAAGAGCGCTTACCAACTTCCAAACTTGACACTCAACTTCAAAACTGTCCAGAACATTTCGTTTTTACATGTTTCAAATCAATTAACACAAATTACAGGAGCGATGAGTCCTCTACTCTCATGCGTGGGAATCTTTAGAAATTCAAGTTACACTGGTACATTTTTAAGACCTGTGTCTTTTACATTCAAAATTACATAACCCCACATAGTAACTTTTAACAAACTTCTTTGTTCTTTATGAGAGAATTAAAGTGTCTTGCAAACCAGTATTTGCATAATTCATCACTTCGTTCTTAAATATTATCAGAGTGTTCATACTACTGTGAAGAAACTAATTGTATTGTTCACATCCATAAGCCGTAAAGTCATTGGTTTAATTCGCATGGAGAACTTTGCTATTAATTTTACAGACTTTGTCCAGGTTTCATTGTAGAAATATTACCAGAGAATTTTATGGGCATCATAGAATAACAAGGTATTTCTATTACTGCACACTGATGTTCATTAAGGAAGATTGAAGGAAAGCTTGTGAAGTGGAAGGAAGTTTATTCACCGCCAAATTTCTCTCCAACAAAAACCCCATCATTTACAACTCTCCAAACTTAGTTCATTACGTTAGCTATGTTAACTTTCCAATGAACAATGAACTTCCAAAGACCCCAACTGGTAACACTGGAAGAAACATAGCAATTAGACGTTAACTTCATAATTTTGTGTGTAATAATTGGACGTAATTCCACTTGCTACATAGTAGCAGATGCTGCAAAACTAGATATATAAGACACTTTCATACTGACGCTCAATAAACTGTGCAAAGCATCTGCCATCAATCTGATCACTAATAAATGCAGGGCATTTCACGTTTCCTGTTACACTTTTTGATAGAAAGCTTAGTAGACGAAGTTTTGGTAATGAGCTCATGTCCAGAAATGTACAAAGTCTCCTCTACAAACCATGAAGGCCTGTGTTAGGAATTGTGAAACACACTGGACACGGACAACAGCGAGAGCAAACTGCAGATTTTGTATCTTGTTTGTGGTGGCGAGGAGACAAAGTTAATTCACATCACCTGCAGTGCATAAAACAATGAGCAGTAAGACATCCTTACTGAACAGATGCAACATCTAAATTGGCAGTCTCAATTTATGAGAAGCTGTTCATAGTATACTTCAATGTAACTGATGTATACACTCAAAACTGCAAGTCGTCAGTTCTTGTATAGCTTGGCATTATGACAAGTCTCTTGACTGTAGTGCTAAAACAAATGAGTGTATTACGGTGGATGTTCACATTCCAGGATACAATTTTTGTAACTAAAAAATGAGCAGATAACTGCAATAACGAATTTTATCCAAGTCTCTTAATTATCACGTTACAATGAAGTATTACACAGGCGCTCTAAATTCATATAAATTACTGTATTAAAGAAACGTCATTATTCCACTAGCGCTGTCGTCTGTTAAGTTTATCATTGGCCACCCAAATATGACAATGAAAGACACAGTAACAGAAAGTACACACACACACACAAAAACCAAAGTTCTGCTGCACAGACTGCATAAAACCCCTTTCGGTGCGAAATAAACACACCAAGGTAGCTGCACAGTAAATATAGATGTATTTTGTAGTAAAAGGACGATACCAAGCTGTTAAACGTTGTTCTATTAATGTTTTTATCAGCACTGAACATGTTATATAGTCAAAAACGCTGAACAGTTTATTGCTCATAAGTAAATAGCCAAAATGGTGCTAAATTACTTTCAGTACATTTAATTCATAAATCATGGAATTCTGCCACTAATTATTTGCAAAATATTCATGGGTTTTGTTATCTTATAGATGCCAATTTACCTCACTTATCCAGTGCATTCATTTTAATATGCACATTACACACAACGAAGTCATCTTTCTTGAAATGTTAACCATTTCCTACGTGGTGCAGAACAGATGTAGAGAATAATGCTCAGCTAACATTTATTTAACTGTATTGTATGATTAAATACAATGAATAAGAAAAAAGGTAATAGCAACTCTGCAGGCGAGGCACATACATAAACAGCTTGTGAAGAATACATGAAGTGAAACAACCAACAGGCTCTTTTTTCCAATACTGCCCTTGCTCATGAGATACTTGTGTACTACTCCTCGTCAGAACTAATGTTGCAACAGCGCATCACACCTGTGGGAACTGTGGCTGATGTTACACTGAAGCCAGGTTAACAGAAGTGACTGGGACACAATTTTCTCCTCACAATAACATGTTTCTTTGTACCTTGTTACCTTATATCCCAAGTTCTGGATGGTCTTCTTTGTTGCTGTAGTTCAGTGCGAAGTCAACACAGATATTGGAGAACAGGTGGCAGTTTCTTGTGCCACGTAGCACATTGCACTCTTCCGGTTATCCTATCTCCCTCAAGAAATGTTCTGATGTAAAGCCAGAGACAGGCCAACTTAGGAACAGCGACCCATAGAGTTACCACTGTCCTTTGGCATTTTATAGATCACCCACAGTACTACCACATCTCACAAATTGGTTCGTGAAACATCGGGATGGTACATCTACTAAGATTGGCATCTCGCACTTTATTCATTCTAAGCTGTCCACTTCCACGCCAGACGAAAGTAGCAGTGCACTGGTATTTAAAATTGCATTCAGCTGAAGATTCTGAGATGCAACGATGTGTTCCGAGTGACTGAGGTACAAGCATGTCAGAATCTCACAACATGTAGCCACAGGCAGTCGTTGTCAACTGCTCTGTGTATATTGGTTTCTTGGCTCTTATGCTGGACTTTCCAGCAAAGGTGAGACAAGTACACAACAGGAAGAAACGTGCTGGCTGGTTGGCAGGTAGAGCTTATTTGTCAGAATTTTAAGTTTTGTGGAATGATGTTGGCCTACAGGCATCTTATGTCCCTCTTCCAAATAGAAAACAGCAGGTGAAGATTCTTCAGGCCCCTTATCAAGCTGACTGTACATCATGTCATCTTCCTGTTAAAGATGCAGAACCGTCTTCTTCAGTAACTGTCGTATTTCTCCTAGTAGTGGTCACCAGGTTCCAAATGAAGACTATTAGTGCAGACATCCGTTAGATCTGGGATGACTGACAATCGGGAACATTACATTTTTTGAGATGCTGTGCAATGAACTGTTTTAGGTTGAAGTAAACTGTCGAAACATTGTGGGGCACTGTTGCTGAAATTGAGGAAGCACTTTCACTTCAGTCTTCACATTTCGCACCAGCAACATAACTTTAGTTCTATCCTTCATTAATGACCAACCCAGTGCATAACGTCTCAGTAATTTTGGAACACCAACCTCATCTGTCTCATTTGTTGATTCCTCTCGGTGCAGTGTTGAAGTGCTAAGCTTCTCTCTAGGATTGTCCCTCTAGTAATGGCTCCAGGAGGGGGTTACCATTATTCTCATTTACTTCTTTTGGCGATGATACAAATGCAGCAACTGTTACCATTTTATGTGGTTTATGTCTCAACTCCTTCAGTTTTGATACAGAGGGACGTCATCAACCACAGGCCACATTGTTCCCAAATGAGAGTAGTAGAGGGTGCATGATGTCTACACACCCATTATGGTATGATCTCGCCATCTTTTCATCAACCTTCATATCTGGGGCTTGTTCTGAAGCTTGTGAGTACTACGATTCTAGCACAGATTACCAGTATTGTCATATTACCCTCAGTTTGGAGGGCGACATTTTGTCTTACAGGTTGGCATTCCTAGCAGGGCTGACTTCACATCTATGGAGGCTCTCCTCCATATGGAATGTAAGATTAGAGAAAGAGAATGAGGGACACCCTCGGGCTCGCAACCTAATACCGTTGGGGTCGAAAAATCAAGAGTTGACCAAGAGAGGCCGACAGGAAAGGAAACCAAAAGTCAAAGTTAGTGGAAGTGGTGTCAGAGCGCTAGGTCATCTAAGGCTATTTGACACAAAGAGAAGGAAGATTTGTGAATTGTTACTTAATGCATAGTACACTCAATACATGCAAGCAAACCGTAAGTAATAAACATTATTTTCTATGCACTGACAGGAAAGTGCTTTTAACAGGAACAGCACTTACTGAATAAATATAATTTTTACATGTGGACACTTCATAGAGATTTGTTACATGTACCATTCAATGAGACATTGAAAACTGTTTAACTGGTACACACAGGTCACTCCTTAGCTAATAATTAAAGCTGCTTGGCATGAAAGTATTTTCCTCATTTTAATAATAGTGGAAATAATTACACATATTGTTTGATCTGGTACAGAAGTTAAAATTCCTCATAATTAAATTGAAATTGTTCCACTGAAATGTTACAATCTTTGTCTAAAATACTAACTTAGATAGTTATTGTGTATCTATAGGAAAGCATCATACAGCAATAACACACTGCATGTTCAGCACAAAGCTAATCTTTAAGAGAGCTGATATGTCTGTCAGTTGAAATACTTTGCAGTGGAATTTATTGTCATGATGATAGCCCATACATGTTCAGATAACGACTGACTTCAACCAAGACAAAATATATAGACTTTTTAATATGTAGATTATAGAACAGAATAAATTTCTTTTTCGAAAGTCCCCATGTATTTCTATAAGACTTATAGAGGAAGTAATGGGTTTTACTAATTAAAATGTTTAAAAAATCCAATTTACAAGCTTAATTTCAGTTAGCATTATTGGCTATTATTTAAAAATATGTTAACAGTATGTATGATGTCCCCCAAAATGTAGAGCACACATTATCAGTCCACATATACAGGGTGTTAACAAAAAGGTATGGCCAAACTTTCAGGAAACATTCCTCACACACATGTCCACGTAACATATTTACTTTCTTTGTGTCTGGAAACGCTTACTTTCCATGTTATAGCTCATTTTATTACTTCTCTTCAAATCACATTAATCATGGAATGGAAACACAGCAACAGAACGTACCAGCGTGACTTCAAACACTTTGTTACAGGAAATGTTCAAAATATCTTCCGTTAGCTAGGAAACATGCATCCACCCTCCATCGCATGGAATCCCTGATGCTCTGATGCAGCTCTGGAGAATGGCGTATTGTATCACAGACGTCCACAATGCGAGCACGAAGAGTCTCTACATTTGGCGGAGTTGCGTAGACCAGAGCTTTCAAATGCCCCCATAAATGAGAGTCAAGAGGGTTGAGGTCAGGAGAGCGTGGAGGCCATGGAATTGGTCCGCCTCTACCAATCCATCGGTAACTGAATCTGTTGTTGAGAAGCGTACGAACACTTCTACTGAAATGTGCAGGAGCTCCATTGTGCATGAACCACATGTTGTGTCGTACTTGTAAAGGCACATGTTCTAGCAGCACATGTAGTATCCCGTATGAAATCATGGCGGTGAATCAATACATAATGGCGAAACTAAAATGAGCTCTTACATGGAAATTAAGCGTTTCTGGACACATGTCGACATAACACCATCTTCCCTTTATTTGTGTGTGAGGAATGTTTCCTGAAAATTTGGCCGTACCTTTTTGTAACACCCTGTATAACAATAAATGCATAATAGTACGCATTATATCAAACAGCAACAGAAGAGCATTTAACAATGTGAAGAACAGTAGACAATAAAATTTTATGATTTAAATTCTGTCCTTTTACTTCAGAACCACACTCTGTAGTGTGAAAACCATAACTGATCTAGTAACAACAGAGAATCAAGATATAGTTAGCTGTTCAAACTTCTGCCGAAGATACACTTAACACAATATACAAGTCAATCGACATTGTAAGCACCTGTAAGAGAAGGTATAATATACATCCTTCAGGATAATCAGCTAGATGTAACACATCCTTTGTTAAGGATGCCGGTTAAGTGAGCAATAACATTTTAAAATTGTGGAGCATGCAAAGTAAGTAATAGCTGTATGTTACATGAAGAGTAATAAACATTTCTACATCAGCCATCTACAATCTCGTGTAGTATTAATCTGAAAATATTGTTCCATCCACATTGGAAGTACTAAACATGACACTGCATCATCTAACTGAACCACATGTAGTTCTGATCGTTGCAAATGTTTGTACCAGACTTTTTTTACAGTGCTCGCAAGAACCAACACTAATAGGGACTTCCGATTGCCATTACCGAAACTATGTTTCCTTTCAAAGCGAACTAATTTCAAAGACTAATAGTACAAACTTAAACTAAGATATATTTGTGGAATACAACTATTTTGGGGAGAGAGTATGGATAACGAAACCATCTCCAAGCACACAAACACCAATTTCATTAATTACTTTGAAACTTGAATTTGGAGTCTACACCTGCAGTTTTAAGACTGTAAACTAATCCAAAAAGTAATTTTACACGAATTGTTGAATACATATGTGAATAACAGTGGCCGGCCGTTGTGGCCGAGCCGTTCTAGGCGCTTTAGTCTGGAACCATGCTGCTGCTACAGTCACAGGTTCGAATCCTGCCTCGGGCATGGATGTGTGTGCTGCCCTTACGTTAGTTAGGTTTAAATAGATGTATGTCTAGGGAACTGATGACGTCAGATGTTAAGTCCCATAGTGCTCTGAGCCAGTTTTTTAAAAAGCTTTAAGGTCGTATGATTATGGTAACAGAAAAATTTAACTGCGAACACTATGGCTTCAACTAATAATTCCTTTCACAGAGAGGTAAGTGTAGTGAGAGGTTACTTTTTATTACGACTGGTTTTGGTCATTTACCATTTATGTAAAAGACCAAACAGAAGGAAATGGAATCTAACATCAAAATGGTTCAAATGGCTCTGAGCAATATGGGACTTAACTTCTGAGATCATCAGTCCCCTAGACCTTAGAGCTACTTAAACCTAACTAACCTAAGGACATCCAGGCCCAAGGCAGAATTAGAACTGCGACAGTAGCAGTCGCGCGGTTCCAAACTGTAGCGCCTAGAACCGCTTGGCCAATCTGGCCAGCAATCTGACATCGAAACTGAACAGAGGACCCAGTAAGATTACTAAATAGAGTTTCTTTTCGAGAAAATTACTATCACATGATCAGAATTCATACCTTTCATCGTACACGAAAAACGATTATCATAATGAAAATATATGAAACAGTGAACGTAGTGTTGGAATTCTAAAGTAAAAAACTGCCTGTGAGGTACACAGCTAAGATATGAAGTGTCGAAGTTAACAGTTCGAAGATCGTGCAAACAAAGAGCGTGAATGTGCATAATACATAACATTAGCTAAAAACACTTCTATGTCAAGTTTGTACGAATGTATAACAGTAAAAAAGCTGTGTTCAACAAAGGCACTTTAAAAAATCAACCAAATGGCAAACATACGTACAGGGGGCACATGATGTATACATGCCATACAAACGTAATAAAAACAGTGTACAAACCATAACGTGTAGAAAGCAGAAAACACCCATGTCATAAGCAGCTGACTCTCTAAACATACTGGAGTCAGATATAATTAAATTATATCAAGGAACGTAGATGCAGTACTACATCTAGTATTTATGAAGTATAATAATATGAAGAGATGGCAATGTGTATATCAAACTATCGTATCAAAAACTATCTCTCTATAAGCTTCTGCATAATCACATTAAACTAACAAAGAACACACAACAACAATAAATCCTTAAAAATGTAACCATACATCGTTCATATTAGTCGTACTTGAGACAAGGTGTGGGGAGTCAACAACAGGCAACCAGTATTACCGATCATACTGAGTGCGCTTGTGACATTTCTCTTTCCACAATTACTAATTATAAAGGAAACTATTCGCAACTGAATCACAGTAGTGTGTACAAATATCTACAAGGAAATATTATACTAAGAACACACATTTGTGATGCAAGCACTCTTACAGAGAGAGGCTCATAAGCGCTAGAGTAACAATGAATTACTTTGTAGCTGCACACACTTTCCAGGTAACACTCTAGATATTACAGTTATTAATAGGAAACCAAGCTCAAACTAACATGTCGTGTACGAGGGTTGACTGAAAGGTAATGCCTTCACCTCCGTAACATTTCAACTGTTGACAGCATTGGTATGTGGCAGGTACTGGCTTGTTCTGTAGCCTCTCCTCTACAGCTCCAGGTGGCAGGAAGCCTAAGCATTGAACTGTTGTAGTGTTACAGTGTAAAGTATGGAACCCTACAGACGGTAGGGCAATGCATTTAAGCAACGTGTAGTCATTTGATTCTTGACAGCAGAATGTGTCACTCCAAAGGAGATTCATCAGAGAATGTAAGCATTTTATGGTGAATGTGTTGATGTGAGTACTGTCCGTCATTGGGCGTGTAAGTTTAAAGGTGTTGATGCGAGAACATCTGACTGGCGTGACAGAGTTGGATGTCCTGGAACAGCAACCACTGAGTTTCACAAGCAAACCGATGACTGATTCAGAACGATCGTCTTATCAGTCAGAGAGAAATTTCAAGCACAATCAGCATTTCACAAGAATGTGTGGGTCACATTATTGCTTCATGTGTAACCACAGAAGAATTTCAGGGACAATCTCACCACCATGTATCGAAGCAGGGTTGCCCACTGCTATCCTGCTTTGGTCTTACGCTACTTCAGTAACCTAATTAAGCAATGAACGTTTAATTTTTTTTTTCATTTTCACTACTCAGATCCCGACTACAGATTCTGTGGCCTTCAGCCTCATAGCACAGAATTCAGAAATAGTTTAAATAAAATTCCCCTAGTAAAACCTATTATTTCAGTACATTCTAGTATATATTCTAAAAGCAATGAGGTAATCAGTTTTATTGGAAATGCATACTATTAACAGTTATGGACGATGACATATTGTGCAATATATATTAAGTAACATTCGAGTGAGCTAATAGATCAAATTCAGCTATAAGACTGCATCCAAAAGAAAGCCTAAATTTTACTGATTCCAGCAAAGTGTTTAAATTTACCCAAAGTCTGTTAGTTCAATAGATATTAAGACTTAAAATCTGTTGCCTGTATGACTTTCAGTGCCAATTGTGACCAAACTACTAAATAATTCCGACATCTGTTTTGATATTTTTGATATCTTTATTTTTCTACGTAAAGTGACTCCAGTCTCAACTTTGTAAGTGCATTAATTAAGAATTAAGTAAATTTGAATATGTAAAAATTATTGTTCTAAAGGGCTACCGTGGTTACAAGTCGGGAATTCCCACGGCGGATGCATAAGTTAGTTTCGCGTATTTAAATTGATACAGCTTACTCATGTTAGTTAAATAATAAACCCAATAGTTAACTTAAAAACCAGTTAGAAAGGATCATTTTAACCCTGGGAAATTATAAACTATAATATATTAACAGAATAGTCAAACATTCAAGCGCTCGTCTATATAAGGTCGGAGCTAGTGCAGCTCTAGTTAGTTCTCGGTCAGATTCTCTTGGAGCAAAAGTGCAGCAAGTTGGTCAATTTTTTCGGTAATTGTGACTGTGAACTTTGTTAAAGACTGGAAGTTTTTAACCTTCCTAATGTGACGATTAAGTGTAAGAGGTCTGGTCACATGAATATTCTGTGTGCGAGTGATAACAAAGAAATCGCCATGTGGTTGACATAAATGTTCAACAATCAATACAATCTTGACTTTTGATTTTGGAAAACTTAACCTAGGATCCTGGCTTCTTAATTTCAGTGTGATTTAGGTGAGACAGACGTAGCTACCGGGAAGACAAAATTGAATAAGCAAAGCAAGTTAGATGGAGAACACTGGGCGAGGAAATATTTCAGTACCAGTACATCCGATTGTGACGTGAACTTTAAATGACACTACTAAATAAGGACATGTCCCGGCACGTTACATGTGGTGCCCCAGGTGAGGAAACAACCCAGCACGTTACAACCATACAGAATCCTCCATACAGTCCAGATTTAGCACCATTTGACTTCCATCTGTTCTTGATAATGAAAGGCGATCTGCTGGAACATTATGCTTCTGATGAATACGTTGAGAGAACTGTGAGACTGGTTTCAGGAACAGTGTCGACTTCTTCTGTGATGGATTCAGAATACTTGTTCATTGTTGGCAGAAATTTATCCAATTGGCTCGTGTTGATTATGTGGAAAAGTGAATACTTTTAGTTAAGGATCACGTTCTGCAGACTATGTCTACATGTGATTTATTAAGATATTGCCATCCAAACCCAATTAACGAAGGTGGAGCATTACTTTTCACTCAACCCTCGTACTTGACTATGGCCTATTACATATAACGACAGGAACAAGTGTTGTACCATATTATGATTGTGTGTTCTTAAAGTTTCAACAGCATGCAATAAAACCCATGAAAAATGATAAAGCTAAAGGACACAAAGCAGAAATTTAATACATTTGTTGTTTTAAGCCTTTATTTTAAATGAATATGATGGATGTTAGAAAACTTTTGTTTGAATTCTCTGACTGGAAATATGGTTTCCATAGGCCAGGATGTATTGGACCTCAAGCAAACTTTGAAAATGCTATGGGAGATGGCCAAATACAAACTAGGAGGAAATGTTTACTATTGTGTTTCTAATTGTTATCAGTTACAATTACAATTATTTAAAGCTGTTTTATACACTGCGGTTTCTTTGAATCTCTGGTATTTTGCAAATGATAATATTTTACATATCTGTTGTTCAGCATTTAGAGGTTTGAAATTGTGTCTAATGTTTGTTGGAAGCAACAAAGTGCTCATTATGAAAGTGAGTGTATGTTGTGCATCCTTATCTGCATTGCCTGATGACCTCTCACCGTTTCTGACAAATCCTTTTCTTTGTGTGTTGTAATCTTTTAAGATGCAGGAAAATATATGTAACACTGAAAATAAAATTGTCTGGATTTACTCATAAATAGGTATGATCTTACATCCAAGATTCATTTCTGTTGAACCAGGAAGCTATCAGATAGGAATGATTAACCAAATTCATGACATGCAGCACTAGATTCAACTTTTAGTAAGATCAGTGGAATAGTGTTTGGGAAAAAAGTGCCTTCAGTCCTGGGTCCATGCTTTTCTGATTTATTTCAATGATCTAATGCAGTTGTGAATGGAGTAGAATAAACTTACCATGTTTTCATATGGCACCAGAATACTGACACATCTTTTACGACTGAGTGGCAAATCTGCAAATTACAGCCTCCTTGATCTCCACTGGTGGCGCCAAGGGAATCAGAGGAGAGCCGTGTGGAGGAGACTGGTTAGTTGGTTGTTTGAGGTTTAAGGGACCAAACAGCAAGGTCATCAGTCAATTATTTCAAATAGGGTCCATTCCGCTAATGGGACATCTGAGGAAAGTCAGAACAATAAAAGGGAAGAAGGCAAAAACGTAAAAGGGCAGTCATGTTGTAAATCGTAAAAAACAAAATGAGGCAAGTTGGCAAGAGAACAAACCCAACGCTATGCTGAAGCAGCATAGGCAAGACCACCTGTGACTCAAGATGTGCAACCTATGGTAAAAGGAGACTGTTTTACCTTTTTTTTAAAGGATTGGTTTGAGTAAAAGGGCAAGAAATGATTATCTCTGTCAGGGAGATGAGTCTGGAATCTCCAAACATGGCTTACAGTGGGAGACACACAAACACTCACCGCCCTGCCCCAATACCTTAAAACTGAGAATAAAATCCACTTTCCTGGAGAAAACCGAAAACCAGAGAGACCATCCGGGAATCGTCAGCCAACATCAAAGGTAAAGTGTGGGGCAGTCTGTACTTAGCACGCAGAGCCAAAAGAAGGGGGCATTCAAACAAAATATGGGCAACTTACTGGAAGGCTCCACAACCACAAAGTGGGGGTGGCTCATGATGCAAAAGAAAACCATGGGTCAGCATGGTATGGCGAATGCGGAGATGACACAGTGTGGTCAAGTCTTTCGGGAGACGCGAAAGGAAGAACGCCACAGGCCTGTGGTCACCTTAATCACGTGAAGTTTATTAGAGAGAGGAGTAGCCAACCAAGTGTGGGCCCATGATTGTGCGAAGTGGGATTTGATGTGGAGCCGTAAATCCTCTGCAGGAGGGGTTACGGAAAATGGGTGGTAAGTGCCTGCACCTCCAGCCAAACGAACAGCGAGCTCAGTACCCGAGATGACGACATGGCCAGGGACCCAAAGAAAGTCAATGGAACAAGCAGCACGGTGAATATCAGCGAGATGGTCATGAATGGCAGAGACCAAGGGATGGCGCGAAAAACACCGGTCAATAGCAAGAAGGCCACTCATCGAGTCCGTACATAACAAAATGCGGTTGTGTTGGGACTGTTTAATGAAGGTAAGAGTCTGGGAAATTGCCATCAATTCCTCAGTAAACACCCCACATGTAGATGGCAGCAGATGATTTTCCGTTCCAATAGAGGACGTGAAGGCATACCCAACATGATCAGTAGATTTAGAGCCATCAGTCTAAAAAACGACAGCATCCCAAAACTCCCACAAAATTCGGCGGAAAAAGGAAAGGAACACCACCAGGGGGGATGGAATCTTTCGGACCACGGCAGAGATCCATCCGAATTCGAGGCCGAGGAACTAACCAAGAGGGGGGGTGGGGGGGTGGAGGGAACGGAGCGAGGAAGACAGGACAAAGAAGGAAGCTGAAAACACGACAAAGAGATGCAAGGCGGAGCCCAACCGATAAACCCGCCTGTGGTCGGGAGTCGGGTGGGCGACGTCCATGGTCTGGGAACAGGATAGAATAGGAAGGATGCGTAGGAGAGGAACGGATAACGAGTGCATAAGACACCAGAAGCTGGGATCGCCGAACAGAGTGGGGGGTGGATCCCAGCTTCAACCAGGAGACTGGTCACCGGTGCCTTCCCTACTAGCCCTGTTGATAAACGGATACCACAATGGTAGACTGGATCCAGCATGTGCAGTGTGGAAGGAGCAACAACCATAAACTTGTCAACCATAGTCCAAGCGAGACAGAACTAGAGCATGATAAAGACGGAGAAGGAGGCAACGGTCCATACCCCAATAGGAGTGGGCAAGGAAGCGAAGGACATTGAGTTTACAGAAACATTCTACCTTCAGGAGTCTGATATGTGGCAGTCAAGTGAGCTTGTTGTCGAAAAGAAGACCCAGGAAACGAAACTGTGGGACCAAAAGACAATCGTTGTGCAGCGAGATAGAGCTCTGGATCAGGGTGGATCGTAGTACGGCGACAGATGTGGATCACCCGCGATTTTGAAGGAGAGAATTGAAACCCGTGTGAGAGGGTCCATGCAGATGCACGCCGTATAGCTCCCTGGAGCTACCGCTCTGACGATGCCATCGAGGAGGAACTAACCCAAATGCAGAAATCATCCACATACAGGGCAGGGGCAACCAAAGGACTGGCAGAGGCCACAGGTCCATCGACAACAATGAGAAAAAGAAGGACACTCCAGACAGAACCCTGTGGGACACTGGTCGTCTAGGTCTGTGGAGAACTAAAAACAGTACCAACTCAAGCTCTGAATGACCGATAAAAATCGGTAGTGGGCCCCAAAGACCCCACTGATGAAGGGTAAGTAAGATGTGATGGCGCCAGGCCGTGTCATAGGCCATTCGAAGGTCAAAAAACACTGCAACCAAATGTCGGCGCTCCGAAAAAGCCTGCCGAACTGTGGATTCCAAGTGAAGAAAATGATCGATTGGAGATTGTCCCTCTCGGAAGTTACACTGGTAAGGAGACAATAGATCCCAAGATTCGAGGACCCAATTGAGCCAACGGGCTACCATCCATTCAAATAACTTACAAACAACATTGGTGAAACTAATTGGCCGATAGCTGTCAACAGATAGCGGGTTCTTACCAGGCTTAAGGACAGGAACCATGATGCTATCACTCCACTGAGAAGGGAAGTCACCCTGGAGCCAGATACGGTTAAACACCCAAAGAAGATGTTGCTGTTGTGGAGCACTGAGATGGTGAAGCACTTGATTATGAATGAAATCTGGACCAGAGGACGTATCATAAGAAGAAGATAGAGCAGAAATAAATTCCCATTCAGTGAAAGGTTTGTTTTAAGTTTCTGACTCACAAGGGGTAAAACATAAGGTGGAAGCATCAGGCTGCTGCTTTTGGTGAAGGAAAGCCGCTGGATAGGAGGCTTATGCTGATGCCACTGCAAAATGGGTCGCAAGGTAGTCTGCACAAGCTAATGGGTCCGTACAAAGGCCATCTGGGAGGTGAAGGCCTGGGAGGGTGGACTGCCGATGGCATCTTTGGAGAGAGCGAAGTGTAGCCCATACTCGTGACAGAGGGACAGAAGAACCATGGGAAGAAACGAATCGTTCCCAACATATCCGCTTGCTCAGTTTGATTAAATACCGGGCTTTAGCGCGGAGGCGTTTAAAAGTAGCAAGGCTGGCTATGGATGGGTGCCTCTTAAGGTGTTGCAAAGCTCAACGTCGATCACGGATGTCAATGACAATGGCTGTACTCCACCATGGGACTTGCCGGCGACGAAATGGCCCAGATGAGCGGTGGACAGGAAGGCTAGCAACATGAACGATAGCGTCAGACGCGTCACGTAGGATGTCATCAATACAACCGGACAAAGAGGGAGAAAACACGATCTGTGCTGCGTATAGAGGCCAATCGGCACGTTGGAAATACCAACGAGGTAATGTGTCCATCGGAGAGCGGGAAGGGAGCGAGATAATGAATGGGAAATGTTCACTATCACAAAGGTGGCGACCAGTGTAATGAAGGTAGGAGAGAGGGAAAAGAAAGAGAAAGATCAATGGCAGAAAGTGTACCATGACCGGCACTGAAATGAGTAGGAGAGCCATCATTAAGAAAGCACAAGTCGTGGTCTGCTATAAACTGCCTTTCCATCTAGACGAGGTCTTCTTATAGACCACTGCCCCACAATAGATGATGAGCATTAAAATCCCCAAAAAGGAGGAAAGGAGGAGGAATTTGCTGAGGAAGGGCAGTTAAGGTAGCACGTGTAAGACTCCTCTCAAGAGGGAGATAAAGATTGCAAACTATGAGCGCAGAGTAAGTGGACCCTAACAGCAACCGCTTCCAATGTAGTTTGAAGAGGAATCCACGTGCTAGTAATGTGTGTACGGACCAACGTACAAATGCCACCAGAAGCCCGCAGGGGTTCGACCCGATTTCAACAGAAAACACGGAACGCAAGGAGGGTCGGTGAGTGAGCACCAGTAAAATGAGATTCCTGGAGAACCACGCAAGCTGCATAGTAGGACAAAAGAAGGGATTTCAATTCTGGAAGTCGACGATTGGATTTAGCGTGTTCAGCCTCCCTTTAAACCATCGTTCTGTGGTTCTCCAACGGAATTGTAATGGATCCTGTCATACCGCAGGGTCCCCACCCGTCACCGACAACGAGGGGGCGACACCCATGAACTACAGGTCAGAGTCCGGTTGTGAAGTCGGAGAAGGGACCTCCGGTGACACCAGAGGCTCTTTGTCCCGGGACTTATATTTCTTCTTCTTTTCAGGCTGCGCTCGAGGAGGGCTGTGTGGCAAAAAGGAGCCAGCTGCAGCAAGATCAGGAACAGAAAGAGACCGGGCGACTTGGGGCCAAAAGATCGCGGCTCTCTCGGTCGTTGCAGGGCAGCAAACCTTTGGCCTGGAAGGTGCCTGGAAGAGGCATCCTGGGGAGTCGCCCTTGACCGGCAGACGCCGAAGGAGTGGAACACTTCTCTGGCTGGGGAGGGAGGGCAGACCCCAGGGGAGAAGGTGTGGGAGCTGCAGGGGAAGGGGGGGGGGAAAGAGGGATCCAGGATAAGGGTAAGGAAGGGTGAGGAAGGGGTGAAAATGTAACCAAGCCGTAACTAGATGTCACAGACACGGGGTGAAATCATGTATATTTCTTAGGTGCCCTCTGTGTAGGTTAAACGATCGAGTGACTTATACTCCTTTCTTCTTATATACTGGGCAATCTGGTGAATGTGGAGAATGACTGCTGTGACAATTTACACACACAGGAGGGGGAACACAGGCACTCCTCTCATGGAGTGGACGTCCACAGTCGCAATAGAGAGGTGCCTGTGAGCAGCGGGAAGACATGTCCAAAACGCAAGCATTTAAAACACCTCAAAGGAGGTGGGATGTACGGCTTCCCATCACATCGATACACCATAATCGTAACTTTCTCAGGGAGGGTATCTCTTTCAGAGGCCAGAATAAAGGCACCAGTATCAATACGATTGTCTTTAGGACCCTTCTGAACACGCTGAACCAAGTAAACACCCCGCCATCCGAGATTGTCCTGAAGTTCCTCATCAGTTTGAAGTATGAGGTCCCTGTTAAAAGCACACCTTGTACCATATATAGAGACTGTTGCTGATAAAAACTGCTTTAGCTGCCCAGTCTGCAGCCCTATGTGCCTGTATCCATCTTGGCACAATTGCTGTGTCCATTACCCCCCACCAAACCCGACCGCATCTTGCTCAGGGAGTCCACTTCGCCAAACTTGTCTTCAGTGTGTTCCACAAAGAATAAAGGTTTGGTATTGGTGAGAGTATCTCCATCAGTCCTAGTGCAAACTAGATAATGGGGGAAAGGTTTTGCCCCTAGCTGACGGGCCTGACCCTCTTCCCAGGGGTAGCCATGGAAGGGAAGGCCAAAGGGACAAGAGAAGCAGCACTTGAGGAATCAGTTCCACTCGGAGACATGGCCGCAGAAGAACGGCCAGAGTTCAGGACCCGTATGCGTTTCATTTGCATAGCGTCCGCCCTGATACCATCCCCTCCGATCAGGGGCTCTCCTCACGGACGCCACCTAGCCACAGCAAGGGCCGTCTGGCACCGCGTCCATTGCCAGGAGTTCCGATGCTCCAGGGTGACGAGCAACAACTCCAAGGCATGCATGAGGATGTCACAGGGATCACACTTCTGATACCTGAGCTGTGTGTTCAGGGGGCTCAACAAAAAGGGTACATAGCGACCCCACCACATGGGCTGGCTACCGTGCTCGCTACGCACCCTAGTGTCAGACAACGACATGAAAGAGAAGGTAGAACGTACTAGGAGGGCGCACGTCGGAGACACTAGGTAAGGTGCTTTTCCCCAAATGGTTCACACTATGGAGGAGAAATTTTGTAACGGAGGTCAAACCCCAGAGGGGGGACCAAGGAATGCCAAAAGAAGGAAATGATTATGGAACAAAGCCGAATTGTACAACCAACAGAACCAGGATGATAGCAGGGGCCAACATAAGCAAGGACACCAACAGAGGGAGAGGAGAGGGCGAGGGGAAAGGAGCAAGGAGGGGAAAGCAGGGGAAGGGAAAGGAAATGCAGCCCTGGAGAGAAAGAAGGCTGCAATGGCTCGGGGCCCCATGCTCGCCACGCACGTATTGACAAAAGACTTATTGACCCCCTGGGAGGGTGGAGGCTGGTGGGGCAAGACAATGATATCTGCAATATACGGGCAGTGATAGCACATTTAAAGTAATTGTCTGATGAATGGCGCTGCCTTGATTCTGCTGATATGGCAGTGCTTAACTGGAGTGATGTCCTTACTTGCATGGTAAGACTTCTTACAATAGTGGATTTAGGCAGAGGAGAATGGACTTCCCTACAGAAGTAATATGTTACTTGTTGGTGGCTAACGATTAATTCTTTACATCAGCTTACACATCCCTATATATTTCTATACTTCCATCGTGATTGAAGACGTCTTGCATTTTGGTGGCTCAAAACTTGGGTAGGAGAAGGAGCAGCACTTTCGTGGGTCAATTTACTTCCGCTGATCGTGGCAGTATTAAGATACTGACTGTGACTTAACCTAAGACGTTTGTCATCTCACAAGAACCTTCCCAAGTTTTACGGAACACTCCTCATCTGTCATATGCAGCACATGGCATTGTGTGTGACAAGTGTTGTAATGAAACCTACTATTATTTCATTAACACATGGACAGAAAACATGACAGTACGTTAAACATAGGTTCTCACTAGTTATATTCAATGGAAGGTTACTGAAGCACTGCTGCCAACCTTTGATGGGTTTGACGTACCTGTATAGAGATGTGGATTTACGTAAAGATCGTAGCAGAATGTGATTAACTGATGGAGATAGCCATGTGATTAGTAATTCGGAATGAATTTGAAATTGAGGATACCACCGTTATGCTGTCATAGTTATCTTGTGAGTGTCCTTGCTATGGCTATCAATTTTACGATGCTGGCTTCCAGAAACTAATTATGGTTGATTTGAGACTGTGTAAAATGTGTGTGACGTGTGCTTGGATGGGCATTTGATGTCCAGTAAATGTTGGCGTCTGAAATGTGACGTCAGTTGCTACCAACCGGAGGTTAACGGCTGTTAGTAGCACAGTGGTCTGTTGCAGTTTGGGTTGGCCAAGGTTTCGTCAGGGGAAGCTACATTGCATTCTGTTAAACCTAGTTTTTTCCTGTCTTTCAAATCTTTATTATTGCATTTGCTGCATCATACATTTCAATAGTCCCTTAGGTCCAAGGTGTGTAAATAGTGTTGAGATTTTAATTCATTCCCCATTGTTAAGTGGCCTGCATGTCTGTTTCACTCACTGACTGTTTGCACGATTATTTTCTGATTTAAAAAAAAGTTGTCTCAGTGTTCCCAGAATTTGCAATATTTGAAGGGTCTATGTTAATTAAATGTATGGTTCTTGCGAATCCTTTCAACTTCATGCTCTTCATTAGTCTACTTTGACGTAAAAAATTTGGAAAGTAATGGTTATTAAAACTAAACGTTTTTCAGTGTTACTCTGCGTTTTAAGACCCAGTGCAGGCTCCATATACCACTTGGTATGCTGAATTCCTTTGCTTGGGCTGGCTAAGGAGTAGTTGACAGCTATTACACAATTTATATGAAGTCACGAGAAGCCAGATTAACACAAAGACAGTCAACAGCCAGCAGGTGAGTTGGTAGCACCACGTTCCTGGGCATTTGCGCCAGCTTCCAACTACGCTGGGAACATGGCGTTCATTCAACTGAGCAAAAGTGAGATCAGCAGCCTTTACATCAAAACGTCTCTCATATTGGAGACGAAACGGTCACAAAAAAGGCTTACGTTGTTTCTGTGCACTCTATGAAAAGAAACCTAATTATCTTCTGGGCCACCTATTCTCTTCCTCATACTATCTTCACTGCTTAGTGAAGTGAGTAAACTCGTGTGTAAACTAAGTTCAAGAATCTGTTTCGCGTATTCTCAGTTGGCTAAACTGATTTGCTTCTCGATACATTTAGTTCTCTAATGTGTTGCTATCAAGGACTCCATTGTCTGAACAACTCAGCATTTCACATGTGTAACTCCAAATAAATGAATGCTGTAGTCCACTTCTGAAGTAATATTCCATGAGCTTTTCAGCTCAGTGGGAGGGAGATTAAAAAGTTACAGAGCAGCATACTTACCACCTCCTCACAGCAGGTTGCATAACTGGCATTCATTGTCTCTCACCCCTTATGCTACCCCTCTTGCGCATCATGTGAACAGACTCCTTATCTAAGGTAAGAAGCTTTCTAGTTTCACAATTGACAGCTGTTTCAGGGGTCTATTTAGCTTCACATCCATAGGTGTTCCCTGAACGTGTCCCACATGTGACCACCGCGTGGTGCTAGTAGAGCAACAACTGTCTGCCAGACAATGGCTGTACGTCTTCTTAATGTATTCCAAGACCTTACTGGACAGAGAGGGAACGAATCAGTACATAAAAAGCTCCTTTTGTAGGGCCACATCTCTAGGAGAATGGGAGTAGGTGTTTATGTCAAATGAACGTCGAGAACGTTAGCAGAAATTCTACAGAACATGTTGTTCAAAAGCAATGATATGTCCCACATGGAAGTCGTTCAGATAATGGAAATCAACTACGCTATACAAGAGAAAATGGTGTGACACGATACTGTTGGTGCGACATACACGATGCTTACCGAGTAGGCAGGCAACACGTCTGTACTAAAATAGAAATGGTTACCTGCTAACCAACTTACGACACTATTACGTTACCACCTAAACTGACGAACTAATCTCTTTCCTTGGTCGACATGTTATTCAAACATTCGTTAAGTAGGCGGTAGAAAAACAACATACATTTTGTTTGCAATGCTGAAGACGGTTGCATTCAGTTAAGTAGCTTGGAATTGGAGAACGGCACAAACTCACGTTTGGCACTGCTGATGGGAACCATAGCTTTGTCACAACTCAAAATTTTGTCAGATTTCCCTCATTTTCAATACTGTCTCGCTCCAGCAGGAATCGGAGGAACAATCCCATTGATGATGTTAATTCCTATGTTGCAAAGGGTACCTACAAACAGGAATTGAATACAGGCATTCATCGTTTTACACGAAGTCATACCACTCAGTTATTTCTGCCGATAACGGCAACAGCTTTTTGAGGGCGGTTACTGTAACAGCGAAGATGCATGTACCCTGAGAATATTCAAAGAATATATTCGAAGCTGAGACAAGAAATGTTGGAAACTCTAGAAGTTACAACTACTCAGGACCTTAGCCTTTAATCTGCCAAGGATTTTATTTTCAGTACACAGTTTTATTGTTCAAACGCTCTACCGAGTGTTCCAGGCACGCAGCAGCAACGCTCTCTAACTTTATCGCCCCTTTCTATAGATTTCTGGAACGCGAACTGGTAATAGGGATTGGTCAAACAAATGGACAGCCAGCCAGCTTTTGCCCCCAGACGAAACAGTGCATGCTAAGTTTTGGACATCTCATACTGATGCAAACTTTCAGATGATGATGCCTACATCTTTGGCTTTTATTAATTTGTTTGAAGCCTAGGGTATCATCGGGAGACTGGGCCTAATGTATGAAGTGGTAATGAAATCCCAATTCAAAAGGTTAAAGAATCTTGAAAGCATGTTTTGTGACATGATACCAGGTCACTGTAGTAAATACAATCAGTAGCTAGGAATTCCTCCTCAATGGCTCACATGAAGGTGCAATATTAGTCCCAATGGTACTTACACTTCACATCGTGGATGTGCCAGAAATAATATCTAAGAAATTTGGTTACGTTGTTGATTGGATAATAAGAACGAGCAAAATTTGTTAAAATACGGAAGACGTCCTCACATGTAATTTGTCTGCACTGACAGTACTTCTCAAAACGGAGGCTTACAGCTAACATTAGTGAAACGCCACCTCTGACGACGCAGGGAGCACAACATATACGCAATTTGTTGACGCCGTCCACGCCAAGGAGCAGGTGCCTGTCCTAGGAACACCGGGGCTCTGAACAAATGGCTTCTGTCATTCCAGGTGGTTTGCTGTTTTTTGTTGTAAGGCGCAAAGATTTTGTTCTTTCGTGCCAACGTCAGAACTGTAGAACACGAAGATGAAGAAGGGGTTAAAACGACTAAACGGTAAACTCAATTGATGGAGGAAAAGACAGCTTAAAAACAAAGACTGATAAAGGTCTATAAAATACACCATAGAGACAATGGAGGTGCTACACTGAAGATTAAATGTCCTTCGCCATATCGCTACAACAGATCGAGAGTAAAACACGGTCGATAGCCCGCGGCACGCCTGATAACGTAGACGGCAAACGTAAATGAGAACATAAGTGGTTAAGAAAAGTGCATTGTGAATCGTCAGAGACTCAGGATAATGAGTACAAAGTGGTAAGTGATCACCTCTAAACTAAGGACGATGGCTAAGAAGAGAGTGCCCAATACGCAACCCAGCTAAGATGATCTGACGTCAAGAGGGCAGAGGAGGAGGCTGTCCAAGCCACTGGGAGAGCCTTAAAAACCCAGGGATTATTCCTAGAATGGAGGACAACTGGTGATGCCAAAGTGACACCACCTGCTGGCAGACAGGAACAGAGATCATCTGGGAGAATATAAGAACCAGCCGGCTGAGGTACGAGGACTGCAGTCTAGGCAGCAGCGTCAGCAGCCTCATTTCCTGGCAGACTGACCTGAGCAGGAAACCACATGGACATCACAGTGGATCCCTCAGGAGTGAGAAACTGAGTTTTCCTGGACCCGTTGCACCAATGGATGGGCAGTGTACAGTGGTCAGACTCTGTGCCCTTTAGTCTTCGTGCACAGGACAATGGAAAAGCCTGTGTCACCAGATCTATTCTGGCCTCAGAGGGCGAAGAGCTCTGCTGGAAATACTGAGTAGTGTTGCAAAGGCAGATACGGAAAAACGTTGGTGCAGATGACAACGGCACACCTGATACCACAGTCAGAGCCATCAGCATACAGAAAGGTACTATTAAAAAGTCGCGTGTGTAGGTAGTGGAAGTCAAGGCAATAGAACGAGGCTGCAGTAGTGTCCTTGGGGAGCAAATGAAGGCTAAGGTGAACACAGGCTGCCACAGAAAGCCAAGGTGGAGAAGGGTTCACTCCCACTAGGATACTTGCAAGTAGTGTAAAGTTCGGCTGCTGGAGCAAGAACTGAAAATGGGCTCCAGGAGGTAACTGAAGAGGAGTGGGCCCGATACTGGCTATCAAAGTAGTCATCGAAGGAGGCATAGGATGGGTGGCCTGGCATGGCGGAAAAACGCCATGTTTATCTCTTGAGGATAACTTTAGTATGACTGGTAATTCAACAGCTTCGGCATACGCGCTGAACTTGGCTAGCATAAAAGGCGCCAGTGGCCAAACAGATGCGACGATGGTGGGTAGTGTTGAGATGGCATACGAAGGACAGACGCGCAGATGCGTAAACAAAGCACCAATATTCTAGTTTTTATTGGACAAGGGACCAGTACAAACCGATAAGGGGGGTTCAATCTGCCCCCAGGAAGTATCATTGAGGACATGTCCTACATTCAGGAACTACGTACAGTGGGCTCCAAGGTGGGACACGCGTGAGAACGAACAGTTTCCTATTGAGCATGAGCCACAGGAATTTCGTAGTTTCAACTAACAGAAGAGCAGCAGGCCAAAGTTGAGAATATGGGGGGAGAAATCAACTGCACTGACAGGAACCAACACAAACGGTTTTGTCAGTGGAAAAAACAATACCATTCTCGATGCTCCATGAGTGAAGAAGTTAGAGACGTCGCTCAATGTGAGAGGTTCCTGGAGGACTGCAATGGATGGCAGAATCGTCAACAAAAAGGGAGCCAGAGGTGCTCAGCAGGAGGCAGGCCATTATAGCGTTAATGGCGATAGCAAAGAGGACAACGCTGAGGATGGAAATTGAGGTACACCGTTTTCCTGGATAAAGTTGTCTGACGAGGCACAACCCACATACACCTTGAAAACTCCATCTTCTAAAAATTGCTGAGGTGAACAGGGAAGCTATGTGTAGAATACAGACATACCTGTCCTCCAGCAGGTGTCTTCCACAGAATCGAAAAATATTGCTTGCCAGGGATTTCCACAGAAAGCCCTTCATGGCATAGGTGGACAAAGTGAAGAAATGGTCAACTGGAGAATGGCGCACTCTAAATCCACACCATGCCAGGTGGGATGAATCATATGTTCAATAACCTTGCAAACAGCTGCTGAGAGAAATGGGGCAGTAGCTGGAAGAGTGTTTCTCCTTACCCTGCTTATGCTTGGGTGTGACGGTGGCTTCAGTCCAGCATCTCGGAAACCTTCCTTCCACCTAGAGGGGATTGTCCGTATGGAGGATAAAATACTTGCCTGCAAGAGAAGGTGCTGCAACATCTGAATGTTAACATCTTCCAGCCCTGGGGAACAGAATCGGGATTAAGTGACATTATAGTACAACTCTCTCATAGTAAATCCGGCATTGTAGCCTCAAGATTCTGAAAAAGCAAGGTTATTGTCCAAGCCGCCTCCACTTTTTTCCGATGGAGGAAGGCCGGGTAATAATGCGTAGAGCTCGAAATCTCCACAAAACAAAGCTCCAGGAAGTTTAAGATAGCGATAGAGTCCACTATGACATCTGGTACTGTCATCCAGAGATCTGAGAAAGGCCCTTTCTCCCAGATATCCCTACGAGTTTGGCGCAAATGACAGAAGAGCGAGAGGAACTTAGCAAAAACGTAGATGGATTTCATTTACTAATTTTGTCTCTAAGAATGCAGTGGCACTGTGCACGCAACTGTTTACAAAAGATGTAGTTTGTCATCGTAGGAGGACAGTTATAAACGCGGAGAGCACGGTTCCGCGCACGAAGTGCCTCGCAGTACGCCTCAGTCCACCAAGGGACCAGGACACAGAGCAGTAGAGAGGAAGTTCGAGGAATGAAATTTTCGGCTGCACTAAGGGTAACCTGCTCATCGCTAGTGCGGAAGTTTGTTCATCGAAGGTCGCCAGCGAGGAGTGAAGCCTCCATTCAGCCTTAGAAAGCTACCAATCAATTTTGCACATATGTAGGGGTATGTGTCAGCAAACAGAAAGCACAAAGGAAACAGTTGCTGGATTACACGTCACAGAACGGGCCACTCTACAAGCTGTACAGTGCAGAACGAGGAGTCCAAATAGCGATAGGTGTGTGTGGAGTGGGTGCTCCAATGTTAAGGCGGATGAGGTTGAGTTAATTGTGAATGTCAGCAAAGACGTCACGCCTCTGTCAGGTTCTTGAAGAGCCCTGAAGGGGCTTCCATTTCATTTCATGTCCCTCGACTCTTACAACTGCCATCTGGTTTCTGTACAAATTGTAAATACTCTTTCGCTCCCTGTATTTTACCCCTGCCACCTTCAGAATTTGAAGGAGAGTATTCCAGTCAACATTATCAAAAGCTTTCTCTAAGTCTACAAATGCTGGAAACGTAGGTTTGCCCTTCTTTAATCTAGCTTCTCAGATAAGTCGTAGGGTCAGTATTGCCTCACTTGTTCCAATATTTCTACGGAAACCACACTGATCTTCCTCGAGGTCGGCTTCTACTAGTTTTTCCATTCGTCTGTAAAGAATTCGCGTTGGTATTTTGCAGCTGTCACTTATTAAACTGATAGTTCGGTAATTTTCACATCTGTCAACACCTTCTTTCTTTAGGATTGCAATTTTTATATTCTTCTTGAAGTCTGAGGGTATTTCGCCTGTTTCATACATCTTGCTCACCAGATGGGAGAGCCAGTCCTGACAAAACTCTACCAAGGCCGTCAGTAGTTCCAATGAATGTTGTCTACTCCGGGGGCCTTGTTTCAACTCAGGTCTTTCAGTGCTCTGTCAAACTCTTCACACAGTATCTTATCTCCCATTTCATCTTCATCTACATCCTCTTAAAATTCCAAAATATTGTACTCATGTACATCGCCCTTGTATAGACCCTCTATATACTCCTTCCACGTTTCTGTTTTCCCTGTTTGCTTAGAACTGTGTTTCCATCTGAGCTCTTGATATTCATACAAGTCGTTTTCTTTTCTCCAATGGTCTCTTTAATTTTCCTATACGCAGTATCTATCTTACCCCTAGTGCGGTAAGCCTCTACACCCTTACACTTCTCCTCTAGCCATGCCTGCTTAGCCATTTTGCACTTCCTGTCGATCTCATTTTTGAGACGTTTGTATTCCTTTTTGTCTGCTTCATTTACAGCATTTTTATATTTTCTCCTTTCATCAATTAAATTCCATATTTCTTCTGTTACCCAAGGATTTCTACTAGCCCTCGTCTTATTACCTACTTGATCCTCTGCTGCCTTCACTACTTTATCCCTCAGAGCTACCCATTCGTCTTCAACCGTATTTCTTTCCCCCATTCCTTTCACTTGTTCCCATATGCTGTCCCTGAAACTCTGTACAAGCTCTGGTTTAGTCAATTTGTCCAGGTCCCATCTCCTTAAATTGCCACCTTTTTGCAATTTCTTCAGTTTTAATCTACAGTTCATAACCAATAGATTGTGGTCAGACTCCTCATCTGCTTCTGCAAATGTCTTACAATTTAAAACCTGGTTCCTGAATCTCTGTCGTACCATTATATAATCTATCTGAAACCTGCCAGTATCTCCAGGCTTCTTCCATGTTTACAGCCTTCTTTTATGATTCTTGAACCAAGTGTTAGCTATGATTAAGTTGTGCTCTGTGCAAAATTTCACCAGACGTCTTCCTCTTTCATTTCTTAGCCCCAATCCATATTCACCTGCTATGGTTCCTTCTCTCCCTTTTCCTACTTTCGTCTTCCAGTCACCCATGACAATTACATTTTCGTCTCCCTTCACTACCTGAATAATTTCTTTTATCTGATCATGGAGTTCTTGAATTTCTTCGCCATCTGCTGAGGTAGTTGGCATATAAACTTGTACTACTGTAGTAGGCATGGGCTTCGTGTCTATCTTGGCCACTATAATACGTTCACTATGCTGTTTGTAGCAGCTTACCCGCACTCATATTTTTTTATTCATTATTAAACCTACTCCTGCATTACCCCTATTTGATTTCGTATTTATAACCCTGTATTCACCAGACCAGAAGTCTTGTTCCTCCTGCCACCGAACTTCACTAATTCCCACTATATCTAACTTTAACATATCCATTTCCCTTTTTAAATTTTCTAACCTACCCGCTCGATTAAGGGATCTGACATTCCACACTCCGATCCATAGAATGCCCGTTTTCTTTCTCCTGATAACGACGTCCTTTTGAGTAGTCCCCGCCCGGAAATCCGAATGGAGGACTATTTTACCTCCGGAATATTTTCCCAAGAGGACGCCATCATCATTTAACCATACAGTAAAGCTGCATGCCCTCGAGAAAAATTGCGGCTGCAATTTCCCTTTGCTTTCAGCCGTTCGCAGTACCAGCACAGCAACGCCGTTTTGGTTAATGTTACAAGGCCAGATCAGTCAATCATCCAGACTGTTGCCCCTGCAACTACTCTTCAGGAACCACACGTTTGTCTGGCCTCTCAACAGATATCCCTCCGTTGTAGTTGCACCTGTTGTGGTTGGCAGGAGAGCCAACCGTGATAGTAAAGGAGGCCGAAATGCTCGCGTTTTAGCTCACGCAGGCTCGCGTGAGGTCTGGAACATGACAAGGGAATTAGAATTGAGAAAAACGGACGTAGCTGGTGGAATACTTAACTTTAATCCATTAATGGAGAACGTCGCTCTTTAAAGTACATGATTCACAATATCAATAATACGGATAATGGCGCCTTGCTGGGTCGTAACAAATAACGTAGCTGAAGGCTATGCTAACTATCGTCTCGGTAAATGAGAGCGTAGAAGTCAGTGAACCATCGCTAGCAAAGTCGGCTGTACATCTGGAGCGAGTGCTAGGAAGTCTCTCTAGACCTGCCGTGTGGCGGCGCTCGGTCTGCAATCATTGATAGTGGCGACACGCGGGTCCGACGTATACTACCGGACCGCGGCCGATTTAAAGGCTACCACCTAGCAAGTGTGGTGTCTGGCGGTGACACCACAGCACCTACGGTACGGATATCTGTACTGTTGAGGCACGCAAGCGTCCCCACCAACGGCAAGGTCCGTGGTTCATGGGGGGAGGGCCCTGAAGGGTATTGTGTACATTAAAGTCACGAAGTAGCAAAAAGAGGTGAGGGTGTTGGCCACTGCTAACATCAAATGCTGGAGTGATGTCAATAATAGAAAGGGAACAAGTGATGAAAGGAAATTCAGACTGTAACAGCTTGCAGCCAAGTGTTCAGTGAGAGTGATTGAATATGAACGTCAACCAATAGGAGCAGCATGAATCCTTCACGAGATGGAATGTAATCATTGGGAGAGAGGGGGGAGATTAAAGTGGACTGGAAAGAAACGGAAGACGTCGAAGCCATCACAAGGGCAATTTTGTTTCCTCGGGGCAGGGATTCCAAGAGCAGTTTAAATCTTCATTGTTGGATGTAGTGACAAACATTCCACTGGAGGGAAGTCATGACGGATATGGGAGGAGGAATAATGGTGGGTTGTCACCTCATGGGCTGCTGAGTGTCAGCCTTCAAAGAATCAATGCTATAGGGCGTAGTGGCTGGAGGATCCTGTTCCATGCAACCTACGAAAGTGTCGGCATCCTCACTGAGTAAGTGTGCAGGTTCCATGGCACGAAAAAGGTTGGCACTGGCAGAACGGAGCTTGGGCAGGTGAGGGTGTCATGTGACGACGCTGCTTATGAGGACCAGCGAGTCAGCGAAAGGAAAGACAGTTTTCCTTGGATATCTGAGCCTTTGCTGTCGGCAGATGAAGTTTCAGATGTCTGTTGGCTTGAAGGATGTTTAAAATCTTCACAGGGCACTTTAGTCCCTGATTTCTAGCCTGCTGGTTGTGTAGCAGGTGATTTCGCCGCCAGAGGTGAAGATATTGCGAGTTGCAGCTTCGGAGAAGGAGAAGCGGATACTACCGTGACACTAGGCTATTTTACAACTGCGATGCTGCATTTGAGAACGCATGTCCGTGTGGCGATTTCCTTTGAGGAGCGAGGAGTATCGAGATTTATACTATTAGTAGCAGATGGTGGAAAACACAGCTTTCACTATCCAACAGCTTGTTAACGATAGGTTAAGGCTCTTTTTCCTTCACTCTGATCGCCTTGACAGCTTACTCACGGAGATACAGAGGAAATTAACGAGATGAGGCAGCATAGTTGATATTGTAATTTATGCAGCAGGGAGAAGGTGGTGGGCAATTGCACTCATGAGCATCCCTACCGCAAGTACTACATTCGGCTGTGCTTCGTGAAGATATTTGAGTATGGTTGTAATGTAGACACCAGCAACAGCTGACTGGGCTTGTCATGTGGCACGTGATGAACTACTTAGCTTGCCGTGATCTGACAGAAGCACTACTACATCGGACATGGAACAGTGTGTGTAGGCACTATGGTTTTGTCAACCTGTTTCATTACCTGATGGTCTTCATCCATCCAGATAACACTCGCTGCAGAAAAACCAGAAATATCAGTGGAAGTTCGAAAAATACGTCCCACTGGTGAGAGTATTAAAATCCTAAAGGTAAACTTCAACTAAGTGCCAGAGTTTGAGGTGCTCATCAAAAGCAGTGATGCTCACATTATGGTAGGTACAGAAAGCTGGTTCAAATCCGAAATGGTAGATTTTTAGGGAAAATTTAGGTGTACATGGAAACTATAGCCAAATGACAAATACAGGTCGTGTATTTGTCGCAGTACAGTAACTCAAATCCACAGAGAGAAATTGAAGCTGCATGTGGGTGACTGCACAAGACTGAGTACCACAGGTGGGTATAAAAGGATCCTATCGCCCAACAGACTCCTCTACTGATGTAACCGAACACTTGAACAAAACTAATTTTCCCAGTTAATTGTTGGATGATTAAAGTCTCCACCACTGATTACAATATGATTGGGGAACTTGTTGAGAAGTGAACTGAGGTTTCGTCTAGTGGTGGGTGTGGTAGGGCGTCCTGTGAAAGTTCACTAACAATTACTGTTAACTGACAGTTAAGTACCCTAGTTATGATGGAAATATATTGGATTTAATGCAACGAACATACCTGAATTCTGAGGATACCCACATCGAAACTGGGATCAGTGACCATGGTGGGGTTCTGGCAACAGTGATTATTGAAGTACAGAGGTCAACTAGAGCAGAAAGATAAGTATGTACTGTAAACTAGATGAAAATGGATGTTGTCATATGTGAATGAGGAACTGGCAACACAAGGCAGAAGCATGTAGAAAAAATATGGCTCAAATTTGAAAGGGTAATTGACCACATGCTGGATAGATGTGTGTCCCACAGAACAGTTCATAATGGGAGATAACCTCGATGGTATAGAAACGCTGTAACGGAACTTTTAAAGGAACATTAGTGCAAAATAGGTCTGAAAGCGTAGGGCTATAATTAGGTGCTGAATGAAATGTTTGAAGGGATCACGCTCTGTTGACAGGCAGTGACTACCGTAGCCAAATATGTGAATGTAGGCTTTCCCGGCGTGTACTGCAGATGAAATCTTCTCGGGCTTCCATCCGGGTATCTGCGTCGAAAACCCGCGACGTTTCGATGAGGACATTTAACGTATATAGAGATGGGCAGCACGAATGGTCACAGGGTTAATTCGTGGGAGAGAGAATGAAAGAACTAATTCTCGAATACAGAAGCTATCCCGAGAAAGTGTTAAAGTTTCAAGAACCGGCTTTAAATGATTACTCTAGGATATACTACCATCCCAATCGCTCACATTGGGATCGTGAGTATATTATTAGAGTATGTACTGCACGCACAGAGGCATACGAATGATCGTTCTTTCCGTGCTGTATACGTGAATACAAGAGGAAGAAGCTCTAGTAACTGGTACAATGGGACGTAACTTCTGCCATGGACCTCATGATGGATTGCGAAGTATAGATGCAGATGCAGACTTAGACGCTACCACCTTGAAACTCATCTGCATCGTCCTCTTGTTTCCTCCCTTACAAGCCAATCATCTTACTTTTTCTTTTGGCAGTCAAAAACTGGCGGAACTGTTGTCGTAGCTCTATTCTTTTTTGACAAGTTCTCTTTACTTGGGCGTCCTCGCTTTGATTTCTCTTAACGGCTAATAGTCCACCCGCAATTTCCGCTTTTAATTTGCGCAGTGGAATGTGTTGTTCTTGAAGTAACCTGCAGTCCATTCGAGTCACCTGGTGATCACCGCAATTTTAATTGCGTCCTGGAAGCTGTATAAATACTAAATCATCGATGCTATGTAGTATTTCTATAGTGATGATAATTTGTCAATCAAATACCACCAATACAGGTGTTGTAAGGTGCAATGACCCATCTTGGGACTTGCACGTATTGTCTTTGTGGAATGTTCCACCTGTGTCTCACCCTGAGTCTCAATACCAACGAAAGATGAATGCAGAGTAAGACGTTTGTTATCGTACGTATTACTACAATGGATCTCCTGTATCTTTTATTGGACATGCTATTGCTCCTCGTTCTCCAGCCTTCATGTCTTTTCGTTGGGGAGGTCAATCTTTCAGCATATTTACTCCTAATACTCAAGAGAGTACTAAAGAGTGTCACTCATAAAGAAATTGTCGGCGTGCACCTTGAAATTGTGGTTTTCTGTCAATGTGTGATTTTTGTAGTTTTCGGGCGCAAACTACAGTGGTCATTAGCGCCCAGACTAAATTATGAATGCACTGTGAGGCACAATGTTAAAGCAGCAACTAAAAAGGACAACACTAATAAAAGGCACATTAACAGGCAAGGAATAATAAAAAACAGCATAATCAAATGTCAGACAGGTTTGTCGAGTGGATAAACGATGAACGCGAGCAGCTGCTGCTTTTGGGTCATCCGCTAAAATTTCTTCCAGAGTACATGGAGGGCTATGATCAAAGCGCAGTGCACTAAAATTTGGACAGGACATTAAAATGTGGCGTACAGTTAGCGATTGTAGCGATTGCCTACATTGGCAGAACGGCGCCGACGCAGCCGTCAGCAGATGGCGGCGGCTGAACCGGCAGTGTCCAATACGTAACCGGGACAAAACGACCTCCTCCCACCGAGAAGGGCGTGAAGAGGTTGTCCAAGCCGTGGGGAGAGGTTTCAAGGTCCGAAGCTTGTTTTCAATAAGTGTAGACCAATTGGCATGTCACAGCGATAAAATGCGCTGACAAATGACCCTGCTGAAATCAGATGAAGGCACACAACAAGAACCTGTCCAAGGCTGGAGGACCGCAGCCTTGGCGGCGGCATCTGCAACTTCATTCCCAGGGATACCGACATGGCCAGGAACCCACATAAAGGTAACCGGAGAACCATCGTCAGCCAGCTGCTGAAGAGAGCGTTGGATCCGGCGCACGAAAGGGTCAACCGGATACGGATCACTGAGGCTCTGGATGGCGCTCAGGGAATCAGAGCAGATGACATAAGCAGAATGTCGGTGGCGGCGGATGTATAGAACAGCCTGGTAGAGGGCAAAGAGCTCAGTTCTGAAACCGAACAATGGCCATGGCGCCGGTATTTGAAACTGTGTGCCCCGACAATAAAAGAACACCTGACACTGTCATTGGTCTTAGAGCCATCTGTATAAATGAAGTTCGTATTAATGAACTTCGAACGAAGTTCGACAAACCGCGAGAGATATACTGAAGCTGAGGTTACCTCCTTTGGGAACGAGCTGAGGTCAAGGTGAACGCGAACCTGAGCGTAGGGTGAAGGTGGCGTCTGGCTCTCGCCCACTCTAAAGGTTGCAGGGAGTGGATAATTAAGTTGCTGAAGGAGGCAACGAAAGCGAACTCCAGGGTGTAGCAGGGCAGATACATAGAACCCGTATTGACAGTCGAGAGAGTTATCAATAAAGGAACTATAAGACGGCTGGTTGGCCACTGATAATAGCCGACAGGCATACCAACATAGCAGTACATCGCGCTGGGAGGTTAGTGGCAATTCACCGGCTTCAGCATGAAGACTCTCGACGGGACTAGTATAAAACGCTCCGATCGCAAGACGTAAACCCCGATGTTGTATGGAGTTGAGACGGCGTAAGATGGACGGCCGTAAAGAGGAGTGTACAAAGCTCTCACAATCCAGCTTGGAGCGGACGATCGACCGATATAAGCGAAGTAGGACGGTTCGATCCGCTCCCCACAACGTACCGCTGAGAATATGGAGGGCATTTAGAGAACGGGTACAACTGGCAGCCAAATAAGACATGTGGAGATCAGCTAAGTTTCCTGTCAAATGTAAGACCTAAAAATTTTCCTGTCTCCACGAATGGGAGAGCAACGGAGCCCAGATTTAAGGACGGTGGGAGAAACTCTTTGTAGCGCCAGAAGATAATACAGACCGTCTTCTCGGCAGAAAAACGGAAGCCATTGGCGACACTCCAGGAGTAAAGATGGTCAAAACAACGCTGAAGACAGCGCTCCAGGAATCATGTACGCTGTGCGCTGCAGTAGATGGTAAAATCGTCCAAGAAAAGGGAGACTAATACATCAGCTTGGAGGCAATCCATTATTGGACTGATCGCTATGGCGAAGAGAGTGACGCTCAAAAATGAGCAATGTGGCACCCCATTCTCCTAGCGAAAGGCGTCGGACAGAACAGAACCCACAAGTACCCTTATCTGTCGATCGATTAAAAATTCACGTAAAAAAAGAGGGAGGCGACCGTGAAATCCCCATGTAAGCATGGTGTGGGTAACGCCCGCCCTCCAAAAGGTGTCTTAAGCCTTCTCCAAATCAATGAACACAGCTACTGTCTGGCACTTCCGCAAGAAGTTATTCATAATGAAGGTCGACAAGGTAACCAAATGGTTGTCAGCAGAGAGGCACCTACGAAATCCACATTGTACATCGGTAAGTAGTTTGGTTTGGCTGCTCGAATCTCGACGCCTAAAGTTAACCATTCGTTCCATCACCTTACAGACATAGATGGTAAGCGAGATGGTCGCTATCCATTTGTTCAATAGGTTCGTCAGCCATCTTGTTAAGACGGCCGGGAGGGGGATCTTCCTCCGGCGGTGAACGGCCAGATGTTCGGCCACCAGCGGTGCGGCCAGGCGAAACGGATGACGGCCTGGGGGGGCAACTGCTGGGTGGCGCAGGAGAAGAAACGCGCCGTGGCCGAGAAGGAGAACTGTGCTTCCTATGAGCCTTCTTGGAAGGTTGTTTAGTCGAAGTACTGGTCGATGGCTGGGAGTTCGAGGTACATAGGAAGTCTTCACGGGACGGTTCCTTCTTGAAGGCCCGTGCAGCTGACTTCTGGGTCTTCGACTAGGCAGAAGCTGATGAAGGTTCTTGTGTCTTAGGGGTGACGGGAGGAAGAGGAGACGTTGACCGGGCGATCTTAGCAGTGGCCGAACGGACGACCGTAATGCTAAAGGTCAGATAGCATGTCTGTGTCGACACCTACCTAGTAGGCGAAGGAGGGGCGGGGACAGTACTGTATTTCCTTGTTGGGAGCAGCGTGGGCTTCCTACTAACAAATAGCTTGCGAGCAGCCAAGGTGGACACTTTCTCTTTGACCCGAATTTCCTGTAAACAGTATTAATCCTTGTAGATGGGACACTCGTGGGAGGATGCTGCATGGTCACCCTGACAGTTCACACAACAAGGTGACAGACAGACAGTCACCCCCATGGGCGTCCCTGCCACAAGTGACGCATTTATCGGCATTAGAACTAGACTGGCGGGTGTGATTAAAACGATGACACTGGTAGCAGCGAGTAGGTGTCGGGACGTAAGGGCGAACAGAAATAACTTCATAGCCCACTTTGATACGCGACGGCAGCTGAACACTGTCAAAGGCAAGAAAGCTTGGTTAGTTGGTTGGTTGTGTGGGGTTTATAGGACCAAACAGCAAGGTCATCAGCCCCTTGTTGCAAATGTGGTCCATTCCACTTGTTTGACATCTCAGGAAAGTCAGAACAATAAAAGGGAAGAAGGTGAAAATGTAAAAGGGCAGTCATGTTGTAAATGGTAAAAAACAAAATGAGGGAAGTCAGCAAGACAACGAACCCAACACTATGATGAAGCAGCATAGGCAATACCACCTATGACTTAAGACATGCAACCGCTAGAATGTAGAAGTACCTATGAGAAAAGGAGACTAACCAATCCTTTAAAAAAGGGTAAAACAGAGTAAAAGGGGAAGAAAATATTATCTCTGTCAGGGCGGTGAGTCTGGAATCTCCAAACATGGCTTACAGTGGGAGACACCCAAGCACTCACCGCCCTGCCCCAACACCTTAAAACTGAGAATAAAAACCACTTTCCCGGAGGAAACAGAACCAGAGAGACCATGTGGGAATCGTCAGCCAACATCAGAGGTAAAGTGTGGGTGAGTCTGTACTTAGCACGCAGAGCCAAAAGAAGGGGGCATTCAAGAAAAATGTGGGCTACTGACTGGAAGGCTCCACAACCACAAAGTGGGGGTGGCCCATCCCGCAAAAGCCTGGTATGGCCAATGCGGAGACGACACAGTGTGGTCGAGTCTTTCGCGAGAGGTGGAAGGAAGAACACCATGATCCTTGTATCACCTTGATCGCACGAGGTTTATTAGACAGGGGAGAAGCGTCCCAAAAGTTGGCCCATGCCTGTGTGAAGTGGGATTTGATGTGAAGCCGTAAATCCGCTGCAGGAGGGGTTAAAGAAAACGGGGGGTAAGTGACTGCTTCTCCAGCCAAATGATAAGCGAGCTCATTACTCAGGATACCCACATGGCCAGGGACATAAAGGAAGTCAATGGAACAAGCAGCACAGTGAATATCAACGAGATGGTCATGGATGACAGAGACCAAGGGACGACGCAAAAAACATCAGTCAATAGCAAGAAGGCCACTCATTGAGTCGTTACATTAACAAAACACAGTTGTGTTGGGACTGTTTAATAAAAGTAAAGGGCCTGGGAAATTGCCATCAATTACACAGTAAAAACCCCACATGTAGGTGGCAGCAGGTGATTTTTCGTTCCAACAGGGGACGTGAAAGCATACCCCACATGATCAGCAGATTTAGAGTCATCAGTGTAAAAACGACAGCATCCCGAAACTCCCATTAAGTTAGGCGGAAAAAGGAATGGATCACCATTGGGGGGATGGAATCTTTTGGACGTTGGAGGAGATCGATCCAAATTAGAGGCTGAGGAACTAGCCAAGGGGGGGGGGGTGGAGGGGAGAGAGCGAGGAAGACAGGACAAAGAAGAAAGCTGAAAATCACAGCAAAGAGACGCAAGGCAGAGCCCCACCGGTAAACCCGCCTGAGGGATGGAATGGGGTGGGCGACGTCCATGGTCTCGTAACAGGACAGAATAGGAAGGATGAGAGGGAGGGACAGCGAGTGCTTAAGACACCAGAAGCTGGGACCGCCGAACAGAAAAGGGGGGAGGGGAATCCCAGATTCAACCAGGACACTATCAACAGAGGTAGTAGGGAAGGCACCGGTGGCCAAATGGATACCACAATAGTGGACTGGATCCAGCACGTGCAGTGTGGAAGGAGCAACTGAACCATAAACTTGACAACAATAGTCCAAGCGAGACAGAACTAGAGCATGATAAAAATGGAGGATGGGGGAACGGTCTGCACCCGAAGAGGAGTGGGTAAGGAAGTGAAGGACATTGAGTTTACAGAAACATCCTACCCTCAGATGTCTGATATGGGGCAGCCAAATGAGCTTTTTGTGGAAAAGATAACCAAGGAAACGAAACTGTGGGACCATTGGCAATCGTTGTGCATAAAGATAGGGCTCTGGATCGGGGTGGATCATAGTACGGCGGCAGAAGTGGACCACCTGCGATTGTAGAGGAGTAAATTGAAACCCGTGGGAGAGGGTCCATGCAGAGGCACTCCGTGTAGCTCCCTGGAGCTGCCGTTCTGCAGATGCCATCGAGGAGGAACCAACCCAAATGCAGAAACCATCCATATACAGGGCAGGGGCAACCAAAGGACTGACTGAGGCCACACGTCCATCGATAGCAATGAGGAAAAGACACTCAAGACAGAACCCTGTGGGATACCTGTCTCCTGGGTCCGTGGAGAACTAAAAACAGTACCAACTCAAACTCTGAATGACCGATGGAACAGGAACTGGCGGATGAAAATCAGTAGTGGGTGATGAAGGGTAAGCAAAATGTGATGGCACCAGGCCATGTAATAGGCCTTTAGAAGGTCAAAAAACACTGCAACTAAATGGTTGCGCTGGGAAAAAGCCTGCCGAACTGCAGATTCCAAGTGAAGTAAATGATTGGATGATTGGAGACCGTCCCTCTTGGAAGCCACACTGGTAAGGGGACAACAGATCTCGAGACTGGAGGACCGAATTGAGCCGACGGGCTACCATCCATTAAAGTAACTTACAAACAACATTGGTCAGACTAATTGGCCAATAGCTGTCTACAAATAGGGGGTTCTTAACAGGCTTAAGGACAGGAACTACGATGCTATCCCTCCACAGAGAAGGGAAGTCGCCCTGGAGTGGATACAGTTAAACAGCTGGAGAAGATGTTGTCATTGTGGAGCACTGAGATGTTGAAGCAGTTCGTTATGAATGGAATCTGGGCCAGGGGCCGTATCATGAGAAGAAGATAGAACAGAAAGAAATTCCCATTCAGTAAAAGGTTTGTTTTAAGATTCTGACTCACAAGGGGTAAAACATAAGATGAAAGCTTCAGCCATCAGTTTCTGGTGAAGGAAAGCAGCTGGATAGGAGGCTGATGCCAGTGCAAAATGGGTCGCAAGGTAGTCTGCACAAGCTAATGGGTCCGTACAAAGGCCATCTGGGAGGTGAAGGCCTGTGAGGGTGGACTGCCAATGGCAACCTTGGAGAGAGCGAAGTGTAGCCCATACTCGTGACAGAGGGAAAGAAACGAATCGTTCCCAACATATCCACTTCCTCTGTTTGATTCAATAACGTGCTTTAGCGCAGAGGCGTTTAAAGGTAGTAAGTCTGGCTACGGATGGGTGCCCCTTAAGGTGTTGCAAAGCTCAACAGCGATCACGGATTGCAATGGCAATGGCTGTACTCCACCATGGGACTTGCCGGCGACTTAATGGCCCAGATGAACGCGGGACAGCAGGGCTAGCAGCGCTAACAATCGCGTCAGACACGTCATGTAGGATGTCATCAATACAACCCAACAAAGAGGGAGAAAACAAGACCTGTTTAGTTTATAGAGGCCAATCGGTGCGTTGGAAACACCAACAAGGTAACATGTCATTTGGGGAGCGGGAAGGGAGAGAGATAATCAATTGGAAATGGTCACTATCACAAAGGTCGTCGTTTGGCGACCAGTGTAATGAACGGAGGAGAGAGTGCAAAGAAAAGAGAAAGATCAATGGCATAAAAGGTATCATGACCGGCACTGACATGACTAGGAGAGCCATCATCAAGAAGGCACAAGTCGTGGTCTGCAATAAACTGGTCTATGAGAAGACCTCGTCTAGATGGAAAGGCACTGCCTCACAAGGGATGATGAGCATTAAAATCCCCAAAAAGGAAGAAGGGAAGACGATGTTGCTGAAGGAGGGCAGTTAAGGCAGCAGGTGTAAGAGTCCTGTCAGGAGGGAGGTAAAGATTGGAAACCGTGACCTCAGAGTCTAGGTGTACCCTAACAACAACAGCTTCCAATATAGTTTGAAGAGGAATCCACCTGCTAGCAATGTCTGTATGGACCAACGTACAAACGCCACCAGAAGCCCGTGAGGGTCCGACCCGATTTCGACAGAAAACACTGAACCGACAGAGGGTCTGTGAGTGATCATCAGTAAAATGAGATTCCTGTAGAACCACACAAGCTGCAGAGTAAGACGAAATAAGGGATTTCAATTCTTGAAGGTGATGGTAGTATCCATTACAGTTCCATTGGATAACCACTGAACAATGATTTCAATGGAGGTTGAACAGGCTAAAGCCAGTCATACCACCCAGTCACCATCTGTCACCGACAAGGAGGAGGCGACATCCATGAACGACAGAATCCGGATGGGACCTCTGCTGATTGGTTGGTTGGGTGTGGGATTGAAGGGACCAGACTGCTAAGGTCATCGGTCCCTTGTTCCACGACAAAATCACACGAAATAAAAACTGTCAATCGTTAAAAACGGAGAACTGAGACAAGGGACGACACAATACGAGAAAGACAGACAAAGACCAGACAAACGGAACTAAAATCACACCGAGTGTGAAGGTGGTTGGCCGACCATGAAAATAAGGAAAAGCCTACCACCAAATGACATTAAAACCCACAGTTTAAAACCACAGGCGTAAGGCCCAAGTCAATACAGGAAAGAAAAGGACAAACACTCAAATCATACGATAAAAAACCCCTGAATAAAACTCAACACGAGGACCTCTGCTGACACCAGAGGCTCTTTGTCTCGGACTTTTGTTTCTTCTTTTCTCTTTGAGATCTAGGAGGGCCGTGTGGCATAAAGGAGCAAGCTGCTGCAATATCGCGAACAGAAAGACCGGGCAACCTGGGGGCCGACAGACCGCGGCTCTCGCGGTCGTCACGATGCAGCAGAGCTTTGGCCTGGAAGGTGCTGGGAAGGGGCATCCTGAATAGGCGCCTTGACCGGCAGACGCCGAAGGAGTGGGACACTTTTCCGGCTGGAGAGGGGAGCACCGCCCAGAGAAGAAAGTGCTGGAGCTGCAGGGGAGGGGGGAGGCGAGGGGTCCGAGATGGGGGTGAGGAAGGGGTGAAGATGAAACCAAAGCATAACTAGATGTCATGGACACAGGCTGAAGACCTGGATACTTCTTACGGGCCTCTGTGTAGGTTAATCAATCGAGGGACTTATACTCCTGTATCTTCTTTTCCTTCTTATATACTGGGCAATCGGGTGAACGTGGAGAATGACTACCATGACAATTTACACACACAGGAGGGGTAACACATGGAGTGGACGTCCACAGTCACCACAGAGAGGGGCCTGTGAACAGCAGGAAGACGTGTCCAAAACGCAAGCTCATAGGTGGTGGGAAGTACGGCTTCACATCACATCGATAAAACATAATCTTAACTTTTTCAGGCAGGGTATCCCCTTCAGGGTCCAAGATAAAGGCACCAGTATCAATACGACTGTCTTTAGAACCCTTCTGAACACGCCGAACAATCTGAACACCCCGCCATCCGAGATTGTCCCGAAGTACCTCATCAGTTTGAAGGATGAGGACCGTGTGAAAAATACACATTGATCCAAGATGGGTACAGGCACAAAGGGCCATAGTTTGGGCAAGTGAAGCAATTTTGATCAGCAACAAACCTGACCTCATCTTGATCAGGGAGTCCACTTCACCAAAATTGTCTTCCATGTGTTACACAAAATATAAAGTTGGTATTGGTGAAAGTATCCCCATCAGTCCTGGTGCAAACTGGATAACGGGGGAAGTGCTTCGCCAGTAGCCAACGGGCCTGACCCTCTTCCCAGGGGGTAGTCATGGAAGGGAAGGCCGAAGCGGGCAAGAGAAGAAGCACTTTAAGAATCAGTTCTACGCTGAGAGACAGCTGCAGAAGAACAGCCAGAGTTCTGGACCCATATGCATTTCATTTGCATAGCGTCCGCCCTGATACCACCAACTCAGATCAGGGGCTCTCCTCACAGGTGCCACCTAACCACAGCAAGGGCCATCTGGCATGGCCGACATTGCCAGGAGTTCCGATGCTCCAGCATGACGAGCAACCACTCCAAGGCATGCATGAGGAGGTCACAGCTCAGGTATCAGAAGTGTAATCCCTGTGTGTTCAGGGGGCTCAACCAAAAGGGTACATAGCGGCCCCACCACATGGGCTGGCTACCGTGCTGGCTATGCAACCTAGTATCAGACAACGACGTAAAAGAGAAGGTGGAATGTACTAGGAGACACTAGGTAAGGTGCTCTTCCCCAAATGGTTCACACTATGGAGCAAAAATTTAGGAATGGGGGTCAAACCCCAGAGGGGGACCAGGGAATGCCAATAGGAGGAGCTGATTATGCAACAAAGCCAAATTGTAAAACCAACAGAACCAGGAGGTTAGCAGGGGCCAACTTAAGCAAGGCCGCCAAGAGAGGGAGAGGAGAGGGCGAGGGGAAAGAAACAAGGAGGGGAAAGGAGGGGAAATGAAAGGAAATGCAGCCCTGGAGAGAAAGAAGGCTGCAATAGCTCAGGGCCCCTTGCTCGCCACACACGTATCCACAAAAAAGTTGTGGACCCCATAGGGGGGCAAGAAAACTGTCTGGGTCATTACAAGGTCATAGTCGACCTTTTTCATGACCCTATGGACAGCTGTCACGCTCTGCTCAGCGAGGAAAGACTGAATCTCCTCGTCAATCAATCCATCAAGTGATCTAGTAGATACCACACCACGAGATGAATTCAAAGTGCAGTGAGCCCCCACCTGGACAGGGAACGTGTACAGGAGTGTGTCGCGAAGGAGTTTTTGTGCCTGAAAGGCGCTCTCAGTTTCCAACAACAAGGTACAGTTACGCATCCTGGTGCAAGACTTGTCAGATCCACCTATGACATCTACGCAATTATGAATAACGAAGGGGTTGACAGATGAAAAATCTTTTTCATCCTCAGATCTAGAAACTACGAGAAACTTTGGGGCAGGCGGCAGTACTTTTGTCACTGGTGGCCGGTCATGTTTCCGTTTTTATGGCAGAAGTCGAGAGAGGAGAAGGAGAAGAAGAAGAATTCATTGCGGATGAATCCCCTATGATTGCCACAATCTCAGATGGCGTGCTCCTTCCTTGTTGGGACCCTCCTAGAGGGTGCTCCTGCCTTAGGTGAATGTTTACACCTCAGGTCACACTTCCCGAGAAATGGACTGAGGGAACAATCGGCATAGTCAGAAGGTGTCAGCTCAGGCGATCATCCCTACCCGGGCCTGGCCTTTACCAGGGGGTACGTGTGAACCTTACGTGCCTACCCAGGGCGTACGGAATTACGCATTACGCCGTCACCAGCTATGCGTGTGAATGCGTGGGTCGGCCTTCAGGCACGCACAGGGAGGAAAGAAGAATAGAAAAAAAGGGAGAGAGGGAGGGAAAGGACAGACTGTTTTAAACGCTGAGCTGGAGACAATAGGGCGGACAAAAAGGTAAGGAGGAGGCAGGGAGGGAGGAGAAGTCGAGGATGAGGAAGAGGAGGAGGAGGAGAAGTCGAGGAAGGGAAGGGCAAGTCGAGGAAGAGGAGGAGGAGGAGGAGGAGGAGGAGGAGGAGGAGAAAGTGATGATGAGGATGAGAAGGAGGAGAAGGCGAGAAATAGGAGGAGGAGGAGGAGAATGCAAGGAAAAAAGGAAGGAATACAGTGATGGAGGGAGAAGGACAAAGGAAAGAAAAACAAAGGAAGGAAAACAAAGGAATGAAAAGGAATGGAAGGAAAAAGAAATGAAAGAAAAACAAAGAAAGGGAGGAAGAAACCAGAATAATCCAAAAACAAAAATGACATCAAACGTAAGTCGTTGAACCGTTCGTCTCCGGACACAGTCGCAAACTACCCCCTTGAGGGGGAGGGACTCCTTTTAGTCTCCTCTTACGACAGGCAGGAATACCTTGGGCCTATTCTGACCCCAAACCCGCTGGGGTTGAACGAAGCGTAGCTCCAAAATTCGGTATGGAAGAAATGCAATCCTTAGTCGTACTTTATGTGGGTCGCAGGAGTGGAATAAGTAGCTTTTTAATCTTCAGGGCATTGTAGCCTGAATAGCATGCAACACGTGACAAGAACTTGTGAGAACGTCGTATAGGTCTCAGTATTGGAAAGATGTAAACGCCAGATGGCAAATACAGTCGTGTAATTTCCCGTTTTACGTTAGCCAGAACTGCACCCTCAGATTGTCGGATTTTATTAGATCCTAATCACACCTCTGCTGGTGTTGAAAATCATCTTCCGTTATCCGAAAGTGAGTCACGTACGAGTCTTCGGTACAATATATTCTCGATGATTCGTGGTAACCTTTAACAGCAAGATTACAGTTAATGTGTTGCCGAATTTATTTGATGTTGTGCTCACCTACAGACTGAAAAATGAAGAAACACACACATCTGAAACCCCTTCATGCAACCATCACACTACCGACATAGCCCCAGTTGGTAGCAGTAGTAATAATAGCTATGCAACTTTTGTCCACTTATCACAGCCCAAGATATATCCACTAAAGCAACTAACCGTGAGATGCAGCATCCCTCTCTAACAGATTCTTTGACGTTAAAAAGTAAAGTTACACTTACAATTCCCGATAATGATTTATCCTACGGGTGGTTTCCGACAAAGCTGAGATTTCAATCTATTGATACCAAAATATATCCCGATGACTTTTCATTCACAAAATGGCACAAACGCCTCTTACCGATCTGTTTCTTGCAGTCTGCTTCATATAATGTCGGCCGATATGCCAATAAAAACATATGAATTTCAGCAATTATCCGAAATGTGCACGATCGGGCGGTAACATCGGCTACCCTGTGACCGCGCACGTAGCGACTTACTGGTTTGGAAAGATCTTCGGTCGATGTAAAATGCACAGATACCGTCGTCGACGTGACCGCAGCCTTACAGGAATGTCTTACTGCACGAAGTCTTTAGCAGGCATACAGGCCACCGAGCTTCCCATATTGCTGACCCATTTTCTGCCATTTGGTAAAATTATCTTTTTCCATACTGAAGGCACTCTTCCCTCTAGCCTCTTAGCACTTCCACGCGCTCGTTGCCATGTCTACGTGATTCCTCTTCGTTGCTGCTATCGCTGCACAGACCCTCTCCCGCGAGAAGGGAATTTTGGTATCCTGTCAGTACGAAATATGGTCAATCTGTCGACCCAGTGACTCAAACCCCCAGTGACACAAAAGCCAACAGCACAGTGTCAACAGAGCTCACATCTGTCCACTTACTCACTTACGAACTAGAGTTTCAGTTGGCAAACCAACTCTTCAGGGCACCAAACGGGCGATCCAGGTAGTTCGTATGTGGGTCTACGTGCGAGATGCGCCTATTTTCTCACAGCAGGGCCACGAAAGATTGGAAAACTTCACCGCATCGATCCCGGATCCTGTAACGGTCTGTTCCAAATCGTGACTGCTGTACACACTATTCTGATAACCTCTTCGGCAAAGTGTGTTCGCTCTGTCGTGTAACGCATCCTGTTCTTATCGGTGACGATGTCCACAAATAACTTACTGTTATGAAGAGTTTGTAGCACTTGTTCAGCTCTCCACGAGTGCCTGAGTTCATTATCAAGCAAAGGTACCCAAGTATTGCGACACAAAACAGATTCTCCATTTGTTCCAGAATTGTTAACAGGGAGGATGGAAGTTCATGTTCCTTGTTACAACGAATAGTCTTAGAACGATGTCCGAATTTCAGTATTTTTCCGCTGTTGCCTTCTAATATCAGCATTCCGCCTTCTGTTCTCTACGTAAGTGAATTTCATTTCGTTCGATTCCCAGAGACCGATGATACGCTGTTCTTGCTCTCTAAACTGGTTTCCTTATCTTTCGAATTTGTCACTGTCTTACACCGTTGTTGCCGTAGATACCGACTCAAAGCGACCTAAGTCTGTGTTGTGAAGTTGTGGGACCTTTTGTCTCTCCGCATCGTCGAGCAATTTTGTTACTGAAATGTTATGCCCCGTCCTTCGCGTTTTATGAACATTGGCTGCATAACACTTGTGAATACCCTTTCCGGTAATATTCAGTATTCCTCTTCCATAATTTCGATGTACTTTCTGACTGCCAAAACGAACAGGTTTTCCACTCGATCACAGAGCTGCATGTTTTGCTTTAGCTGCTTCCGCTACTGCTGTCGTGCGTGTAGAAGCAAACTGTTGATCACAGCCCACTGAAACTCGTGTCGCGCCAGTAAAGGGTAAACTGTGGCACCCACCGACCTCCAACGGATTGCAAAAACAAATTAATTCTTTTCCGAAACTGTTACTCCCTTCACCGCCGCACCTCCCCCTCACAAAAAGTATAAAGGTAAAAGTTTCACCACCTCTACATCTCGAATGTTGGCTTCCTAAAATTCCTCGTCATGTTATATTAATTTGTACTTCAGTGTTACTGGCTATTAGCCAAAATGTTTCCTCACGTTATCGACGTGTACCACTGAAGCTGAGTATACAAGTATGTCGTACGACACAGGTTAGGAGACGAGACGTGGTAAACGGCGAGTATCGAGAAAAACCAACTCCTCCTAAAAGCTTAAATGCTTCTGCATTTCCATAGCATATTTTAAATGAATTAAGAAAAGGTGTTAGAGAGTAGTTGTCGTATCGCTATCATGCACAGTCGTCTAATTATAAATACCACTATAACGTAGCAAATTATTACTAGTTGTCATCTTGTAATGATTGCGTCGCCAATAGGAATTCAGTATTCGCCGCGCCTTTGATTAGGCTTTGCGCCTTAGATCTAGGAGACGATATAGTCGCCTTGGAGCCGTATTCCGGTTAACGTTTGTTAAATCTCAAGAATCAAATTTGTAGTTGAAAATTATTAAATTCGCGCAGTTGATCGGTTCTCTCATTGCTGACGAAAAGCGACTGCAGTGCTGAGAATTTTGTGGAAGTTCGAGTTTTGTGAGTGGCTTGATGTAGGAGATATTCGTGTGCGAACCTTTCAACATGAATTCCGCTTGGCATGTTTCTTGCAGATTGCTACACATTATGTTGACCACTTCTCTATAAGACGCCTACTGAACACAATGTATTGACTCAAGTAGTCGTGGGTCAGCGACTTTTTCGGACTCAGAAAACTGCCATCAAGCCCGTATTTAATATCCGGACTTTATTTACGCCATATCGCTGATTTTCCGTTAAAAGTTCACACCTGAAAGCAGCCCAAGATATTTATTCCGACCCGATATTTTCAGTGTTATGGAGGCAAAACAACTAGAAAGAAATTTTAGACTCTCCCGAACGAGACACGCAAGAAACCCGAACGCTCGGTAGTTTAACTTTCGGTTTCTGCCCATGGACTGGAGTTGTGGCTTTTTCGTGGTGGGCACTTAGCCGAATTTTCGCCAACGCTATTTCTGTTGGCTAATCCAGTATCTACCTACACACAGTGAGTGTGCAGAAAACCTGAAGACTATAGAGGTAGATGGACGTTCTCCAAAGGACAGTGAGAGCAACACGCGCCGCCACTTTTTTTCTTTTTTTTTCCCCGCACTTTGGTAGACGTTTCACGCAGGACCACGCAGCCAGCGTCACACAGAATGACGCAACCGTATTCCGCAGCACGCTGCAACACGTTTCTGCACCCAAGGAAACCTGTCTTAGCACGAGAGGCGGATGTCACAGGCGAGCAACTGTCACCGCGCACACTTCACCTTTCCCAAAACGGCAGAATAATGCGCACCGACCGGTACTTCGGAATAACTTCTGTAACATACATAATATTTTCTGGCTGTTCTCTACTTTGAAAAACACTAATTCATTATCAGTTTAGTACAACAGACTAAAATGGTTAATTTATCATCAAATTACGATTACATTTCTACGTCTAAATGTTTCCACACGGTTGACTTGCGCTTCGTTAATACACGTAATGTGAAATCAAAGACGTCACTTCATCTGTGTTACAAAATTTCTTCTGCAAAATTACAATAGCAAAGGAATACGCAGCAGTGAAGACAACGATTCATACAGAAAACCCGATACCACTGGCTGCGCGCTTGCACGGAAGTTTAAAGGTAACATCCTGAAAATGAGGATTTCGGAAATATTCCGGGAATGAAATTTACGTTAAGCAAGAGAATTCTTTCAACCTGTAAAGAGAGGCCACCTAGCTCCGAACGATATATGTGTCAACTAAGTATGAGTTGAACTCTACAAATATTCAACGCGAGTTATTGAGCCTTTAATATTGTAAAGGCGTCTCTTTTGATTTCGACGGCACGAGAGCAATTAGCCTACATCTAAGCCCTCGATGGCAATGTGAACACAAATTCTCTACCTAAACTACAAGCAATGAAATGGTTTTTAACAATAAAGCAATGTAATCCTACGTAACAACGTCATACTTTCATTTTCCGCTATCAGCTCTTACTGCAAACACTTCAGAAACACTAAACGCTAAAAAATTTTCGGTTCTTTTCATTTAACCTCTATGCTGTGCTACATTTGCAGATTTTACACGGACGAGGAACTCCGATGAAACTTGCGTAACATATGGATAAAATTTTCCGTTGCTTGTGTATAATACGAGAGCGTAATACACATCCAAATGGTCTAAAAATATTCATTCTTGTCAACCACTTACTACAGGTTTCCTCCATTTAGGTTGGTTGGTTTGAAAGAGGGGGGAAGGGACCAAACTGTGAGGTCATCGGTCTCTCGTTCCCAACAAAATTATTACACAGGGGAAATAAAAGAGATGTACAGCACGGTAACAGGAGAATGGAGGAACCAGGAGAAGAACAGGACAATCAACACTACCATGGACAAAACAGGAAAAGAAAGCCACAGAGGAGCAAGAAACAAGATAGAACAGATAAAAACATGAGCAGATGATCGTGGCTGACCCACCACGAGAACAAAAAGGAAAAAGCTAGCCACTCTGCGACACATGAAAACATCCACCACACAAGCTTTAGAGCTGAAACTTATAAAGAATGATAAAACCCACCCTCACGAATAAAACTTAAACCTAAATTAGCCAATGAGGCTTTTTCAGTTGAAATTAATGGCAACTAGTCCGGCAGCAAACCCGAAGAGATTTTCAAGACTTATTACGCCGGGAAAGCCTACGAAGTCACAACTAGTCCGGTAGCTGAAGAGTCCGTCACAGGGCAGCCAAAGGAGGACAGCTCACCAAGATATGGGCCACCGTCAGCCGGGCGCCACACCGAAACTGACTGAGGTGGGTAATCACGGTGCAGGAGGCAGCCATGTGTCACACAAGCGTGGCCAATGCGGAGCTGGCAGAGAACCGCAGAGTCCATACGAGAGGCCCACATGGAGGGTTGCCACACATTCGAAGTCTCCTTAGTGGCACGCAGTTTGTTGTGCATGCTGAGGTTAAGCCTTTTCGTCTCCCAAGCCGCAAAACCTTGCGGCGTAGTACAGCAAGCTTGTCAGTTGCAGAGAAGCCGATCTCCATGAGTGGTTTCCACGTAGCCTGTTGGCCAATCTCTCAGCAAGTTTGATGCCTGGGATTCCGAAGTCACCAGGGGTCCAGAGAAACACCAATGAACGACCGAACCGTTCCAGGGCGTAGATGAACTCCTAGATGATCGCTACCAACGGATGACGAGGAGAGCACTGGTCGATACCTTGTAGGCTGCTCAAGGAGTTGGCACACAGGAACGACTCCCCAGAGCATGAACACATCTGCTCAAAAGCTCAAGATACAGCCAACAGCTCCGCCATGGAAGAACTGCAGCCATCGGGAAGGAATGCTGTTCATTATGTCCTCCATGGACATACGCGACGCTGACGAGAGCATCAGCCATCGAGCCATCAGAGTAAACCAATTTGTCGCCTCAGTACGTGTCAAGAATAGAGATGAAGTGACAGTGGAGAGCCGCAAGGTTAATGGAGTCGTTAGGGCCACGTGAAAGATTTAGACAAAGCTGTGGCTGAGGCTTACAGCATGGAGATGTACGTGAATGGACCTCGAGGAGAGGTAGAACAGGCAAGGACTCCAGACAGAAGCAATCGAATGCAAACCGTAATCATTAACCCCCTGATCTGGGTTGCTGTTGTGGGGGCTGGAATGCCGTGGGCAGGGAAAAGGAGAGGGTAATTTGTATACTCAGGAGAACTACAAATGTGTGCAATGTAACTGGCGAGCAATTTTGCACGTCTAATTTATAATGGAGGGATCCCAGCCTTCACCAGTACACTGGTCACCGGACTCATCCTGTCGCTAATCGAACCCCACAGTGGTGCACAGGGTCGAGTAAATTCAGCGCTGAGGGCACTGCCGAACCCTAAATCACACTCCCATAGTCAATTCGTGATTGGACAAGGGCTCTGTAGAGCCACAGCAGCGTAGATCTATCTGCACCCCAGTTCGTGTTGCTCAGGCGTCGGCGGGCATTGAGGTGCTGCCAGCACTTCTGCTTAAGCTGACGAAGATGAGGAAGCCAAGTCAATCGAGCAACGAAAACCAGTCCTAAGAATGTGTGTGTCTCCACTACAGTGAGTGGATCGTCATGAAGGTAAAGTTCTGGGTCCAGATGAATGGTACGACGCCGACAGAAGTGTATGACACACGACTTTGCGTCTGGAAACTGGAGGCTGTGGGCTATAGCCCATGCCTGCACCTTGAGGATGGCTCCCTGTAGGTGATGCTCAGCAACACCAGTACTGGAGCAGCAGTACTAAATGCAGAAGTCGTCTGCATTCAGGGAAGGTGAGATGGAGAGTCCAACAAACAGCTGCTCCTAGATCGTTAAAGGCCACTAAAAATAGAGACACTAAAAATAGAGACACTCAATACAGAGCACTGTGGAACTCCATTCTCCTGGATATGGGTCGTACTATGGAAGGCACCAACTCGGACATGGAGTGACAAGACGTTTCCGATGAACATCCAGAGTGGCCCCAGAGACACTACTCATACAATGTGACAAGGATGTGATATCGCCAGGTCGTGTCATATGGTTTTCGTAAATCAATGGAGACAGCAATCAGGCGTTGGCGTCTGGAGAAGGCCGTTTGGATGGTAAACTCTAGGGACACAAGATTAGCAGTGGTAGAGCGACCCTGGCAGAAACCACCCCGACATGGAGCCAGTAGGCCATGTGACTAAAGGGACCCAACAAAACCGCCCACATACCATACATTCCAGCAGCTTATGAAGAACGTTGGTGAGGCTAATGGGCCGACAGCTAACCATGTCAAGCGAGTTTTTACCGGGTGTGAGCACCGGAATGATGTTGTTCCTTGCAATTGCAATGGAAAGACGCCACTGCTCGAGATCCGGTTGAACATGACGAGATGATATCGCTTGTAGTCAGATGAGAGACATTTAAGTATCTGGCTGTGGATCCGATCATGTCCAGGAGCTCTGTCAGGGCAATATGCAATTGCACTGAGGACCTCCCACTTTAACTGCGGCTGGACGAGAACATCACCTCAGTCAATACACGCCACAGTGAACCCTATAACGCCGCATTTATAGTGTGTGAAAGGCTGGGGGTAATTTTCCAGGGCAGAGTGCTCGGCAGAGTGCTCGGCAGAGTGCTCGGCAGAGTGCTCGGCAGAGTGCTCGGCAGAGTGCTCGGCAGAGTGCTCGGCAATCGCGTTTGTGTCTGTAGATAACACGCCATTTACGCTAACACCAGTAACACTTGTTAAGGTCTGGTACCCAAAAAGATGATTGATCTTTGCCCAGACGTGGGAAGGTGACGTATGGCGTCTAATGGTCGAGATGTATCTCATCCAACTTTCCTGCTTCCGTCGTTTGATAAGTTGCCAAACGCGGGCACAGAGCTATTTAAAGGCTACTGTATGAGGTGCTCCATGGCAGGGTGCTGCTTATGCCACTGTAGAGATCTCCAGCGCTCCTTAATTACTTCAGCATCTTCCGGCGACCACCAAGGGACTGCCTTACGCCTTGAGCACCATGAAGAACGAGGGATTGAGTTTTCTACTGCAGAAACAATTGCTGTAGTAACTTGCTCAACCATCACTTAAATGTAACTGTGTGGGGGAAATTAAACGGTGACAGCAGAGGTGAAAGATTCCCATTCCGCCTTGTTTAAAGCCAATCTGGGCAGCCGTCCATGAGCATGATACTGGGGCAGTGACAGAAAGATGGGGAAGTGGTCACTACCACACAGGTCGTCACGTGTTCTCCAGTGGGTTGATGGGAGAAGTCTTGGGGTTTGAAGTGACAAATCGATGGCTGAGTAACTACCACGAGCCACACTGAAATGTGTAGCAGTCCCAGTATTTAAGAGGCGGAGGTCGAACTGAGACAAAGATTCGACATCTCTGTCTTGGCCAATAAGCACAATGACAACCCACAAGGGGTTATGGTTGATTAACTCCCTAAACCTTTCCCACTTTTCGGAGATTTTACCAATCAGTGCAGCTAATACATCTAGGGGTTCGACACCATCTGGAGGAAGGTATATATTGCACAGTAAGATCCTCCATCGTCCCTATTCTGATAGCCACAGCTTCAAGGGGGATTTGAAGGGGCACAGGTTCACTACAGACAGTTTAGGACATAAACGAAAACTCCACCTGACACCCTATTATAGCCGCTACAGTTACTGTAATATCTGTTTAGCCATGGAGGGCAGAGGGTCCGCATTGTCAAAAACCAGCTTTCCTGGAGGGCAATACAGATAGCAGGTGTAAAGCCCAACTGTTGCCGTAGCTCATCCAGGTGGTGGAATAAGGTCTGTAATTCCACTATAGAATGACGTCATCGTGACACTGTGAAAGCATGGAACATTCAATGAAGTGGTTTATGCCTCAGGCAATAAGCCGGCGGCAGCATGTGACTCTGAGCAGTCTATAACCGTCATGTCTGTGTGTGTGTGTGTGTGTGTGTGTGTGTGTGTGTGTGTGTGTGTGTGTGCATGGGATGGTGATTTATGCATTTACTGAGGACCTATATCCCGCCAGACCCTCACACACACACACACACACACACACACACACACACACACACACACACACACACACACACACACACACACACACACACACACACAGCTTGGTCCTAGTGGTTTTATTTTTGGATTTCTCTCACTGCACCTTGGGTTTCCCTGGCTGGGAGAACTTCACTGATTCAGTCTCCTGGACTGAGAATGAGCGTGAAGCCCTTCTACAAGCTGCTTTTGGGCTCTTCAGTCACTGGCAGGTGTCAAATTTCCCACTAGGAGAAACCTGGGAAGGGGACCCCTTCCTAGCGAGAGAAGCGAGGAAGACTTCTGTTCCCTTCCAAGATGGAGAAGCATATGTCCCCGATGGTTGGAGGAGTGTTGCTTCCAAAGTAGGTGGTGCAGGAGCAATAGGGAGGGAAATGCCCTCCACCATCAAGGAACATCTTTTGGCTCTGAGAGGTGGCTATGATTGGCAGAGCTGATCGTATTACGCCGATGTTACAACAGTCGTGGTACAATGTCACAGGCACAGGATGCAGGCATTCAAATTTTCTCTTAGCCCCAGTGTAGGTCATTCTGTCCAGTGTGTTTTAGTCCATGATTTTCCTTTCTTTCTGGAGAATCCTGCAGTGTAGTGAGCAAGGCGAATGATACTCTCCACAGTTTGACAGATTGGAGGCGTGGCACATGTAGTATTGGGATGTGAAGGGCATCCAGAATCTTGACATGTGACGCTGGATGTACAGCTGTATATGTCCTAACTTGCAGCTCTTAACGCACCGCATCGTGTGAGGAACATTGGGCTTTACAACACAGTATTAGACCGTCACGTTGACCTTCTCTGTCAATGTATCACCCTCGAAGGCCAAGACGAAAGCAGCGGTGGCAACCTGATTATACCTCGGACCCCAGTGGACACGCTGGACGAAATGAACACGGCGCCACTCCAAATTTGCGCGCAGCTCATCGTCAGACTGCAAAATAAGGTCCCTGTAAAATATGATACCCTCGACCATATGTAAGCTCTTGTGGTTACAGAAACATCCCCAGCTTGTCATAAGCGAGTAAATACCGTGACTGGGCATACATGGGGAGTTAATGGCACAGGCATCAGAGGGTGTGGTCAGAGGGCTACAACTGACAGGGTACATAGCGGCCCCCCTACAATGGGCAAGCTACCGTGCTAGATGTCAGGTGCAACCAAGCGAACAAGTCCATTATAATCGTCGGTATAGAAAACGATACTGCACAGTTTATGGAAAAATACGCACCCAGGAGGGTGGCCTCGCCCAACAGTAGGAGAATGAGCAGAAGTGCAGATCCACGTCGACAAAGGATGCGGTAAGTCTGAGCACATGAATGCTATACTCCATGTAAGGCGTCCTTCCTAAATTGGCTCGCTCTTCGGGAAAATTTTGAAAAATTAAGGCCAATTCATAGAGGGGACCACCACATATAGGCCAAAACGTGAGACTCCTTTTAGTCGCCTCTTACGACAGGCGGAAATACCTCGGGTCTATTCCAACCCCTGGACCTGTAGTGGGGGGGGGGTCTCCATTTACCTCGAAGTTTTGGTTTTTATGCTTAGTCTGCTAACTACGACAAAAGGTGTGTAAATATGGCGCGAACGGGACTGGGCTGCACTGAAAATCGTTCTGCTAAGGCCCCTCCACACGCACTATTATATCTGTCGGCCGACCGACCAACGGACCAATTTCGTAACCGCTTGCACAACGCAATCACGGTGCCTCATGTGATTTGTTCGTATGATAAATATCTACGCGATTCCGGTTGGTTTTACAAAGGAACAGAAACTGGAGTTTGCCAGCATTTATCTAGGATTTTCTGGCCTTGTTACTCAAACCAAGGCAAAGATGCGACTAATTGCAGGAATGAAATTTAACTACGTTGTTACTTAGACGGTAGCTAATGATATTCGTAATTATTTAAGAACTGCTGAGCATCAAACCGTTTTTAACCAAAAATGAATTCATCATAGGTTGTAAGCTCCGAGGAGAAACATCTCGCTACATTACGATTTCTAGCCAATGGTAGGGTTTGAGCGCACCTCTAATTCAGGGCTGTTGTATCCCTACAATTGACTAAAGTGATTCATTTCCCTGCAAAGCGATTTATACTTGACTGAAGAAGTACAGCACGGTTAAGCAAAATAAAAGACGTTGACATAAACGTTATCAATTCCAATAAACAATGCGAAAGTAACTTACATACTTCGTAAGACAAATTACTACAGCAATTGTTATAAACAAATGCAAAAAGCATTTAACAGCTATACATTCATCAGGATATAATACTTATTAATACACCCTCACACCTTTTTATAAAGTTCTATCCTGCAGCCCTTTTTCCTGGGCGTAGACTGGTGACGAGAGATATGAAATCCTGTCGATTTGATTTCGGAGTTCTCTTCTCTACAGCCAACACAGTGATGCTTGACAGTGTCATTTGTCATTGTGTTGTGGAAGTAGGCTTCAACGCGTTTCAACGTACTCACGCTTGTTTTGCAAGACACGGTGGTTCGTGGAATTGCAAGAAGCAACGACAGTCATTACACTCCTCCGGAGAACACGTTTTTTAAATCAATTGTTTACAATGGACTGAAGGATGTCATGAAGCTCCAGACATTTATCCTCACTGCTGTAAATAAAGTTTCTTCTCTTCAGTTTCTCATTGTCAAAGGATACATTTTAAGTAGCTTTTCAACATTACGCATAGGGAAATTGTTTCACGGTAGTCCTGGAATCTAGTTTCCGTGTTTACTATTACTGTGTCGATTACCTCTAATACTAGCCTTCTCCATTTCTAAATACATATTTCTGTTTCGTTACACTAGTTCAAATACTCCTGCTGAAATTGTAAGGCTCTTTCTTACCTTCCACTTTGCGTTTCATACATATTAGTCTCTCACTAGCCTTAATGCAGTTTTCTATTTCAGGCTTACAGATTTACTTTGCAAAATGTCGAACAAGATACTGGTATGCTGGAAAATCTATTTGTACACCTGCAGTAGAAAAAGAGAAGTCTGGTGATCAAGTATACAATTTAGCCCAATTGGTCGATGTAAAGAAATATAATCCCAGTCTTGCTTGTATTTCACATTCAATGCTGCTCATGTCCGTGTAGTGAAGAAAAATGGTTTTAACAGCGTGTGAATGAAAATACCTTGTTTCGCAAGGACCTTATAATTTAAATCCCCCTTCCCCCTGAAGTTAACTTGTTTTACCGCAACGGCTATGATTCGTGAAATACTGGTTTGCTATAAAAAATTTTAATTGCGTAATTTTTAGAAGCATAGAGGATGGTCCAACTGATGTGCACAGCAGTGGATACAGACTGCACGAGGGTGTGCCTCTTTCACTATAGGATGTACACAATTTTTCCGTGTTATTGCACTACAGCCGTCTTATGTTTGCGATACTAGTTTGTTTTTATCAATATTCTAACTGCTTAGCACTTGCAGCTAAACAGTGGCTATGCCTTGTGCACACCAGTTTTTAGCTAAGTCATAAAACCACATCCATCTCATATTTCTCCTTATTTGCAAAACGAAAAATTACTAATAGCTTACTTCAGACATCCGTTATTTCGTCGGCTTGTACTGACAAAGGACTTAATTTCACTTGAAACTTGCTCTAGAGGATTATTTTAACTTCACTTGAAATCTGTTCTTTAACAACATCCATAATACAAGTTGTTAAATGATTGTCAGAAAGTGGCTTCAAGTACTCCATGATGCTAAATAATCTTTCGTGAGTGTTCGTATCCAGCGAAGAATTTCAGAAGTTCTAAAAATTTTATTCACTCATGCCTCAGATTCCTCACGAGTTCGGAGACAACTTTTGCCATGCTGAAAAGCAGATAGTCGTAATGCATCTATTCCGCTTCTGTTTCTGTAACCTTCTCGTTGTGTTTCAATGTTCCAATCGTGCTGCTTGTGAAAGAGCATGGTCAATTCTTACTGTGCTTAGCTGATTGTATTTAACAGTTGCTGTAACATGTGAAATTGAACCTTGGTCCTTTTTAGCATTCGAAATAAAATTTTGATGCCTCTTCGCCTAGTCCCCACTTACGCGATCAACCGTCAACCATTCCAAATAACACACAGTAAGAACAAAAGTTGTTCCTTACAACGCTGCCACTTTACCACCGTTTTGAATTTTACTATTGTGTTTGAAAGCTTCTTACAAATTTTCCCTAAAATTTGATACACAAACTGCGTCAGCTTTCTTTCTTACACTCTTGCAAACACCACAATTGCATTGTGTGTGTATTTGGAAGAAAAGCGGTAGAGAAACAGTAAACACTTGAATGAAGCCCTAGGTATTACGTCAAGATAGTAAAAGAATTCAGCAAAATTTGTTACGAGAGCTACAAGAGGAGGAATTCAAGTCTTAACATATAAATTACTTATGAATGGATGAGATTATTTCAGTATTTGCTCAGTAACGTGGATTCTCATGTTACAAAACAGAATGTTTTCTGGACATACAGCATTTCTAAGAATATACTGTGTCACTGCGATTTCTTGATACATGACAGCTACTCTGGTTTATGACACGGCACATTAATATCACATTGTAATCAACCAAAATAATTTCAGAAACGTGTCAAGCGATTTATAAACCGATGAAGGTGGAATATGTGAAGGTAAATAAACGTTTAGTACACTTTATGGGGACTATAAGAACAATTTTTAATTTTAAATAGTGTTACCACAACGGCAAAATTAATACAAAGTTCGAAACAGATGAAGCGCTTTTTAATTTGTCGCATCCAGAATCTAAAAACAGACAAAGTAGAAAGGAAAGCTAAGAAAGAATTTTTGAGTGTGACCACATCCTCTATTCCGGCTTGCTGCATGTATGTTTCCAGATGTAGGGATGGATGGCTGTAGCTGTGATTGTGGACATGAAGTCGAGTGCAGTATATTCCACCTCCCATCAACACACAAATGATAGCATGCATTATGTCCCCCCCCCCTCCCACCCATAGCCCAAGCTACTTTATTTTTAAAAATTCGACGAAACTAACTTTGAAGCCATATTTACAAACACACTCCAGACACGTCCAACAGCTGTAGCGACGCCAGTGCTCGAAGGTGAAAAGAAAGCCTCACGCCACAAGCCCGAAGTGCGGCACTCAATGTTACGAGCGTTAATGGGTAACATCGTGTGACAGATACCACGTGTAATCTACTCTAGCGCCCTCCGTACCAGCAATCGACGTGGATCACTTCTGGATATTAGACAGACTCACAATCTACAAGTCGACAGAGAACTCTCAGGGCGGACTTTCCAGCAATTCGCTGGGATAGGGAAAACAGTTTCAGTTAAGCTATCAAGAAAATTTAATAAACGCGATATTCCACTTCAGCAAGAAAGATGGCACACTAGCGTCCACTGTAACGTTTCTTTCCTTATGGGTAGTTAAAAGTGAGAGAAATATTCAAATAAATGAAAAAAAATAATCTGCGCATAATTATGAGTTTAACCCCACCGTGGCATCATATTTGTAACGTGTCCTTCCTGTGGCAGTATCCGTACGCGCATATATATATAATTAACCTTTGTAATCTACTGGACCATTACTATTATTTACCCTCTATGCAAACTCTGTTACATTCTTTCAATGTATGAGATCCTGGTGTTACTGAACACCATCGTCAACCGCTGTTTTAAGGCTCGTTGACTGCACGACACTGCTGTCGATGATCTACTGGTCTTCCTGAAAACAGGCCTTCAGGTCCGACCTATGGAGAATAATTGCTTATCGCAATGTGCCGCTTAAGTATGTCGTTCATCTTGCTTTCAAATAACGTGACCACAATTTCATGATACATCTACCTAAAAAGTATAAAATCATTTAAGTAGTTCAGAGCGGTAGTATTAAAAGGTTCACTACAATAACTGCAGAGACCGATATTTATGAATGATAATCTTATTATTCCATAAAAAAATAAGACGTAGGAATTTCGGCAACCCTCCTCTTAGTACATCGAATGTCAAAACAGAAGTGAATCATAAGAAGAGAAAGTCTTCGTTTCTTTACAAAATCACTTGGTTTTTTCGAAAACTTAATTTGTTTTTCCTACAGAGGTCTCCTTTTACGTTTCATACATACAAGCTCTGAGTTCTCATCAACATCTGTTACTAAATCAATTGCTTTATATATATTATTCGTGACACAAGAGTTTTTAATATTGGATAGTTCCTCTTTTTTTTTAGATACACTTCAGTAACCTTCTGAATTCTGGAAGCTACTGTATAACAGTATCTCATTCTATCATTCAGGTAAAATTGGAGTGGTTACTTGACTAGACTACACACCAATTCCTTCCTTCACACATACTTGCAAGTTAACAAAAAATGACTATTTTGGGCAAAACGTTTGTGCCTTCGTTCCAGAAGTGTGGAAATATTTTGTCCTTGTTCCGGACTGATATACTGGTTTGATCACCAAGTTGTTGAGAAAATCGGACCTAAAAAACCAATCTGAACATTTGGACTTACTTAATTTCAATGTTTCTGATTACTTGAATTGTACTGCTTCTTATAGTCTATTACATCAACTTAGAAACTTCTTCTGTGTTCTACTATGGTGCTTTTAGTGTTTCCGCATGCCGCAGCACGCAACATAGTTTTGCAGACGATAAGTGAAACTGTTTCATAGAGAAGAGAGGACAAAGAGACGATCTGGCATTAAGTCGATTCGATAGCAAATGACAAAAACGGGCGGATTTCTCAGGTTTTTACTACATATGAACACTTTTCACACTCTCCCGTGAAACGTTGCTGGTAGACCTCCCTTCATACAAAATTGTAAGTTCTTGGCTCATGTCAAAGGCAGCAAAGCCGGCTTAGGAGTCAATAATTGATAACTAAAACTTGAATAGTACTGCTTCTTCCTGTCTATATCATTACCTTGGAAGCTTCTTCTGTGTTCTACAATTTTGCTTCTAGTGTGTAAGCATACCGCAGCAAACAACATAGCGTTGTAGACGATAAGTGTAACCGTTTCATAGAGAAGAGCGGCCAAAGAGACGATCTGGCTTTAAGTCGATTCGATAGCATAAGACCAAAACGGGCGGATTTCTCAGGTTTTTACTACATATGAATACTTTTCACGCTCTCCCGTGCAACGTGGCTGGTAGACCTCCCTTCATGCAAAATCGTAAGGTCTTAGCTCATGTCCAAGACACAAAAGCCTGCTTAAAACTCGATAATCGATAACTAAAGCTTGAATTGTACTGCTTCTTACTGGCTATTACATCAACTTAGAAGCTTCGTCTGTGTTCTACTATGGTGCTTTCAGTGCCTCCGGATACCGCAGCACGCAACATAGCTTTGACAACGATAAGTGTAACCGTTTCAGGCCAGACAATCGTGTGGTTCCTGAAGAGTAGTTGCAGGGGCAACAGTCTGGATGATTGACTGATCTGGCCTTGTAACATTAACCAAAACGGCGTTGCTGCGCTGGTACTGCGAACGGCTGAAAGCAAGGGGAAATTGCAGCAGCAATTTTTCCCGAATGCATGCAGCTTTACTGTATGGTTAAATGATGATGGCGTCCTCTTGGGAAAACAGTCCGGAGGTAAAATAGTCCTCCATTCGGATCTCCGGGCGGGGACTACTCAAAAGGACGTCGTTATCAGGAGAAAGAAAACTGGCATTCTACGGATCGGAGCGTGGAATGTTAGATCCCTTAATCGGGCAGGTAGGTTAGAAAATTTAAAAACGGAAATGGATAGGTTAAAGTTAGATATAGTGGGAATTAGTGAAGCTCGGTGGCAGGAAAAACAAGACTTTTGGTCAGGTGAATACAGGGTTATAAATACAAAATCAAATAGGGGTAATGCAGGAATAGGTTTAATAATGAATAGGAAAATAGGAATGCGGGTAACCTACTACAAACAGCATAGTGAACGCATTACTGTGGCCAAGATAGACACAAAGCCCATGCCTACAACAGTAGTACATGTTTATATGCCAACTAGCTCTGCAGATGATGAAGAAATTGATGAAATGTATGATGAGATAAAAGAAATTATTCAGGTAGTGAAGGGAGACGAAAATTTAATAGTCATGGGTGACTGGAATTCGTCAGTAGGACAAAGGAGAGAAGGAAACATAGTAGGTGATTATGGATTGGGGCTAAGAAATGAATGAGGAAGCCGTCTGGTAGAATTTTGCACAGAGCTTAACTTAATCATAGCTAACACTTGGTTGAAGAATCATAAAAGAAGGTTGTATACATGGAAGTATCCTGGAGATACTAAAAGGTATCAGATAGATTATATAATGGTAAGACAGAGATTTAGGAATCAGGTTTTAAATTCTAGGGCATTTCCAGGGGCAGATGTGGACTCTGACCACAATCTATTGGTTATGACCTGTAGGTTAAAACTGAAGAATCTGCAAAAAGGTGGGAATTTAAGGACATGGGATCTGGATAAGCTGAAAGAACCAGAGGTTGTACAGAGTTTGAAGGAGAGCATAAGGGAACAATTGGCAGCAATGGGGGAAAGAAACATAGTTGAAGAAGAATGGGTAGCTCTGAGGGATGAAGTAGTGAAGGCAGCACAGGATAAAGTAGGTAAAAATACGAGGGTTGCTAGAAATCCTTGGGTAACAGAAGAAATATTGATTTTAATTGATGAAAGGAGAAAATATAAAAATGAAGTAAATGAAGCAGGCAAAAAGGAATACAAACATCTAAAAAATGAGATCGACAGGAAGTGCAAAATGGCTAAGCAGGGATGGCTAGAGGACAAATGTAAGGATGTAGAAGCTTATCTAACTAGGGGTAAGATAGATACTGCCTACAGGAAAATTAAAGAGACCTTTGGAGAGAAGAGAACCACGTGTATGAATATCAAGAGCTCATATGGCAATCCAGTTCTAAGCAAAGAAGGGAAGGCTGAAAGGTGGAAGGAGTATATAGAAGGTTTATACAAGGGCGATGTACTTGAGGACAATATTATGGAAATGGAAGAGGATGTAGATGAAGACGAAATGAGACGTAAGATACTGCGTGAAGAGTTTGACAGAGCACTGAAAGACCTGAGTCGAAACAAGGAACCCGGAGTAGACAACATTCCATTAGAACTACTGACGGCCTTGGGAGAGCCAGTCATGACAAAACTCTACCAGCTGGTGAGCAAGATGTATGAGACAGGTGAAATACCCTCAGACTTCAAGAAGAATATAATAATTCCAATCCCAAAGAAAGCAGGTGCTGACAGATGTGAAAATTTCCGAACTAATCAGTTTAATAAGTCGCAGCTGCAAAATACTAACGCGAATTCTTTACAGACGAATGGAAAAACTGGTAGATGCGGACCTCGGGGAGGATCAGTTTGGATTCCGTCGAAATGTTGGAACACGTGAGGCAATACTGACCTTACGACTTATCTTAGAAGAAAGATTAAGAAAAGGCAAACCTACGTTTCTAGCATTTGTAGACTTAGAGAAAGCTTTTGACAATGTTGACTGGAATACTCTCTTACATATTCTGAAGGTAGCAGGGGTAAAATATAGGGAGCGAGAGGCTATTTAAAAATTGTACAGAAACTAGATGGCAGTCATAAGAGTCGAGGGGCATGAAAGGGAAGCAGTGGTTGGGAAAGGAGTGAGACAGGGTTGTAGCCTCTCCCCGATGTTATTCATTCTGTATATTGAGCAAGCAGTAAAGGAAACAAAAGAAAAATTTGGAGTAGGTATTAAAATTCATGGAGAAGAAATAAAAACTTTGAGGTTCGCCGATGACATTGTAATTCTGTCAGAGACGGCAAAGGACTTGGAAGAGCAGTTGAACGGAATGGACAGTGTCTTGAAAGGAGGATATAAGATGAACATCAACAAAAGCAAAACGAGGATAATGGAATGTAGTCAAATTAAATCGGGTGATGCTGAGGGAATTAGATTAGGAAATGAGATACTTAAAGTAGTAAAGGAGTTTTGCTCTTTAGGAAGTAAAATAACTGATGATGGTCGAAGTAGAGAGGATATAAAATGCAGACTGGCAATGGCAAGGAAAGCGTTTCTCAAGAAGAGAAATTTGTTAACATCGAATATAGATTTATGTATCAGGAAGTCGTTTATAAAAGTATGTATGGAAGTGAAACATGGACGATAACTAGTTTGGACAAGAAGAGAATCGAAGCTTTCGAAATGTGGTGCTACAGAAGATTGCTGAAGATTAGATGGGTAGATCACGTAACTAATGAGGAGGTATTGAATAGGATTGGGGAGAAGAGAAGTTTGTGGCACAACTTGACTAGAAGAAGGGATCGGTTGGTAGGACATGTTTTGAGGCATCAAGGGATCACAAATTTAGCATTGGAGGGCAGCGTGGAGGGTAAAAATCGTAGAGGGAGACCAAGACATGAATACACCAAGCAGATTCAGAAGGATGTAGGTTGCAGTAGGTACTGGAAGATGAAGCAGCTTGCACAGGATAGAGTAGCATGGAGAGGTGCATCAAACCAGTCTCAGGACTGAAGACGACCACAAGTGTATCCGTATCATAGAGAAGAGCGGCCTAAGAGACGATCTGGCATTAAGTCGATTCTATAGCAAATGACACGAAAGGGCGGATTTCTCAGGTTTTTACTACATATAAACACTTTTCACGCTCTCCCGTGCAACGTGGCTGGTAGACCTCCCTTCATGCAAAATCGTAAGGTCTTAGCTCATGTCCAAGACAGCAAAGCCGGCTTGGAAGTCAATAATCGATAACTGAAACTTGAATTGTACTGTTTCTTACTGGCTATTACATCAACTTGGAAGCTTCGTCTGTGTTCTACTATGGTGCTTTCAGTGTCTCCGGATACCGCAGCACGCAACATAGCTTTGCAGACGATAAGTGTAACCGTTTCGTAGAGAAGAGCGGCCAAAGAGACGATCTGGCTTTAAGTCGATTCGATAGCATAAGACAAAAACGGGCGGATTTTACAGGTTTTAGTACATATGAACACTTTTCACATTCTCCCGTGCAACGCGGCTGCTTGTCCTCCTTTCATGCAAAATCTTAAGGTCCTAGCTCATGTCCAAGGCACCACAGCCGGCTAAAAAGTCAATAATCGTTAACAAAAACTTGATTTGTACTGCTTCTTACTGGGTATCACATCAACTTAGGAGCTTCTTTTGTGTCAAATTATTATTTTCAAATCAACAGCGCATTGCATGCACTCCTTACTAGAAACATGAATAATCTCCACAAAAATTTGGAAGTTAATTACTTTGGTGCAAGAAAGTCTCGATCATTCAGGAAAACGAATTTTCAATAACTTGTCAGCAGCCATAAAAGTTTTACTACTGTCAAAATTCAGTTTAAGAGCAGCCTAAAGGATTTATTTAACCATCTCCTCCGACACCATTAATGAATTGAATTTTTTAGTAGAACTAGGGCGTGAGCGATTGAGAGTGAGTGAGTTAGAAAGAGAGAGAGAGAGAGAGAGAGAGAGAGAGAGAGAGAGAGAGAGTGGGGGGGAGGGTGTCAAATAATAAGAGTACGATCAGAAGTACGTTTAAATTTTCATCCCTCATTTCACGTCGATGATCAGTCCACTTGCGATCTGTGGAAGGTAAATTAGCATATTAGTTTCCCACTGAGCATCTCCTCATTATGGATCATTTGCAACCGAAAATACATATAGTCTAATCTAACCGTCTTGTCTGTCCTATCTCTGTTGAAGGGTACACATGAGACAGATGCCTTCTTATTGTTGTTGTTGTGGTCTTTAGTCCAGAGACTGGTTTGATACAGCTCTCCATGCGACTGTATCATGTGCAAGCGCCATCTCCCAATACGCACTGCAACCTACATCCTTCTGAATCTGCTAGTGTATTCATCTCCTGGTCTCCCTCCTCGACCTTTACCCTCCGCGTTGCCCTCCAATTCTAAAATGGTGATCCGCTGATGCCACAGAACGTGTCCTACCAACCGATTCCTTCTTGTAGTCAAGTTGTGCCACAAAGTTCTCTTCTCCCCAATACTATTTAATACCTCGTCATTAGTTAAGTGATCTACCCATCTGATCTTCAGCATTCTTCTGTAGCACCTTATTTCTAAAGCCTCTAGTCTCTTCTTATCCAAACTCTTTATCGTCCATGATTCACTTCCATACATGGCTACACTCCATACAAATACTCGGATAACACACTTCCTGATACGTAAAGCTATACTCAATGTTAACAAGTTTTTCTTCTTCAGAAACACTTTCCTTGCCATTGCCAGTATACAATTTATATCCTCTATACTTCGACCGTCATCAGTTATTTTGCTCCCCAAATACCAAAACTCCTTTACTACTTTAAGTGTCTCAGTTCCTAATCTAATTCCTTCAGCATCACCAAACATGTTTCGACTACATTCCATTATCCTCGTTTTGCTTTTATTGATGATCATCTTATATCATTCTTTCAGGACACTCCACTCCATTCAGCTGCTCTTCCAGGTCCTTTGATGTCTCTGACAGAATTTTGTCATGAGTGAACCTCAAGGTTTTTATTTCTTGTCCATAGATTTTAATTCCTACTTCGATTTTTCTCTTTTTTTCCTTTACTGCTTGCTCAATAAACAGATTGAATAACATCGGCGATTGACTAGAACCGCATCTCACTACCTTCCCAACCACTGCTTCCCTTTCATGCCCCCTGACTCTTGCAACTCCCATCTGGTATGTGTACAAATTGTAAATGGCCTTTCACTCATTGCATTTTACCACTGCCACTTCAGTATTTGAAAGAGTTTTCCAGTCAACATTGTCAAAAGATTTCTCTAAGTCTACAAACGCTAGAAACGTAGGTGTGCCTTTCCTTAATCTAGCTCTTAAGAGAGGACGTAGGGTCAGTATTGCCTCATGTGTTCCAGTATTTCTACGGAATCCAAACTGGTATACCCCGAGGTCGGCTTCTACCAGTTTCTCCATTCGGCTGTAAAGAATTGGCTTTAGTGTTTTGCGCCTGTGACTTACTAAACAAATAGTTCGGTAATTTTCACATCTGTCAACAACTGCTTTCTTAGAGATTGGAATTATTATATTCTTCTTGAAGTCTGACGGTATTTCGCCTGTCTCATACATCTTGCTCATCAGATGGTAGAGTTTAGTCAGGGCTGGCTCTCCCACGGGTGTCAGTAGTTATAATGGAATGTTGAATACTCCCGGGGCCTTGTTTCGGCGTAGGTCTTTCACTGCTCTGCTAAACTCTTCACACAGTATATCATCTCTTATTTCATCTTTATCTACATGCTCTTCCATTTCCAAATTCTGTTTTCAAGCACATTGCCCTTGTATAGATCTTCTATATACTCCTTCCACCTTTCTGCTTTCCCTTCTTCGCTTATAACAGGGTTTCCATCTGAGCTCTTGATATGCATACAAGTGGATCTCTTTTCTCCAAAGCTTTTATTTTTATTTATTTATTGTTCCGTGGAACCATATTAAGGAGAAATCTTCATGGTCATAGAACGAGTCAATACATGAAATTATAACACGATAGTAGAAACAGATAAAATGAAATATAAAAACATATTAAGGCGACAAGTCGTAAGTTTAAATAAAGAAAATTAACTACGTAACACTGAAATTTGCATAATTTTTTAGCTCTTCCAGGAGCTCCTCGACAGAATAGAAGGAGTGAGCCATGAGGAAACTCTTCAGTTTAGACTTAAATGATTTTGGGCTACTGCTAAGATTTTTGAGTTCTTGTGGTAGCTTATTGACAATGGATGCAGCAGAATACTGCACTCCTTTCTGCACAAGAGTCAAGGAAGTGCATTCCACATACAGATTTGATTTGTGCCTAGTATTAACTGATTGAAAGCTGCTAACTGTTGGGAATACGCTAATACTGCTAACAATAAACTACATTAAAGAAAATATATGCTGTCAGGGCAATGTCAGAATTCCCAGACTATTGAATAGGGGCCAACAAGAGGTTCTCGAACTTACACCCCATATAGCTCGAACAGCCCGTTTTGAGCCAAAAATACCCTTTTTGAATCAGAAGAATTACCCAAAGAATATAATACCATACGACCTAAGCGTGTGAAAATATGCGAAGTAGACTATTTTCCATGTTGAACTGTCACTAATTTCAGATACTGTTCTAATGGTAACTAAAGCAGCATTTTAGTTTCTGGACAAGATCCTGGACATGGGCTTTCCACAACGGCTTACTATATATCCGATCGCCTAGGAACTTTAACTGTTTCGTCTCGCTTATAACATGCCCATTCTGTCTGATCAAAATATCGGTCCTTGTTGAATTGTGAATTAGAAACTGCAAAAACTGAGTCTTACTGTGATTTAGCATCAAATTGTTATCCACAAGCCATGAACTTATTCCATTAACTACATTATTTGATACTGTTTCAGTATTACACACAAGATCCTTCACTGCCAAGCTGGTGTCATCAGCAAACAGAAATATTTTTGAATCACCTGTAATACTAGAGGGCATATCATTTATATAAGTAAGAAACAGCAGTGGCCCCAGAACCGACCCTTGGGGGAATGCCCTCTTAACAGAGCCCCATTGCGAATGATTATCACTACCACTCTCAATATCGCAGAGAATTACCTTCTGCTTTCTGTTCTTAAAGTAAGAGGGGAACCAATTGTATGCTACTCCCTTACTCCATAATGGTCCAACTTGTGCAGTAATATTTTGTGGTCAACACAGTCAAAAGCCTTCGTTAAATCAAAGAAAACACCTAGCGTTCGCAACCTTTTATTTTATCCGTCCAAAACCTCACAGAGAAAAGAGAATATAGCATTTTCAGTTGTTAAACCATTTCTAAAACCAAACTGTACATTTGACAGCAAATAATGTGAATTTAAATGCTCCAGTAACATTGTATATACAACCTTCTCGATAACTTTAGCAAACACCGATGGCATTGAAATAGGTCTAAAGTTGTCAACATTATCCTTGTCTCCCTTTTTATAAAGTGGCTTCAGTAGAGAGTACTTTAATCGGTCAGGAAACCGACCACCGCTAAAGGAAAAGTCACAGATATGGCTAAGTACTGGGCCAACATACACAGAACAATACTTCAGTATTCTGCTAGATACCCTGCCATATCCATGAGAGTTCTTGGTCTTTAGTGATTTAATTATTAACTCAATCTCCCTCTTGTCAGTATCATGGAGGACCGTTTAGGGTAACAGTCTCGGAACACTTTTTTCTAAGAGCGCTATATGATTCCCTGTTGGGGCTAGGTTTCTATTTAGTTCACCTGGTACATTCAGAAAGTGATTATTAAATACTGTACATATATGCGACTTATCAGTAACACGAACATTCCCACTACGCACTGATTCTATATCGTCGACCTGTCTCTACAGACCAGCCACTTCGCTTACGACTGACCATATGGTTTTAATTGTATCCTGAGACGTAGCTATTCTATCTGCATACCACTTTGCCATACCAGTTTACATATGATTATATGAATTAAGGAGATCTACCAGCATCCTTTTACTTGCACAATCACTTTACAATTAATATTGAAATCACCACATATAAATAATTTTTTGTATTTCCTACAAAGTGTACCAAAAACCTCCTCTAGCTTTAGCAAAAATGTTGTGAAATTGGCGTCTGTGGCTCTATAAATAACAATTAGAAGTTTAGCTCCATTAAATTTAACCATACCTTCACAACATTCTAACACCTTTTCAGTGCAGTACTTAGAAACATCAATTGACTCTAATGGGATGCTGTTTTTCACATACATGGCTACTCCCCCACACCGAAAAGAGCTCCTAGAAAAGCTGCCAGCCAACCTGTATTCTGGTAAAGGAAGCCTCTGAATTATCTCCTTATTTAAGAAGTGCTCAAATATACCAATAATTTCAGAGTCAACATCTATAAGCAGTTCACTAACTTTATCTCTAAAATCTTGTATATTTTGATGAAATATACTAATTCTCTCATTACTTGGATACTTAAGCTTTGTCAAAAGTGGATCTTTTGTTAGAGAGACTTCCCTTAAGCAGGAAGACCTATCAGCTGACTGGTGCAGCTCTAACATCAACTACTGCAGGAATTTTCCCATGAGTGATCCCACCACCTCGATCTATGCTGTCACTTTAATTTTCCTGTAGGCGGTGTCTATCTTACCCATGGTGATTTTCGCCTCTACATCCTTACATTTGTCCTCTAGCCATCCCTGCTTAGCCATTTTGCACTTCATGTCGATCTAATTTTTGAGACGTTTGTATTCCTTTTCGCCTGCGTCATTTACTGCATTTTTATATTTTCTCCTTTCATCAATTGAATTCAATATTTCTTCTGTTACCCAAGGATTCCTACTAGCCCTCGGCTTTTTGCCTACTTGATCCTCTGCTGCCTTCACTACTTCATCCCTCAAGGCTACCCATTCTTCTTCTACTGTATTTCATTCCCCCATTCCTATCAATTGTTCCCTTATGCTCTCCCTGAAACTCTGTACAACCTCTGGTTCTTTCAGTTTATCCAGGTCCCATCTCCTTAATTTCCCACATTTTTGCAGTTTCTTCAGTTTTAATCTACAGTTCATAACCTATAGATTGTGGAAAAGTCTTACAATTTAATACCTGGTTTCTTACCTTTATATAATCTATCTAAAATCTTGCAGTATCTCCAGGTCTCTTCCACGTATACAACGTTCTTTCACGATTCTTGAACCAAGTGTTAGCGATGATTAAGTTATGCTCTGGGCAAAAACCTACCAGGCGGCTTCCTCTTTCATTTCTTACCACCATTCCATATTCACCTACTACGTTTCCTTTTCTTCATTTCTCTACTATCAAATTCCAATCACTTGTGCCTATTCTATTTTCATCTCCCTTCACTATCTGAATAATTTCTTTTATCTCATCACACATTTCATCAATTTCTTCCTCATCTGCGGACTACTTTTAAGATTATGGTAGGTGTGGACTTCATGTCTATCTTGGCCACAATAACGCGTTCACTGTGCTGCTTGTAGTAGCTAACCGGCATTCGAATTTTTTTTTTATTCATCATTAGACCTACCCATGCGTTAGGTTCATATTGGCCTTCCTAATACTTAAATCTATATTCGATGTTAACAATGACGCCGGTGGATAGACTATATGAAATTACTGATCGTCGATAAAGTCGCGAATATAACCGACATGCTATTGGGCCCTTCGCAGGGAAAGGGTTTTCGCCGCAAAAAGCGGGAAACTGGAATCCAGCAAATGAGTAAAAAATATATATTCTGTGACAAAAAATTAGTGTACGTACACAACAATAGTCTGGGATTTCTGTATTACATAAAACAGTTTTTGTGATTGTATCTTGCAGCTTTAGTTATTTTTAATTAAAAGAGATTTTAAAAGGACAGAAAGAGCGTTTTGGTCTACGCTACACATCGTTCTGTTAGTATAGTCTTGACTTCGTAATCACTTTCGTGGACTTCTGCAACTCTTAATCAAAATATCCAACCTAATCGAGACAATACGCTACGATACAGCCGACATCATGACAAGAGAATGGGCTACATCAAACTCGAAGTAATTTTATATAGATAAGGATCTCAATGACCTGTGTACGTCTAATATAAAAGATCTCCTAACCATTCTCCTCAAATAGATCGCCATCTTCACTTGACCTTTAACTGAAACTGTTTCAGAATTAAAGACTGAATTCAAAGAAAATTTGGCTTCCAGTCACAAAACAAGAAAAATAAAAATAATAAAAGTGAGAATGTGAAACAGGTTAGCAATAACCACAAACAGGAGATTCTACAGAAAATCAAAGTGAGAAAGGAAATTATTAATATTATCGACCGTTTAGGAACTCTATGCTACGAAAGGGATGAAACCACATATAGAATAACTGGTGGAAAAGTTAGTGTGTTTTAAGATTAAATCCAAACAACAATTAGAGAAAAATATATCGAAGCTAGGCCTATATTACGAAAAATTGCTAAATCTCGAGGCAAATTGTGTCCTCCAGTATTTGATGAAGTGTTAGTGCCCCTAGCACGGATAAAAACAGGATCTACAGCATCAACAGAAACTTCGGATATGTGTTTCATATTTCATCCAAGCCTACAGTCTATAAATACTAAAACAAAATACCACTACAGGGAAACTACCTACGAAGAAGTTCTTGGTAAAACTATGTAGCTGTAGTTGCCTTGGACTAACGACGTGTGATTATCAATGTAACCTGTACAGACTGTACGCTTTCCAAAGCTGTTATCCATGAAAAAGCTAAACGACGTTTCGTGAACAAAACACAATTTAAGACCGGACCACTAATAAAATTATCTGACAATAGGCACTGTTGAAAATTTGTGCCAGACCAGGATTACCACCCGAGTCTCCTGGTTACTAGGGAGAGGCAATGATCACTGTGTCCGAATTACACAGTGGTCAACATAATAGCACGAACTGCCCGAGCATGCCGTTCGTCAGATCCAAATTCTCAATTTCTCCATAGACTGCTAATGCAGTGCTCCTTGAACATTATCCTCCTCGCCTTAATTAAACAGACACAGAATATATACAAGCTTGGCCTTACGAACATTGCAGACGCCGTCTATGCAACACGCGTCACACTTCAAAGAGTTTACCAATACATTGCATTGTTTACTATCGACCACGGATCAAGCAACGTAAAAAGCACTGCGTCTACTGAGATCATGATTCAGAGTTTAAAAAAAAAAAAAAAAGAAACTAATAAGTCGCCTACATATTACAGTTGCTGCCGAAAGAGGAGAATCACTATTTTCCCACAAACGGAAATATAGTTAAAATTACGCTTCTAATTCGGCTAGTTTCGGCGGTTACTAAAATTTGTAGTGAAAGTTACATAGGGAACTCTCCCGTCCCCCCACCAGAAACGTAGTTTTCGTCGCTGTTGTGCGACTTTTGTACATAGCCAGAGAAAGTGTGTTAAACATGGCGCGGACGGAAACACTAGGCTACGCTACAGGGAAATCTGCTTACACAACGTTTACTCGGCATTAATAATCGTTGGCGTAAACATCTCTCAATCAAATTACCCCCTTCCAACCTAACTTAGATCTCGGGCTACACTGCCCATAGGCCTGTCATCACAACCAAAATTTCAATGTGTGGGGGATATCCTGTATTTCTCGCTAATCTCTCTCTAGGCAAAAATGTCAGTTATTGTAGATTGGTGGCAGTCTCAACTACAAGATTTACTAATGATAAACACTATTGAGGCGGCTCGTAATTTTAGAATAGTTCTCTTCGTCTTACTTGGCATAAATTGTTCGCTGGCGTCCCAGCAGCTAGCTCCTTCAGTGTCTGCTTCTGCCATCGCACCACGCCAGTCTGTTGTTATCCTAGCAGACAGAACGCACCGCACATCCGACAACTTCGGAACCACTCAACTGGCCAGTTAGCAACTGAGCCGAACACTGTTTACACCGTCAAAGGAAAACTATGCAAAGATGTACACTCGAATGGCACGACTGAGTAGTACACACACACACACACAAACAGTAATATCTGTAGAATGTCCATCGACACGCGCAGAACGAAATTCTTCTCGCGAACGTACAGCGTCTCCGAAAAAAATCTCGTGACTATATTCCGGCGTTACGGCCAGGTTCTCATTCAAATGAGCAAAAAATGTTATATATTTTTTTTGAGACAGTGAAAATACACTTGAAGGATCTGTTTGGGAGTTACGAGTGATCATACTATGAGCTTTATTTTAGATTTTCAGTAAAAACAATGGCGCCCGCAATTATGATTTGATCACGCGGACTGCGTGCAGTGTGGCCTCTCAGATGTTACCTGAAATCAAAAATGGATGACATCAGTTGATACTAAATTACTTCTCTGAAATTGAAAATGGAAAACATCAGTCGATATTACATAAAATTTATGGGAGCGCATACCTAACCGCAATGAAACAACCGTAAATTTAACGATACGGTACTAATTCGAACTCTGAGTTAGATTTTTTGGGTGGTTTATTTCACTCCTTATGCCTTCACAAAAATTACTTAATATTAATCAGTGTCATATATTATAGGTATAAGCTCCTAAGAAAAGTGTTTACTTTTCTGGGTCAGAGGTAGAAGTTAAGAGATTGAACCATTTTTAGTTAATGCTGCATGCCGTTCTGAGAAAATTGTTTCTCCAAAAAAAAAAAAAAAAAAAAAAAAAAAAAAAAAAAAAAAAAAAAAAAAAAAAAGTTCAACGTCTAGGGAAACCTTTTAGTTATATTATTACTTCGATTTGCATGAACTGAGGGTTACATGTATATTTTTAATGTCGCTGAACACGAATCTGCAGTAAGATTTTCAATATTCAAAACGGCTAATGCAATACGGAGAGCACAGGATTATGCTTTGTCCAATTTTTACCAAAAATGCATTTTCGTTATTTACGTTTAGTGTGCAATCCAAGGAGCACTTTTCAACCCTTCCTCGGGCTGGAATTGTTCCTAGATAGCAACTCCCTGTTCTTCTTGGCAGGAAAAGCCGATCTGTCTAACCTGGATATGCAGCACTCGTTATTCGTCAGTGTTATCGGCGAGTATGTTTGCAGTATGAATCATTTTGTGCACGTGCGTCACGGGACGAGCTTTGATCTACATCTATATGGATACTCTGCAAATCACATGTAAGTGCCTGGCAAAGGGTTCTTCGAATCCCCTTCACAATTGATAGTTAATTGAAACCCTCAGCTGCCGACAGGTGTTGTTGATATACTTCGATGGGGACAGCTGAAAATGTGTGCCCCGACCGGGACTCGAACCCGGGATCTCCTGCTTACATGGCAGACGCTCTATCCATTTGAGCCACCGAGGACACAGATGAATACCGCGACTGCAGGTATTTATCCCTTACACGCTTCCCGTGAGACTCACATTTCCAACCGGCCACAATCCACAAACGTAATGTACGTAATAGGTGTTTGCCCATCCACTCAATACTGGCCCACACTAAGGTGACGATTCCCGTAAGATTTCGGGCAATCTGTGCGCATTCGCACAGACGAAGGTCAATGGCTGGGTAACGTTTAACCATATATATGAAGATAGTAACTGTTCTCGAAAGAACAGGCGCCACTGACGACCGGGCAGCTTCTCTAGAATACATGATAGACCGGCCTATGTGGCCGAGCGGTTCTAGGCGCTTCAGTCGGGAGCCGTGCGACCTCTACGGTCGCAGGTTCAAATCCTGCCTCGAGTATGGATGTGTGTGATGTCCTTAGGTTAGTTAGGTTTAAGTCGTTCTAAGTTCTAGAGGACTGATGACCTCAATTGTTAAGTCCCATAGTGTTCAGAGCCATTTGAACCATCAGTCCCTGTGCTTACACACTACTTACATTAACTTATGCTAAGGACAACAAACACACACAACGATGCCCAAGGGAGGACTCGAACCTCCAACGGGGGGAGCCGCGCGAACCGTGACAAGGCGTTTGAGACATGGCGGATACCCCGCGCGGCTCATGGCAGTCGTGACACTGCTTCAAACAATGGGCTGTAGAAATTTTTTTAAGCACGGATTAAAAAAAAAACCTTTCCGTTCCAAGAGTCTGGACAAGTACACCTTAAAAAAAAATGCAACTACAAAGAAATTGAATTTTCGAACTTTTTGGATGAGAACCTGTCCCTATGGAACACCGTTGATAAAATGTCACAGGGATTATGTACTCAGGTTTCACATGTGGATTAACAATTCCTAATCGAGGAATTTGCATCTCCCACCTTGGAATTCTCAGAACAGAATTTTTATCCATTACGAGATTCTCAGCCACTTGCAGAAGTGATTTCCCGTGATTCTGCAAAACTTTTCCGTTAGCCAATCGTAGCAACTATAATATTTGGTTCCTGGTGCATGACATGTCTCTTAACTTAAAGTGACCAACTCATTTGCATAAAGAGCTAACTTATCATCCGCTTCTTTACTTGCGTAGACCGTTTATGGTCTTCAAAGATTTTTTTCTTTAATCGTTTTTTATGTCTTTTATAAACTGCAACACTTTCTAAACTTAACGCCATTGAAGCATGGTCTTTTACTGAATGACCAAAAAACAATGCCGACAGCTGGAGTCGAAGGTTTTCGTTAATCAAGCCGTTTGTATTCTTGTGGTGATATCTCCATAGAATCTTTCATTCCGCAACACATATTTCTTTTATATAACTGAGAAGTGAAATACCGGTTTTCATAGATGCAGATTTAACATATTTTAATATAACGCAATAAATATTTCATTAAAATTTTCATCCCCTTACTATCGAAGTTCCAAAACCACTGAAACACATAGTTTTTAAAAATTCTAACAGAGGAGCCGAATACGAATTGTCAGATATATTTAGTAATGCTTTCATAATGAACCATTTTGAGAAACATCTCACACCCTTTAGGAGTTAGATTTTCAGAAACAATTAAACATGTATTCTTCTATTTAGAACCAAGGAGCCAAATTCAAATCTTCATCCATTTAATTCTAAAAATGCTTTCATAGTGAAATATTTCATAAAACTTTTCATCCCCTATTTCACTCTATTAATGAGTTAAATTTCCAAAAGCAACGAAACACATTCTTTTTACATCCAACTGAGAAATCTATTACCTATTTTCATAGATGTAACTTTAACAATGCTTTAGTAGTTCTTTAATAATGATTTATTTTCAAAAAACCTTCACTATTTATTCTATCCCCCCCCCCCCCAATGAAAGAATTTCGGAAAATGATAAAAACCTTTTTTTTTTTTCTGGCTGAGAAACCAAATGTCAATTTTCGTAGTTTTGTAGTCGTAGCTTCAACAGTGACATAGGGACATATTTTTTTTAAAAACAAACTTTTCAACCCATATTTCACCCCCTTAGGAGTGGAATTTCGAAAAATCTCTTCTTAAATGGTGCTTTCAGCGTAATATTTACACCTTCATCAAATTTCACGTCTGTATACTTTGCAGGTTGGGCTGGAAGGCGATGAGTGAGTGGATACATGTGCCCCTATCGCATCTCCTTGGAGGTTGTAGTTCCAAAAACAGTGAAACACGTATATTTCAATAATAGAATTTCCATAGATTTATCTTTAAAAATTCTTTCACACTGAATTACTTTCATAAAACATTTCATCCTATATTCCCCCTCCTTATGAATTGAATGTATCAAAAACAGTGAGACATGTAATTTTTTTTTATTTTTACTTTAACCGAGAAGCCAAATTCAGGTTTAAATATATTTAGCTTTAAAAATGCTTTCATAATTAAATATTTCATGAAACATTTCATCCTCTATGTAATGGGATTGTGGTAGTGACACACCAAAATCACAATAGTAATCCGTTGTAGTTGCTACACATTTTATTACAATCAAAAGCATTATAAAATCACAATCACAAAAATACAAGAGATTGCCTTATAAGGCCAGATCAGATGGACAAATAATAAATAAATTTCTTTACGTGGAACAAGACCCGTTAAACTTCAAATTTGGATATGACTAGGTAAATATACTTAGGTAAGGCTTTACTTAAATAGTACAAATGTGCATAGAATGCGCAGCAGAACTCTCATTACTTCCAATCAGCAGAGAAACAGATTAAGCCTAAGAAACAGAATTTTTAACGTTTGGCTACCCAACTTTCCATAACAAAACTATATACAAATGATTAAAGCAATTAAGGAGGTACTTTAATTTTGACCAAACCGACCTTCAAATTTACTTACTCAATTGATTAATCAACAATATTCTTAGAATGATTACAACTAGAACATGACCATATGACAATTCCCTTAAAATAAGGTTGCTTCAATATTTCGTGTGAATTGGCGATAGACGCGAGCAGACCAAGGATTCAAATCAATACGAGAGATCCACGAGACAGGGAGTGACATAGAAATATACTCAACTTGACAATGCAATTGAACTTTGGATGCTATAGTTCTCCACCGGAACGATGGAATCACGCGAAAGTGACAACATAACCGAAGATGTAAAGGAGAGGACATGGCCTTAAACATCTCTCTGCCGCCGTGGTGCTCTGTTCCCAGTATGCTAGCGTCGATCGCTGCCAATTATCTCTAACACAACACACATCAAGGGTAGAGAGTTTTCTGAGACATATACTACACAACCTTACCTGGAGAACAGGTGAGCATTACAACTGAACTGAAACAAATGAGCCTCCGTCAGTTACTTGCCCAGTGCCAGCCCTTAAACTTTGATTAATAAGTTCGCTAAAAGTCATGCCGAAGTTAAGATGACAAGATTTATCTCCAGGTTCCGCATATTAGGGGCAGAGACAATGAATTGGCGACGCTCTTAGCCGTATGTTCGCGGGAGAGTCTGGGGAAGGCAAGGGCCACGTGGAGCCGGATCTTGGAGCGAATTTCCTTCTCTCCGAGACACCCGGTTTCTTCTGCGACTCAGCCGGCAAACAGGCTGTGGACCCCAGGTGGGGACCGAATAGGCAGCAGTAGGCGGATGGCGACGTCGTTACTGGCTGTTGCCCTGTTGCCTTCGGGGGGGCGGGGGGCTCTTGTGTAAAGGGGGAGACAACCGTGGTGAAGTGAAGGTCTCTATTCCACAGGAACGAGTTAGCATGATATATCCACGATTCGGTGGTCGGGGGTCATTTGGCGCTATACAAGACCTAGAACCGAGTTCGGGAACACATGTTTTGGCCCAACCTATATCGCGATGTCAGGAGATTTGTTGGCAACTGTGTCCAGTGTAAGCGCGGTAAGCCCGATGTGGGTCCGTGCAGAGAACTACTACAGTCGCTTAGGGAGCAGTGTCCTCTGGACCGCGACTCAAAGATCGAAGCAACGATCGATGGAAACTGGCGCCAGAAACGCACCAGCTCACTCTATTTCATCCCCTTAGGGGTTGAACTTCCAAAAACACTAAAACACGTATTTTCTTATTTGTAACCTTGAAGTCAAATACCAATTTTCGTAGATGTAGCCTTAAAAATACTTTCATAGTTATTCCATAATTATTTATCTCAAAATAAAATGTTCACCCGCTATTTCACTTCATTCCCAGTAATAATGGAACACATATTTCTTTATTTCTGACCTAGAAACCAGATACAAATTTTCGTATGCCTAGCTTCAAAATTACCTTAATAGCTACATGTTTCAAAAATCCTATAATTTCCTGTGTCTCCCCCTTTCAGTGTAGGAGGGATAGTGTCGTACAAGAGACAGTATACTCAGTAGACAACGAACTGCTAGTTGTGAAATCAGCGACATAGGAACCGAGACTGACACAGAAGGTGCTGAAGGTGAAGCACACTAGACTCGTGTCTACCACGGCTTCTAATAATATCGATTTACCATGAACGGAAGTTCCGAAAAGTGAGCAAGTAATTTTACAGTAAATTCAGTACCGATGGAGAGGATATACAACGAAAAACATTTCTATAAAATTTCAGAAATAATGAAATATTCCACTCAAGTCGCGCGGCAGAACACGCAATGGATATGCTTGCACTTAAGACGGAAAGCCCCACGTGCTTACGCAGGCTTACGACAGATCTCAAAATTTGGCAGTAGGCGTAAGCCAACCTCGTGTGCTGCTACCTGTTGTTGATACCAGGCATCAAGGTCTCAGTAGTACGGCCATGCACTGGAGAGTAGTTGCTTTGTAAGCACTCCGTCTTCAGTCCACGAGTGGCCTACTGGGACGGGACCATCCGACCGCTGCGTCATCATCCGTGGAGGATGCGAACAGGAGGGGCGTGGGGTCAGCACACTGCTCTCCCCGTCGTTATGGCGGTTTTCTTTGACCGGAGCCGCTACTATTCGGTCGAGTAGCTCCTCGATTGGCACCACGAGGCTGAGTGCACCCCGAAAAATGGCAAGAGCGCATGGCGGCCTGGATGACCACCCATTCAAGTGCCGACCACGTCCGACAACGCACTTAACTTCGGTGATCTCACGTGAACCAATGCAACCTCAGGGGCAAGGCCGTTGCCGCAGATATTTTAGAGTAGTTGCTAACATTTCATAATTATCTAGTTTACGGGGAAAATGTAAAAATGGCGATTGTCACCAAAGCTACAACTAATCGGAATTTCTGGTTAGTTATCAAGTGGTCTTGTGTGCGAGCCTGAATTTTTCATCCTTTGCGGTGGGAATGATTCAAACCTGTCATGTTCTTCTTATGAAGTGTTCTATTTATTTTACACACAATGATCATTTGTAGTTGTGTTGAGTTACTACCTTGATAAATTTTTGGATGGCGCACGTATCATAACTGAGATCTGCGCTTGCGCTTAATGGCTGAAGGTGAATTAGCGTAATGAGTAGTAGCGAATGTTATAGTAACATGTTTGTAAATTATTTCAGGTAAATTACGTTAGTCGTGTAATATTATCCGTATACCAGTACAGTATGTGGGCCAATTACGTTAGTCATGGAATACTATCCGTATAAGACTATGTCACCTTGATGTCCCGGAATTTGCTTCAATTTTGGAATCCACGAAAGAACTGGAAATTTTTCTTTACACAGCTTTCCATATAACTTCTATTACAGTGATTCAGTCTTGTCTGTCACTCGACTTTTCTGATCGGGAAATAAATTCTATCGCTCAGATGCTTATTACCTCTTCGTGTTTCTATTTGCCGATATTGCTCATAAACACTTACATATCTCAAAGTTGCTATGGACAGTGATGGAACGACACACTTTTCTATGGCGACACTGCAGTTTAGAGATAGAAAAACCGATCGGTTAAAACGATATGGGTATTTTAGTTCTGAATAACCCATGTCTTTCGGTATTTGTTTGCTCTCGGTTATAACAAGTATCTTTTTTTTCCTGATAACCACGTAAAAACAGATATATCGATTAGCCACAGCAGCCGCAGTAAAATTTTTAGTTTTCAAGTAAACCTTTTTTTAAAAAAGACGAGTAATTTTTATTCGTAAGATTTCCATAGCTCTGAAATACTGCGTTATTACAGATAAATGGGAAAAGTGATGTATGCCACTTTAATAACACTGCTGACAGAAACGAGCAACAAATGGATTGGTCCAGCATTGCCGAGACAATATTGTGCCTGTTATACAAGCAGTGCGCGAGACTGGACGCAGTTTCTCGCTGTTGTCGAACGTCAGTTGTAACAGAGAATGGCACCATCTGGAAGTCTGGAAGTATTTTACGATATGCGGTAACGAGTGAAGCACATGGGTTGATTTGGTCGACTTGAAACATCATACAAGGAAAAAAGTTAAAATTTCCGGGATAAAAATAGAAAGTGCCTGATCTGCTGCCTGTGTCTACGTAGTATGCCGTTATCTGCTTGTAGCCCTTGAAAACAGAGAAATAAAAACGAAAAAGAGTTCTCCAGCCGAAGTATTCACCCTTTATTGCAGGACTATACGTAACTCCCGCATAGTGCTGTGATAACCGATTACAATATAATTTTTGAGCAGAGCTTCTAAAAACTAAAATCAGTAGGAGAATACTGGCAGTTTTCTGTAGTACGGAAGCACTCGCCATATTTTGAGAGAAGCAGCGAACAGCTGACAAAGTTTTATTTGACTATTTATTTTAAATTATGTCCGAAAGAACAGACACCATATCCATATACGTATATGGTTCTGGCAATACCAGCCATGACCTTCTTCTGTGAAGATGCACACGTATTCCCCGAACTGTTACGGCACTTGGTAAGAATGTCTTCCACGAGTAATGAGTGTGTTGGTGTGGGACACTACGAATGTAGTGTGTGCACATACTATGTGAGTCTCGCGGGAGGCCTGTGCGAGATAGTCCCTGCAGTCACTATCGTCTGTGCCCTCGGTGGCTCAGATGGACAGAGCGTCTGCCATGTAAGCAAGAGATCCCGGGCTTTAGTCCCAGACGGGGCACACATTGTCACCTGTCCCCGTTGATGTATATCGACACCCGAGATCAGCTGACCGTATTAATATAATTCTAATTTCGTTCTGGACGGCTGCAGGTCATCATAAAAGTATTTAATTTTACGTGTTGATTCCATTTATCAAGAAACTGAGAAAGTCAAATTTTTTAAATCTTTGTAGGATTCTTACGTTTACTAGAGGAAATAATGTAAATAAAAGACTGAAAATCGGTTATTACAAGCACTGGAATAGTGACGGGCTTTAACAATTAGGTTAAAGTGAGCCGAAAACCAGTTGTTTCAGCGATAACCGACATTCCCACTAGAGTTCTGCGTGGTAAGATTGACGCGCAATTGACGCATGGTGCACGGAATGGCAATTGAATCTCAATGTAGACAAGTGCAATCCGACAACAGAGGAAGTGGGTTACAATACGCTTGTTCGCCCACTGCTTGAATACTGCTCAGCAGTGTGGGATCCGTACCAGATAGGGTTGATAGAAGAGAGAGAGAAGATCCAACGGAGAGCAGCGCGCTTCGCTACAGGATCATTTAGTAATCGCGAAAGCGTTACGGAGATGACAGATAAACTCCAGTGGAAGACTCTGCAGGAGAGACGCTCAGTAGCCCGGTACGGGCTTTTGATAAAGTTTCGAGAACATACCTTCACCGAAGAGTCAAGCAGTATATTTCTCCCTTCTACGTATATCTAGCGATGAGACCATGAGGATAAAATCAGAGAGATTAGAGCTCACACAGAAGCATACCGACAATCCTTCTTTCCACGTACAATATGAGACTGGAATAGAAGGGAGAACCGATAGAGTACCCTCCGCCACAGACCGTCAGGTAGCGTGCCTAGTATGGATGTAGATTTAGACATCTAGAACAGTTTTTCAGGAAGGTTACTGCAGCTCTGATGTTCTCAAAATGAACGGGCCAGCCATTGGCGTCCTCGAGGGGGAGGGGAGGAGGTGGGGAGGGGAGAAGAGGCAAAGGGGCACTTTCACCCATAGCCCCCAACCCTCCCTGGAATCTGGAGTAAAGAGGTTTTATTCGTTACAGTATACTCATACTCTTCCAGATAAGACTTCTCCACAATACTGCTAAACCTTAGCTTTGACCAGTTGTAGCGCTTATAGAGTTAGGGTCTTGCAGCTTGTTGCATCTCGTAACTGACCAGCTGATTTGTACACACAGTGCCAGTTTCAGAATCATGCACTCCAGCCCCGACGCGCCTCCCGCACTCCCCTCCACTGGAAATATTTCTGCAGATTCCAGTCTGCCACTGTGCATATGTTTTGATAACATCCTGGTTTTAATAGCATCGAAGGAACAGCATTGTGCAGTAAAGGGTAGACCTAGCACAGAACACACCATTCACATTGAAACGCATCACTTAGTAGATGGTGAAGTACTCTGAAGCTAGCCAGATAGAAACAGAAGTTCCTGGCACTATATTTGACCCAAATTCTAATCTTACACTAATCTCTTGTATCTACCTACCACGCCCTCAAAAAGCCAACGATTTACTATTATCAGAAGTTCCGAAAAATGAGGAAGAAATTGGCCCACACTTTTTTCCGTTGTGTATTATTTCGATTCCCCCATAAAGGGAATGGACTTGTAGCCACAGGTTACACAAGCGATAGATGGCTTAAAATACATAAAAAGAGATGACAATAAGAGACGATTTTTAAAAACACAATGATACACGGTATTTTCGATTTTTACAGGAAAATAATGGATGACAAAATAAAGGTTTTTGAAAAATACGCTGGTGGACAATATTGGGGATTTTTTATCTTTATAGATGACTAGCGGAAAAGCATGGCGTTGACCAGGCATTTATTTACAGCTGTGCATCCACGCCCGTACAATGCAGCGTCTGGCCTTGTCCTGAATTTTTATAACGTATCTCCTGAAACATGTGTCGTACAATGATATAATTTTGTAGGTACGTTCAGCGTCATATGCGGATACTGTCTGCGAAATTTATTGCGAATATAGTAGCAAAGAAGTAACAAATTTAAATGTCACGAATGCTGTGATGCCCACACACTTGGGTGCAACTAATGTACACGGAATGCTTGGCACGATCATTATAGCTACCATCACCTATGGTCGAAATTGGACCATCTGTGTCGACGTAGTGAAAATATAAATGTGCATAACATGGTAAACGTCCATTCTTTCGAGCCATCGGACCTGATCTACGATCAAAAATATCTTGTAAATGTGGTAGGGGCCACGGCCTTGCCGCAGTGGATACGCCGGTTCCCGTCTGATTACTGAAGTTTAGCACTATCGGGCGAGGTCGGCACTTGGATGGGTGACCATCTGGGCCGCGATGTGCTGTTGCCATTTTTCGGGTTGCACTCAGCCTTGCGATGCCAGTTGAGGAACTACTCGACCGAATAGTAGCGGCTCCAGTCAAAGGAAACTACCACAACGAGTGGGAGAGCCAGCTCCTCCTCCACCCTCAGTGAGGATAACGTGGCGGTAGGATGGTCCTGATTGGCCACTTGTGGCCTGAAGACGGAGTGCTTTTTTAAAGTAGTGCTGCCTAGATAAAACTGACAGTCTAGGCTCAGGGACTGTCCTCGGTAAATGCTGCATTGGACCTACGAATACTATTAAAATAACAGTTTGAGTTCTCTTTAATTGTCCAATCATCTGAAGTGAGTCCTTATTACAGTGCGCTGAAAAATAGATTTTACGTTAATGGAAGATAAATTTTATGTTTCCAGAATGAGATTTTCACTCTGCAGCGGAGTGTGCGCTGATATGAAACTTCCTGGCAGATTAAAACTGTGTGCCCGACCGAGACTCGAACTCGGGACCTTTGCCTTTCGCGGGCAAGTGCTCTACCATCTGAGCTACCGAATCACGACTCACGCCCGGTACTCACAGCTTTACTTCTGCAAGTATCCGTCTCCTACCTTCCAAACTTCACAGAAGCTCTCCTGCGAACCTTGCAGAACTAGCACTCCTGAAAGGAAGCTGTGAGTGCCGGGCGTGAATCGTGCTCCGGTAGCTCAGATGGTAGAGCACTTGCCCGCGAAAGGCAAAGGTCCCGAGTTCGAGTCTCGGTCGGCCACACAGTTTTAATCTGCCAGGAAGTTTCAAATTTCATGTTAATGGCGGCAAATTAACTTTACCCTAATGACACACAAGGTCAATGCCGTTCTATCACATAAAGTATTCTCAGATCGAAATGTTTAGCATTACAAAATCTCCAATGTAGATTCATCATGCCACAATTATAATTCTCAAAATAATTTGGAGCTACGTTCAATGCATATTTAAATGCATCTTTCAAAACAATAATAGAATTCTCATTAGATCATCATTACCAGTGGCTAGAGAATTCCTATTATTTCGTCTACCAAAAACCGCGTCTCACTATGGCTACTTCAGTACAGTTTTGTTTTCCACTGCTGACAATAGAAACGATCTGGTAGATGTGGCATTGTAGATGCCCAGTATGCGTGTCTTAATGGAAATAAACCGTCTGGAACGTTTACCCTTGAACGTCCCTGGAATGGGATTTCATGGAACGTTATTACTTTCCTGTGTCCATTTCTATCACACCAGCTGATCGCCATGACTGGGGAGGGGGAGGAGGGGGTGAATTTAAAGTTGGCAGCACTTTGAGTGGCAGAAAAGCCGAAGAAAACCTAACGTTTTCGTCATTTGTTTGACGTAGTGCCAGTTCGTCACATAGGACGCTTTTCTTTCGGAAACGTTTACATTCATCGTCTGGCAATCAATGTCGCCTGCCGAGGTATGCAGTCGCACCACTCTGTACGAAATAGAAGCTTAAGTTGATGGAGTCGACAAGTAAGGAGCAGTGTCTGTCTTGTTTTAGATATGGAAAATCAATTATAGGCCTTATTTGCTGCCTTGTAGTTGACATAGGACCTTGCGATTTTGCACGACCGAGGTCCGGTAGCCACACCACACGGGAAAATGCGAGGAGTGTTAATGTGTAGTAAAAACCGAAGAAAACCTTACGTTTTCTACATTTGTTTTCCTAATAACGAAATGGGAAATCGTCAGAATGAACGCTTTTCTCTCAGAAACGTTTACATTTATCGTCTGGCAATTAATGTCGCGTGCTGAGGTATGCAGTCGCACCACTCTGTACGAAGTACAGTAGGTTCTAAGGTGATGCAGTCGACAAGTATGGTCGCAATATATTGTCACCTCGAAATACATCGACACCTCGAAATAAAACAACACCTCGAAATAAATCGCCACCTCGAAATAAATCGTCACCTCGAAATAAATCGCCACCTCGAAATAAATCGAAACCACGAAAGAAATTGAGACCCAGAGATAAATCAAAACCTCGATATAAACCGACACATCCAAAACAACCGACACATCGAAATGAGTCGAAATATCGAAATGTATAGACATCAAGATGCATTACGACGTACGAAATGGATCGATAATTCGAAATAATTCGAGGTCTCGATATGATGCGTGGTCTAGAAACACATCGATATCTGGAAATATATCGATACCTCGTAATACAAAGATTTCTCTAAAAAGAGGGATATCTAGAAATTTATGGTTACTTGAGATATAGAGATATCTCGAAATATATCGATATCTCGAAAGAAATCGTTATCTGGAGTACACCTATACATGGAAATATATAGATACCTCGAAATATATAGACAACCCGTATTGTGTCGGTATATCAAAATAAATCGATATCTCGACATAACCGGATACATTGAATCAATCGATATCTCGAAATACGTCGACTATTCGTTATAGACAGATATATAGAAATAAATCGACTGCTCAATACAAAACTGGGCCTCGAAATAAAATGGTATATCGAAATGAATCGATAATGTGATATGTATGGATGTCTCAAAATAAATCTGACCTCTAAGAAAACGATTCACGAAATAAATAAATAAATAAATATCGAAATATATCGCTGACTCGGTAAATAACGATACCTAGTGGTCAGATATATGTTTCAAGATGACAACACATATCAGTATAGTTCGATATACATGAAAATAGTTTCGATTTTCAATATATCGATAGCTTCCTAGACCTGGGGAAACAAAACGCCGATCCGAACTCGGGACAAAAACGCCGACCTCGGGGGAAAAACGTCGACCTCGGGGGAAAACGCCGACCTCGGGGGAAAAACGCCGACCTCGGGGGAAAAACGCCGACCTCGGGGGAAAAACGCCGACCTCGGGGGAAAAACGCCGACCTCGGGGGAAAAACGCCGACCTCGGGGAAAGACGCCGACCTCGGGGAAAGACGCCGACCTCGGGGAAAGACGCCGACCTCGGGGAAAGACGCCGACCTCGGGGAAAAACGCCGACCTCGGGGAAAAACGCCGACCTCGGGGAAAAACGCCGACCTCGGGGGAAAAACGCCGACCTCGGGGAAAACCGCCGACCTCGGGGAAAACCGCCGACCTCGGAGTAAAACGCCGACCTCGGCGTTATGACATGGTCATAACAGAAAAGACCCATTCTTTAGAAAGTTTAGAATGAGATGTTCTAAATATTACAGATAATGTATTTAAAATAATCTACAAGTACTGCACAATGAGAAGAGACTTTGAAGTAGTGCACAGCCAGGAAGACAGAGGTTGCATTGCTGTTTCTAATCTTCTGGTGTTTGAGATTCAGAATCTAGGATTGCCTATAATGAGAACAGCAGAAATGAATGTCCTGCACCAGTATAGAACATACTCTGAAACTCCATAGAAAATCACATGGCACAATTATTTTACATCATTCTCAGCAAGCTACAGAAGCCTCTAATGGACATAACAACGTCGTCACCTCCTTCACCAGTGAAAGATCTTAGTAGCTATTGAGTCATGACTAGGTGGCTAATTAATAATTTGTTGTTCAAAGCTAATTTCAGTGTAAATGGGAATACTCAGTGGACATCTATTACAGTCATATTTTACTGTCTAAGATATATCAACTTTCCAGACTACAAGTATAAGCAGAGCTCGGTCTTTCCCATTCCGAGTTTGTTTAGAATGTATCAAGGGAATCAGATCCACTGGGCATTTAGAGCAACCTGCTTTAAACAATATGAGCAGGCAGTAGACACAGACATGGAATTTTTCATTTCTCTCTGAAACGGTTACCTTCATCGTCTGCAAACTTATGTTCCGTGCTGCGGTACGTGGAGGCACTAATAGCAATAAGGTAGAACACAGAAGAAGCTTATAAGTTGATGTAATCGGCCAGTAAGAAGTTGCACAATTGAAGTTTAGTTACCGATTATTGACTTATTAGCCAACTTTGGTGCCTGGGACATGAACAACGACCTTAAGATTTGGCATGAAACGAGACCTGGCAGCCACGTTACACGAAGAATGTGAAAAGTGTCCATATGTATTAAAAACCTGAGAAATCCGACCGTTTTCGTCATTTGCTATCGAATCGACGTAATGCCAGATCGTCACATTGGCCGCTCTTCTCTCGAAAACGGTTACATTTATCGTGTGCAAAGCTATGTCGCGTGCTGCGGTATGCGGAGACACTAAAAGCACCATAGTAGAACACAGAAGAAGCTTCTAAGTTGATGTAATAGACAGCAAGAAGCAGTACAATTCAAGGTTTGTTATCGATTATTGACTTTTTAGCCGGCTTTGGTGCCTTGGACATGAGCTATGACCTTACGATTTTGCATGAAGGGAGGTCTAGCAGCCACGTTGCACGGGAGAATGTGAAAGGTGTTCATATGTAGTAAGAACCTGAGAAATCCACCCGATTTCTTCATTTGCTATCGAATCGACTTAATGCCAGATCGTCACATTGGCCGCTTTTCTCTATCAAACGATTACATTTATCGTCTGAAAACTTATGTGGGATGCTGCGGTATGCGGAGACACTAAAAGCACCACAGTAGAACACACAAGAAACTTTCTAACTTGATGTATCGGTCAGTTAGAAACAGTACAATTCAAGTTTTAGTTATCGATTATTGACTTATTAGGTGGATTTGGTGCCTTGGACATGACCGACGACCTTAAGATTCTGCATCAAACAACGACTGGCAGTCACGTTGCACGAGAGAATGTGAAGAGGGTCCATATGTAATAAAACCCTGAGAAATCGCACCGCTTTCTTCATTTGCTATCGTATCGACGGATTGCAAGATCGTCACATTGGAAGCTTCTCTCTCTCAAACGGTTACATATATCGTCTGCAAACCTATGTGGCGTGCTGCGGTAGGTGGACACACTAAAAAGACCATAGTAGAACACAGAAGAAGCTTCTAAAATGATGTAATCGGCCAGTAAGGAGCAGTACAATTCAAGTTTCAGTTATCGATTATTGACTTATTAGGTGGCTTTGGTGTCTTGGACATGACCGAGGACCATAATATTTTGCATGTAACAACGGCTGGCAGCCATGTTACCCAAGATAATGTGGAACGTGTGCATAAATAGTAAAAACCTTAGACATCGCACCGTTTTCGTCATTTGCTATCGTATCGACGTAATGCGAGATCGTCACTTTGGCCGCTTTTCCCTCTGAAACGGTTACATTTATAATATGCAAACTTATGTGGCGTGCTGTGGAATGCGGAGACACTAAAAGCACCGCAGTAAAACACAGAAGAAACTTCTAAGTTGATGTAATCGGCAAGTAAGGAGCAGTACAATTCAAGTTTTAGTTATCGATTATTGACTTATTAGCCGGCTTTGGTGTCTTGGACATGACTGAGGACCATAAGATTTTGCATGTAACAACGGCTGGCAGCCACGTTGTTGTTGTTGTTGTTGTTGTGGTCTTCAGTCCAGAGACTGGTCTGATGCAGCTCTCCATGCTACTCTATCCTGTGCAAGCTTCTTCATCTCCCAGTACCTACTGCAACCTACATCCTTCTGAATATACTTATTGTTTCATCTCTTGGTCTCCCTCAACGATTTTTGCCTTCCATCCTGTCCTCCAATACTAAATACGTGATCCCCTGTTGCCTCAGAACATTTCCTACCAACCGATCGCTTCTTCTGGTCAAGTTTTGCCACAAACTTCTCTTCTCCCCAACACTGTTCAACACTTCGTCATTAGTTATGTGATCTACCCATGTAATCTTCAGCATTCTTCTGTAGCACCACATTTCAAAAGCTTCTATTCTCTTCTTGTCCAAACTATTTATCGTCCACGTTTCACTTCCATACATGGCTATACTCCATAAAAATACTTTCAGAAATGTCTTCCTGACACTTAAATCTATACTCGATGTTAACAAATTTCTCTTCTTCAGAAACTCTTTCCTTGCCATTGCCAGTCTACATTTTATATCCTCTCTACTTCGACCATCATCAGTTATTTTACTTCCTAAAGAGCAAAACTCCTTTACTACTTTAAGTATCTCATTTCCTAATCTAATTCCCTCAGCATCACCCGACTTAATTCGACTACATTCCATTATCCTCGATTTGCTTTTGTTGATGTTCATGTTATATCCTCCTTTCAAGGCACTGTCCATTCCATTCAACTGCTCTTCCAAGTCCTTTGCTGTCTCTGACAGAATTACAATGTCATCGGCGAACCTCAAAATTTTTATTTCTTCTCCATGGATTTTAATACCTACTCCGAATTTTTCTTTTGTTTCCTTGACCACTTGCTCAATATACAGATTGAATAACATCGGGGAGAGGCTACAACCCAGTCTCACTCCCTTCCAAACCACTGCTTCCCTTTCATGTCCCTCGATTCTTATAACTGCCATCTGGTTTCAGTACAAATTGTAAATAGCCTTTCGCTCCCTGTATTTTACCCCTGCCACCTTTAGAATTTGAAAGAGAGTATTCCAGTCAACATTGTCAAAAGCTTTCTCTAAGTCTACAAATGCTAGGAACATAGGTTTGCCTTTCCTTAATCTTTCTTCTAAGATAAGTCGTAAGGTCAGTATTGCCTCACGTGTTCCAGTGTTTCTATGGAATCCAAACTGATCTTCCCCGAGATCGGCTTCTACTAGTTTTTCCATTCGTCTGTAAAGTATTCGTGTTAGTATTTTGCAGCTGTGACTTATTAAACTGATAGTTCGGTAATTTTCACATCTGTCAACACCTGCTTTCTTTGGGATTGGAATTATTATGTTCTTCTTGAAGTCTGAGGGTATTTCACCTGTCTCACACATCTTGCTCACCAGATGGTAGAGTTTTGTCAGGACTGGCTCTTCCAAGGCTGTCAGTAGTTCTAATGGAATGTTGTCTACTCCTGGGGCCTTGTTTCGACTTAGGTCTCTCAGTGCTCTGTCAAACTCTTCACGCAATATCGTATCTCCCATTTCATCTTCATCTACATACTCTTCAATTTCCATAATATTGCCCTCAAGTATTTCGCCTGCGTACAGACCCTCTATATACTCCTTCCACCTTTCTGCCTTTCCTTCTTTGCTTAGAACTGGGTTTCCATCTGAGCTCTTGATATTCATACAAGTGGTTCTATTTTCTTCAAAGGTCTCTTTAATTTTCCTGTAGGCAGTATCTATCTTACCCCTAGTGAGATAAGCCTCTACATCCTTACATTTGTCCTGTAGCCATCCCTGCTTAGCCATTTTGCACTTCCTGTCGATCTCTTTTTTGAGACCTTTTGTATTCCTATTTGTCTCTGTCATTTACTGCATTTTTATATTTTCTCCTTTCATCAATTAAATTCAATATTTCTTCTGTTACCCAAGGATTTCTAGCAGCTATCGTCATTTTACCTACTTTATCTTCTGCTGCCTTCAATACTACATCCCTCAGAGCTACCCATTCTTCTTCTACTGTGTTTCTTTCCCCCATTCCTGTCAATTGTTCCCTTATGCTCTCCTTCAAACTCGGTACAACCTCTGGTTCTTTCAGCTTATCCAGATCCCATGTCCTTAAATTCCCACCTTTTTGCAGTTTCTTCAGGTCATAACCAATAGATTATGGCCAGTGTCCACATCTGCCCCTGGAAATGTACTACAATTGAAAACCTGATTCCTAAATCTATGTCTTACCATTAAATAATCTATCTGATACCTTTTAGTATCTCCAGGGTTCTTCCATGTATACAACCTTCTTTCATGGTTCTTAAACCAAGTGTTAGCTATGATTAAGTTGTGCTCTGTACAAAATTCTACCAGGCGGCTTCCTCTTTCATTTCTTAGCCCCAATCCATAATCAGCTACTACGTTTCCTTCTCTCCCTTTTCCTACACTCGTTTTCCAGTCGTCCTTGACTATTAAATTTTCGTCTCCCTTCACTACCTGAATAATTTCTTCTATTTCATCATACATTTCTTCAATTTCTTCGTCATCTGCAGAGCTAGTTGGCATATAAACTTGTACTACTGTAGTACGTGTGGGCTTCGTATCTATCTTGGCCACAGTAATGCGTTCACTATGCTGTTTGTAGTAGCTTACCCGCATTCCTATTTTCCTATTCATTATTAAACCTACTCCTGCATTACCCTTATTTGATTTTGTGTTTATAACCCTGTATTCACCTGACCAAAAGTCTTGTTCCTCCTGCCACCAAACTTCACTAATTCCCACTATATCTAACTTTAACCTATCCATTTCCCTTTTTAAATTTTCTAACCTACCTGCCCGATTGAGGGATCTGACATTACACGCTCCGACCCGTAGAACGCCAGTTTTCTTTCTCCTGATAACGACATCCTCCTGAGTAGTCCCCGCCCAGAGATCCGAATGGGGGCTATTTTACCTCCGGAATATTTTACCCAAGAGGACGCCATCATCATTTAATCATACAGTAAAGCTGCATGCTCTCGGGAAAGATTACGGCCGTAGTTTCCCCTTGCTTTCAGCCGTTCGCAGTACCAGGACGGCAAGGCCGTTTTGGTTATTGTTACAAGGCCAGATCAGTCAATCATCCAGACTGTTGCCCCTGCAACTACTGAAAAGGCTGCTGCCCCTCTTCAGGAACCACACGTTTGTCTGGCCTCTCAACAGATACCAATCCGTTGTGGTTGTACCTACGGTACGGCTATCTGTATCGTTGAGGCACACAAGCCACCACACCAACGGCAAGGTCCATGGTTCATGGAGGGGGGGGGGGGGGGGCAGCCACGTTATGCGAGAGAATGTGAAAAGTGTCCATAAATAGTAAAAACGTGAGAAATCGAACCGTTTTCGTCATTTGCTATCCTATCGTCGGAATGCCAAATCGTCACATTGGAAGCTTTTCTCTCTCAAACGGTTACATATATCGTCTGCAAACCTATGTGGCGTGCTGCAGTATGCGGAGACACTAAAAGCACCACAGTAGAACTCGCAAGAAATTTCTAAGTTGATGTTATCGGTCAGTAAGAAGCAGTACAATCAAGTTTTAGTTATCGATTATTGACTTATTAGCCGTGTCCATAAGTAGTAAAAACCTGAGAAATAGCACTGTTCTCGTCATTTGCTATCGTATCGACGTAATGTCACATCGTCCCATTGGCCGCTTTTCTCTCTCAAACGGTAACTTCTATCGTCTGCAAACTTATGTCGCGGAGACACTAAAAGCACAACAGTAGAACACAGAAGAAGCTTCTAAGTTGGTGTAATAGCCAATAAGAAGCAGTGAAATTCAAGTTTTAATTATCGATTGTTTACTTTTAGCCGGCTTTGGTGCATTGGACATGAGCCAGGACCTTAAGATTTTGCATGAAGGGAGGTCTAGCAGCCGCGTTGCACGGGAGAATGTGAAAAGTGTTCATATGTGGTAAAAACCTGAGAAATCGCACCGTTTTCGTCATTTGCTATCGTATCGACGTAATGCCAGATAGTCACATTGGCCGCTTTTCTCTCTCAAACGCTTGCATATATCGCCTGAAAACCTATGTGACGTGCTGTGGTGTGTGGAGACACTAATAACACCATAGTAGAACACAGAAGAAGCTTCTAAGATGATGCAATCGGCCAGTAAGAAGCAGTACAATTTAAGTTTTAGTTAACGATTATTGACTTATTAGCCGGGTATTGTGTCTTGGACATGACCGAGGACCATAAAATTTAGCATATAACAACCGCTGGCAGCCACGTTGCACGAGAGAAAGTGTCCATAAATAGTAAAAGTCTGAGAAATGGCACCGTTTTCGTAATTTGCTATCGTATTGACGGAATGCCAGATCGTCACATTGGAAGTTTTTCTGTCTCAAACGGTTACATTTATCGCCTGCAAACTTAAGTGGCGTGCTGCGGTATGCGGAGACGCTAAAAGAATAACAGTAGAACACACAAAAAGCTTCTAAGTTGATGTTATCAAACAGTAAGAAGCAGTACAAATCAAGTTTTATTCATCAATTATTGATTTATTAGCCGGCTTTGGTGTCTTGGACATGATCGAGGACCATAAAATTTTGCATGTAACAACGGCTGGCAGCCACGTTACAAGAGAGAATGTGAAAAGAGTCCATAAATAGTAAAAGTCTGAGGAATCACACCGTTTTCGTCATGTGCAATCGTATTGACGGAATGCCAGATCGTCGCATTGGAAGTTTTTCTCTCTCAAACGGTTACATATATCGACTACAAACCTATGTGGCGTGCTGCGGTATGCGGAGGCACTAAAAGCATAACAGTTGAACACACAAAAAGCTTCTAAGTTGATGTTATCAAACAGTAAGAAGCAGTACAATTCAAGTTTTAGTTATCGATTATTGACTTATTAGCTGGCTTTGGTGACGTGGACATGACCAACGACCCTAAGATTTTGCATGAAACAACGACTGGCAGCCTCGTTAAACGAGAGAATGTGAAAAGTGTCCAAATGTTGTAAAAACCTGAGAATTCGCACCGTTTTCGTCATTTGCTATCGTATCGACGTAATGCCAGTTCGTCACTTTGGCCGCGTTTCTCACTAGAACGGTTACATTTAACTTCTGCAAACTTATATCGCGTTCCGCGATATGCGGAGACACTAAACGCTCCACAGTAGAACACAGAAGAAGCTTCTAAGTTGATGTAATCGGCCAGTAAGAAGCAGTACAATTCATGTGCTAGTAATTGATTATTGACTTATTAGCCGGCTTTGGTGCCTTGGACATGACCGACGATCTTTCGATTTTGCTGGAAACAACGACTGGGAGAAACTTTACAGGAGAGAATGAAAAAAATATCCACATGTAGTGAAAACCTGAGAAATCGCACCGTTTTCGTCGTGTGGTATCGAATCGACTTATACCCGGGCCGTTGAAACATTGCACTTGACGTTTGCGTATGAAGTTGGCAGCGTAACAGAGTAACAAGTGAACAACGATAGGCACTAGGCGTTCAGCGTGGGGCGCCAGCCAATCACAGCGCAGTGAGCACTGCTGTTACTCACGTGCTGTGACGTTAAAGTTACCGCGTTGCCGGCTTTGTTTAGTGAATGTGTATACAACGTGAGTTGTGTGTTGTTTACCGCGTATTTTCGTTGTACTGTGTGCTATATCGTTGTGACTTTTGTTACGTTGTGAGTTTACGTACTTGGAAAATGCCACCGAAAAGACTTCGTTCACCTAGTGACAATCCTTTGCGTCGAGGGGTGCCGCTAAACAGCCAGGCACTGGAGTTGCTACGCAGAACTCGTGAGTTTTACGAGCAGGAGAAAAACTACGTAAGCATTCATGGACAGCCATCAATTCCTGCCGACAAAGTGGTGGAACGTACGTCGAAAACTCTTGGTATTAGTGCAAGAACGGTAGTAAGTAAGGGAGTATTACTACAAAACTTTGAAGATACTGAAGTGAGCCGTAACGATTCCGAGCTGTCTGCATCAAATAATACATTTTTATCAACCCTGGGAAAGAAGAAAAAGCGGCGTAGTCCTATCACAGATTTAGATTCTTTCCAGACTGATGCAGTTCGTAGGCATGTTTATGCTTACTACAGCAGAAAAGAGTATCCGACTGTAGCTAAGTTATTAATCTCTTTAAAAGAAAGTGAACTCTTCAGGGGTGGTAAAACAGACTAAAATTTGTGCTAAAAAATATGGGTTTCCGTTACAAAACGCTAGACGGACGCAAAGTACTGTTAGAGAGGGCACATATTGTTACCGCTCGTAGCATTTTCTTGCACAAAATTGTGGGCAGAGACATTCATTCCATAATTTGGCTAGACGAAACGTGGGTTAATGCCGGGGAAGCTGTCAGTAAATGTTGGAGGGATAACACACCCAGCAGTACCGGCCATCAGCCGACGGGAAGAGGAGCTAGATTAATTGTGGTCCATGCAGGCTCCTCCAGTTGTTTTGTCCCTGACGCACTTTCAGTTTTTAGATCAAAAAAGACTGGTGATTACCATGAAGATATGGATCACGCACGATTTGTTGAGTAGTTCAGGAACCTTTTAAAACAATTTCTTGTCCCTACAACAATTGTAATGGACAATGCTCCATATCATTCGGTGATACAGAACAAAGCCCCAACTACAAATGATCGGAAAGAAATTATGGTGCAGTGGTTACAGGCTCGAAATATTGCAGCGGATATGGGTATGACAAAGGTTCTGTTATATTCTCTTGTTAAAGAAAATAAGCCTACGACACCTACATACGTAGTAGACGAAATTGCCAAGGAGCAGGGTCATACTGTAATAAGGCTGCCACCATATCACTGCCATTTCAACCCTATTGAGTTAGTATGGAGTGACGTAAAAATGTATGTAAGGAACAACAACAAGTCCTTTACAATAGCAGAGGTGGAAAAGCTGTTGCGTGAAGCTATTGTGACTGTGGATGCAGCCTCACGGAGAAAAAAAGTAGAGCACGTCGAGAAGCTTATACGAGCAGCACAGACAATAGAAGGCATTATCAGCGGCCTGAACAATTAATGATTTGTCTTGCCGATGACGACGATGAAGACGGTTTTAGCGATGAATCGGACAACAGTGACGATGGCGAGCTGGATGGAATTGCGCCATTATCGCTGTAAATTGGTGAGTGAAAAAATTCTAATATTGGTTATTTATTGCAATCTCGGTTATTATTTATTTTGTAAACTACGTACATTATTGATTTTAAAGTACCAGTCGTCAGATGCTTGTTTTTTGTATTTCTATGCTCCGTTATCGAAAGGGTGCGCATTGTTATGCTTTTACATGCATTATTATACGGTTGTTTACTTCCTGTCATTGTAGTACAACTAAAAACGAGTTTTTATATACATTGCAATTGCTCAATCGCTTGCATTTACGAGACGGGACGGAAAACTGTATCGTCTGCTGTGTGTATAGAGGCTGCTGTTGCAACATCGCTATTACAGTATAGCCAACCTAACTAGACAAAAAGCGAACTGTCAAGTGCATTGTTTCTCCGGCGGGAGAATAATGCCAGATCGTCAGTTGGGCCGCTTTTCTCTCTCAAACGGTTACATTTATCGACTGCAAACTTATGTCGCGTGCTATGGTATTCGGAGACACTAAAAGACCACAATAGAAGACAGAAGAAGCTTCCAAGTTGATGTAATCAGCCAGTAAGAAGCAGTACATTTGAAGTTTTAGTTATCGGTTATTGGCTTATTAGCCGGATTTAGTGACTTGGACATGCCCGACGACCTTAAGATTTTGCATGAAACAGCGACTGGCAGCCACGTTACACGAGGGAATATGAAAAGTGTCCATATGCAGTAAAAACCAGAGAAATCGCACCGTTTTCGTCATTTGCTATCGTATCGACTTAATGCCAGATCGTCTCTTTGGCCGCTTTCCTCTTTCAAACGGTTACATTTATCGTCTGCAAATTTGTGTGGCGTGCTGCGGTATGTGGAGACACTAAAACACCACAGTAGAGCACAGAAACTTCTAAGTCGATGTAATCGGCGAGTAAAAAGCAGTACAGTTTAAGTTTTAGTTATCGATTATTGACTTATTAGCCGGCTTTGGCGCCTTGATCATGAGCTAGGACCTTGCGATTTTGCATGAAACGACATCTGGACGCCACGTTGCACGGGAGAATGTGAAAAGTGTTCATATGTAATAGAAACTTGAGAAATCCGCCCCTTTTCGTCATATGCTATCGAATTTACTTAATGCCAGATCGTCACATCGGTCGCTTTTTACTCACTGAAACGTTTACATTTATCGTCTGCAAAGTTATGTCGCGTGCTGCGGAGACACTAAAAGCACTATAGTAGAACACAGAAGAAGCTTCAAAGAAGATGTAATCGGCCAGTAACAAGCAGTACAATTCATTTTTATTTATCGGTTATTGACTTATTTCGCTGCTTTAGTGCCTTGGACATGAGCTTGGACCTTGCGATTTTGCATGAAACGACGTCTGGACGCCACGTTGCACGGGATAATGTGAAAAGTGTTCATATATGGTAAAACTTGAGATATCCACCCTGTTTCACCTTTTGCTTTCGAATCGACGTAATGCCATATCGTCACATTGTCCCCTATTCTCTCTGAAACGTTTACATTTATCGTCTGAAAACTTATTTCGCTTGCTGCGGTGTGGGGTGACACTACAAGCAACAAAATAGGAGCTTCTTAGTTGATGCAATCGGCCAGTAAGAAGTAGTATAAGTGAGATTTTTGTTACTGATTGATGAATTATTGGCCGGCTTTTATTGCCTAGCATGTGACCGAGGACCCTACGCTTTAGCATGAGCCGAGGTCAGGCAGCCACGTTACACGCAAAAATGCGAAAACTTTTAATATGTATTTAAAAACTGTAGAAGAGCACCTGTTTGCGTCACTTGCCTTATCACGTATTGCTAGATAGTCACATAGGTATCTTTTCTCTTGGAAACGTTTACATTTATGGTCTGGAAACCTATGTCACGTACTGAGGTATCCAGTAGTAACACAAGGAACAAAATAGAAGCTTCTAAGTTGTTGCAATTGACTAGTAAGAAGTAGTACAAGACAAGTTTCGGTTACGGAATGTCAATTATTGGCCAGTTTTGGTGTCTTGCAGTAGATTGAGGACCTGGGAACTTATCTGTCTACTTACGCTCCCCCCTCCCCTCCCGTCCGGAAGATTTCTGTCTACCTATCGCTCTTCCGCTACCGCTACTCTCGTATTAGGTCTGCCTACCTACCACCCCTTGGAAGATCTCTCTCTACCTACCCCACCCATTGGAAGACATTTGTCAACCTACTCCCCTCCATGGAATATGTCACTCTACCTTCCTCCCATCAGAAGATGTCTGTCGACCTCCCCCTTTCCAGAGATGTCTCATTACCCACCCACGCAATCGGAAGATGTTTGTCTTCCTACCCCCTTGGAAGATGTCTGTCTACCTACCCCATGCCAGGATGTGTCTATCCCCCCCTCCTTGGAAGATGTCTGTCTACCCCCTCTTGGAACATGTCTTCCTACTCCCCCTCGGAAGATGTCTGTCTGCCAACCCTCCCCACAGAAGATGTCTGTCGACCTTATCCCTCACTCGGAAGATGTCTTTCTACCATACACACTGCTTTGGAAGATGTGTGTCTATCTACGCCCTCCCCCCTCCCGTCTTGGAGGATTTCACTCTACCTACCACCCCTAGGAAGAAGGCTATCTAACCAACTGTCGGAAGATGTCTCCCCCCTCTCGGAATATGTCTATCTACCATCCTCTCAGAAAGTATCTAACCCCCTCGGAAGATGTCTACCACCACTCGGAAGATGTCTACCTACCCTCGGAAAATGTCTGTCTATCTACCCCCTTCAGAGGATATCTGTCTACCTACCTCCCATCTGAAGATGTCTGTCTACCTACCCGCACCCTTGGAAGATGTCTGTCTACCTACCCCACTTGGAAGATATCTGTCTACATACTCACTCTCTATGAAGATGTATGTCTCCCTACCCACCCCTCGGAACAGGTCTGTCTACCTACCCCTCCCCCCCCCCCCCCCTGGGAAGATGTCTGTCTACCTACCCTATACTTTGAAGATGTCTGTCTGCCTACCTCCCCTCGTAAGGTTCTGACTACCTTTTTGTTTAGCCCATCCAGTACTTCACAGAGAAAAGAGAATATACCATTTTCAGTTGCCAAACGACTTCTATAACCGAACTGTGCATTTGATACAAATCGTGTGATATAAAATGATCAACTAACCTTACATGCACAGCCTTTTCGGTAACTTTTGCAAACACTGATGGCATAGAAATAGGTCTAAAATTTTCTACATTATTCCTTTCTCCCTTTTCATAAAGCGGCTTTACAGCTGAGTACTTTAATCGCTCAGGAAACTGACCGTTCCTAAAGAAAAATTACAAATTTGGCTAAATACAGGACTAACATGTGCAGCACAGTACTTTAATATTATGAAAGACACTCCATCATAACCATGAGAGTCCTTAGTATTCAGTGATTTAATTATTGACTCAATCTCCCCCTTGTCTGTATCACAGAGGAGTATTTCAGACATCAATCTCAGAAAGGTATTTGCTAAGAAATTTGTATGATTTCCTGTTGAAACTAAATTTTTATTTAGCTCGCCAGCAATGCTCAGAAAGTGATTGTTAAATACCGTACATATATCTGATTTATCACTAACGAAAATATTATTACTTAGAACTAACTTTATATCATCGACCTTGTGCTGATGACCAGTCACTCCCTTCACAACTAACCAAATGTCTTTAATTTTATCCTGTGAATAAGCTATTCTATTTGCATATCACATACTTTTTGCCTTGCTAATAACATTTTTAGGCACCTTATAATCCTGTTTGTAAGGGGCTATGGTAGCTCGATTGTGACTACTTCTAACATTTTGATGTAATTCCCGCTATGTTCTACATGATATCCTTATCCCACTAGTCAGCCAACCGGGCTGTCCATGACTGCTAGTACCCCATTTAGAATGTTCTAATGGAAAACAACTCTCAAAGAGCATGAGAAATGTGTTATGGAAAGCATTGCATTTATCCTCTGTATTATTGGCACTATAAACATCTTGCCACTCTTGTTCCTTGACAAGTTTTAAAAAACTCTCTATTGCTGTTGGATTGACTTTCCTATGTTCTATGTAACTAAATATGACATTGGCTGGAGTAAAAAAACCTTTTAGTGTTAAAATTTGTGCATTATGGTCTGAAAGGCCATTCACTCTTTTACTAACAGAATGCCCATCTAGTAATGAAGAACGAATAAAAATATGGTCTATGACTGTGCTACTGTTCCCCTGCACCCTAGTTGGAAAAAAACACAGTTTGCATCAGATCATATGAATTTAGGAGATCTTCCAAAATCATTTTTCTTGGGACCGAGCGAGGTGGCGCAGTGGTTAAGACACTGGACTCACATCCGGGAGGACGACGGTTCAGTCCCGCGTTCAGCCATCCTGATTTAGGTTTTCTGTGATTTCCCTAAATCACTTCAGGCAAATGCCGGGTTAGTTCCTCTCAAAGGGCATGGCCGACTTCCTTCCCCATCCTTCCCTAACCCGACGAGACCAATGACCTCGATGTCTGGTCTCCTTCCCCAAACAACCCAACCCCCCTCTTTCTTGCACAATCATATACAAAATTAATATTGAAGTCCCCACATATAACTACTTTCTGGTACTTCCTACAAAAGTGAATCAAGAACCCTCTCTAGCTTAAGCAAAAATTCTCTGAAGTTGGAGTTAGAGGCCCTATAAACAACAGCAATTAGAAGTTTAATTTCACTAAATTCAACAAATGCTGCACAACTTTCAAATATCTGTTCAGTGCAGTGTCGCAACAAGTCTATGGACTCAAATAACATACTGTTTTTTTATGTACAGAGACACTTCCGCACCCCGCAAGGAACTCCTTGAGAAACAGCCAGCTAATCTGTAGCCTGGTAAAGCAAGCCTATAAATTATCAATTTATTGAAGTGGTGCTCTGATGTACCAATAATTTCAGCATTAACATCTATTAGCAGTTCACTAACTTTATCTCTAATAAATCTTATATTTTGATGAAATATGCTAATTCCTTCTTTACTTGGAAACATTACATCCTCTGGAGGAGAGCCCTTAAAGGCACTTCCTTTAAGCAGGTATACCTATCAGCTGACTTCAGTATTAAGAAGGTGCAGCTCTAACAGGAACTACTACAGGAACTTTTCCATGAGTGACACCACTACCGCCACCACCACCCACTACACTGTCACCTATAAGCTTAGGTAGCCTCCCCTTCGCATACCTATTGAGGTGCAGGCCATGCCTAGTGAAACCCAATTTACTGATAGACCCAACTGGTACCACTGAGATGTGATCCATGCCCTCTGTCATCAGTGCACTCTCCAGCCCCACATTAACGCGCCTAACAGCCGCATTAAGGTGTGGCCGATCATGATGCTGAAACAGTTTCACGAAAAGCACATTAGTGCCACCAGTTTGAGTAGCTATCTTAACCAAGTGACCACTGACATCATACCCCATGTCCCTATTGCGACTGCTCCCAGCTCCATCCACTATCACTACCTTATCCTCCTTTGTAAAATTCTTACATAACTCCCCTACGCTTTCAGCCACCTGAGCCAACCCTGCACTAGGCTTCACAATGCTTGTGACCTGGTACTGACTCCACAAAACTTCCTGCAAATGCTGGCCCACACCTCTACCGTGGGAACTACCTAGCAGCAGAACCTAGGCCTCCTAATTGCTGAGGACTGCTGCAAGTTACCTACATATACAGCTTCACGAGGCTCCTCTCCGCTCAACTCTGACAGTTTGTCGTATCTATTGCATGTATGCAAAGTAAAACTGTCTGACTACCTCCTTTTCCTAGCTATCTTCCTGCCAACTGCCAGTTCCCATTCCCTAGCACCCTTCACCCTCCTCAACTTATCTAGTTCCTTCTTTGCGCATTGTAACTGCACCTGAAGGGCACAGATCTTACACTCCTGCTCCTCTATTAACTTGTTTCTACTACAGATTCTACATTCCCAGGACAGGATCACCCTAAAATTACCACTGGCTTCCCCAATGCATTTCCCGCAATGAAAACACTTTGAACAAATCCCACAGTGTAATCCACTACTCACAAACCTACGACAGAACCCACACTTCTCACTCATGATAAAATTTTACAGTTACTAAAATAAACTGTACGTCTACGTCAGCAAAGTTCAGTTACAAAAGCAGCACTGTTTAAGAACTAACAACTATGGTCTCGAAATTCTCTAACTACTAAGAAAGCAGCTACTTGTATTAATACTACTACAACACAGCCGATACCAATACCAGCAAAACTTCACAAAATTATTGGCTAAAACCAAAAAATTAAAACTAAACGCCAGTTCAAAACTAAAGCACGAAATTTACTGAAAACTCTTTAAAACACAGCGAGCGAACGATTACAAAAGTTTATTAAGTCATTATTTCACCACAAACGGCAAGCAACACCACTGTAATCCATTCAATTTAACAACTGTATTACAGAGCACAAACAAGTTCGTCAGTACTTAGCTTATAACCGCTACAGATGCAGTGCACGCCGCAAAATGTAAACACACTGATGAGGCGCGAGGCTTAGACGAACCACGAAAGCACACTCACAAATAATAGACCACTCGAGTCAATGCAACAGGAAGAAAGACGGAGGTAAATGAATATCCACTAATAAGTTGCTTTTACGGCTAAAATAATAACACAAACAAACTATAAAATACGTAAATGAAGCCTAAAAGTTATAAAACATTAACAAGCTATTTCAACAGCAGTGCAGCTCACTTGACGTCACACCCATGACCATCTGCCCCCCCCCCCCCCCCCCCTGAGATGGTGCCTATCTACCCCACACTCGAAATATGCCTATCTATCCCCCTCAGAAGATATCTGCCTAGCTACCCCCCCCCCCCCCTCGGAAGATATCTGTCTACCTACCCCTCCTCGGAAGATCTATGTCAACCTGCACCTACCTCCCCACCCCCTCAGATGATGTCTGTGTACCTACCCACACCCTTGGAAGATGTCTGTCTACCTAACCCCCCCCCCCCCTCAGAATATGTATGACTACCTACCACTCCCCTCGGAATATGTATGTCTACCTACCCCACCCCTCGGAAGATATCTACCTACACCTCCCACATCGGAAGATGTCATTCTACCTCTCCCTCATTGAAAACTGTCTGTCTCTCATCGCCCCACCACCTAATATGTCATTCTACCTACTTGCCTCCTTAGAAAATATCAGTCTACATAACCCCCCCACAGGCGATGTCTGTCTACCTGCCCCGTGAAAGACGTCTATCTACTTAACCCCCTCGGCAGATGTCTGCCTACCTCAACCCCCTAAGGAAGATGTTTGTCCACCTACCTCACCCTCTGAAGATGTCTATCTACATCCCCCAGAAAAACTTTCTCCCCACCTCGTAAGATGTCTATCACTCTGGAAGATGTCTCTCAACCCTCCCACCCCCCCACTCGCTACGCAGATGTCTATCTACCTACCTGCCCTCTCGGAATATGTCTGTCTACCTATCCCAACCCCCATCCAGCCCCCCGCTCAGAAGTTGTTTACCCCTATCATGGAAGATGTCTAGAGACCCCCAAACTTCAGAAGGTATCTTCCAGACCTCATCACCATTCGAAGATGTCTACCCCCTTGGAGGATGTCTACTCCCCCTGGAAAATGTCTGTCTACCCATGTTGGATGATGTCTGTCTATCTACTCAGCCCCCCTGGAAAGATGTCTGTTAAACTACCACCCCTTGGAATATGTTTATCTATTATTACCAGCACAAAATATGTCCATCAACCTACAATCGCCCTCTGAAGATGTCTGTCTACCTGTAGCTCCCGCTTGGAAGATGTCTGTCTACCTACAACAGCCCTCAGAAGATGTCGGTCTACCTATCCCCACATCAGAAAATGTCTGTTTCATCTCCCCACCCTTGAAATATGTCTGTCTACCTACACTCCCCGTCGGAAATGTCTGTCTACCTAAGCTCCCTCAAAACATATCCGATTAGCTATCCACCCCAAAAGATGTCTGTCTACCTACCCAACCGCCGGAAGATGTCTGTTTACCTACCCCTCCCCCTCGGAAAATGTCGGTCTCTCATCCCCCCACCAGAGGATATGTCTGTCTACTTACCTGCCCTCCCTCGGAAAGATCTCTGTCTACCTAAACCCACCCCTCAGAAGATGTGTGACTACCTACCCCTCCCCTTGGAAGATGTATGTTTTCCTACCCTCCCTTCAGAATATTTCTGCCTACCTATCCTCTATCACAAAGGATGTCTGTCCACCTACAATTCCTTTCAGAATGTGTCTGTCTACATACCCACCCACACTCGGAAGAAGTTTGTCTACCTGCCCACCCCCTCAGGAAATGTCGGTCTACCAACCCCCTTAGAAGATGTCTGTCTACCTGTACCCCTCTGATGACGACTGTCTACCTAACCGCCCTCTGAAGAAGCCTGTCTACCTAACCCCCTTGGAAGATGTCTGTCCTCCTACAACCCTTCAGAATATGTCTGCCTACCTACCCCTGTCTTGTGAGATATCTGTCTACAAACCCCCCCCCCCACATGATCTGTCTACCTACCCCCCTCCCCCGTCATAAGATGAATGTCTACCTATACCCCTCAGAAGATGTATGCTTATCTACCCCCCTTCAAATGATTCGATTTTATCCCTCCTGTGGGAGATGTCTGTCTCCCTACCCCTACCTCTGAGGATATCTGTCTACCTACCCCCCCTTTCGGAAGATGTCAAACTTCCACTCCTCTATGAAGATATCTACTCCAACATCAGAGAATGTCTACACCCCTCTTGGTCTGTCTACCAAAACGCATACTTTGAAAGATGTCTCCCTCCCCTTGAAAGATGTCTGTCTAACAAGGACACCACTCAGAAGATGTCTGTCTACTGAACTCACCCTCAGAATATGTCTCCTCCTTACTTACCCCCCCCCCCACCTTGGAATATGTCTGTCTACCTACCCAATTCCCCATAAGAAGATGACTGTCTACCTTATTCCCCTCAGAAGGTGTATGTCTACATACCACCCCTCGGAACATGTGTGCCTACCTAAAACCCCCGGAAGAGGTCCATCTTCTCCCATCTTGGAAGATATTTATTTACAGCCCTCTTGGAAGATATCTACCCCTGTCTTGGAGGATGACTACCTCCCTCTCAGAGGATGTCTACCCCTCTCTGAAGATATCTGTCTACATACCCTCCTCTCGAAAGGTATCTCTCCTCCGTCACATGATGTAAGTCTATCAACCCTCAAATGGAAAATGTCTGTCCTCCTAATCCCCCTCGGAAGATGTCTGTGTACCTACCCACCCATGATGTCTGTCTACCTCCCCCTTAGGTATATGTCCGTATACCTACACCCGTTTGGAAGATGTCTGTATACCAAACACCCCTCCGAAGATGACTATCTACCTACCCTGCTTCAGAAGGTGTCAGTCTACCTAACCCCTCCTTGGAAGATGCCTGTCTACAAAACTGCACTGGGAAGATGTCTGCCTACCTAACCCTTTCCACAATTGATGTCTATTTACCAACCGCTCTGCCTCGGAAGATGTCTGCCTTCCTACAAATCTCACAACAGAAGAGGTCTATCTACCTACTTACACCCCTTGGAAGATGTCTCTCTACATAGCCCCAGTCATAAAATATTGTCTACCAACCCATACCTCGGAATATGTCTGTCTATCTACCCCCCAGAAGATGATTGTCTGATTACCCCCTCATCTGAAGATGTCTGCCTACCTAGCCCCCACTTGGAAAATGTATGTCTATGTACACCCCTCGGAAAATGTCTGTCTACCTACGCCCCCTCAGAAGATGTCTGCTTACCTACGTGAACTTTTGTATGATGTCTATCTACAATGCCTGCACTTCGAAGATGTTTGGCTACCTACCGCACCCATTGGAATATGTCAGTCTACGTACCCACCACCCATCGGAAGATGTCTGTCCACCTACACATCCCCCTCGGAAGATGTCTGTCTACCTACACCCATCAGAAGATGTTGTCTACTTACCACCATCGGAATATGTCTCTCTACCTATCCCCTCTTGGCAAATGTCATTCTACACCAACCCTCTGAAGAGGTCAGTTTACCTACAACCCCCCAGAAGAAGTCTGTCTACCTACCCCCCCTCTCGAAAAATGTCTATAGTCACCCTACCTCGGACAATGTCTCTCTACCTATGCCCCATCATGGAAGATGTCTGTCTACCCACCCACCCATCAGAAGAAGGCTGTCTACTACCATCCCCCTCACAGAAGATGTCTGCCAACCAACCCCCTATTGGAAGATGTCTGTCTACCTACCCCACCCCACCTCTGAAGATGTCTGTCTACCAACCCTCCACTTGGAAGATGTCTGTCCTCCTACAACCCCTCAGAAGATGTCAGTCTACCTAACCCCCTCTCAGACGTTATCTGCCTAAATACCCCTCCTCAGATGGTTTCTGTCTACCTACACCCACAACCCCTCATAATATGAATGTCTACCTAAACCCCTCAGAATCTGTATATTTACCTACCCAACGTCGAATGATTTGTGTCTATCTTATCCCTATCTCGGAAGATGTCTGTCTCCCTACCCACCCCCTCTGAGGGTGTCTGTATACCTACCCCCTTCTCAAAAGTTGTCTCTCTACATTCACAACACATTTGAAGATGTCTATCTATGTACCTCCTCTCGAAAGATATCTATCTATTGCCACAATGGAAGAAAAGTATCTCTCCCCTCTCGGAAGATGTCAGTCTACCACTCCTCTCAGAAGTTATACACTCCCCATCTGAGAATGTCTACACCCCTCTCGGAGGATGTCTGTCTACCAAACTACATCCTTTAGAAGCTGTTTCCCACCCCTTGGAAGATATCTGTCTTCCAACACCCCCCATCCCCCCCATGGAAGATGTCTGTCTACCAAACCCAGCCTCAGAAGATGTCTCCATACCTACCACCACTCAGAAGATGTCTGTCTACCTACCCATCCCCATCAGAAGATGACTGTCTACGTTATCCCCTTCAGAAGATGTCTGTCTACATACCCTCCCTCAGAAGATGTCTGCCTACCTAAGACCAGTGGATAATGGACAACTACCTCCCTCTCGGAGGATGACTACCTCCTCTCTGAAGATATCTGTCTATGTACCCTCCCCTCGAAAGATGTCTCTTCCCCCTCAGATGATGTATGTCTACCAACCCCCACATGGAAAGTGTCTGTCCTTCTAACCCCTTCGGATGATGTCTGTGTACCTACCCACCTGGAAGATGGCCGTCTACCTACCCCCAATCGGGACATGTCTGTCTACCTTCCCCCCTAGGCATATGTCTGTATACCTACAGCCGGCCGTGGTGGTCTCGCGGTTCTAGGCGCACAGTCCGAAACCGTGCAACTGCTATGGTCGCAGGTTCGAATCCTGCCTCGGGCATAGATGTGTGTGATGTCCTTAGTTTAGTTAGGTTTAAGTAGTTCTAAGTTCTAGGGGACTGATGACCACAGCAGTTGAGTCCCATAGTGCTCAGAGCCATTTGAACCATTTTTTTTATACCTACGCCCTTTCGGAAAATGTCTGTCTACCTACCCCATCACCTCAGAAGATGTAATTCTACTTACCACATCTCGGAAAGTGTCAGTCTACTTATGCCCCACCCTCAGAAACTGTCTGTCTACCTTGCCCCTTTGGAATATGTCAGTTTACCAACCCCACTCAAAAGATGTCTGCTTACCTACTCTCCCATCCAAAGATGTCTGTCTACCTACCACCTCTCGGAGGATTTTGTCTCCCCCCTCTCTGAGATGTCTTCCTACATCCCCTTGGAAGATGCCTATCTAAACCCCTAGGAAGATATCCCTCCCTCTAAAAATGCCTACCTAACCCCTTCCACATCGGAAGATGCCAATCTCGCCCCTTAGGTTGATGCCTACCCACACCCACCTCATAAGATTATCTATCCATTCCCTCCAAAGATGCCAATCTCCCTCCTCGGAAGAGGTCTATCTACACCCCTCAGAAGATGTGTATCTACCACTAATCTTGGAAAATGTCTATCTACCCCCCTTAGAAGCTGTCTCCCTACCCCCCATGGAAGATGTCTACCCCCTTCTGAAGATGTCTATCTACCCAGCCCAGGCGGAAAATATCTATGTATCCCTCCACTCGGATGGTGAAAATCAACCAACAGCTTGGAAGATGTCTATCTACCCCACCCTCAGATGATATCTACACCCTCTGGAAGATACCTATCCCCACCTCAGAAGATGTATATCCCCCAGGAGGATGTATATAACCCACCTCATGAAAGATGCCTGTCTACCAACCCCCTCCTCTCGGAATATGTCTGTCTACCTACCCCACCCCTGTAAGATTTCCATCTAGCCCCTCCCCTCAGAGGACGTTTATCCTACACTCAAAAGATTTCTACAGCCTTCCTTCATTTGGAATGTGTCTACCGCCTATTCTGAAGATGTCTGTCTACCTCCAAATTCTAGGAACATGTGTGTATGTCTGTCTTCCTCACAAACTCGGGAAAAGGCTATCTATCCCCCCTATGGAAGAAATCTATCTAACCCTCTCTCGGAAGATGTATACCTACCCTCCTCACCGAAGATATCTACACCCCATCTTCGAGGAGCTCTATCACCCCTTCACGGAAGATGCCTGTTTATCTACCAGAACCCATCGGAAGATGTAAGTGTACATACCATCACTCACCACAGAACATGTCTGTCTACTTACCGACCATTCTTGGAAGATGTCTGTCTACCCCCCTCCCCCTTTGAAGATGCCTGACTACTCACCTCCCCCCATGGAAGAATACTATCTCCCCCCCTCCCAGAAGATGTCAATCTACCTCTCGAAAATATCTACCTCCACCCCCAGAAAAATGTCAACCCTCTCTCTCGAAGGATATCTGTTTACCTATCCGGCCCGAATCGAAAAATGTCTCCCCCTTGGAAAATGTCTGTCTACCAAGCTCCCTCCTGGAAGACGTCTGTCTAAGAAACAACCACTCAGAAGATGTCTGTCTATCTACCCCTCCTTGGAATTGTTTGTCTACCATTATCACCACAGAAGATGTCTACTCCCTCCCCCCTTGGAAGATGTCTGTCTACCTACCACCCCCTCAGAAGATGTCTGACCACATACCCTGCTTCGGAATATGTCCGTCTACTTACCCCTCGCAGAAGATGTGTGTCTTCCTACCTCCCAACAGAAGATGTAGGTAAACAGATATCTTTCGAGAGGGAGTAGGTAGACAGACATCTTGCAAGGGAGTGATATGTAGACAGAAATTACCAAGGGGTGGGGAAAATTTAGACAGAATTCTTCCAGGGGGGGGGGGGCGTGGGTATACATACATTTTCTGAGTGTATGTAGGTAGACAATCTTCTGAGGGAGTAGGCAGTAAGGCACCTTCCGAGGGGGGTAGGTAGACAGACATCTCCCATTGGTGGGTTGGTAGACAGCCAACTTCCGAGGGGCGTACTTAGACAGACATCTTCTAGAGGGGTAAGTAGACCAACATCTTCCAAGAGGGGGGGGTAGGTAGACAGACATCCTCAGAGGATAGGGGGGGGGGGGGGTAGGTAGATAGACATTATCTGTGGAGGTGTGGATAAACAGACATCTTCTGAGGGGTAGGTAGACAGACATTTTCTGAGTTGTGTTATAGGTAGACAGATATCTTCCAAAGGGGGGTAGGTAGACAGAGACTTCCTTGGTGGTAGTTTGAGAGACATCTCCTGATGGGGGGTTGGTAAACAGACTTCTTCTGAAGAGGGGTAGGTACACAGACATCTACTGTTGGTGCAGGACAGATAGACACAATTCTTCTGAGGCTGGGGATAATAGAAATCTTCCGAAGGAGGGCACATGGACAGATATTTTCCAAGTTGGGCAGGCTGACAGACATCTTCCGGGGGGTAGAAAGACATAGATATTCCAAGGGTGGTAGGTAGACAGACATCATATGTGCGGTGGAAGGTTGATAGACATCATCTTAGTTTGGGTATGCAGACAGGCATCTTCCAAGGGGAGGGGGTATATAGGAAGATACCTTCTGAAGGGGATGATAGACATCTTATGGGAGTAGGTAAACAGACATCATTTGTGTGGATTTGATAGACATATATATTGGGAGGGGGTAGTTAGACATCTTCCGAGTGGTGGAAAATAGACAACTTCCAAGGGGGAAGTAGGCATCTTCCTAAGTGAGGGGGCAGGTTGCCTGACATCTTCCATGGGGTAGGTAGCCAATCATCTTCCAAGGATGGGTTGAGTGGACAGATATATTCGATGGGGGGGAGGGTGGTAGGTAGAGAGAGACCTTCCTGGGGCGTAGTTTGACAGACTTCTCCTGATGGAGGGTTGGTAAACATACTTCTTCCGAGGGGGGCTGGAAATAGACATTTTCCGAGGGGGCGGGACAGATAGACACACATCTACTGAGCTTGGTGATGTTAGACATTTTCCGAAGGGGGCATGTTGACAGACATTTTCCGAGTTGGGCAGATAGACATATATTCTTTGAGGGGGTAGACAGACATACATCTTCCAAGGGTGATAGATATACATTTTCTGAGGGGACGGTATGTTGGCCGACATCTTCTGACGAGGGAGTAGATAGACAATTTCTGAGCTGGGGTAGAAAGGCATCTTCCAAGGTGGTTAGATAAGCATCTTTCAAGAGTGGATTGGGTAGATAGACAGACATTTCCCGAAGGGGGGGGGGAGGGGGGTAGGTAGTGAGACATCTTACATACAGGGGTAGGTAGACTATCATTTTCTCAGGGTAAGATGGGTACACAGACATTTTGTGGGGGGTAGGTAGACAGACATCTTCAAGGGGGTAGGTAGACAGACAACTGGGGGGGGTGGTGGTTGTTAGACAGACATGTTCCAAGGAGGGGTAGATAGACAAACATCTTATGGGGGGGGGGGGGGCAGGTAGACAGACATCTTCCATGTGGGGTACATAGACAGACATATTCTGAGGGGGTGAGACTGGCATATACCGAGGTTCGTTAGTTAGACAGACATCTTCCAGAGGGGTCCTAGGTAGACATACACCTTACGAGGGTAGTGATAGGAAGTCATACATCTTCCAAAGCGGTTTTTTCGGTTGTCAAATGACTTCCAAAAGGGGGGTATGTACACAGACATCCTCCAGGGATGGGGGAGGGTTTGACAGAGATCTTCAGAGGTGGGGTAGGCAGTTAAACATCTTTCGAAGTGGGGGTAGGTAGACAGACACCTTCTAAATGGCGGTACCTAGGTAGATGGGCAGACATCTTCTGGGGGGGGGAGGTAGGTAGACAGGTATCTTCCAAGGGTGTGTACGAAGAAAGTCATCTTCTGATGGCGGGTTTGAAAACACGTTTTCCGGTTGAGGGGATAAGTAAAGAGACATTTCAGGGGGAAGTAGGTAGACAGACATCTTACGAAGGGGGGTGGTGTACGTAGGCTGTCATCTTACCTTACGAGGGGGAGGGGGGGGGGTGGTAGATAGACAGATATGTTCCAAGGTACTCTATCAACTGCAAAACACCAAAACCGACCAATAACTGAATTTTCTATTACTAAAACTAGACTTATAATATGTCTTACTTGCCTATTACATCAACTTAGAAGTTTCTATTTTGTTTCTTGTGGAGTCATCACATACATCAGCAGGCGAGAGAAGTTTTCAGATGATAAATGTAAACCTTTCCGGAAAAAAAGAGATCAATGTGACGAGATGTCATTACGTCATTACGAAAGAAAAAGACGAAATCGTGAGGTTTTCTCAGTTTTTTACTACATATTATCACTTTTCGCATTTTCTCGTGTAATGTGGGTGCCAGACCTCGGTTCATGCGAAATCATAAGGTCCTCGGTCAAATGCAAGGCACCAAAACCGGCCTACAGTTTAATTTTCGATACCTAAAACTTGAGTAGAACTACTTCTTACCTACCTATTGCATCGACTTAGAAGCTCATATTTGTTGGTTGTGGTCCCACCGCATACCTCAGCACATGACGTAAGTATCCAGATGTATATGTAAACATTTCCGTGAGCAAAGCTGCCACTGCGACGATCTGGCATTTCGATTAAGCGCGTGAGTGCGTGTGAAATCGCTCTCTAAGTTTTCATACATTTTTAGGTTTCAGATACATATTTTAACGGTTTTTGTGATAATATTTACTATATAAGTTACTTATTAATGGTTTCTTCATTCACCTCCGCCTTTCTTGAGTTGTGACCCGATCTTTGTGAGTGTTTCGTATCGAGCACCTTAACTTCTTACCTGTGTTTACATTCCGCGCTGACCAGGTGCAGCTGTAGCGGCGCATCCAAAGCTAAGTACTAATTATTTGTTTGTGTATAGTGGCTTATTTTGGAACTTTAAGTGTCTTCGTCCGGTGTTCTTATTGTCATCTGGTGAAATAATTTCAAACGAAATTTTCGCGAACTGTTTTCAGTTTCGTTACTGTGTCATTAGACGTTTGATTATCTTTCTGTTTTGTCTTTTGTTATATTTGCTGTTGATAAATACTGTTAATAATAGTAGTTACTTGATTTGTAGAGCAAGATTATGATTATTGTAGCCAGTTTCTTATTGTACTAACGGAACTTAAATAAATGCGAAAGATTTTCTCAGGTTTTTACTACATATTAACACATTTCACATTTCTCCGTGCAACGTGGCGGCCAGACCTCGATTGATGCAAAAGCTTAAGGTCCACGATCATGTCCAAGGCACCAAAGCCGGCTAATATGTCAATAATCGATAACCAAAACTTGAATTGTACTGGTTCTTTCTGGCCGATTACATCAAATTACAAGCTTCATCTGTTTTATACTTTGTTGCTTTTAGTGTCTCCGCATACCGCAGCACACGACATAAGCTTGCAGACGATAAATGTAACAGTTTCAGAGAGAAAAGCGGCGAATGTGACGATCTGGCATTACGTCGATTCAAAAGCAAATGACAAATACGAAAGGTTTTCTTAGAATTTTACTACATATGAACACCTTTCAGATTCTCTCGTGTAATGTGGCTGCCAGACCTCGTTCGATGCCAAATCTTAAGGGCCTCGGTCATATCCAACGCACCAAAGCCAGCTAATAAATCAATAATTGATAGCTAAAACTTGATTTGTACTGCTTCTTACTGTCCGATTACATCAACTTAGAAGCTTCTTCTGTGTTTTAATATGGTGCTTTTAGTGTATCCGCATTACCGAAGCACACGACATAGCTTTGCAGACGATAAATGTATCCGTTGCAGGGAGCAAAACGGCCATTGTGACGATCTGGCATTAATTCGACTCGATAGCAAATGACTAAAACGGGCGGATTTCTCGAGTTTTTACTACATATGAACACCTTTCACATTCTCCCGTGCAACGTGGTCGACAGACCTCGTTTCATGCAAAATCTTAAGGTCCTAGCTCATGTCCAAAGTACCAAAGCCGTGTAATGAGTCAATAATCGATAACTAAAACTTTAGTTGTAGTGGCACTTGCTGTCCGATTACATCAACTTAGAAGCATCTTCTGTCTTTTACTGTGGTGCTCTTAGTGTCTTCGCAAACAGCAGTATGTGACATAGCTCTGCAAACGATAAATGTAACCGTTTCAGAGAGAAGAGCTCCCAATGTGACGATCTGGCATTAGGTCGATTCGATAGAAAATGACGAAAACGAGCGGATTTCTCAGGTTTTTACTACATATGAACAGTTTTCACATTCTACTGTGCAACGTGGGTGACAGACTTCGTTCGATGCCAAATCTTAAAGGCCTCGGTCGTATCCAACGCACCAAAGCCAGCTAATAAATCAATCATTGATAGCTAAAACATGATTTGTACTGCTTCTTACTGGCCGATTACATCAACTTAGAGGCTTCTTCTGTGTTTTAATATTGTGCTTTTAGTGTATCCGCATTGCCGCAGCACACGACATAGCTTTGCAGACGATAAATGTATCCGTTGCAGGGAGAAAAGCTGCCATTGTGACGATCTGGCACTAAGTCGATTCGATAGCCGATGGCAAAAAAGCGCGGATTTCTCAGGTTTTTACTACATATGAACACTTTTCACACTCTCCCGTGCAACGTGACTGGTAGACCTGCCTTCATGCAAAATCGTAAGGTCTTAGCTCATGTCCAAGGCACCAAAGCCGGCCAAAAAGTCAATAATCGTTAACCAAAATTTGAATTGTACTGCTTCTTACTGGCTATTACATCAACTTAGAAGCTTCTTCTGTGTTCTACTATAGTGTTCTCAGTGTCTCCGGTTACCGCAGCACGCAACATAGCTTTGCCGACGATAAGTGTAACCGTTTCATAGAGAAGAGCGGCCAAAGTGACGATCTGGCATTAAGTCGATTTGATGGCAAATGAGCTAAACGGGCAGATTTCTCAGGTTTTTACTGCATTGTAACACTTTTCACATTCTCCCATGCAACGTGGCGGTAGTCTTCCCTTCATGCAAAATCGTAAGATCTTAGATCATGTCCAAGGCACCAAAGCCGTCTAAAAAGTCAGTAATCGATAAGTAAAACTTGAATTGTACTTCTTCTTACTGGCTATTACACCAACTTAGAAGTTTCTTCTGTGTTCTACTATGGTGCTTTCAGTGTCTCCCGATACCGCAGCACGCAACATAGCTTTGCAGACAATAAGTGTAACCGTTTCATAGAGAAGAGCGGCCAAAGTGACGATCTGGCATTAAGTCGATTAGATAGCAAATGACAAAAACGTTCGGTTTTTTCAGGTTTTTACTACATATGAACACTTTTCACACTCTCCCGTGCAACGTGGATGGTAGACCTCCCTTCATGCAAAACCGTAATGTCTTAGCTCATGTCCAAGGCACCAAAGCCGCCTAAAAAGTCAATAAACGATAACTAAAACTTGAATTCTACTGCTTCTTACTGGTTATTCCATCAACTTAGAAGCTTCTTCTGTGTTCTACTATTGTGATTTTAGTGGTTCCGCATACTGCAGCACGCAACATAGCTTTCCAGTCGATAAGTGTAACCATTTCATAGAGAAGAGAGGCCAAAGTGACGATCTGACATTCAGTCGATTCCTTTGCAAATGACAAAAACGGGCGGTTTTCTCAGGTTTTAACCACATATGAACACATTTCACACTCTCCCGTGCAACGTGGCTGGTTGACCTACCTTAATGCAAAATCGTAAGGTCTTGGTTCATGTCCAAGGATGCAAAGCCGTCTTAGAAGTCAATAATCGAGAAATAAAACTTGAATTGTACTGCTTCATACGATCTATTACATCAACTTAGAAGCTTCTTGTGTGTTCTACTATGGTGCTTTCAGTGTCTCCGGATACCGCAGCACGCAAAATAGCTTTCCAGACGATAAGTGTAAATGTTTCATAGAGAAGAGCGTTCAAAGTGACGATCTGGCATTAAGTCGATTCCATAGCAAATGACAAAAACGGGTGGTTCTCTCAGGTTTTTACTACGTATGAACACTTTACACACTCTCCCGTGCAACGTGGCTGGTAGACCTCCCTTCATGCAAAATCGTAAGGTCTTAGCTCATAACCAAGGCACCAAAGCCGGCTAAAAAGTCAATAATCGAAAACTAAAACTGGAATTGTGCTGCTTCTTACTGGCTATTACATCAACTTAGAAGCTTCTTTTATGTTCTACTATAGTGTTGTCAGTGTCTCCTTATATCGCAGCACGCAACATAGCTTTGCAGACGATAAGTGTAACCGTTTCATAGAGAAGAGCGGCCAAAGTGATGATCTGGCATTAGCAAATGACAAAAACGGGCGGATTTCTCAGATTGTTACTACATATCAACACTTCTCACAGTCTGCCGTGCAACGTGGCTGCTGGATGTACCTTCATGCAAAATCGTAAGGTCTTAGCTCATGTCCAAGGCACGAAAGCCGGCAAAAAGTCAATAATTGATTGCTAAAACTTGAATTGTACTGCTTCTTACTATCTATTACATCAACTTAGAAGCTTCCTCTGTGTTCTACTATGGTGCTTTCAGTGTCTCGGGATACCGCAGCACGCGACATAGCATTACAGACGAAACGTGTAACTGTTTCATAGAGAAGAGCGGCCAATGTGACGATCTGGCATTTAGTCGATTCGATAGCAAATGACAAAAACTGGCGGATTTCGCTGGTTTTTACTACATATGAACACTTTTCACACTCTCTCGTGCAATGTGGCTGGTAGACCTCCCTTCATGCAAAATCGTAAGGTCTTATCTCATATCCAACGCTTAAAGGCCGACTTAGTAGTCAATAACCGATAACTAAAAGTTGAAGTGTACTGCTTCTTACTGGATATTACATCAACTTGGAAACTTCGTCTGTGTTCTACTATGGTGCTTGCAGCGTCACTCGATACCGCAGCACGCAACATAGCTTTGCAGACGATAAGTGTAACCGTTTCATAGAGAAGATCGGCCAAAGTGACGTTCTGGCATTAAGTCGATTCGATAGCAAATGTGGAAAACGGTCGGATTTCTCAGGTTTTTACTAAGTATGAACACTTTTCACATTCTCCCGTGCAACGTGGCTGCTAGACCTCCCTTCATGCAAAATCGTAAGTTCTTAGCTCATGTCCAAAGTTCCAAAGTCGGCTTAAAAGTCAATAATCGTTAACTAAAACTTGAATTGTACTGCTTCTTACTGGCTATTACATCAGCTTAGAAGCTTCGTCTGTATTGTACTATGGTGCTTTCAGTGTCTCCGGATACCGCAGCAGGCAACATAGCTTTGAGAACGAAAAGTGTAACCGTTTCATAGATAAGATCGGCAAAACTGACGATCTGGCATTTAGTCGATTCGATAGCAAATGACAAAAACGGGCGAATTTCTCAGGGTTTTACTACACATGAACCCTTTTCACATTATCCCGTGCAACGTGGCTGCTATACCTCCCTTCATGCAAAATCGTAAGGTCATAGCTTATGTCCAAGGCACCAAAGCTGGCAAAAAAGTCAATAATCGATAACTAAAACTTGAATTGTACTGCTTCTTACTGGCTATTACATCAACTTAGTAGCTTCTTCAGTGTTCTACTATGGTGCTTTTAGTGTCGCCGCATACCGCAGCACGCGACATAGCTTTGCAGACGACATATGTAACCGTTTCATAGAGAAGAGCGGCCGATGTGACGGTCTGGCATTAAGTGGATTCGATAGCGAATTAAGAAAACGTGCGGATGTTACAGGTTTTTACTACATATGGACATTTTACTCATTCTACCGTGCAACGTGGCTGCTAGACCTCCCTTCGTGCAAAATCTTAAGGTCCTAGCTCAAGTCCAAGGCACCAAAGCCGGCTAAAAAGTAAATAATCGATAACTATAACTTGAATTGTACTTCTTCTTACTGGCTATTACATCAACTTAAAACCTTCTTCTGTGTTTTATTATGTTGCTTTACGTATCTCCGCATTCCGCAGCACCCGACATAGCTTTGCAGACGAAAAATGTAACCGTTTCATAGATGATAGCGGCCAATGTGACGATCTGGCATTAAGTCGATTCCATAGCTAACGAAGAAAACGGGCGGATTTTTCTGGTTTCTAATACATATGAACACTTTGCACATTCTCCCTTGCAACGCGGCTGCTAGACCTCCCTTCATGCAAAATCGTAACGTCTCATCTCATGTCCAAGGCACCAAAGCCGGCTAAAAAGTCAATAATCAATAAATAAAACTTGATTTGTACTGCTTCTTACTTGCTATTACATCAACTTAAAAGCTTCTTCAGTGTTTTACTATGGTGCTTTTAGTGTCTCCGCATACCGGAGCACACGACATAGGTTTGCAGACGAAAAGTGTAACCGTCTCATAGAGAAGAGCAGCGGATGTGACGATCTGGCATTAAGTCGATTCGATAGCAAATTTAAAAACGGGCGGATTTTACAGGACTTTACTACATATGAATATTTCTCACATTCTAACGTGCAACGCGGGCTGCCAGACCTCCCTTCATGCAAAATTTTAAGGTCCTAGCTCAAGTCCAAAGCACCAAAGCCGGCTACAAAGTCAATATTCGATAACTAAAAGTTGAATTATACTGCTTCTTACTGGCTATTACATCAACTTAGGAGCTTCTTCAGTGTTCTACTATGGTGTTTTTAGTGTCTCCGCATACTGCAGCAAGTGAGATAGCTTTGCAGACGAAAAGTGCAACCTTTTCATCGAGAAGAGCGGCCAATGTGACGATCTGGCATGGAGTCGATTCGATAGCAAATGACGAAAACAGGCGGATTTGGCAGGTTTTTACTACATATGTACACTTTTCACATTCTCCCGTGCAACGTGGCTCCTAGACCTCCCTTCAGGCAAAATCTCAAGGAACTAGCTCATGTCCACGTCACCAAAGCCGACTAAAATGTCAATAATCGATAACTAAAATTTTAATTGTACTGCTTTTTACTGGCAGTTACACCAACTTAGAAGCTTCTTTTGTGTTCTACTATGTTGCTTTTACTGTCTCCGCATACCGCAGCAGCAGACATAGCTTTGAAGACGAAAAGTGTAACCGTTTCATAGAGAAGAGCGGCCAATGTGACGATCTGTCATTAAGTCAATTCGATAGCAAATGCCGAAAACGGGCAGATTTTACAGGTTTTTACTACATATGAACACTTTTCACAATCTCCCGCGCAACGTGGTAATAGACCTCTCTTCAGGCAAAATCTTAAGGTACTAGCTCATGTCGAAGGCACCAAAGCCGGCTAAAGAGACAATAATCGATAACTAAAACTAGAATTGTAGTGCTTCTTACTGGCTAATACATCAACTTAGAAGCTTCTTCTGTGTTCTACTATGGTGATTTTAGTGTCTCCGCATACCGCAGCTCGCGACATAGCATTACAGACTAAACGTGTAACCGTTTTATAGAGAAGAGCGGTCAATGTGCCGATCTGGCATTAAGTCGATTCGATAGCAAATGACGAAAACGGGCGGATTTTACAGGTTTTTATTACCTACGAACACCTTTCACATTCTACCGTGGAATGCGGGTAGCTACACCTCCATTCATGCAAAATCCTAAGGTTCTAGCTCATATCCAAGGCACCAAAGATGGCATAAATGTCAATAATCGATAACTAAAACTTGAATTGTACTGCTTCTTACTGGCTATTACACCTACATAGAAGCTTCTTGTGTGGTCTACTATTGTGCTTTTAGTGTCTCCGCATACCGCAGCACGCGACATAGCATTACAGACGAAAAGTGTAACTGTTTCATAGAGAAGAGCGGCCAATGTGACGATCTGGCATTAAGTCAATTCGATAGCAAATGACGAAAACGCTCGGATTTTACAGGTTTTTACTACCTGCAAACAACTTTCACATTCTACCGTGCAACGCGGTCTGCTAGACCTCCCTTCATGCAAAATCTTAAGGTTCGAGCTCATGTCCATGGACCAAAGGTGGCAAAAATGTCAATAATCGATAACTAAAACTTGAATTGTACTGCTTCTTACTGGCAATTACATCAACTTAGAAGCTTCTTTTGTGTTCTACTATGGTGATTTTAGTGTCTCCACATACCGCAGCACGCGACATAGCATTACAGACGAAACGTGTAACTGTTTCATAGAGAAGAGCGGCCAATGTGACGATCTGGCATTAAGTCGATTCGATAGCAAATGACGAAAACGCTCGGATTTTACAGGTTTTTACTACCTACAAACAACTTTCACATTCTACCGTGCAACGCGGTCTGCTAGACCTCCCTTCATGCAAAATCTTAAGGTTCGAGCTCATGTCCATGGACCAAAGGGGGCAAAAATGTCAATAATCGATAACTAAAACTTGAATTGTACTGCTTCTTACTGGCTATTACACCAACTTAGAAATTTCTTGTGTGATCTACGATTGTGCTTTTAGTGTCTTCGCATACCACAGCACGCGACGTAGCTTTGCAGACGGAAAGTGTAACCGTTTCTTAGAGAAGAGCGGGCAATGTGACGATCTGGCTTTCAGTCGATTCGATAGCAAATGACGAATACGGGCGGATTTTAGAGGCTTTTACTACATTCGAACACCTTTCACATTCTACCGTTCAACGTGGCTGCTAGATCTCTCTTCATGCAATATTTTAAGGTCCTAGCTCATGTCCAACGCACCAAAGCCGGCTAAAAAGACAATAATCGGAAACTAAATTTGATTTCTACTGCATCTTACTATCTATCACATCAGCTTAGAAGTTTCTTCTGCGTTCTACTATGGTCCTTTTAGTGTCTTCGCATACCGCTGCACGCGACATAGCTTTGCAGACGGAAAGTGTATCCGTTTCTTAGAGAAGAGCGGCCAATGTGACGATCTGGCATTGAGTCGATTCGACAGCAAATGACGAAAACGGGCGGATTTTAGAGGTTTTTACTACATTCGAACACCTTTCACACCCTTCCGTGCAACGTGGCTGCTAGACCTCACTTCATGCAAAACCTTAAGGTCCTAGATCTTGTCCAAGGCACCAAAGCCGGCTAAAAAGTCAATATTCGACAACTAAAACTTGATTTGTATGGCTTCTTACTGGCTATCACATCAACTTAGAAGCTTCTTCTGCGTTCTACTATGGTCCTTTTAGTGTCTTCGCATACCACACCACGCGACGTAGCTTTGCAGACGGAAAGTGTAACCGTTTCTTAGAGAGGTGCGGCCAATGTGACGATCTGGCATTGAGTCGATTCGATAGCAAATGACGAAAACAGGCGGATTTTACAGGTTTTTACTACAAATGTACACTTTTCACATTCTCCCGTGCAACGTGGCTGCTAGACGTCTCTTCAGGCAAAATCTCAAGGAACTAGCTCATGTCCACGGCACCAAAGCCGACTAAAAATTCAATAATCGATAACTAAAATTTTAATTGTACTGCTTCTCACTGGCAATTACATCAACTTAGAAGCTTCTTTTGTGTTCTACTATGTTGCTTTTACTGTCTCCGCATACCGTAGCAGCAGACATAGCTTTGCAGACGAAAAGTGTAACAATTTCACAGAGAAGAGCGGCCAATGTGTCGATCTGGCATTAAGTCGATTCCATAGCAAATGACAAAAACGGGTGGTTCTCTCAGGTTTTTACTACGTATGAACACTTTACACACTCTCCCGTGCAACGTGGCTGGTAGACCTCCCTTCATGCAAAATCGTAAGGTCTTAGCTCATAACCAAGGCACCAAAGCCGGCTAAAAAGTCAATAATCGAAAACTAAAACTGGAATTGTGCTGCTTCTTACTGGCTATTACATCAACTTAGAAGCTTCTTTTATGTTCTACTATAGTGTTGTCAGTGTCTCCTTATATCGCAGCACGCAACATAGCTTTGCAGACGATAAGTGTAACCGTTTCATAGAGAAGAGCGGCCAAAGTGACGATCTGGCATTAGCAAATGACAAAAACGGGCGGATTTCTCAGATTGTTACTACATATCAACACTTCTCACAGTCTGCCGTGCAACGTGGCTGCTGGATGTACCTTCATGCAAAATCGTAAGGTCTTAGCTCATGTCCAAGGCACGAAAGCCGGCAAAAAGTCAATAATTGATAGCTAAAACTTGAATTGTACTGCTTCTTACTATCTATTACATCAACTTAGAAGCTTCCTCTGTGTTCTACTATGGTGCTTTCAGTGTCTCGGGATACCGCAGCACGCAATATAGCTTTGCACACGATACGTGTAACCGTTTCATACATAAGAGCGGCCAAAATGACGATCTGCCATTAAGTCGATTCGATAGCAAATGACAAAAACGGGCGGATTTCTCAGGTTTTTACTACATATGAGCACTTTTCACACTCTCTCGTGCAATGTGGCTGGTAGACCTCCCTTCATGCAAAATCGTAAGGTCTTATCTCATGTCCAACGCTTAAAGGCCGACTTAGTAGTCAATAACCGATAACTAAAAGTTGAAGTGTACTGCTTCTTACTGGATATTACATCAACTTGGAAACTTCGTCTGTGTTCTACTATGGTGCATGCAGCGTCACTCGATACCGCAGCACGCAACATAGCTTTGCAGACGATAAGTGTAACCGTTTCATAGAGAAGATCGGCCAAGGTGACGTTCTGGCATTAAGTCGATTCGATACAAATGTGGAAAACGGTCGGATTTCTCAGGTTTTTACTAAATATGAACACTTTTCACATTCTCCCGTGCAACGTGGCTGCTAGACCTCCCTTCATGCAAAATCGTAAGTTCTTAGCTCATGTCCAAAGTTCCAAAGTCGGCTTAAAAGTCAATAATCGTTAACTAAAACTTGAATTGTACTGCTTCTTACTGGCTATTACATCAGCTTAGAAGCTTCGTCTGTATTGTACTATGGTGCTTTCAGTCTCTCCGGATACCGCAACAGGCAACATAGCTTTGAGAACGAAAAGTGTAACCGTTTCATAGATAAGAGCTTCCAAAGTGACGATCTGGCATTAAGTCGATTCGATAGCAAATGACAAAAACTGGCGGATTTCGCAGGTTTTTACTACATATGAACACTTTTCACATTCTCCCGTGCAACGTGGCTGCTAGACCTCCTTTCATGCAAAATCATAAGGTCTTAGCTCAAGTCCAATGTACCAAAGCCGGCTAAAATGTCAGTAATCGATAACTTAAATTTGAATTTTACTGTTTCTTACTGGCCATTACATCAACATGGAAGCTTCTTCTGTGTTCTACTATGGTGCTTTCAGTGTCTCCGGATACCGCAGCGCGCAACATAGCTTTACAGACGAAAAGTGTAACCGTCTCTTAGAGAAGAGCAGCCGATGTGACGATCTGGCATTAAGTCGATTCGATAGCAAATTTAAAAACGGGCGGATTTTACAGGACTTTACTACATATGAATATTTCTCCCATTCTACCGTGCAACGCGGGCTGCCAGACCTCCCTTCATGCAAAATTTTAAGGTCCTAGCTCAAGTCCAAAGCACCAAAGCCGGCTACAAAGTCAATATTCGATAACTAAAACTTGAATTATACTGCTTCTTACTGGCTATTACATCAACTTAGGAGCTTCTTCAGTGTTCTACTATGGTGTTTTTAGTGTCTCCGCATACTGCAGCACGCGATATAGCTTTCTAGACGAAACGTGTAACCGTTTCATAGAGGAGATCGGCCAATGTGTCGAACTGGCATTAAGTCGATTCGATAGCAAAGGACGAAAACGGGCGGGTTTTACAGGTTTTTACTAAATATGAACACTTTCCACATTCTCCCGTGCAACGTGGATAATAGACCTCTATTCAGGCAAATTATTAAGGTCCTAGGTCATTCCCAAGGCATCAAAGCCGGCTAAAAAGACAATAATCGATGACTTAAACTCGATTTGTACTGCTGCTTACTGGCTATCACATCAACTTAGGAGCTTCTTCAGTGTTCTACTATGGTGCTTTTAGTGTCTCCGCATACCGCACCACTCCACATAGCATTGCAGACGAAAAGTGTAACCATCTCATAGAGAAGAGCGGCCGATGTGACGATCTGGCGTTAAATTGATTCGATAGCAAATTTCGAAAACGTGCTGATTTTACAGGTTTTTACTACATATGAATATTTCTCACATTCTACCGTGCAACGCGGGCTGCCAGACCTCCCTTCATGCAAAATTTTAAGGTCCTAGCTCAAGTCCAAAGCACCAAAGCCGGCTACAAAGTCAATATTCGATAACTAAAACTTGAATTATACTGCTTCTTACTGGCTATTACATCAACTTAGGAGCTTCTTCAGTGTTCTACTATGGTGTTTTTAGTGTCTCCGCATACTGCAGCAAGTGAGATAGCTTTGCAGACGAAAAGTGCAACCTTTTCATCGAGAAGAGCGGCCAATGTGACGATCTGGCATGGAGTCGATTCGATAGCAAATGACGAAAACAGGCGGATTTGGCAGGTTTTTACTACATATGTACACTTTTCACATTCTCCCGTGCAACGTGGCTGCTAGACCTCCCTTCAGGCAAAATCTCAAGGAACTAGCTCATGTCCACGTCACCAAAGCCGACTAAAAAGTCAATAATCGATAACTAAAATTTTAATTGTACTGCTTCTTACTGGCAGTCACACCAACTTAGAAGCTTCTTTTGTGTTCTACTATGTTGCTTTTACTGTCTCCGCATACCGCAGCAGCAGACATAGCTTTGAAGACGAAAAGTGTAACCGTTTCATAGAGAAGAGCGGCCAATGTGACGATCTGTCATTAAGTCAATTCGATAGCAAATGCCGAAACGGGCAGATTTTACAGGTTTTTACTACATATGAACACTTTTCACATTCTCCCGCGCAACGTGGTAATAGACCTCTCTTCAGGCAAAATCTTAAGGTACTAGCTCATGTCGAAGGCACCAAAGCCGGCTAAAGAGACAATAATCGATAACTAAAACTAGAATTGTAGTGCTTCTTACTGGCTAATACATCAACTTAGAAGCTTCTTCTGTGTTCTACTATGGTGATTTTAGTGTCTCCGCATACCGCAGCTCGCGACATAGCATTACAGACTAAACGTGTAACCGTTTTATAGAGAAGAGCGGTCAATGTGCCGATCTGGCATTAAGTCGATTCGATAGCAAATGACGAAAACGGGCGGATTTTACAGGTTTTTATTACCTACGAACACCTTTCACATTCTACCGTGGAATGCGGGTAGCTACACCTCCATTCATGCAAAATCCTAAGGTTCTAGCTCATATCCAAGGCACCAAAGATGGCAAAAATGTCAATAATCGATAACTAAAACTTGAATTGTACTGCTTCTTACTGGCTATTACACCAACTTAGAAGCTTCTTGAGTGGTCTACTATTGTGCTTTTAGTGTCTCCGCATACCGCAGCACGCGACATAGCATTACAGACGAAAAGTGTAACTGTTTCATAGAGAAGAGCGGCCAATGTGACGATCTGGCATTAAGTCAATTCGATAGCAAATGACGAAAACGCTCGGATTTTACAGGTTTTTACTACCTACAAACAACTTTCACATTCTACCGTGCAACGCGGTCTGCTAGACCTCCCTTCATGCAAAATCTTAAGGTTCGAGCTCATGTCCATGGACCAAAGGTGGCAAAAATGTCAATAATCGATAACTAAAACTTGAATTGTACTGCTTCTTACTGGCTATTACACCAACTTAGAAATTTCTTGTGTGATCTACGATTGTGCTTTTAGTGTATCCGCATACAGCAGGACGCGACATAGCTTTACAGACGAAGCGTGTAAGAGTTTCATAGAGAAGAGCGGCCAGTGTGACGATCTGGCTTTGAGTCGATTCGATAGCAAATGACGAAAACAGGCGGATTTTACAGGTTTTTACTACCTACGAACACCTTTCACATTCTACCGTGCAACGCTTGCTGCTAGACCTCCCTTCATGCAAAATCTTAAGGTTCGAGCTCATGTCCATGGACCAAAGATGGCAAAAATGTCAATAATCGATAACTAAAACTTGAATTGTAGTGCTTCTTACTGGCTATTACACCAACTTAGAAGCTCCTTGTGTGATCTACGATTGTGCTTTTCGTGTCTCCGCATACCGCAGCACGCGACATAGCTTTGCAGACGGAAAGTGTATCCGTTTCTTAGAGAAGAGCGGCCAATGTGACGATCTGGCATTGAGTCGATTCGACAGCAAGTGACGAAAACGGGCGGATTTTAGAGGTTTTTACTACATTCGAACACCTTTCACACCCTTCCGTGCAACGTGGCTGCTAGACCTCACTTCATGCAAAACCTTAAGGTCCTAGCTCTTGTCCAAGGCACCAAAGCCGGCTAAAAAGTCGATAATCGACAACTAAAACTTGATTTGTAAAGCTTCTTACTGGCTATCACATCAACTTAGAAGCTTCTTCTGCGTTCTACTATGGTCCTTTTAGTGTCTTCGCATACCACAGCACGCGACGTAGCTTTGCAGACGGAAAGTGTAACCGTTTCTTAGAGAAGAGCGGGCAATGTGACGATCTGGCTTTCAGTCGATTCGATAGCAAATGACGAATACGGGCGGATTTTAGAGGCTTTTACTACATTCGAACACCTTTCACATTCTACCGTTCAACGTGGCTGCTAGATCTCTCTTCATGCAATATTTTAAGGTCCTAGCTCATGTCCAACGCACCAAAGCCGGCTAAAAAGACAATAATCGGAAACTAAAACTTGATTTGTATGGCTTCTTACTGGCTATCACATCAACTTAGAAGCTTCTTCTGCGTTCTACTATGGTCCTTTTAGTGTCTTCGCATACCACACCACGCGACGTAGCTTTGCAGACGGAAAGTGTAACCGTTTCTTAGAGAGGTGCGGCCAATGTGACGATCTGGCATTGAGTCGATTCGATAGCAAATGACGAAAACAGGCGGATTTTACAGGTTTTTACTACAAATGTACACTTTTCACATTCTCCCGTGCAACGTGGCTGCTAGACCTCCCTTCAGGCAAAATCTCAAGGAACTAGCTCATGTCCACGGCACCAAAGCCGACTAAAAATTCAATAATCGATAACGAAAATTTTAATTGTACTGCTTCTCACTGGCAATTTCATCAACTTAGAAGCTTCCTTTGTGTTCTACTATGTTGCTTTTACTGTCTCCGCATACCGTAGTAGCAGACATAGCTTTGCAGACGAAAAGTGTAACAATTTCACAGAGAAGAGCGGCCAATGTGACGATCTGGCATTAAGTCGATTCCATAGCAAATGACGAAAACGGGCAGATTTTACAGGTTTTTACTACATATGAACACTTTTCACAGTCTCCCGTGCAACGTGGCTGCTAGACCTCCCTTCAGGCAAAATCTCAAGGAACTAGCTCATGTCCACGGCGCCAAAGCCGGCTAAAAAAACAATAATCGATAACTCGAACTTGAATTTTACTTCTTCTTACTGGCTATTACATCAGCTAAGAAGCTTGTTTTATGTTCTACTATGGTTCTTTTAGTGTCTCCGCATACCGCAGCAAGAGAAATAGCTTTGCAGACGAAAAGTGTAACCGTTTCATAGAGAAGATCGGCCAATGTGACGATCTGGCATTAAGTCGATTCGATAGCAAATAACGCAAACGGGCAGATTTTGCAGGTTTTTACTACCTACGAACACCTTTCACATTCTACCGTGCAACGTAGCTGCTAGACCTCCCTTCAGGCAAAATCTCAAGGAACCAGCTCATGTCCACGGCGCCAAAGCCGACTAAAAAATCAATAATCGATAACTAAAATTTTAATATTACTGCTTCGTACTGGCAATTACATCAACTTAGAAGCTTCTTTTGTGTTCTACTATGTTGCTTTTACTGTCTCCACATACCGCAGCACCCGACGTAGCTTTGCAGACGAAAAGTGTAACCGTTTCATAGAGAAGAGCGGCCAATGTGACGATATGGCATTAAGTCGATTCGATAGCAAATAACGAAAACGGGCAGATTTTACAGGTTTTTAATACATATGAACACTTTTCACATTCTCACGCGCAACGTGGTAATAGACCTCTCTTCAGGCTAAATCTTAAGGTACTAGCTCATGTCGAAGGCACCAAAGCCGGCTAAAGAGACAATAATCGATAACTAAAACTAAAATTGTAGTGCTTCTCACTGGCTAATACATCAACTTAGAAGCTTCTTCTGTGTTCTACTATTGTGATTTTAGTGTCTTCGCATACCGTAGCACGCGACATAGCATTACAGACGAAACGTGTAACCGTTTCATAGAGAAGAGCGGCCAATGTGATGATATGTCATTAAGTCGATTCGATAGCAAATGACGAAAACGCTCGGATTTTACAGGTTTTTACTACCTACGAACACCTTTCACATTCTACCGTGCAACGCTTGCTGCTAGACCTCCCTTCATGCAGAATCTTAAGGTTCGAGCTCATGTCCATGGACCAAAGATGGCAAAAATGTCAATAATCGATAACTAAAACTTGAATTGTAGTGCTTCTTACTGGCTATTACACCAACTTAGAAGCTCCTTGTGTGATCTACGATTGTGCTTTTCGTGTCTCCGCATATCGCAGCACGCGACATAGCTATGCAGACGGAAAGTGTATCCGTTTCTTAGAGAAGAGCGGCCAATGTGACGATCTGGCATTGAGTCGATTCGACAGCAAGTGACGAAAACGGGCGGATTTTAGAGGTTTTTACTACATTCGAACACCTTTCACACCCTTCCGTGCAACGTGGCTGCTAGACCTCACTTCATGCAAAACCTTAAGGTCCTAGCTCTTGTCCAAGGCACCAAAGCCGGCTAAAAAGTCAATAATCGACAACTAAAACTTGATTTGTATAGCTTCTTACTGGCTATCACATCAACTTAGAAGCTTCTTCTGCGTTCTACTATGGTCCTTTTAGTGTCTTCGCATACCACAGCACGCGACGTAGCTTTGCAGACGGAAATTGTAACCGTTTCTTAGAGAGGAGCGGCCAATGTGACGATCTGGCATTGAGTCGATTCGATAGCAAATGACGAAAACGGGCGGATTTTACAGGTTTTTACTAAATATGTACACTTTTCACATTCTCCCGTGCAACGTAGCTGCTACACCTCCCTTCAGGCAAAATCTCAAGGAAATAGCTCATGTCCACGGCACCAAAGCCGACTAAAAAATCTGTAATCGATACCTAAAATTTTTATTGTACTGCTTCTTACTGGCAATTACATCAACTTAGAAGCTTCTTTTGTGTTCTACTATATTGCTTTTACTGTCTCCAAATACCGCAGCACCCGACATAGCTTTGCAGACGAAAAGTGTAACCGTTTCATAGAGAAGAGCGGCCAATGTGACGATCTGGCATTAAGTCGATTCCATAGCAAATGACGAAAACGGGCAGATTTTACAGGTTTTTACTACATATGAACACTTTTCACAGTCTCCCGTGCAACGTGGCTGCTAGACCTCCCTTCAGGCAAAATCTCAAGGAACTAGCTCATGTCCACGGCGCCAAAGCCGGCTAAAAAAACAATAATCGATAACTCGAACTTGAATTTTACTTCTTCTTACTGGCTATTACATCAGCTAAGAAGCTTGTTTTATGTTCTACTATGGTTCTTTTAGTGTCTCCGCATACCGCAGCAAGAGAAATAGCTTTGCAGACGAAAAGTGTAACCGTTTCATAGAGAAGATCGGCCAATGTGACGATCTGGCATTAAGTCGATTCGATAGCAAATAACGCAAACGGGCAGATTTTGCAGGTTTTTACTACCTACGAACACCTTTCACATTCTACCGTGCAACGTAGCTGCTAGACCTCCCTTCAGGCAAAATCTCAAGGAACCAGCTCATGTCCACGGCGCCAAAGCCGACTAAAAAATCAATAATCGATAACTAAAATTTTAATATTACTGCTTCGTACTGGCAATTACATCAACTTAGAAGCTTCTTTTGTGTTCTACTATGTTGCTTTTACTGTCTCCACATACCGCAGCACCCGACGTAGCTTTGCAGACGAAAAGTGTAACCGTTTCATAGAGAAGAGCGGCCAATGTGACGATATGGCATTAAGTCGATTCGATAGCAAATAACGAAAACGGGCAGATTTTACAGGTTTTTAATACATATGAACACTTTTCACATTCTCACGCGCAACGTGGTAATAGACCTCTCTTCAGGCTAAATCTTAAGGTACTAGCTCATGTCGAAGGCACCAAAGCCGGCTAAAGAGACAATAATCGATAACTAAAACTAAAATTGTAGTGCTTCTCACTGGCTAATACATCAACTTAGAAGCTTCTTCTGTGTTCTACTATTGTGATTTTAGTGTCTTCGCATACCGTAGCACGCGACATAGCATTACAGACGAAACGTGTAACCGTTTCATAGAGAAGAGCGGCCAATGTGATGATATGTCATTAAGTCGATTCGATAGCAAATGACGAAAACGCTCGGATTTTACAGGTTTTTACTACCTACGAACACCTTTCACATTCTACCGTGCAACGCTTGCTGCTAGACCTCCCTTCATGCAGAATCTTAAGGTTCGAGCTCATGTCCATGGACCAAAGATGGCAAAAATGTCAATAATCGATAACTAAAACTTGAATTGTAGTGCTTCTTACTGGCTATTACACCAACTTAGAAGCTCCTTGTGTGATCTACGATTGTGCTTTTCGTGTCTCCGCATATCGCAGCACGCGACATAGCTATGCAGACGGAAAGTGTATCCGTTTCTTAGAGAAGAGCGGCCAATGTGACGATCTGGCATTGAGTCGATTCGACAGCAAGTGACGAAAACGGGCGGATTTTAGAGGTTTTTACTACATTCGAACACCTTTCACACCCTTCCGTGCAACGTGGCTGCTAGACCTCACTTCATGCAAAACCTTAAGGTCCTAGCTCTTGTCCAAGGCACCAAAGCCGGCTAAAAAGTCAATAATCGACAACTAAAACTTGATTTGTATAGCTTCTTACTGGCTATCACATCAACTTAGAAGCTTCTTCTGCGTTCTACTATGGTCCTTTTAGTGTCTTCGCATACCACAGCACGCGACGTAGCTTTGCAGACGGAAATTGTAACCGTTTCTTAGAGAGGAGCGGCCAATGTGACGATCTGGCATTGAGTCGATTCGATAGCAAATGACGAAAACGGGCGGATTTTACAGGTTTTTACTAAATATGTACACTTTTCACATTCTCCCGTGCAACGTAGCTGCTACACCTCCCTTCAGGCAAAATCTCAAGGAAATAGCTCATGTCCACGGCACCAAAGCCGACTAAAAAATCTGTAATCGATACCTAAAATTTTTATTGTACTGCTTCTTACTGGCAATTACATCAACTTAGAAGCTTCTTTTGTGTTCTACTATATTGCTTTTACTGTCTCCAAATACCGCAGCACCCGACATAGCTTTGCAGACGAAAAGTGTAACCGTTTCATAGAGAAGAGCGGCCAATGTGACGATCTGGCATTAAGTCGATTCGATAGCAAATAACGAAAACAGTCAGATTTTAAAGGTTTTTATTACATACGAACACTTTTCACATTCTCCCGCGCAACGTGGTAATAGACCTCTCTTCAGGCAAAATCTTAAGGTACTAGCTCTTGTCCAAGGCACCAAAGCCGGCTGAAAAGTCAATAATCGACAACTAGAACTTGATTTGTATAGCTTCTTACTGGCTATCACATCAACTTAGAAGCTTCTTCTGCGTTCTACTATGGTCCTTTTAGTGTCTCCGCATACCACAGCACGCGACACAGCTTTGCAGACGATAAATGTAACCGTTTCTTAGAGGAGAGTGGCCAATGTGACGATCTGGCATTAAGTCGATTCGATAGGAAATGACGAAAACAGTTGGATTTTACAGGTTTTTACTACATATGAACACTTTTTACATTCTCTCGTGAAGCGTGGCTGCAAGACCTCTCTTCATGCTTACACTTAAGGTCCTAGTTCATGTCCAAGGCACCAAAGCCGGCTAAAAAGACAATAATCGATAACTCAAACTTGAATTTTACTTCTTCTTACTGGCTATTACATCAAGTTAGAAGCTTGTTTTATGTTCTACTATGGTGCTTTTAGTGTCTCCGCATACCGCAGCAAGTTAAATAGCTTTGCAGACGAAACGTGTAACAGTTTCATAGAGAAGAGCGGCCAGTGTGACGATCTGGCATTAAGTCGATTCGATAGGAAATGACGAATCCGGGCGAATTTTACAGGTTTTTACTACATATGAACACTTTTTACATTCTCCCGTGATACGTGGCCGCTAGACCTCTCTTCATGCATACTCATAAGGTCCTAGCCATTGTCCAAGGCACCAAAGCCGGCTACAAAGTCAATAACCGATAACTAAAACTTGAATTGTACCGCTTCTTACTGGCTATTACACCAACTTCGAAGCTTATTTTATGTTCTACTTGGTGCTTTTAGTGTCTCCGCATACAGCAGCAAGCGACATAGCTTTGCTGACGATAAATATAACCGTTTCATAGAGAGGAGCGGACATTGTGACGATCTGGCATGAAGTCGATTCGATAGCAAATTACGAAAACGGGCGGATTTTACAGGTTTTTGCTACATATGAACACTTTTCACATTCTACCGTGCAACGCGGGCTGATAGACCTCCCTTCATGCAAAATCTTAAGGTCCTAGCTCATATCCAAGGCACCATAGCCAGCTAAATAGACAATAATAGAAAACTTATACTTGATTTGTATTGCTTCTTACTATCACGTCAACTTACAAGCTTCTTCTGCGTTTTACTATGGTGCTTTTAGTGTCTTCGCATACCACAGCACGCGACATAGCTTTGCAGACGAAAAGTGTAACCGTTGCATAGAGAAGAGCGGCCGATGTGACGATCTGGCATTAAGTCGTTTCGATAGCAAAGGACGAAAACGGGCGGATTTTACAGGTTTTTACTACATATGAACACTTTTCACATTCTCCCGTGCAACTTAGATAATAGACCTCTCTTCAGGCAAAATCTTAAGGTTCCAGCTCATGCCCAAGGCATCAAAGCCGGCTAAAAAGACAATAATCGATGACTAAATCTCGATTTGTACTGCTTCTTACTGGCTATCACATCAACTTAGAAGCTTCTTCTGCGTTCTACTATGGTGCTTTTAGTGTTTCCGCATACCGCAGCACGTGACATAGCTTTGCAGACGAAAAGTGTAACCGTTTCATAGAGCAGATCGGCCAATGTGACGATCTAGTAATTAAGTCGATTCGATAGCAAATGACGAAAACGAGCTGTTTTTAAGGTTTTTACTAGATATGAAATCATTTCACATTCCCGCGTACAACATGGCTGCTAGACCTCCCTTAAGGCAAAATCATAAGGTACTAGCTCATGTCCAAGGCACCAAAGCCGGCTAAAAAGTCGATAATCGATAACTAAAACTTGAATTGTACTGCTTCTTACTGCCTATTACATCAACTTAGAAACTTCTTCTGTGTTCTACTATGGTGCTTTTAGTGTCTCCGCATATCGCAGCACGCGACATAGCTTTACAGACGAAACGTGTAACCGTTTCATAGAGAAGAGCGGCCAATGTGACGATCTGGTATTAAGTGTGAGATGATCCACATGAGTTCCAAAAGAAATCCGCTGAAATTCCATTACTCGATAAATAGTACAATTCTCAAGGCTGTCAATTCAACTAAGTACCTGGGTGTTAAAATTACGAACAACTTCAGTTGGAAGGACCACATACATAATAATATCGTGAAGGCGAGCCAAAGGTTGCGGTTCATTGGCAGGACACTTAGAAGATGCAACAACTCCACTAAAGAGACAGCTTACACTACACTCGTTCGTCCTCTGTTAGAATATTCATACGCAGTGTGGGATCCTTACCAGGTGTCTCCACATACCGCAGCACTTGATATAGCTTTGCACACGATAAATTTAACCGTTTCAGAGAGAAAAGCGGCCAATGTGACGATCTGGCTTTAAGTCCATTCGATAGCAAATGACAAAAACGGACGGATTTCTCAGGTTTTTACTACATATGAACACTTCTGACATTCTCCTGTGCAACGTGGCTGCTAGACCTCCCTTCTTGCAAAATCGTAAGGTCCTAGCTTACGTCCAAAGCACCAAAGCCGTCTAAAAAGTCAATAATCGATAACTAAAACTTAAATTGTACTGCTTCGTACTGGCTATAACATCAACATAGAAGATTCTTCTGTGTTCTGTTGTGGTGCTTTTAGTGTCTCCGCATACCATAGCACGCGAAATAGCTTTCCACACCATAAATGTAACCGTTTCAGAGAGAAGAGTGGCAAATATGACGATCTGGCATTAAGTCGACTCGATAGCAAATGATGAAAACGGACGGATTTCTCAGGTTTTTACTACATATGAACACTTTTCACATTCTCCCGTACAATGCGGCTGCTAGACTTCCCTTCATGCAAAATCTTAAGGTTCTAGCACATGTCCAAGGCAGCAAAGCCGGCTAAAAAGTCAATAATCTATATCTAAAACTTGAATTGTACTACTTCTTACTGGCTACTACATCAATTTTGAAGGTTCTTCTGTGTTCTACTATGGTACTTTCAGTGTCTCCGCATACCGCAGCACGCGACATAGCTTTGCAGACGATAAATGTAACCGTTTTAGTGAGAATAGCGGCCAATGTGACGAATTGGCTTTAAGTCTATTCGTTAAGAAATGAGAAAACGGATGGATTTCTCAGGTTTTTACTACATATGAACACCTTTCACATTCTCCCGTGCAACGCGGCTGGTAGTCCTCCTTTCATGTAAAATCTGAAGGTCCTAACTCAAGTCCAAGGAACCAAGGTTGGCAAAAAAGTCAATAATCGATAACTAAAACTTGAATTGTACTGCTTCTTACTGGCGTTTACACCAACTTAGAAGTTTCTTCTGTGTTATACTATGGTGCTTTTAGTGTCTCCGCATGCCGCAGCACGCAACATAGCTTTGCATACGATAAATATAACGGTTTCAGAGAGAATAGCAGCCAATGTGACGATCTGGCTTTAAGTCAATTCGATAACAAATGCCGAAAACGGACGGATTTCTCAGGTTTTTCCTACATATGAACACTTTTCACATTCTCCCGTACAATGCGGCTGCTAGACCTCCCTTCATGCAAAATCTTAAAGTTCTAGCACATGTCCAAGGCAGCAAAGCCGGCTAAAAAGTCAATAATCTATATCTAAAACTTGAATTGTACTACTTCTTACTGGCTACTACATCAATTTTGAAGGTTCTTCTGTGTTCTACTATGGTACTTTCAGTGTCTCCGCATACCGCAGCACGCGACATAGCTTTGCAGACGATAAATGTAACCGTTTTAATGAGAATAGCGGACAATGTGACGAATTGGCTTTAAGTCTATTCGTTAAGAAATGAGAAAACGGATGGATTTCTCAGGTTTTTACTACATATGAACACCTTTCACATTCTCCCGTACAATGCGGCTGCCAGACCTCCCTTCATGCAAAATCTTAAGGTTCTAGCACATGTCCAAGGCAGCAAAGCCGGCTAAAAAATCAATAATCTATATCTAAAACTTGAATTGTACTACTTCTTACTGGCTACTAGATCCACTTCGAAGCTTCTTCTGTGTTCTACTGTGGTGATTTTAGTGTCTCCACATACCGCAGCAATCGATATAGCTTTGCACACGATAAATGTAACCGTTTCAGAGAGAAAAGCGGCCAATGTGACGATCTGGCTTTAAGTCCATTAGATAACAAATGACGAACACGGACAGATTTCTCAGGTTTTTACTACATATGAACACTTTTCACATTCTCCCGTGCAACGCGGCTGCTAGTCCTCCTTTCATGCAAAATCTTTAGGTCCTAGCTCATGTCCAAGGAAACAAAGCCGGCTAAAAATCAATAATCGATAGCTAAAACTTGAATTGTACTGGCATTACTGGCTATTACATCAACCTACAAGCTTCTTCAGTGTTCAACTATGGTGCCTTTAGTGTCTCCGCATACCGCAGCACGCTAGACAGCTTTACACAAGATAAATGCAACCGTTTCAGAGAGACGAGCGGCCAATATGGCGATCTGGCATTAAGTCGATTTGATAGAAAATGACGAAAACGGGCGAATTTCTCAGGTTTTTACTACATAAAAACACTTCCCACATTCTCCCGTGCAAGTCGGCGGCTAGATCTCCCATCATTCGAAATCGTAATGTCGTAGCTCATGTTCAAGGCGCCAGAGCCAGCTAAAAAGTCAATAATCGATAACCAAAACTTGAATTGTACTGCTTCTTACTGGCTATCACATCAACTTAGAAGCTTCTTCCGTGTTCTACTATGCTGCTTTTAGTGTCCAGGCATACCGCAGCAAGCGACATAGCTTTGCACAAGATAAATGTAATCGTTTCAGAGAAAAGAGCGGCCAGTATGACTATCTGGTTATAAGTCGATTCGATAGCAAATGACGAAAACGGTCGTATTTCTCAGTTTTTTACTACATATGAAACTTTTCACATTCTCCCGTGCAACTCGGCTGCTAGTCCTCCTTTCATGCATAAACTTCGGTCCTAGCTCATGTCCAAGAAAACAAAGCAGATTAAAAGTCAATAATCGATAGATAAAACTTGAATTGTACTGTCCTTACTGGCTATTACATCAACCTAGAAGCTTCTTCTGTGTTCAAGTATGGTGCCTTTAGTGTCTCCGCATACCGCAGTACGCGACATAGCTTTGCAGACGATAACTGTGACCGTTTCAGAGAGAAGAGCGGCCAATATGGCGATACGGAATGAAGTCGATTCAATAGCAAATGACGATGACGGTTGTATTTCTCAGGTTTTTACTACATATGAACACTTTTCACATTCTTCCGTGCAACGCGGCTGCCAGTCCTCCTTTCATGCAAAAATCTTAAGGGCCTAGCTCTTGTCCAAGGCACCAAAGAAGGGTAAAAAGTCAATAATCGAAAACTAAAACTTCAATTGTACTGCTTCTTACTGCCTATTACATCAACTTAGAAACTTCTTCTGTGTTCTACTATGGTGCTTTTAGTGTCTCCGCATATCGCAGCACGCGACATAGCTTTACAGACGAAACGTGTAACCGTTTCATAGAGAAGAGCGGCCAATGTGACGATCTGGTATTAAGTGTGAGATGATCCACATGAGTTCCAAAAGAAATCCGCTGAAATTCCATTACTCGATAAATAGTACAATTCTCAAGGCTGTCAATTCAACTAAGTACCTGGGTGTTAAAATTACGAACAACTTCAGTTGGAAGGACCACATAGATAATAATGTCGTGAAGGCGAGCCAAAGGTTGCGGTTCATTGGCAGGGCACTTAGAAGATGCAACAACTCCACTAAAGAGACAGCTTACACTACACTCGTTCGTCCTCTGTTAGAATATTCATGCGCAGTGTGGGATCCTTACCAGGTGTCTCCACATACCGCAGCACTCGATATAGCTTTGCACACGATAAATTTAACCGTTTCAGAGAGAAAAGCGGCCAATGTGACGATCTGGCTTTAAGTCCATTCGATAGCAAATGACAAAAACGGACGGATTTCTCAGGTTTTTACTACATATGAACACTTCTGACTTTCTCCTGTGCAACGTGGCTGCTAGACCTCCCTTCTTGCAAAATCGTAAGGTCCTAGCTTACGTCCAAAGCACCAAAGCCGTCTAAAAAGTCAATAATCGATAACTAAAACTTAAATTGTACTGCTTCGTACTGGCTATAACATCAACATAGAAGCTTCTTCTGTGTTCTGTTGTGGTGCTTTTAGTGTCTCCGCATACCGTAGCACGCGAAATAGCTTTCCACACCATAAATGTAACCGTTTCAGAGAGAAGAGTGGCAAATATGACGATCTGGCATTAAGTCGACTCGATAGCAAATGACGAAATCGGACGGATTTCTGTGGTTTTTACTACATTTTAACAACTTTCACACTCTCCCGTGCAACGTGGCTCTTAGACCTCGTTTCATGCAAAATCGTAAGGTACTAGCTCATGTCCAAGGAAACAAAGCCGGCTAAAAATCAATAATCGATAGCTAAAACTTGAATTGTACTACTTCTTACTGGCTACTACATCAATTTTGAAGGTTCTTCTGTGTTCTACTATGGTACTTTCAGTGTCTCCGCATACCGCAGCACGCGACATAGCTTTGCAGACGATAAATGTAACCGTTTTAGTGAGAATAGCGGCCAATGTGACGAATTGGCTTTAAGTCTATTCGTTAAGAAATGAGAAAACGGATGGATTTCTCAGGTTTTTACTACATATGAACACCTTTCACATTCTCCCGTGCAACGCGGCTGGTAGTCCTCCTTTCAAGTAAAATCTGAAGGTCCTAACTCATGTCCAAGGAACCAAGGTTGGCAAAAAAGTCAATAATCGATAAATAAAACTTGAATTGTACTGCTTCTTACTGGCGTTTACACCAACTTAGAAGTTTCTTCTGTGTTATACTATGGTGCTTTTAGTGTCTCCGCATGCCGCAGCACGCGACATAGCTTTGCATACGATAAATATAACTGTTTCAGAGAGAATTGCAGCCAATATGACGATCTGGCTTTATGTCGATTCGATAACAAATGCCGAAAACGGACGGATTTCTCAGGTTTTTCCTACATATGAACACTTTTCACATTCTCCCGTACAATGCGGCTGCTAGACCTCCCTTCATGCAAAATCTTAAAGTTCTAGCACATGTCCAAGGCAGCAAAGCCGGCTAAAAAGTCAATAATCTATATCTAAAACTTGAATTGTACTACTTCTTACTGGCTACTACATCAACTTTGAAGGTTCTTCTGTGTTCTACTATGGTACTTTCAGTGTCTCCGCATACCGCAGCACGCGACATAGCTTTGCAGACGATAAAAGTAACCGTTTTAGTGAGAATAGCGCCCAATGTGACGAACTGGCTTTAAGTCGATTCATTAAGAAATGAGAAAACGGTTGGATTTCTCAGGTTTTTACTACATATGAACACTTTTCACTTTCTCCCGTGCAACTCGGCTGCTACTCCTCCTTTCATGCACAATCTTTAGGTCCTAGCCCATGTCCAAGGCACCAAAGCCGTCTAAGAAGTCAATAATCGATAACTAAAACTTAAATTGTACTGCTTCGTACTGGCTATCACATCAACATAGAAGTTTCTTCTGTGTTCTGTTGTGGTGCTTTTAGTGTCTCCACATACCGTAGCATGCGACATAGCTTTCCACACCATAAATGTAACCGTTTCAGAGAGAATAGAGGCCAATGTGACGATCTGGCATTAAGTCGATTCGATAACAAATGACGAAAACGGACGGATTTCTCAGGTTTTTCCTACATATGAACACTTTTCACATTCTCCCGTACAATGCGGCTTCCAGACCTCCCTTCATGCAAAATCTTAAGGTTCTAGCACATGTCCAAGGCAGCAAAGCCGGCTAAATAATCAATAATCTATATCTAAAACTTGAATTGTACTACTTCTTACTGGCTACTACATCCACTTCGAAGCTTCTTCTGTGTTCTACTGTGGTGATTTTAGTGTCTCCACATACCGCAGCAATCGATATAGCTTTGCACACGATAAATGTAACCGTTTCAGAGAGAAAAGCGGCCAATGTGACGATCTGGCTTTAAGTCCATTCGATAACAAATGACGAACACGGACAGATTTCTCAGGTTTTTACTACATATGAACACTTTTCACATTCTCCCGTGCAACGCGGCTGCTAGTCCTCCTTTCATGCAAAATCTTTAGGTCCTAGCTCATGTCCAAGGAAACAAAGCCGGCTAAAAATCAATAATCGATAGCTAAAACTTGAATTGTACTGGCATTACTGGCTATTACATCAACCTACAAGCTTCTTCAGCGTTCAACTATGGTGCATTTAGTGTCTCCGCATACCGCAGCCCGCTAGACAGCTTTACACAAGATAAATGCAACCGTTTCAGAGAGACGAGCGGCCAATATGGCGATCTGGTATTAAGTCGATTTGATAGAAAATGACGAAAACGGGCGAATTTCTCAGGTTTTTACTACATAAAAACACTTCCCACATTCTCCCGTGCAAGTCGGCGGCTAGATCTCCCATCATTCGAAATCGTAATGTCGTAGCTCATGTTCAAGGCGCCAGAGCCAGCTAAAAAGTCAATAATCGATAACCAAAATTTGAATTGTACTGCTTCTTACTGGCTATCACATCAACTTAGAAGCTTCTTCTGTGTTCTACTATGCTGCTTTTAGTGTCCAGGCATACCGCAGCAAGCGACATAGCTTTGCACAAGATAAATGTAATCGTTTCAGAGAAAAGAGCGGCCAGTATGACTATCTGGTTATAAGTCGATTCGATAGCAAATGACGAAAACGGTCGTATTTCTCAGTTTTTTACTACATATGAAACTTTTCACATTCTCCCGTGCAACTCGGCTGCTAGTCCTCCTTTCATGCATAAACTTCGGTCCTAGCTCATGTCCAAGGAAACAAAGCAGATTAAAAGTCAATAATCGATAGATAAAACTTGAATTGTACTGTCCTTACTGGCTATTACATCAACCTAGAAGCCTCTTCTGTGTTCAAGTATGGTGCCTTTAGTGTCTCCGCATACCGCAGTACGCGACATAGCTTTGCAGACGATAACTGTGACCGTTTCAGAGAGAAGAGCGGCCAATATGGCGATACGGAATGAAGTCGATTCAATAGCAAATGACGATGACGGTTGTATTTCTCAGGTTTTTACTACATATGAACACTTTTCACATTCTTCCGTGCAACGCGGCTGCCAGTCCTCCTTTCATGCAAAAATCTTAAGGGCCTAGCTCTTATCCAAGGCACCAAAGAAGGGTAAAAAGTCAATAATCGAAAACTAAAACTTCAATTGTACTGCTTCTTACTGGCTATTACATCAACTTAGAAGCTTTATCTGTTTTATACTATCGTGCTTTTAGTGTCTCCGCATACCACAGCACGCGCCATGGCTTTGCAGACGATAAATGTAACCATTTCAGAGAGAATAGCGGCCAATGTGACGTTCTGGTTTTAGGTCGATTCTATAACAAATGACGAAAACGGGCGGATTTCTCAGGTTTTTACTACATATGAACACTTTTCACATTCTTCCGTGCAACGCGGCTGCCAGTCCTCCTTTCATACAAAATCTTAATGTCTTAGCTCATGTTCAAGGCAACAAAGCCAGCTAAAATCAATAATCGATAACTAAAATTTGAATTGTGTTGCTTCTAACTGCCTATTACATCAACTTCGAAGTTTCCTCTGTGTTCTACTGTGGTTCTTTTAGCGTCTACACGTATCGCAACACGCGATATAGCTTTGCACACGATAAATGTAACCGTTTCAGAGAGGAGAGCGGCCAATATGACGATCTGGCATTAAGTCGATTCGATACAAATGACGAAAACAAGCTGATTTCTCAGGTCTTTACTACATACGAACACTTTTCACATTCTCCCGTGCAACGCGGCTGCTAGTCCACCTTTCATGCAAAATCTTAAGGTCCTAGCTCATGTCCAAGGCACCAAAGAAAGGTAAAAATTCAATAATCGATAACTAAAACTTGAATTGTACTGCATCTTACTGGCTATTACATCAACTTAGAAGCCTCTTCTGTGTTCTACTATGGTGCGTTTAGTGTCTCCGCATACCGCAGCATGCGACATAGCTTTGCACACGATAAATGTAACCGTTTCAGAGACAATAGCGGCCAATGTGACGATCTGGCTTTAAGTCGATTCGATAACAAATGACGAAAACGGGCGGTTTTCTCAGGTTGTTACTACATATGAACACTTTTCACATTCTCCCGTGCAACGCGACTGCTAGTCCTCCTTTCATGCAAAATCTTAAGGTCCTACCTCATGTCCAAGGCACCAAAGACGGGTAAAAAATCAGTAATCGTTAACTAAAACTTGAATGGTACTCCTTCTTACTGCCTTTCACAACAACTTAGAAGCTTCTTCTGTGTTCTACTATGGTGCTTTTAGTGTCTCCGCATACCTCACCACGCGACATAGCTTTTCAGAAGATAAATGTAACCGTTTCTGAGAGAATAGCGTCCAATGTGACGATCTGGCTTTAAGTCGATTCGATAACAAATGACGAAACGGGCGGTTTTCTCAGGTTGTTACTATATATGAACACTTTTCACATTCTCCCGTGCGACGCGGCTGCTAGTCCTCCTTTCATGCAAACTCTTAAGGGCCTAGCTTGAAACGTCCTCTTTGGAAAATTTATACACGACTGTGCTTTAACTGACACACAATATTTTTAGCGCAACGCAATCTGCCTTCCAAAAATCCCTACGAAAGAATGGCCCTGATTAACATTAACCTATACGTTTCACAAATCACTTACCTCAGAAAAATCTTCGTTACTCGAACTACTGCAATACAGCGAGCGCCACTACTGCCAGCTAACTAAAAGAATCAAACTACGGAAGGCACTAACTACTGATAGGTACAGTTAGCAAATGAAAGATTTTCATAGAGAACAAACAATGTATTTACCTTTATAGTCATAATATATATATCAGTTCATGACACCAATTCTTACAAATTTCAAAACTCCGCCATCTCTCTCCCCACATCCACCACTGCTGGCGGCTCACCTCCAACTGCGCAACGCTACGCGCTGTTAGCATCCAGCTGCCGCTGCCCAACACTACAATGGCAGACAACAATGCAAACTAAACACAGACTGCACACGGCACAGCCAGTGATTTTTTCATACCGAGCGCTATGTGGCGTTACCAATAAGAAGACCTAAACAGCCTTCTTACATAGCCCCCATGCTCCCCACAAAAAATTTTTACAGATTGTTTTGGGCAGTGGCCAATAATGATTTGATAAAATTTTTCATAATTACTATAACAAAGATATCAAATACACACACTTATTGATACAATGTTGGTCAGAAGCTAAAACTTTCTCACAGTCCATAAAGACAGTCCTGATCGTTCATCATAGTAAAATAGCAGTGTTTTTGATCAATGTCTATGCAGTAAAAGAAAATGCACACTTAAGTAGTGGATTTCCATGCAGTCTTGAAGAAGTAGTGTTTTCCTTCCAACAGAAAGACAGTGCTGGCTCTTCAGATGCTGACAGGTAATGGGCCACCACAGAGCAAACCCACAGCAGAGTCAGCCCAAGTTTTGAAGAATATTGGTAGGTAGGTCGTCACAGAATAGGCCCATTGTAGTCCTGGTAGAGATTACGGTATTGGTGGGCCACCAGAGGTGCAGACCCATTGCAGTCCTTGTAGAAATAATGGTATTGGTGAGTCATCAAAGGTGTAGACCCACTGTAGTCCTTGTAGAGATGGCCAGCAGCTATCTGTTTGACTGTGCAGGCGCACAATCACCACTGAAGAGTCTTGCGGATAATATAACAAGTCCATAACCACCACTTGTGCACTCAGAAAAATTGTTTTTGAATTGTCCTTAGAACCAGCAATGCTGTTATCCATTCCCTTACTGAGTTATTAACACACGTGCAAACACTATCAGTCCCTACTTCTCACATATTGTCAATATACTATGACCACCAGAAACGTGTGACGTGAAATGTAATTTACAAGTTACTTAATTTGATGAACTGGTGTCAATTACAATTTTATAACATAAGAATGCAATAACAAAGGTACAAAATACATCTTTAAAGAACATAACAATACAGATAACATTTGCAGTAGTACAGGCTTACAAAAGAATCGAAATAGTAAATACATCAGTGTTACAAAAATTACAACAAAAGTACATACATAAGGTTCAGAATAACTTTTGAAACATCAACTTCACACATGAGCATTAAAACAAAACACTATAAATAATGTCTGAACATATTTACAAAGAAAATGACATAGTATTTGAAAAATTCTACAACATAAATCTTATTAGCTAAACACATAAAGACAGGAAAAAGACAAATACACAAGGGTACATAAACACATAGAGGGATAATACGAAAGGAAAGGACAGTGTTTGTTTTACTGCAGTATTTTGCATAGAGATCTCCCTTAGTTCATCATTTTTCCAAAAAGTCCTATCTAAACCTGCTTTCTGTATTCGGTTCACATCCTCTTTCAAAAATAGTTTTTCTCCACTGTACACTACTTTTTTGGCCAAACCAGTTTCTTAAAGCTTCTCAATGCTTTTCTTCCAATTCATCATAGTTAGTTTCTTATATAGTCTACCCCCTCTTAAGCTAACTTAAATCTACTGAGCTCAGATACGAAACTAAGAGACGAGGCAATGCAGCAGCACAAAACAATTAACACAAACAGCAATGATAAAAAAATGGAAATTGGCAAAAAAAGGCAGCAATATTATAACTAATATAAGGCAAACAAGAAAAATAAATCAGTAATAAAATTAGCTTAACCTAGTAATACAAAGTGACATTCAGTAGCACTATGAATGGCAAGCAGCCGCAGCAAATGCTATAACTTATACCTAAACATGACAAAGCTGAAGCAGAAAAAATATTACAGTATAAATGTTTAATATCTATGTCACATCTTAACACTAGAGTGATGCATCACGAAAACATACGCTAGCAGATAAGTTACCAAATCGTAAAAAGATTATTTTGGCAATTCCTGTGAAGGGAAATGTCTATTTGTGTTCTCTTTTCTAAGAAAGTATCATAAAATGATTCTTTACTGGGTCTGTAGACAGAAAATAGTGATATTAGTACATCTATTAAATTTTGTTTTAGCCAATGCTGCAGTGCAGATAGAAACTGGATATTAAAGAAAATGAGCAATCTCTCAGCTAGAAAGACAATAGATATAAAATATTTCTCATCATTTCATTTCAGTAAATATCATAAATTAAGAGCTTCACAGTGTAATCATATGTTTTCAGGTTTGGGCGTGGCGTATTTGCGATGCTTTCTACAAAGGAATGAATGTCAATAGCGAGGATAATGGCCTCTTTTTTTTACCTGTGTCTCTGAAAGGCACACACTAATGGCTTTCTTTTTGTCAGGTGGTTGTCGCGCAGCTGGGTGCCCACGACTCATTACATGCAGGTGGTCACTTAACTGTCTTATCGAAATATTTACGACACCAGTTTCCGCTACAGTGGCAGGCTCATATAAAAAAATTCACAGGTCAAGAATTTGCGTTACACATCTGTAGAAACAAAATACTATTGATATAACAGTGTCCAAAAAATTTTCGTCGGCATTGTAATACGTTCACGCATTTACATACATTTCATAACTCTTAAAGTACGATTCTTGGTTTCCAACAACTTTTTTCACAAACCAGAGTCCCTAACCTCTACTCATTATTTCTTACCTTATTCGTCGACACTTCTTCAATATTTCATCATAACAGATACATAGCATAATCAAATGACTCATATAGCATCGGCTTATTGATCATAAACATACCGCAAGAGCATAATACACATAGTAATCGTAATAATAACATCATAACACCTCAGTCAACTCTCAAAATCTCCGTAACTTCCTGCAATAATTTCAAAACCTAAAAAAAAAATTCTCTGCTCATGTCAAAAGTGTCATCTGCCTCAAACGTACTTTAAAAATCGTGATCCCATACCAAATATGTCATTCAAAGCTCTCATAGTATCACAATGGTTCCGAAAAAATATGAACAGTTCACAAAGTACAGACAAAATACAACTTCGTAAGTGTGAAGTTATCCAATGGTGTAATTACGTAAACATCTGTCGCTGATGTAGTAAAGTAAATGTTTGTCTCTCTCAGTTAAATGATCAGATAGCTGTGTAATTTATGTGTTAGAGAAATATGGTACCGATGTGTAAAGTTGTATAAGCAAATACCATATTAGCTAGGGCTCCTTGTGCTTGCCAAACACATGGTACACAAAGCATGCGTGTACCCCCCTGAGGATAATGTAATTATATCCTCAAGTGTTACAGATTACAGCAATGGAATGAAATGTATCACGGAAAACTTTCTTTGTAATTAAAATATGTTGAAAAATAAATAGTTTAATGCGTGTCCTGTAGCGCTAAATGTGCGTCTTGCTGTAAGACAATCTCTGTGGAAGTGTCGTAGTTGTTGTCCTCCGAAGACTAAGTTCTGCAGAAGTCAATGTACTTACCTCATGATAAACGAAATTGAAATGCTTTGCGTATAGATATCATAGTTATTACGCTTATTGCCGTGATGAAGTAAGTACTGTACTGTACGTATTGTTGTGCTACAGAAAAGGCTGTCTCATTGTAGCTATACCACAAACGTTACTACTAAAACATGTTTTACTTTCCAGAGAAATTCAGAAAAAGTGTGTAGATATAAAACAGATAAACTGCAAAAGCAACGTTGTAAATTGTCACTCATTAGTAGCGTCGTGATAAAATCGTGTAGCTGTCACATAAACTAACCACTGTATCATCTGGTATCTCACAGAAAGTACTTTAAATCCAGAATGTATTTTCAAGTAAACCAAAATGTTGCATTAAAATCCCATTAGCAATACTGGTAAATGTTCTAAGTATGTGAACCTTATGGTCGTTACGTAATCGTGCAACTAACAAGCAAGAATGTACACGCACAATAACACTGTGACGTCTGTTCACTATAACAATGCATTCGTAATTTCTGTTAAAATATGTTCCGTAGGTTCTAAACTGGATAGTAAACTTCAAACATTGTTGCATGTTAACAGTTTCTCAGTGTGACAAAGCATACTAGAAATGTGAAGTGAAATGTTTTATGGCAAAGACAAAGTTAAAAAGCAGATTATCTTTCAATAAACGGTTTTACATGTGAAATGTGGTGTAAACCTTTACTCTTCCTAGTACGCAGAGTTTCAACTTCAACGCAATTATCATGTGGTATACGTCGGATTCTGTAAGGTCCATTGTAAACTAGAAAGAATTTGTGACTCAAGTGTTTCTTCTTATGTGACAATGGATGAGCTTTAATGAGAACTTTCTGACCAATATATAATTTCTTTGCATTTGCTTTACCGTGTAACTTTTTCCTTTTGTCTGCAGCAGAATTTATATTTTTAATAGCCAAATCAATTATGTCTTTGTGTCGAAGTTTACGTGTATTCGGAAAAGGTACAAGCTCTCTTATTCTGTTTGGTGGTTCTTTATTCTTCAGTACAAGAACAGGTGGTAAAGCAGTGGAGTCATGAGGCATTTCATTCAGCACGTTTTGAAATAAGTGTAAATATCTGTCCCAATGCTGATGCTTTCTGTGACAATAAAGTCTGCAAAGCTTATTGATTTCTTTCATAATCCGTTCAGACGGGTTACAATGTGGTGAGTACAATGAAATAAAAACAGATTTGATTTTATGGTTACGAAGCATGCGTGACCAAACAGCAGATCTGAATTGCGGTCCGTTATCTGAAATTACTTTACTAACGTGTCCAACTTCACGTAAGAAATTTCTAACAAAGGCGTTGGATACAGACCGTCCAGTGGCTTTACGTAACGGAGTGAAAGAAACGAATTTTGAAGTAAGTTCAACAGCGACTAGAACGTACGAAAATCCATTAGATGTTCTGACAAGCGGTCCCAAGACATCAACAGCAGCAAATTCTTTTAATTTAGAAGGAATGATAGGAAACAATGGAGCACGATGAGTGACAGTAGATGGTTTCGCCTTTTGACAAAGTTTACAAATAGACAAGACTCTTCGAATTCTCTTTTCCATATTGTTAAAATAACAAGTCGTTCGAAGAATATGATAACATTTTCGTGGACCAAAATGTGCATAGCTGAAATGAATGTACCAAATGAGCTTATTAACAAAATCGTCTGGAATGCAAAGTACCCATAGCTTGTCATCAACAGTGCATCGTTTGAACAGTATGTTGTTTCTAACCAGATAATAAAGCCGAATCTGTGTGTGTGTCTTTTCATGTCATTTACTTTTGATGTCTTTCCAAATCGGATCTTTGTCTTGTTCATGAGCAATGTCCTTTAAAGATGTGGTGATGAAGTTTTCAAAGGCGACTTTCTGGATGTAAAGAATACTGAAATTTCTCTCGAGGTTGCTTTCTGTGTTACTTTTCTCAAGCCCAGCCGGTGCGCGTGACAGTGCGTCCGCAACAATGTTCTCCTTGCCGGGAATGTAGACTATTGTGAAGTGGAATTCTTGCAGAAACAATGCCCAACGTTTTAACCTGTCATGATTTAATTTTGAAGACATAAGAAATTGTAATGCACGGTGGTCACTGTATACTTTTACGTGCTTACCATAAAGAAAGAAACGGAATTTGTTAAATGCCCAAACGATAGCTAAAGCTTCTAATTCAGTAACGGAATAACTTTTTTCAGATTTTGTTAGCACTCGGCTAGCAAAAGCAATGGTTTTCTGAACAGTAATGTCATTTTCTGTGGCTTCTTGAAATAAATGGGCACCAAGACCGACTTTAGAAGAATCCGTGCTTAGGCAAAAGTCTTGTGAAAGATCTGGATGAGCTAGTATTGGCGCGTTAAGGAGCGATTCTTTCAAAGAATTGAATTCCAACTGTGCTTGTTCGTCCCAGTTCCAAATAGTATTTTTTCCAGTGAGAGAACAAAGTTTTGGTGTAACTAGAATTTGCATATTCAGAAAACGACGGTAAAAATTACGAGACCTAGAAAACTGCGGACTTGTTTTTTTGTGGATGGAATTGGAATGGCTCTGATTGCTTCTAACTTTTCAGGAACCGGCTGGATGCCTTCAGAAGAAATAATATGTCCCAAAAACTTCACTTTTGTCCTACCGAATTCAGACTTTTCCAAGTTAACTGTAATTCCAGATTCTGCAAAAATATGTAACACGCTGTTGAGGATGCGATTATGTTGTTCCCATGAGGCTTCTGCTATCAGAATATCGTCCACATATAAGGTGATGTGACGTTTTAAGAGCTCAGGTAATATGGAATTTAGCCCGCGAATGAATGCTGCCGAGGAAATGTTCGAACCAAAAGGAAGGTTCCGAAACTGATAACAAACGCCGAAACAAAGAAAAGCTGTATATTTTCTACATTCTGGATGAAGTTCGATCTGATAAAAGCTGGATCTGAGATCAATGGAAGACAACACTTTTACACCATTAAAATTTTGAAGAAGTTCTTCCAACGTTTGCGGCCTGTCTGTTTCAGGAATAATGATAGTATTGATTTGTCTCGAATCTAAGACAAGCCTGATCGATCCATTTTTCTTCTCAACAACATGTAATGGATTGTTGTATGAGCTTACTGCAGGCTCAATAATGCCGTCGTCAAGCATGGATTGTATTTCTGTTCTAACACGGTCCCTATAATGTGCTGGAATTACGTATGGTCTAACACAAAATTTAGTATGCTCACGAACACGAAATTGGTATTGAAATCCCTTGATTGTTCCTGTTTTGTGAGTAAAAATTGTGGAATGTGCTTGTAAAATCTCAGAAAGGTCCTGCCTATCAGTGTCATTACAATTCTCAATTGTTTGAATTTTATTCTGAATTAACTCATTAGTTTCAATTGTGCCGTCGATATCATCCCTGTCAGTACTTGCAGAGCGACTGTTAGTGTCTATTTCCGTAGAAAATTCCGAACTGTTGTCTAACAGAAGGTAAATCCGATTAATTTCCTCGTCATGGTTTGAGAGCCAATCTTCAAATTTCAAAGCTATTGACTTACCTTCTTTCTCTAAACTTATTTCGGCATCGTGAAAGTTTAAGATTGCTTTGTATTCATTCAAAAAGTCTACTCCCAGTATAATTTCCGTCGACAACAATGGAACAATAAGAAAGTTCATAGAGAAGCTGTGGCTCTGACAAAAGAATTCTAAGTTAGTTTGTTGGCGTACATCTACACTTTTCCAATGACTGCACTTTGTAATTTAATCTTGCGTAACGGAAGTGTGGGGCAATCGTTCGATTTATTGCATTTGCTAAAAGCTGTTTCACTAATTACTGAAATGGGACTGCCTGAGTCAAGTACTGCCTTAAAATTTTACGTCATTTACAGTAATGTGAATCTCAGGATATGCAATGTTGTTGTGTTTTACGTCGTGTTCCTGGAGTAATATGTCCCTAATGTCTTCCATTTTAACGTAATTACTAGCTACAGCAGCTGCGTCGTCAGTTTGATAAGTACGTTTTGAGGCTGCCAGCGGTATGTGTCATTGCCTATTGTGTCTTTGTTGGCGCGCGTCGTTATTGGGATTTGGAGACCTAACTTCTACAAATTCACCTTGTCGAGAGGGCCCTGCTCTGTTTGATTCCCGCCAGTTCTGCTGCAATTCAGGTCTGTCGTTACGATCATATCGTCTGTCGTCATGTCGGTAGATTCCATAGTTTCTTTCTTGTCGGTCACGTGGTGGAGAATTTCTCTCTGAATCGTAACTGCGCGCTGGACCGTTGCGTCTAAAGTTATTCTGTCTCCCTTGATAGTAATTATTTTGGTTCCCATATTGTCTGTTTCTCTGATTGTCTCTGTGATAGTCATTACCGCGGAGAGGTGACCTTTCCCTGTAATTATTACTACTCTGCCAACGGTTGTCATACGGGTGGTGTCTGTTTTGGTCACGATTTGTATTGTGAGAATAGCCTTGTCGTGTCCAGTTATTATTTCTTTCATCACGGAATTGCGACGGATGTGACCTGTAATTGTTGTGTTCCTGTTTTCGCGTTCCGCGATTGTCAGTGTCAATTTCTAATTCTTGTAAGAGTCCCTGAAAAGCTTCAATGTCGTCTTTGCAACGGCCTGCCAAAATAATATGCCGTAAATGTTCAGGCAATTTGATTAAGCAAATGCGGATGAGTTCTGACGGGCTGTATGGGTTTGACAGGTACTGATTCTTGTGCAACATGTCTTCAAAATATTTCACAAGACTGGAAAATTCAGATTGTTCGAAATGTTTCATCATCATGATGCCACGTTTTACTCGGTCTTGTGTGGCTTGCGGCCAATATGCTGAGAGGAAGGCATGGTAAAATTCTCCTTCACTGTGGCAATCGTGAATGACCGATCGCATTCTTACAGCTGGTTCATTCTCTAAGTAGCCACACATAAATTCTAATCTGTGCTCTAGTGACCAGTTGGGAGGAAAACAATGAGAGAATTGATGGAGCCACGCTTGTGGATGAATGTCGTTGCCAGAATTCTTAAATGTTTTGAATTTACGTGCAGTAATGAACAGCTTATAGTCAAAATCATCGTCTCGGCGGGTAGCATATCGGTCATTGTTACGTCGTGTCGGCGGTTCCATCTCAGAATTCGGTGTACATTGCCAATTTCTTTCATAATTTCCGAAGCGCCCTGTGTTATTATTTTGTGGCTGTTCCGTATTTCTATGTCCCTCTTTCCGTATTGGAGCGCGAGTGTCCTCTGAAATACGTAATTGTTGTATTACCTGTGTCAGCTGATCTTGTACTTCCCGGATTTCTCTTTGGTGTTGCGTACTAATTTGATTCAGACTTTGTTTGAATTTCCTAATTTGTTCGCACTCTTCTGTGTCATTAAAGACTACCGGTTTTGTGTCATTCAAATTATCATCTACCTTCGTAGATAAATTAGTGAACTGATCCGAAAGTTCGGCTACTTTCTCCGATAGTGAACACATTTCCTCAGTGTGTTTTTCTGAACCAAATTTCAGAATGTCCATTTGTGTTGAAATCGAATCTACTGTGTCCTTTAAGTTTTCCTGAGTTCTTGCAAGTTGCGTAACCGAATTGGTGGATGCAACTGAGTCCATTTTAGCTTGCAAGGTGTCGTGATTTTCACGAACAACAGTTTGCAATTCTTTTATGGCTGCTTCGTGATTCTGTAATGAGTTTTCATGCCGCGAAAAAATAGGTTGAAAATGCTCACAAATTTGTGTTTTTACGTCATTAAAGATTTTTTGACATTTCGATTCAATGTTATGTAACTCAGTAGTTAAATCTTCACGTGTTTGTTCAAGTGTGGTGTCTAACTTCCGAAGATTATGTTCCATTGTGTCCAACTGTTGCTGTGTTTGTCTCTGATTTTGTTCCATTGTGTCTAACTTTTGAAGATTTTGTTCCATTGTGTCTAACTTTTGAAGATTATGTTCCATTGTGTCTAACTTTTGAAGATTTTGTTCCATTGTGTCTAACTGTTGCTGTGTTTGTCTCTGGTTTTGTTTCATTTGTTGCATTAATTGCAATAATAATGTATTAGTGTCTGGAATTTGATCATCTATGCTTTTCGGCAGTGCATTTGCACCGGCAACATTCACAGTTTGACAAGCAGAAAATGTGTCTCGGCTTATTTGAGAAAACGGTGAGGACGCAAAACCTGAATGTACAGTATTTGCAAGATTGTGTCCTGTCATATCGGATTCCTGACACGAGCTGTTGCCGACCAATCGATCGATAATGCTTCCCTGTTAACTAACTGTTTCACTTCCTACACCATTATTTGCAGCCTGCTCCATTTTCCTATGCACTATTACCAAATTACTACTTTGAACATTTGTGAATTCATTACATGGTGGCGCTAACACATTGCTTCCGTCTTCACTGTCATTTCCCAGTTTACTTTGTAGCCTAGCATTACGTTTTTCACACGCCATTATTGTCACAATATTTCACACGATAACACAGAAAAGCACAATTTGAAGAGCAAAAATAAGAGAACACATTAACATAGCACTGAAAATAATATCTAGTTAATTGCAAGCGCAGCTGCAAAATACTTGGTGCAACTCTACATGCATGCCACAACTGTTGTACTGTACAACAATGAAAGACTACAACTACAAAGGAAATTCACTCTAAGATTACGCGCTAGCAATAAACAAAAGCTACACTAATTACACAAACTACAAGGAAAAAATCAGAAGATTCCAGTGAGGTATCCTCGGCTAAGGGTCGACATATGAAACGTCCCCTTTGAAAAATTATACAAGACTGTGCTTAAATTGACACACAATAGTTTTAGCGCAACGCAATCTGACTTTCAGTAATCCCTAAAAAAGAATGGCCCTGACTAACGTTAACCTATATGTTTCACAAATCACTTACCTCACAAAAATCTTCGTTACTCGAACAACTGCAATACAGCGAGCGCCACTACTGCCAGCTAACTAAAAGAATCAAACTACGGAAGGCACTAACTACTGATAGGTACAGTTAGCAAATGAAAGATTTTGATAGAGAACAAACAATGTATTTACCTTAATAGTCATAATATATATATCAGTTCATGACACCAATTCTTACAAATTTCAAAACTCCGCCATCTCTCTCCCCACGTCCACCACTGCTGGCGGCTCACCTCCAACTGCGCAACGCTACGCGCTGTTAGCATCCAGCTGCCGCTACCCAACACTACAATGGCAGACAACAATGCAAACTTAACACAGAGTGCACACGGCAAAGCCAGTGATTTTTTCATACCGAGCGCTATGTGGCGTTACCAATAAGAAGACCTAAACAGCCTACTTACAAGCTCATGTCCAAGGCACCAAAGAAGGGTAAAAAATGAATAATCGATAACTAAAACTTGAATTGTACTACTCCTTACTGGCTATTACATCAACTTAGAAGCTTCATCTGTGGTATACTATGGTGCTTTTAGTGTCTCCGCATACCGCAGCACGCGACATAGCTTTGCAGACGAAAAAAGTAACCGTTTCAGAGAGAAGAGCGGCCAATGTGACGATCTGGCTATAAGTCGATTCGATAGCAAATGACAAAAACGGATGGATTTCTCAAGTAGATTCGTTGACAAATGACGAAAACGGGCGGATTTCTCAGGTTTTCACTACATATGAACACTTTTCACATTCTCCCAAGCGACGCGTCTTCTAGTTCTCCTTTCATGCAAAATCTTAAGGTCCTAGCTCATGTCCAAGGCACCAAAGCCGGCTAAGAAGTCAATAATCGATAACTAAAACTTGAGTAGTACTGCTTCTTACTGGCTATTACATCAACTTAGAAGCTTTTTCTGTGTTCTACTATTGTGCTTTTAGTGTCTTCGCATACCGCAGAACGCGACATAGCTTTGCAGACGATAAATGTAACCGTTCCAGAGAAAAGAGCGGATAATGTGACGATCTGGCTTTGAGTCGATTCGATAACGAATGACGAAAACGGACATATTTCTCCTGTTTTTACTATATATGAACACAGTTCACATTCTACCGTGCAACGCGGCTGCTAATCCGCCATTCATGCAAAATCTTAAGGTCCTAGCTCATGTCCAAGGCACCAAAGCCAGCTAAAAAGTCAATAATCGATAACTAAAATTTGCGTTCAACTGCTTCTTACTGGCTATTACATCAACTTAGAAGCTTCTTCTGTGTTCAACTATGATGTTTTTAGTGTCTCCGCAAACCGCAGCACGCTACATAGCTTTGCAGACGATAAATGTATCCGTTTCCGAGAGAATAGCGGCCTTTGTGACGATCTGGCTTTAAGTCGATTCGATAACAAATGAAGAAAACGGACGGATTTCTCAGGTTTTTACTACATATGAACACTTTTCACATTCTCCCGTGCGACGCGGCTGCTAGTACGCCTTTCACGCAAAATCTTAAGGTCCTAGCTCATGTCCAAGGCACCAAGGAAGGCTAAAAAGTCAATAATCGATAACTAAAACTTGAATTGTACTGCTCCTTACTGGCTATTACATCAACTACTATGGTGGTTTTAGTGTCTCCGCATACCGCAGCACGCGAAATAGCTTTTCAGACGATAAATGTAACCGTTCCAGAGAGAAGAGCGTCCAATGTGACGATCTGGCTTTAAGTCTATTCGATAACGAATGGCAAAAACGGACGGATATCTCATGTTTTTACTACATATGAACACTTTTCACATTCTCCCGTGCTACGCGGCTGCTAGTACGCCTTTCACGCAAAATCTTAAGGTCCTAGCTTATGTCCAAGGCACCAAGGAAGGCTAAAAAGTTAATAATCGATAACTAAATTTTGATGTACTGCTTCTTACTGGCTTTTACATTAACTTAGAAGTTTCTTCTGTGTTCTACTATGGTGCTTTTAGTGTCTCCGCATTTCGCAGCACGCGGCATAACTTTGCAGGCGATAAATGTAACTGTTTCAGAGAAAATAGCGGCCAATGTGACGATCTGGCTTTAAGTCGATTCGATAACAAATGACGAAAACGGACAGATGTCTCCGGTTTTTATTACATATGAACACTTTTCACATTCTCGCGTGCAACGCGGCTGCTAGTCCTCCTTTCATGCAACTCTTAAGGTCCTACCTCATGTCCAAGGCACCAAAGATGGGTAAAAAGTCAATAATCTATAGCTAAAACTTGAATTGTACTGGTTCTTACTAGCTATTACATCAACTTAGAAGTTTCTCCTGTGTTCTACTATGGTGCTTTTAGTGTCACCGCATACCGCAGCACGCGACATAGCTTTGCAGACGATAAATGTAACCGTTTCAGAGAGAAGAGCGGGCAATGTGAATATCTGGCTTTAAGTCGATTCGGTAACAAAGGAGGAAAATTGACGGATTTTTGAGGTTTTTACTACATATGAACACTTTTCACATTCTCTCGTGCAACGCGGCTGCTAGACCTCTTCTCATGCAAAATCTTAAGGTCCTACCTCATGCCCAAGGCACCAAAGAAGGGTAAAAAGTAAATAATCGATAGTTAAAACTTGAATTGTACTGCATCTTACTGGCTATTACATCAACTTAGAAGCTTTTTATGTGTTCTACTATTGTGCTTTTAGTGTCTTCGCAAACCGCAGAACGCGACATAGCTTTGCAGACGATAAATGTAACCGTTCCAGAGAGAAGTGCGGCCAATGTGACGATCTGGCTTTGAGTCGATTCGATAACGAATGACGACAACGGACATATTTCTCCTGTTTTTACTACAGATGAACACAGTTCACATTCTCCCGTGCAACGCGGCTGCTAATCCGCCATTCATGCAAAATCTTAAGGTCCTAGCTCATGTCCAAGGAACCAAGGATAGCTAAAAAGTCAATAATCGATAACTATAACTTGAATTGTACTGCTTCTTACTGGCTTTTACATCAACTTAGAAGCATCTTCTGTGTTCAGCTATGGTGTTTTTAGTGTCTCCGCATACCGCCGCACGCCACATACCTTTGCAGACGATAAATGTAACCGTTTCAAAGAGAATAGCGGCCAATGTGGTGATCTGGCTTTTACTCGATTCGAGAACAAATGACGAAAACGGACGTTTTTCTCAGGTTTTTTCTACATATGAACACTTTTTACATTCTCCCGTGCAACGCACCTGCTAGTCCTCCTTTCATGTGAAATCTTAAGGTCCTATCTCATGTCCAAGTTACCAAAGAAGGGTAAAAAGTCAATAATCGATAACTAAAACTTGAATTTTACTGCTTCTTACTAGCTATTACAACAAATTAGAGGCTTCTTCTGTGTTCTCCTATGGTGCTTTTAGAGTCTTCGCATACCGCAGCACGCGACATATCTTTTCAGACAATAAATGTAACCGTTTCAAAGAGAATTGCTGCCAATGTGGCGATCTGGCTTTAAGTCGATTCTATAACAAGTGACGAAAACGCACGGATTTCTCAGGTTTTTAGTATATATGAACACTTTTCACATCCTCCCGTGCACCGCGGCTGCTAGTCCTCTTTTCATGCAAAATCTTAAGGTCCTACCTCATGTCCAAGGCACCAAAGAAGGGTAAAAAGTTAATAATCGATAGCTAAAACTTGAATTGTACTGCTTCTTACTGTCTATTACATCAACTTAGAAGCTTCTTCTGTGTTCTACTATGGTGCTATTAGTGTCTTCGCATACCGCAGAACGCGACATAGCTTTGCAGACGATAAATGTAACCGTTCCAGAGAGAAGAGCGGCCAATGTGACGATCTGGCTTTAAGTCGATTCGATAACAAATGACGAAAACGGACGGATTTCTCAGGTTTTTACTACATATGAACACAGTTCACATTCTCCCGTGCAACGCGGCTGCTAGTCCGCCATTCATGCTAAATCTTAAGGTCCTAGCTCATGTCCAAGGAACCAAATAAGGCTAAAAAGTCAATAATCGATAACTGAAACTTGAATTGTACTGCTTCTTGCTAGCTTTTACATCAACTTAGAAGCTTCTTCTGTGTTCTACTATGGTGCTTTTAGAGTCTCGGCATTCCGCAGCACGCGACATAGCTTTGCAGACGATAAATGTAACCGTTCCAGAGACAAGAGCGGCCAATGTGACGATCTGGCTTTGCGTCGATTCGATAACGAATGACGAAAACTGACGGATTTATCCTGTTTTTACTACATATGAACACAGTTCACATTCTCCCGTGCAACACGGCTGCTAGACCCCCATTCATGTAAAATCTTAAGGTCCTAGCTCATGTCCAAGGAACCAAGGAAGGCTCAAAGTCAATAATCGATAACTAAAACTTGAATTGTACTGCTTCTTACTGGCTTTTACATCAACTTAGAAGTTTCTTCTGTGTTCTACTATGGTGCTTTTAGTGTCTTCGCATACCGCAGAACGCGACATAGCTTTGCAGACGATAAATGTAACCGTTCCAGAGAGAAGAGCGGCCAATGTGACGATCTGGCTTTGAGTCGATTCGATAACGAATGACGACAACGGACATTTTTCTCCTGTTTTTACTACAGATGAACACAGTTCACATTCTTCCGTGCAACGCGGCTGCTAATCCGCCATTCATGCAAAATCTTAAGGTCCTAGCTCATGTCCAAGACACCAAAGAAGGGTAAATAGTCAATAGTCGATAGCTAAAACTTGAATTGTACTGCTTTTTAAAGGCTATTACATCAACTTAGAAGCTTCGTATGTGTTCTACTACGGTGCTCTTAGTGACACCGCATACCGCATCACGCGACATAGATCTGTAGACGATAAATGTAACCGTTTCAGAGAGAATAGCGGCCAATGTGGCGATCTGGCTTTTACTCGATTCGAGAAAAAATGACGAGAACGGACGTTTTTCTCAGGTTTTTTTCTACATATGAACACATTTTACATTCTCCCGTGCAACGCACCTGCTAGTCCTCCTTTCGTGTGAAATCTTAAGGTCCAAGCTCATGTCCAAGTCACCAAAGAAGGGTAAAAAGTCAATAATCGATAACTAAAACTTGAATTGTACTGCTTCTTACTGGCTATTACATCAACTTAGAAGCTTGTTCTGTGTTCTACTATGGTGCTTTTAGTGTCTCCGCATACCGCAGCGCGACACAGCTTTGCAGACGATAAATGTAACCGTTCCAGAGAGAAGAGCGGCCAATGTGACGATCTGGCTTTAAGTCGATTCGATAACAAATGATGAAAACGCACGGATGTCTCGGGTTTTTACTACATATGAACACTTTTGACATTCTCCCGTGCAACGCGGCTGCTGGTCCACTTTTTTTATCAAAATCTTAAGATCCTAGCTCATGTCCAAAGCACCAAAGCCGGCTAAAATGTCAATAGTCGACAACTAAAACTTGAATTGTACTGCTTCTTACTGGCTATTGCATCAACTTGGAAGCTCATCTGTTTTCTACTATGGTGCTTTTAGTGTCTCCGCTTATCGCAACACGCGACATAGCTTTGCCGACGATAAATGTAACCGTTCCAGAGAGAAAAGCGTCCAATGTGACGATCTGGCTTTAAGTCGATTCGATAACGAATGACGAAAACGGACGGATTTCTTCTGTTTTTACTACAAATGAACACAGTTCACATTCTCCCGTGCAACGCGGCTGCTAGTCCGCCATTCATGCAAAATCTTAAGGTCCTAGCTCTTGTCCAAGGAACCAAGGAAGGCAAAAAAGTCAATAATCGACAACTAAAACTTGAATTGTACTGCTTCTTACTGGCTTTTACATCAATTTAGAAGTTTCTTCTGTGTTACACTATGGTGCTTTTAGTGTCTCCGCATACCGCAGCACGCTACATAGCTTTGCATACGATAAATGTAAGTGTTTCAGAGAGAATAGCGGCCAATGTGACGATCTGGCTTTAAGTCTATTCGATAACAAATGACGAAAACGGACGGATTTCTCAGGTTTTTACTACATATGAACACCTTTCACATTCTTCCGTGCAACGCGGCTGCTAGTCCTTCCTTTCATGCAAAATCTTAAGGTCCTAGCTCATGTCCAAGGCACCAAAGCCGGCTAAAAAGTCAGTAATCGATAACTAAATCTTGAATTGTACTGCTTCTTACTGGCTATTACATGAACTTGGAGCTTCTGCTGTGTTCTACTATGGTGCATATAGTGTCTCCGTATACCGTAGCACGCGACATAATTTTGCAGACGATAAATGTAACTGTTTGAGAGAGAATAGCGGCCAATGTGACGATCTGGCTTTAAGTCGATTCGATAACAAAGGAGGAAAACGGACGGATTTTTCAGGTTTTTACTACATATGAACACTTTTCACATTCTCCCAAGCGACGCGTCTGATAGTCCTCCTTTCATGCAAAATCTTAAGGTCCTAGCTCATGTCCAAGGAAACAAGGAAGACAAAAAAGTCAGTAATCGATAACTAAAACTTGAATTGTACTGCTTCTTACAAGCTTTTACATCTATTTAGAAGTTTCTTCAGTGTTATACTATGGTGCTTTTAGTGTCTCCGCATACCGCAGCACGCTACATAGCTTTGCATACGATAAATGTAAGTGTTTCAGAGGGAATAGCGGCCAATGCGACGATCTGGCTTTAAGTCGATTCGATGTCGAATGACGAAAACGGACGGATTACTTCTGTTTTTACTACAAATGAACACAGTTCACATTCTCTCGTGCAACGCGGCTGCTAGTCCGCCATTCATGCAAAATCATAAGGTCCTAGCTCATGTCCAAGGAACCAAGTAAGGCTAAAAAGTCAATAATCGATAACTAAAACGTGAATTGTACTGCTTCTTGCTGGCTTTTACATCAACTTAGATGTTACTTCTGTGTTATACTATGGTGCTTTTAGAGTCTCCGCATACCGCAGCACGCGACATAGCATTGCAGACGATAAATGTAACTGTTTCAGAGAGAATAGCGCCTTTGTGACGATCTGGCTTTACGTCGATTAGATGACAAATGACGGAAACGGACGGATTTCTCAGGTTTTTACTACATATGAACACTTTTGACATTCTCCCGTGCAACGCGGCTGCTTGTCCTCATTTTTTTTTATCAAAATCATAAGATTCTAGCTCATGTCCAAGGCAAAAAAGAAGGGTGAAAAGTGAATAATCGATAACTAAAACTTGAATTGTACTGCTTCTTACTGGCTATTACATCAATTTAGAAGGTTTATCTGTGTTCTACTATTGTGCTTTTAGTGTCTCCGCATACCGCAGCACGCGACATAGCTTTGCAGACGATAAATGTAACCGTTTCAGAGAGAAGAGCGCCCGATGTAACGATCTGGCTTTTAGTCAATTCTATAACAAATGACGAAAACGGCCGGATTTCTCAGGTTTTTACTGTATATGAACACTTTTCACATTCTCCCGTGCACCGCGGCTGCTAGTCCTCTTTTCATGCAAAATCTTAAGGTCCTAGCTCATGTCCAAGGCACCAAGGAAGGGTAAGAAGTAAATAATCGATAAATAAAACTTGAATTGTACTGCTTCTTACTGGCTATTACATCAACTTAGAAGCTTGTTCTGTGTTCTACTATGGTGCTTTTAGTGTCTCCGCATAACGCAGCACGCGACATAGCTTTGCAGACGATAAATGTAACTGTTCCAGAGTGAAGAGCGGCGGCCAATGTGACGATCTGGCTTTAAGTCTATTCGATAACGAATGACGAAAACGGACGGATATCTCAGGTTTTTACTACATATGAACACTTTTCACATTCTCCCGTGTAACGCGGCTGCTAGTACGCTTTTCACGCAAAATCTTAAGGTCCTAGCTCATGTCCAAAGCACCAAGGAAAGTTAAAAGTCAATAATCGATAACTAAATCTTGAATTGTACTGCTTCTTACTGGCTATTACATCAACTACTATGGTGCTTTTAGTGTCTCCGCATACCGCAGCACGCGACATCGCTTTTCAGACGATAAATGTAACCGTTCCAGAGAGAAGAGCGTCCAATGTGTCGATCTGGCTTTAAATCTATTCGAAATCGAATGACGAAAACGGACGGATATCTCAGGTTTTTACTACATATGAACACTTTTCACATTCTCCCGTGCGACGCGGCTGCTATTACGCCTTTCACGCAAAATCTTAAGGTCCTAGCTCATGTCCAAGGCAACAAGGAAGGCAAAAAAGTTAATAATCGATAACTAAATTTTGATGTACTGCTTCTTACTGGATTTTACATCAACTTAGAAGCTTCTTGTGTAGTCTACTATGGTGCTTTTAGGGTCTTCGCATACCGCAGAACGCGACATAGCTTTGCAGACGATAAATGTAACCGTTCCAGAGAGAATAGCGGCCATTGTGACGATCTGGCTTTGAGTCAATTCGATAACGAATGACGAAAACGAACGAATTTCTCCTGTTTTTACTACAGATGAACACAGTTCACATTCTAGCGTGCAACGCGGCTGCTAGTCCTCCTTTCATGCAAACTCTTAAGGTCCTACCTCATGTCCAAGGCACCAAAGAAGCTTAAAAAGTCAATTATCGATAGCTAAAACTTGAATTGTACTGCTTCTTACTGGCAATTACATCAACTTAGAAGCTTCTTCTGTGTTCAACTATGGTGTTTTTAGTGTCTCCGCATACCGCCGCACGCGACATACCTTTGCAGACGATAAATGTAACCGTTTCAGAGAGAATAGCGGCCAATGTGTCGATGTGGCTTTAAGTCGATTCGATAACAAATGACGAAAACGGACGGATTTCTTAGGTTTTACTACATATGAACACAGTTCACATTCTCCCGTGCAACGCGGCTGCTAGTCCGCCATTCATGCTAAATCTTAAGGTCCTAGCTCATGTCCAAGGAACCAAATAAGGCTAAAAAGTCAATAATCGATAACTAAAACTTGAATTTTACTGCTTCTTGCTGGCTTTTACATCAACTTAGAAGCTTCTTCTGTGTTCTACTATGGTGCTTCTAGTGTCACCGCATACCGCACCACGCGACATAGCTTTGCAGACGATAAATGTATCCGTTTCAGAGAAAATAGCGGCCAATGTGACGATCTGGCTTTAAGTCGATTCGATAACAAATGACGAAAACGGACAGATGTCTCCGGTTTTTACTACATATGAACACTTTTCACATTCCCTCGTGCAACGCGGCTGCTAGTCCTCTTCTCATGCAAAAGGTCCTACCTCATACCCAAGGCACCAAAGAAGGGTAAAAAGTCAATAATCGATAGTTAAAACTTGAATTGTACTGTATCTTACCGGCTATTACATCAACTTAGAAGCCTTTTCTGTTTCTACTATTGTGCTTTTAGTGTCTTCGCAAACCGCAGAACGCGACATAGCTTTGCAGACGATAAATGTAACCGTTCCAGAGAGAAGAGCGGCCAATGTGACGATCTGGCTTTGAGTCGATTCGATAACGAATGACGACAACGGACATATTTCTCCTGTTTTTACTACAGATGAACACAGTTCACATTCTCCCGTGCAACGCGGCTGCTAATCCGCCATCCATGCAAAATCTTAAGGTCCTAGCTCATGTCCAAGGAACCAAGGGTAGCTAAAAAGTCAATAATCGATAACTATAACTTGAATTGTACTGCTTCTTACTGGCTTTTACATCAACTTAGAAGTTTCCTCTGTGTTATACTATGGTGCTTTTTGTGTCTCCGCATACCGCCGCACGCCACATACCTTTGCAGACGATAAATGTAACCGTTTCAGAGAGAATAGCGGCCAATGTGGTGATCTGGCTTTTACTCGATTCGAGAACAAATGACGAAAACGGACGTTTTTCTCAGGTTTTTTCTACATATGAACACTTTTTACATTCTCCCGTGCAACGCACCTGCTAGTCCTCCTTTCATGTGAAATCTTAAGGTCCTATCTCATGTCCAAGTCACCAAAGAAGGGTAAAAATTCAATAATCGATAACTAAAACTTGAATTGTACTGCTTCTTACTGGCTATTACATCAACTTGGAAGCTTCTGCTGTGTTCTACTATGGTGCATATAGTGTCTCCGTATACCGTAGCACGCGACATAATTTTGCAGACGATAAATGTAACTGTTTGAGAGAGAATAGCGGCCAATGTGACGATCTGGCTTTAAGTCGATTCGATAACAAAGGAGGAAAACGGACGGATTTTTCAGGTTTTTACTACATATGAACACTTTTCACATCCTCCCGTGCACCGCGGCTGCTAGTCCTCTTTTCATGCAAATTCTTAAGGTCCTAGCTCATGTCGAAGGCACCAAAGAAGGGTAAAAAGTTAATAATCGATAGCTAAAACTTGAATTGTACTGCTTCTTACTGTCTATTACATCAACTTAGAAGCTTCTTCTGTGTTCTACTATGGTGCTTTTAGTGTCTTCGCATACCGCAGAACGCGACATAGCTTTGCAGACGATAAATGTAACCGTTCCAGAGAGAAGAGCGGCCAATGTGACGATCTGGCTTTGAGTCGATTCGATAACGAATGAGGAAAACGGACGGATTTATCCTGTTTTTACTACATATGAACACAGTTCACATTCTCCCGTGCAACACGGCTGCTAGAACGCCATTCATGTAAATTCTTAAGGTCCTAGCTCATGTCCAAGTCACCAAAGAAGGGTAAAAAGTCAATAATCGATAGCTAAAACTTGAATTGTACTGCTTCTTACTGGCTATTACATCAACTTAGAAGCTTGTTCTGTGTTCTACTATGGTGCTTTTAGTGTCTCCGCATACCGCAGCGCGACACAGCTTTGCAGACGATAAATGTAACCGTTCCAGAGAGAAGAGCGGCCAATGTGACGATCTGGCTTTAAGTCGATTCGATAACAAATGACGAAAACGGACGGAATTCTCAGGTTTTTACTACATATGAATGCATTTCACATTATCCCGTGCAACGCGGCTGCCAGGAATCCTTTCATACAAAATCTTAAGATCCTAGATCATGTCCAAGGCACCAAAGAAGGGTAAAACCTCAATAATCGATTACTAAAACATGAATTGTACTGCTTCTTGCTCGCTATAACATCAATTTAGAAGTTTCTTCTTAGTTCTACTATGACGCTTTTAGTGTCTCCGCATACCGCAGCACACGACATAGCTTTGCGGACGATAAATGTAACCATTTCAGAGAGAAGAGCGGCCAATATGACGATCTGGCTTTTAGTCGATTCGATAACAAATGATGAAAACGCACGGATGTCTCAGGTTTTTACTACATATGAACACTTTTGACATTCTCCCGTGCAACGCGGCTGCTAGTCCTCCTTGCATGCAGAATTCTAAGGTCCTACTTCATGTCCAAGGCACCAAAGAAGGGTAAAAAATGAATAATCGATCACTAAAACTTGAATTGTACTGCTTCTTACTGGCTTTTACATCAACTTAGAAGTTTCTTCTGTGTTCTACTATGGTGCTTTTAGTGTCTTCGCATACCGCAGCACGCGACATAGCTTTGCATACGATAAATGTAACCGTTTCAGAGAGAATAGCGGCCAATGTGACAATCTGGCTTTAAGTCGATTTGATAACAAATGACGAAAACGGACGGATTTCTCAGGTTTTTACTACATATGAACACCTTTCACATTCTTCCGGGCAAAGCTTCTGCTAGTCCTCCTTTCATGCAAAATCTTAAGGTCCTAGCTCATGTCCAAGGCACCAAAGCCGGCTAAAAAGTCAATAATCGACAACTATAACTTGAATTCTACTGCTTCTTACTGGCTATTACATACACTTGGACGCTTCTGCTGTGTTCAAGTATGGTGCATATAGTGTCTCCTCATACCGTAGCACGCGACATAGCTTTGCAGACGATAAATGTAACCGTTTGAGAGAGAATAGCGGCCCAATTCACGATCTGGCTTTAAGTCGATTCGATAACAATTGAGGAAAACGGACGGATTTCTTAGGTTTTTACTACAAATAAACACTTTTCACATTCTCCCAAGCAACGCGTTTGCTAGGCCTCTATTCATGCACAATCTTAAGGTCCTAGCTCATGTCCAAGGCACCAAAGAAAGGGGAAAAAAGTCAATAATCGATAACTAAAACTTGAATTGTACTGCTTCTTACTGGCTATTACATCAACTTAGAAGCTTCTTCTGTGTTCTACTATGGTGCTTTTAGTGTCTCCGCATACCGCAGCACGCGACATAGTTTTGCAGACAATAAATGTAACCGTTTCCGAGAGAATAGCGGCCAATGTGACGATCTGACTTTAAGTCGATTCGATAACAAACGACGAAAACGGACGGATTTCTCAGGTTTTTACTACATATGAACACTTTTCACATTCTCCCTTGCAACGCGGCTGCTAGTCCTGCTTTCATGCAAAATCTTAAGATCCTAGCTCATGTCCAAAGCACCAAAGCCGACTAAAATGTCAATAATCGACAACTAAAACTTGAATTGTACTGCTTCTTACTGGCTATTGCTTCAACTTGGAAGCTCATCTGTGTTCTACTATGGTGCTTTTAGTGTCTCCGTTTATCGCAACACGCGACATAGCTTTGCCGACGATAAATGTAACCGTTCCAGAGAGAAGAGCGTCCAGTGTGACGATCTGGCTTTAAGTCGATTCGATAACGAATGACGAAAACGGACGGATTTCTTCTGTTTTTACTACAAATGAACACAGTTCACATTCTCCCGTGCAACGCGGCTGCTAGTCCGCCATTCATGCAAAATCTTAAGGTCCTAGTTCATGTCCAAGGAACCAAGGAAGGCAAAAAAGTCAATAATCGACAACTAAAACTTGAAATGTACTGCTTCTTACTGGCTTTTACATCAATTTAGAAGTTTCTTTTGTGTTACACTATGGTGCTTTTAGTGTCTCCGCATACCGCAGCACGCTACATAGCTTTGCATACGATAAATGTGAGTGTCTCAGAGAGAATAGCGGCCAATGTGACGATCTGGCTTTAAGTCGATTCGATAACAAATGACGAAAACGGACGTTTTTCTCAGGTTTTTTCTACATCTGAACACTTTTTACATTCTCCCGTGCAACGCACCTGCTAGTCCTCCTTTCATGTGAAATCTTAAGGTCCTATCTCATGTCCAAGTCACCAAAGAAGGGTAAAAATTCAATAATCGATAACTAAAACTTGAATTGTACTGCTTCTTACTGGCTATTACATCAACTTGGAAGCTTCTGCTGTGTTCTACTATGGTGCATATAGTGTCTCCGTATACCGTAGCACGCGACATAATTTTGCAGACGATAAATGTAACTGTTTGAGAGAGAATAGCGGCCAATGTGACGATCTGGCTTTAAGTCGATTCGATAACAAAGGAGGAAAACGGACGGATTTTTCAGGTTTTTACTACATATGAACACTTTTCACATCCTCCCGTGCACCGCGGCTGCTAGTCCTCTTTTCATGCAAATTCTTAAGGTCCTAGCTCATGTCGAAGGCACCAAAGAAGGGTAAAAAGTTAATAATCGATAGCTAAAACTTGAATTGTACTGCTTCTTACTGTCTATTACATCAACTTAGAAGCTTCTTCTGTGTTCTACTATGGTGCTTTTAGTGTCTTCGCATACCGCAGAACGCGACATAGCTTTGCAGACGATAAATGTAACCGTTCCAGAGAGAAGAGCGGCCAATGTGACGATCTGGCTTTGAGTCGATTCGATAACGAATGAGGAAAACGGACGGATTTATCCTGTTTTTACTACATATGAACACAGTTCACATTCTCCCGTGCAACACGGCTGCTAGAACGCCATTCATGTAAATTCTTAAGGTCCTAGCTCATGTCCAAGTCACCAAAGAAGGGTAAAAAGTCAATAATCGATAGCTAAAACTTGAATTGTACTGCTTCTTACTGGCTATTACATCAACTTAGAAGCTTGTTCTGTGTTCTACTATGGTGCTTTTAGTGTCTCCGCATACCGCAGCGCGACACAGCTTTGCAGACGATAAATGTAACCGTTCCAGAGAGAAGAGCGGCCAATGTGACGATCTGGCTTTAAGTCGATTCGATAACAAATGACGAAAACGGACGGAATTCTCAGGTTTTTACTACATATGAATGCATTTCACATTATCCCGTGCAACGCGGCTGCCAGGAATCCTTTCATACAAAATCTTAAGATCCTAGATCATGTCCAAGGCACCAAAGAAGGGTAAAACCTCAATAATCGATTACTAAAACATGAATTGTACTGCTTCTTGCTCGCTATAACATCAATTTAGAAGTTTCTTCTTAGTTCTACTATGACGCTTTTAGTGTCTCCGCATACCGCAGCACACGACATAGCTTTGCGGACGATAAATGTAACCATTTCAGAGAGAAGAGCGGCCAATATGACGATCTGGCTTTTAGTCGATTCGATAACAAATGATGAAAACGCACGGATGTCTCAGGTTTTTACTACATATGAACACTTTTGACATTCTCCCGTGCAACGCGGCTGCTAGTCCTCCTTGCATGCAGAATTCTAAGGTCCTACTTCATGTCCAAGGCACCAAAGAAGGGTAAAAAATGAATAATCGATCACTAAAACTTGAATTGTACTGCTTCTTACTGGCTTTTACATCAACTTAGAAGTTTCTTCTGTGTTCTACTATGGTGCTTTTAGTGTCTTCGCATACCGCAGCACGCGACATAGCTTTGCATACGATAAATGTAACCGTTTCAGAGAGAATAGCGGCCAATGTGACAATCTGGCTTTAAGTCGATTTGATAACAAATGACGAAAACGGACGGATTTCTCAGGTTTTTACTACATATGAACACCTTTTACATTCTTCCGGGCAAAGCTTCTGCTAGTCCTCCTTTCATGCAAAATCTTAAGGTCCTAGCTCATGTCCAAGGCACCAAAGCCGGCTAAAAAGTCAATAATCGACAACTATAACTTGAATTCTACTGCTTCTTACTGGCTATTACATACACTTGGACGCTTCTGCTGTGTTCAAGTATGGTGCATATAGTGTCTCCTCATACCGTAGCACGCGACATAGCTTTGCAGACGATAAATGTAACCGTTTGAGAGAGAATAGCGGCCCAATTCACGATCTGGCTTTAAGTCGATTCGATAACAATTGAGGAAAACGGACGGATTTCTTAGGTTTTTACTACAAATAAACACTTTTCACATTCTCCCAAGCAACGCGTTTGCTAGGCCTCTATTCATGCACAATCTTAAGGTCCTAGCTCATGTCCAAGGCACCAAAGAAAGGGGAAAAAAGTCAATAATCGATAACTAAAACTTGAATTGTACTGCTTCTTACTGGCTATTACATCAACTTAGAAGCTTCTTCTGTGTTCTACTATGGTGCTTTTAGTGTCTCCGCATACCGCAGCACGCGACATAGTTTTGCAGACAATAAATGTAACCGTTTCCGAGAGAATAGCGGCCAATGTGACGATCTGACTTTAAGTCGATTCGATAACAAATGACGAAAACGGACGGATTTCTCAGGTTTTTACTACATATGAACACTTTTCACATTCTCCCTTGCAACGCGGCTGCTAGTCCTGCTTTCATGCAAAATCTTAAGATCCTAGCTCATGTCCAAAGCACCAAAGCCGACTAAAATGTCAATAATCGACAACTAAAACTTGAATTGTACTGCTTCTTACTGGCTATTGCTTCAACTTGGAAGCTCATCTGTGTTCTACTATGGTGCTTTTAGTGTCTCCGTTTATCGCAACACGCGACATAGCTTTGCCGACGATAAATGTAACCGTTCCAGAGAGAAGAGCGTCCAGTGTGACGATCTGGCTTTAAGTCGATTCGATAACGAATGACGAAAACGGACGGATTTCTTCTGTTTTTACTACAAATGAACACAGTTCACATTCTCCCGTGCAACGCGGCTGCTAGTCCGCCATTCATGCAAAATCTTAAGGTCCTAGTTCATGTCCAAGGAACCAAGGAAGGCAAAAAAGTCAATAATCGACAACTAAAACTTGAAATGTACTGCTTCTTACTGGCTTTTACATCAATTTAGAAGTTTCTTTTGTGTTACACTATGGTGCTTTTAGTGTCTCCGCATACCGCAGCACGCTACATAGCTTTGCATACGATAAATGTGAGTGTCTCAGAGAGAATAGCGGCCAATGTGACGATCTGGCTTTAAGTCGATTCGATAACAAATGACGAAAACGGACGGATTTCTCAGGTTTTTACTACATATGAACACCTTTCACATTCTTCCGTGCAACGGGGCTGCTAGTCCTCCTTTCATGCAAAATCTTAAGGTCCTAGCTCATGTCCAAGGAACCAAGGAAGGCAAAAAAGTCAATAATCGACAACTAAAACTTGAAATGTACTGCTTCTTACTGGCTTTTACATCAATTTAGAAGTTTCTTTTGTGTTACACTATGGTGCTTTTAGTGTCTCCGCATACCGCAGCACGCTACATAGCTTTGCATACGATAAATGTGAGTGTCTCAGAGAGAATAGCGGCCAATGTGACGATCTGGCTTTAAGTCGATTCGATAACAAATGACGAAAACGGACGGATTTCTCAGGTTTTTACTACATATGAACACCTTTCACATTCTTCCGTGCAACGCGGCTGCTAGTCCTCCTTTCATGCAAAATCGTAAGGTCCTAGCTCATGTCCAAGGCACCAAAGCCGGCTAAAAAGTCAGTAATCGATAACTAAATCTTTAATTCTACTGCTTCTTACTGGCTATTACATCAACTTGGAAGCTTCTGCTGTGTTCTACTATGGTGCATATAGTGTCTTCGTATACCGTAGCACGGGACATAATTTTGCAGACGATAAATGTAACTGTTTGAGAGAGAATAGCGGCCAATGTGACGATCTGGCTTTAAGTCGATTCGATAACAAAGGAGGAAAACGGACGGATTTTTCAGGTTTTTACTACATATGAACACTTTTCACATTCTCCCAAGCGACGCGTCTGATAGTCCTCCTTTCATGCAAAATATTAAGGTCCTAGCTCATGTCCAAGGAACCAACGAAGGCAAAAAAAGCAATAATCGATAACTAAAACTTGAATTGTACTGCTTCTTACTAGCTTTTACATCAATTTAGAAGTTTCTTCTGTGTTATACTATGGTGCTTTTAGTGTCTCCGCATACCGCAGCACGCTACATAGCTTTGCATACGATAAATGTAAGTGTTTCAGAGGGAATAGCGGCCAATGCGACGATCTGGCTTTAAGTCGATTCGATATCGAATGACGAAAACGGACGGATTTCTTCTGTTTTTACTACAAATGAACACAGTTCACATTCTCCCGTGCAACGCGGCTGCTAGTCCGCCATTCATGCAAAATCATAAGGCCCTAGCTCATGTCCAAGGAACCAAGTAAGGCTAAAAAGTCAATAATCGATAACTAAAACGTGAATTGTACTGCTTCTTGCTGGCTTTTACATCAACTTAGAAGTTTCTTCTGTGTTATACTATGGTGCCTTTAGTGTCTCCGCATACCGCAGCACGCGACATAGCATTGCGACGATAAATGTAACTGTCTCAGAGAGAATAGCGGTCTTTGTGACGATCTGGCTTTACGTCGATTAGATGACAAATGACGGAAACGGACGGATTTCTCAGGTTTATACTGTATATGAACACTTTTCACATTCTCCCGTGCACCGCGGCTGCTAGTCCTCTTTTCATGCAAAATCTTAAGGTCCTATCTCATGTCCAAGGCACCAAGGAAGGGTAAAAAGTTAATAATCGATAGCTAAAACTTGAATTGTACTGCTTCTTACTGGCTATTACATCAACTTGGAACTTTGTTCTGTGTTCTACTATGGTGCTTTTAGTGTCTCCGCATACCGCAGCACGCGACATAGCTTTGCAGACGATAAATGTATCCGTTTCCGAGAGAATAGCGGCCTTTGTGACGATCTGGCTTTAAGTCGATTCGATAACAAATGAAGAAAACGGACGGATTTCTCAGGTTTTTACTACATATGAACACTTTTCACATTCTCCCGTGCGACGCGGCTGCTAGTACGCCTTTCACGCAAAATCTTAAGGTCCTAGCTCATGTCCAAGGCACCAAGGAAGGCTAAAAAGTCAATAATCGATAACTAAAACTTGAATTGTACTGCTCCTTACTGGCTATTACATCAACGTAGAAACTTCTTCTGTGTTCTAATATGGTGCTTTTAGTGTCTCCGCATTACGCCGCACGCGACATACCGTTGCAGACGATAAATGTAACTGTTTCAGAGAGAAGAGTGGTCAATGTGAATATCTGGCTTTAAGTCGATTCGATAACAAATGACGAAAACCGACGGAATTCTCAGGTTTTTACTATATATGAATACATTTCACATTCTCCCGTGCAACGTGGCTGCTAGTCCGCCATTCATGCAAAACCTTAAGGTCCTATCTCATGTCCAAGTAACCAAGGAAAGCTAAAAAGTCAATAATCGATAACTATAACTAGAATTGTACTGCTTCTTACTTTCTTTTACATCAACTTAGAAGTTTTTTCTGTGTTATACTATGGTGCTTTTTGTGTCTCCGCCTACCGCAGCACGCGACATAGCTTTGCAGACGATAAATGTTACTGTTTCAGAGAGAATAGCGGTCAATGTGGCGATCTGGCTTTAAGTCGATTCGATAACAAATGACGAAAACGGACGGATTTCTCAGGTTTTTACTTGATATGAACACCTTTAACATTCTTCCGTGCAACGCGGCTGCTAGTCCTCCTTTCATGCAAAATCGTAAGGTCCTAGCTCATGTCCAAGGCACCAAAGCCGGTTAAAAAGTCAGTAATCGATAACTAAATCTTTAATTCTACTGCTTCTTACTGGCTATTACATCAACTTGGAAGCTTCTGCTGTGTTCTACTATGGTGCATATAGTGTCTTCGTATACCGTAGCACGCGACATAATTTTGCAGACGATAAATGTAACTGTTTGAGAGAGAATAGCGGCCAATGTGTCGATCTGGCTTTAAGTCGATTCGATAACAAAGGAGGAAAACGGACGGATTTTTCAGGTTTTTACTACATATGAACACTTTTCACATTCTCCCAAGCGACGCGTCTGATAGTCCTCCTTTCATGCAAAATCTTAAGGTCCTAGCTCATGTCCAAGGAACCAAGGAAGGCAAAAAAGTCAATAATCGATAACTAAAACTTGAATTGTACTGCTTCTTACTAGCTTTTACATCAATTTAGAAGTTTCTTCTGTGTTATACTATGGTGCTTTTAGTGTCTCCGCATACCGCAGCACGCTACTTAGCTTTCCATACGATAAATGTAAGTGTTTCAGAGGGAATAGCGGCCAATGCGACGATCTGGCTTTAAGTCGATTCGATATCGAATGACGAAAACGGACGGATTTCTTCTGTTTTTACTACAAATGAACACAGTTCACATTCTCCCGTGCAACGCGGCTGCTAGTCCGCCATTCATGCAAAATCATAAGGCCCTAGCTCATGTCCAAGGAACCAAGTAAGGCTAAAAAGTCAATAATCGATAACTAAAACGTGAATTGTACTGCTTCTTGCTGGCTTTTACATCAACTTAGAAGTTTCTTCTGTGTTATACTATGGTGCTTTTAGTGTCTATGCATACCGCAGCACGTGACATAGCTTTGCAGACGATTAATGTACCCGTTTCAGAGAGAATGGCGGCCAATGTGACGATCCCTTTATGCGGATTCGATAACAAATGACGGAAACGGACGGGTTTCTCAGGTTTTTCTACATATGAACACCTTTCACATTCTTCCGTGCAAAGCATCTGCTAGTCCTCCTTTCATGCAAAATCTTAAGGTCCTAGCTCATGTCCAAGGCACCAAAGAAGGGTAAAAAGTCAATTACCGATAGCTAAAACTTGAATTGTACTGCTTCTTACCGGCAATTACATCAACTTAGAAGCTTCCTCTGTGTTCTACTATGGTGTTTTTAGTGTCTCCGCATACCGCAGCACGCGACATAGCTTTGCAGACGATAAATGTAACCGTTCCAGAGACAAGAGCGGCCAATGTGACGATCTGGCTTTGAGTCGACTCGATAACAAATGACGAAAACGGACGGATTTATCCTGTTTTTTCTACATATGAACACAGTTCACATTCTCCCGTGCAACGCGGCCGCTAGACCGCCATTCATGTAAAATCTTAAGGTCCTAGCTCATGTCCAAGGAACCAAGGAAGGCAAAAAAGTCAATAATCGATAACTAAAACTTGAATTGTACTGGTTCTAACTGGCTTTTACATCAACTTAGAAGTTTCTTCTGTGTTCTACTATGGTGCATATAGTGTCTACTCATACCGTAGCACGCAACATAAATTTGCAGACGATAAATGTAACCGTTTGAGAGAGAATAGCGGCCAATGTGACGATCTGACTTTAAGTGGATTCGATAACAAATGACGAAAACGGACGGATATCTCAGGTTTTTACTACATAGGAACACTTTTCACATTCTCCCTTGCAATGCGGCTGCTAGTCCTGCTTTCATAAAAAATCTGAAGATCCTAGCTCATGGCCAAAGCACCAAAGCCAGCTAAAATGTCAATAATCGATAACAAAAACTTGAATTGTACTGCTTCTTACTGGCTATTACATCAACTTAGAAGCTTCTTCTGTGTTCTACTATGGTGCTTTTAGTGTCTCCGCATACCGAAACACGCGACATAGCTTTGCCGACGATAAATGTAACCGTTCCAGAGAGAAGAGCGTCCAATGTGACGATCTGGCTTTAAGTCTATTCGATAACGAATGACGAAAACGGACGGATTTCTCCTGGTTTTACTACATATGAACACTTTTCACATCCTACCGTGCGACGCGGCTGCTAGTACGCCTTTCACGCAAAATCTTAAGGTCCTAGCTCATGTCCAAGGAACCAAGGAAGGCTACAAGGTCAATAATCGATAACTAAAACTTGAATTGTACTGCTTCTTACTGGCTTTTACATCAATTTTGAAGTTTCTTCTGTATTATACTATGGTGCTTTTAGTGTCTCCGCATACCGCAGCGTGCTACATAGTTTTGCATACGATAAATGTAACTGTTTCAGAGAGAATAGCGGTCTTTGTGACGATCGGGCTTTAAGTCGATTCGATAACAAAGGAGGAAAACGGACGGATTTTTCAGGTTTTTACTACATATGAACACTTTTCACATTCTCCCAAGCGACGCGTCTGATAGTCCTCCTTTCATGCAAAATCTTAAGGTCCTAGCTCATGTCCAAGCCACCAAAGCCGGCTAAAAAGTCAATAATCGATAACTAAAACTTGAGTAGTACTGCTTCTTACTGGCTATTACATCAACTTAGAAGCTTGTTCTGTGTTCTACTATAGTGCTTTTAGTGTCTCCGCATACCGCAGCACGCGGCATAGCTTTGCAGACGAAAAATGTCACCGTTCCAGAGAAAGAACAGCGGCCAATTTGACGATCTGGCTTTAAGTCTATTCGATAACGAATGACGAAAACAGACGGATATCTTAGGTATCTACTACATATGAAGGCTTTTCACATTCTCCCGTGCACAGCGGCTGCTAGTCCTCACTTTTTTATGAAAATCATAAGATTCTAGCTCATGTCCAAGGCCAAAAAGACAGGTAAAAAGTGAATAATCGATAACTAAAACTTGAATTGTACTGCTTCTTACTGGCTATTACATCAACTTAGAAGGTTCATCTGTGTTCTACTATGGTGCTTTTAGTGTCTCCGCATACCGCAGCACGCGACATAGGTTTGCAGACGATAAATGTAACCGTTTCAGAGAAAAGAGTGGCCAATGTAACGATCTGGCTTTTAGTCGATTCTATAACAAATGACGAAAACGGACGGATTTCTCAGGTTTTTACTGTATATGAACACTCTTCACATTCTCCCGTGCAACGCGGCTGCTAGTACTCTTTTCTCGCAAAATCTTAAGGTCCTAGCTCATGTCCAAGGCAACAAGGTAGGCTAAAAAGTCAATAATCGATAACTAAAACTTGAATTGTACTGCTTCTTACAGGCTATTACATCAACTACTATGGTGCTTTTAGTGTCTCAGCATACCGCAGCACGCGACATAGCTTTTCAGACGATAAATGTAACCGTTCCAGAGAGAAGAGCGACCAAAGTGACGATCTGGCTTTAAGTCTATTCGATAACGAATGACGAAAATGGACGGAATTCTCAGGTTTTTACTACATATGAACACTTTTCATATTCTCCCGTGGGACGCGGCTGCTAGTACGCCTTTTACGCAAAATCTTAAGGTCCTAGCTCATGTCCAAGGCAACAAGGAAGGCAAAAAAGTTAATAATCGATAACTAAATTTTGATGTACTGCTTCTTACTGGCTTTTACATCAACTTAGAAGCTTCTTCTGCGTTCTACTATGGTGCTTTTAGTGTCTCCGCCTACCGCAGCACGCGACATAGCTTTGCAGACGATGAATGTAACATTTTCAGAGAGAATAGCGGCCAATGTGACGATCCCTTTATGTCGATTCGATAACAAATGACGGAAACGGACGGGTTTCTCAGGTTTTTCTACATATGAACACCTTTCACATTCTTCCGTGCAACGCGTCTGCTAGTCCTCCTTTCATTCAAAATCTTAAGGTCCTATCTCATGTCCAAGGCACCAAAGCCGGCTAATAAGTCAATAATCGATAGCTAAAACTTGAATTTTACTGCTTCTTACTGGCTATTACATCAACTTAGAAGTTTCTTCTTTGATCTACTATGACGCTTTTAGTGTCTCCGAATACCGCAGAACGCGACATAGCTTTGCAGACTATAAATGTAACCGTTTCAGAGAGAAGAACGGTCAATGTGAAGATCTGGCTTTACGTCTATTCGATAACAAAGGAGGAAAACGGACGGATTTTTCAGGTTTTTACTACATATGACCAGTTTTGACATTCTCTCGTGCAACGCGGCTGCTAGTCCTCCTCTCATGCAAAATCTTAAGGTCCTAGCTCATGTCCAAGGCACCAAAGAAGGGTAAAAAGTCAATAATCGATAGCAAAAACTTGAATTGTACTGCTTCTTACTGGCTATTACATCAACTTACAAGCTTCTTCTGTGTTCTCCTATGGTGCGTTTAGTGCTTATGCATACCGCAGCACGTGACATAGCTTTGCAGACGATAAATGTAACTGTTCCAGAGAGAAGAGCGGCGGCCAATGTGACGATCATTCTTTAAGTCTATTCGATAACGAATGACAAAAACGTACGGATATCTCAGGTTTTTACTACATATGAACACTCTTCACATTCTCTCGTGCAACGCGGCTGCTAGTACTCTTTTCACGCAAAATCTTAAGGTCCTAGCTCATGTCCAAGGCAACAAGGAAGGCAAAAAAGTTAATAATAGATAACTAAATTTTGATGTACTGCTTCTTACTGGCTTTTACATCACCTTAGAAGCTTCTTCTGTATTCTACTATGGTGCTTTTAGTGTCTCCGCCTACCGCAGCACGCGACATAGCTTTGCAGACGATAAATGTAACATTTTCAGAGAGAGTAGCGGCCAATGTGACGTTCTGGCTTTATCTCGATTCGATGACAAATGACGAGAACGGTTGGGTTTCTCAGGTTTTTACTACATATGAACACTTTTCACATTCTCCCGTGCAACGCAGCTGCTAGTTCTCCTTTCATGCAAAATCTTAAGGTCCTAGTTCATTTCCAAAGCACCAAAGAATGGTAAAAAATCAATAATCGATAGCTAAAATGTGAATTGTACTGCTTCTTACAGGCTATTACATCAACTTAGAAGTTTCTTCTTTGTTCTACCATGGTGCTTTTAGTGTCTCCGCGTACCGCAGCACGCGACATAGCTTTTCACACGATAAATTTAACCGTTTCAGAGAGAGTAGCGGCCAATGTGACGATCTGGCTTTAAGTCGATTCGATAACAAATGACGAAAGGGGGCGGATTTCTCAGGTTTTTACTAGATATGAACACTTTTCACATTCTCCCGTGCAACGCAGCCGCTAGTCCTCCTTTCATGCAAAATCGTAAGGTCCTAGCTCATGTCTAAGGCACCAAAGAAGGATAAAAAGTCAATAATCGATAACTAAAACTTGAATTGCACTGCTTCTTACTGCCTATTACATCAACTTACAAGCTTCTTGTGTGTTCTCCTATGGTGCTTTTAGTGTCTATGCATACCGCAGCACGTGACATAGCTTTGCAGACGATTAATGTACCCGTTTCAGAGAGAATGGCGGCCAATGTGACGATCCCTTTATGCGGATTCGATAACAAATGACGGAAACGGACGGGTTTCTCAGGTTTTTCTACATATGAACACCTTTCACATTCTTCCGTGCAAAGCATCTGCTAGTCCTCCTTTCATGCAAAATCTTAAGGTCCTAGCTCATGTTAAAGGCACCAAAGAAGGGTAAAAAGTCAATTACCGATAGCTAAAACTTGAATTGTACTGCTTCTTACTGGCAATTACATCAACTTAGAAGCTTCTTCTGTGTTCTACTATGGTGTTTTTAGTGTCTCCGCATACCGCAGCACGCGACATAGCTTTGCAGACGATAAATGTAACCGTTCCAGAGACAAGAGCGGCCAATGTGACGATCTGGCTTTGAGTCGACTCGATAACAAATGACGAAAACGGACGGATTTATCCTGTTTTTTCTACATATGAACACAGTTCACATTCTCCCGTGCAACGCGGCCGCTAGACCGCCATTCATGTAAAATCTTAAGGTCCTAGCTCATGTCCAAGGAACCAAGGAAGGCAAAAAAGTCAATAATCGATAACTAAAACTTGAATTGTACTGGTTCTAACTGGCTTTTACATCAACTTAGAAGTTTCTTCTGTGTTCTACTATGGTGCATATAGTGTCTACTCATACCGTAGCACGCAACATAACTTTGCAGACGATAAATGTAACCGTTTGAGAGAGAATAGCGGCCAATGTGACGATCTGACTTTAAGTGGATTCGATAACAAATGACGAAAACGGACGGATATCTCAGGTTTTTACTACATATGAACACTTTTCACATTCTCCCTTGCAATGCGGCTGCTAGTCCTGCTTTCATAAAAAATCTTAAGATCCTAGCTCATGGCCAAAGCACCAAAGCCAGCTAAAATGTCAATAATCGATAACAAAAACTTGAATTGTACTGCTTCTTACTGGCTATTACATCAACTTAGAAGCTTCTTCTGTGTTCTACTATGGTGCTTTTAGTGTCTCCGCATACCGAAACACGCGACATAGCTTTGCCGACGATAAATGTAACCGTTCCAGAGAGAAGAGCGTCCAATGTGACGATCTGGCTTTAAGTCTATTCGATAACGAATGACGAAAACGGACGGATTTCTCCTGGTTTTACTACATATGAACACTTTTCACATCCTACCGTGCGACGCGGCTGCTAGTACGCCTTTCACGCAAAATCTTAAGGTCCTAGCTCATGTCCAAGGAACCAAGGAAGGCTACAAGGTCAATAATCGATAACTAAAACTTGAGTAGTACTGCTTCTTACTGGCTATTACATCAACTTAGAAGCTTGTTCTGTGTTCTACTATAGTGCTTTTAGTGTCTCCGCATACCGCAGCACGCGGCATAGCTTTGCAGACGAAAAATGTCACCGTTCCAGAGAAAGAACAGCGGCCAATTTGACGATCTGGCTTTAAGTCTATTCGATAACGAATGACGAAAACAGACGGATATCTGAGGTATCTACTACATATGAAGGCTTTTCACATTCTCCCGTGCACAGCGGCTGCTAGTCCTCACTTTTTTATGAAAATCATAAGATTCTAGCTCATGTCCAAGGCCAAAAAGACAGGTAAAAAGTGAATAATCGATAACTAAAACTTGAATTGTACTGCTTCTTACTGGCTATTACATCAACTTAGAAGGTTCATCTGTGTTCTACTATGGTGCTTTTAGTGTCTCCGCATACCGCAGCACGCGACATAGGTTTGCAGACGATAAATGTAACCGTTTCAGAGAAAAGAGTGGCCAATGTAACGATCTGGCTTTTAGTCGATTCTATAACAAATGACGAAAACGGACGGATTTCTCAGGTTTTTACTGTATATGAACACTCTTCACATTCTCCCGTGCAACGCGGCTGCTAGTACTCTTTTCACGCAAAATCTTAAGGTCCTAGCTCATGTCCAAGGCAACAAGGTAGGCTAAAAAGTCAATAATCGATAACTAAAACTTGAATTGTACTGCTTCTTACAGGCTATTACATCAACTACTATGGTGCTTTTAGTGTCTCAGCATACCGCAGCACGCGACATAGCTTTTCAGACGATAAATGTAACCGTTCCAGAGAGAAGAGCGACCAAAGTGACGATCTGGCTTTAAGTCTATTCGATAACGAATGACGAAAATGGACGGATATCTCAGGTTTTTACTACATATGAACACTTTTCATATTCTCCCGTGGGACGCGGCTGCTAGTACGCCTTTTACGCAAAATCTTAAGGTCCTAGCTCATGTCCAAGGCAACAAGGAAGGCAAAAAAGTTAATAATCGATAACTAAATTTTGATGTACTGCTTCTTACTGGCTTTTACATCAACTTAGAAGCTTCTTCTGTGTTCTACTATGGTGCTTTTAGTGTCTCCGCATACCGCAGCACGCGACATAGCTTTGCAGACGATGAATGTAACATTTTCAGAGAGAATAGCGGCCAATGTGGCGATCTGGCTTTTACTCGATTCGAGAACAAATGACGAGAACGGACGGATTTCTGAGGTTTTTTCTACATATGAACACTTTTCACATTCTCCCGTGCAACGCAGCCGCTAGTCCTCCTTTCATGCAAAATCGTAAAGTCCTAGCTCATGTCTAAGGCACCAAAGAAGGGTAAAAAGTCAATAATCGATAACTAAAACTTGAATTGCACTGCTTCTTACTGGCAATTACATCAACTTACAAGCTTCTTCTGTGTTCTCCTATGGTGCTTTTAGTGTCTATGCATACCGCAGCACGTGACATAGCTTTGCAGACGATTAATGTAACCGTTTCAGAGAGAATATCGGCCAATGTGACGATCCCTTTATGTCGATTCGATAACAAATGACGGAAACGGACGGGTTTCTCAGGTTTTTCTACATATGAACACCTTTCACATTCTTCCGTGCAACGCGTCTGCTAGTCCTCCTTTCATTCAAAATCTTAAGGTCCTATCTCATGTCCAAGGCACCAAAGCCGGCTAATAAGTCAATAATCGATAGCTAAAACTTGAATTTTACTGCTTCTTACGGCTATTACATCAACTTAGAAGTTTCTTCTTTGATCTACTATGACGCTTTTAGTGTCTCCGAATACCGCAGAACGCGACATAGCTTTGCAGACTATAAATGTAACCGTTTCAGAGAGAAGAACGGTCAATGTGAAGATCTGGCTTTACGTCTATTCGATAACAAAGGAGGAAAACGGACGGATTTTTCAGGTTTTTACTACATATGACCAGTTTTGACATTCTCTCGTGCAACGCGGCTGCTAGTCCTCCTCTCATGCAAAATCTTAAGGTCCTAGCTCATGTCCAAGGCACCAAAGAAGGGTAAAAAGTCAATAATCGATAGCAAAAACTTGAATTGTACTGCTTCTTACTGGCTATTACATCAACTTACAAGCTTCTTCTGTGTTCTCCTATGGTGCGTTTAGTGCTTATGCATACCGCAGCACGTGACATAGCTTTGCAGACGATAAATGTAACTGTTCCAGAGAGAAGAGCGGCGGCCAATGTGACGATCATTCTTTAAGTCTATTCGATAACGAATGACGAAAACGTACGGATATCTCAGGTTTTTACTACATATGAACACTCTTCACATTCTCCCGTGCAACGCGGCTGCTAGTACTCTTTTCACGCAAAATCTTAAGGTCCTAGCTCATGTCCAAGGCAACAAGGAAGGCAAAAAAGTTAATAATAGATAACTAAATTTTGATGTACTGCTTCTTACTGGCTTTTACATCACCTTAGAAGCTTCTTCTGTATTCTACTATGGCGCTTTTAGTGTCTCCGCCTACCGCAGCACGCGACATAGCGTTGCAGACGATAAATGTAACATTTTCAGAGAGAGTAGCGGCCAATGGGACGTTCTGGCTTTATCTCGATTCGATGACAAATGACGAGAACGGTTGGGTTTCTCAGGTTTTTACTACATATGAACACTTTTCACATTCTCCCGTGCAACGCAGCTGCTAGTTCTCCTTTCATGCAAAATCTTAAGGTCCTAGTTCATTTCCAAAGCACCAAAGAATGGTAAAAAATCAATAATCGATAGCTAAAATGTGAATTGTACTGCTTCTTACAGGCTATTACATCAACTTAGAAGTTTCTTCTTTGTTCTACCATGGTGCTTTTAGTGTCTCCGCGTACCGCAGCACGCGACATAGCTTTTCACACGATAAATTTAACCGTTTCAGAGAGAGTAGCGGCCAATGTGACGATCTGGCTTTAAGTCGATTCGATAACAAATGACGAAAGGGGGCGGATTTCTCAGGTTTTTACTAGATATGAACACTTTTCACATTCTCCCGTGCAACGCAGCCGCTAGTCCTCCTTTCATGCAAAATCGTAAGGTCCTAGCTCATGTCTAAGGCACCAAAGAAGGATAAAAAGTCAATAATCGATAACTAAAACTTGAATTGCACTGCTTCTTACTGCCTATTACATCAACTTACAAGCTTCTTGTGTGTTCTCCTATGGTGCTTTTAGTGTCTATGCATAACGCAGCACGGGACATGGCTTTGCAGGCGATAAATGTAACTGTTTCAGAGAGAATAGCGGTCTTTGTGACGATCTGGCTTTACGTCGATTCGATGACAAATGACGGAAACGGACCGATTTCTCATGTTTTTACTACATATGAAAACTTTTCACATTCTCCCGTGCAACGCGGCTGCTAGTCCTCATTTTTTTTATCAAAATCATAAGATTCTAGCTCATGTCCAAGACCAAAAAGACGGGTAAAAAGTGAATAATCGATAACTAAAACTTGCATTGTACTGCTTCTTACTGGCTAATACATCAACTTAGAAGGTTCATCTGTGTTCTACTATGGTGCATTTAGTGTCTCCGCATACCGCAGCACGTGACATAGGTTTGCAGACGATAAATGTAACCGTTTCAGAGAGAAGAGCGGCCAATGTAACGATCTGGCTTTTAGTCGATACTATAACAAATGACGAAAACGGACGGATTTCTCAGGTTTTTACTGTATATGAACACTTTTCACATCCTCCCGTGCACCGCGGCTGCTAGTCCTCTTTTCATGCAAAATCTTAAGGTGCTAGCTCATGTCCAAGGCACCAAAGAAGGGTAAAAATTCAATAATCGATAGCTACAACTTGAATTGTACTGCTTCTTACTGGCTTTTACATCAACTTAGAAGCTTTTTCTGTGTTCTACTATGGTGCTTTTAGTGTCTCCGCATACCGCAGCACGCGACATAGATTTGCAGACGATGAATGTAGCCGTTTCAGAGAGAATAGCGGCCAATTTGGCGATCTGGCTTTTACTCGATTCGAGAACAAATGACGAGAACGGACGGGTTTCTGAGGTTTTTTGTACATATGAACACTTTTTACATTCTCCAGTGCAACGCACCTGCTAATCCTCCTTTCATGTGAAATCTTAAGGTCCTAGCTCATGTCCAAGTCACCAAAGAAGGATAAAAAGTCAATAATCGATAACTAAAACTTGAATTGTACTGCTTCTTACTGGCTATTATATCAACTTAGGAGCTTTTTCTGTGTTCTCCTATGGTGCTTTTAGCGTCTTCGCATACCGCAGCTTCCGAGCGAGGTGGCGCTGTGGCTAGCACACTGGACTCGCATTCGGGAGGACGACGGTTCAATCCCGTCTCCGGCAATCCTGATTTAGGATTTCCGTGATTTCCCTAAATCGCTTCAGGCAAATGCCGGGATGGTTCCTTTGAAAGGGCACGGTCGATTTCCTTCCCCATCCTTCCCTCGCCCGAGCTTGCGCTCCATCTCTAATGACCTCGCTGTCGACGGGACGTTAAACGGTAATATACTACTATACCGCAGCACGCGACATAGCTTTTCAGACAATAAATGTAACCGTTTCAAAGACAATTGCAGCCAATGTGGCGATCTGGCTTTAAGTCGATTCGATAACAAATGACGAAAGGGGGCGGATTTCTCAGGTTTTTACTACATATGAACACTTTTCACATTCTCCCGTGCAACGCAGCCGCTAGTCCTCCTTTCATGCAAAATCGTAAAGTCCTAGCTCATGTCTAAGGCACCAAAGAAGGGTAAAAAGTCAATAATCGATAACTAAAACTTGAATTTCACTGCTTCTTACTGGCTATTACATCAACTTAGAAGTTTCTTCTTTGATCTACTATGACGCTTTTAGTGTCTCCGAATACCGCAGAACGCGACATAGCTTTGCAGACTATAAATATAACCGTTTCAGAGAGAAGAACGGTCAATGTGAAGATCTGGCTTTACGTCGATTCGATAAAAAAGGAGAAAAACGGACGGATTTTTCAGGTTTTTACTACATATGACCAGTTTTGACATTCTCTCGTGCAACGCGGCTGCTAGTCCTCCTCTCATGCAAAATCTTAAGGTCCTAGCTCATGTCCAAGGCACCAGAGAAGGGTAAAAAGTCAATAATCGATAGCTAAAACTTGAATTGTACTGCTTCTTACTGGCTATTACATCAACTTAGAAGCTTGTTCTGTGTTCTACTATGGTGCTTTTGGTGTCTCCGCATACCGCAGCACGCGACATAGCTTTGCAGACGATAAATGTAACTGTTCCAGAGAGAAGAGCGGCGGCCAATGTGACGATCATTCTTTAAGTCTATTCGATAACGAATGACGAAAACGGACGGATATCTCAGGTTTTTACTACATATGAACACTCTTCACATTCTCCCGTGCAACGCGGCTGCTAGTACTCTTTTCACGCAAAATCTTAAGGTCCTAGCTCATGTCCAAGGCAACAAGGAAGGCTAAAAAGTCAATAATCGATAACTAAAACTTGAATTGTACTGATTCTTACAGGCTATTACATCAACTACTATGGTGCTTTTAGTGTCTCCGCATACCGCAGCACGCGACATAGCTTTTCAGACGATAAATGTAACCGTTCCAGAGAGAAGAGCGTCCAAAGTGACGATCTGGCTTTAAGTCTATTCGATAACGAATGACGAAAACGGACGGATATCTCAGGTTTTTACTACATATGAACACTATTCACATTCTCCCGTGGGACGGGGCTGCTAGTACGCCTTTTACGCAAAATCTTAAGGTCCTAGCTCATGTCCAGGGCAACAAGGAAGGCAAAAAAGTTAATAATCGATAACTAAATTTTGATGTACTGCTTCTTACTGGCTTTTACATCAACTTAGAAGCTTCTTCTGTGTTCTACTATGGTGCTTTTAGTGTCTCCGCCTACCGCAGCACGCGACATAGCTTTGCAGACGATAAATGTAACATTTTCAGAGAGAGTAGCGGCCAATGTGACGATCTGGCTTTATCTCGATTCGATGACAAATGACGAGAACGGTTGGGTTTCTCAGGTTTTTACTACATATGAACACTTTTCACATTCTCCCGTGCAACGCGGCTGCTAGTTCTCCTTTCATGCAAAATCTTAAGGTCCTAGTTCATGTCCAAAGCACCAAAGAATGGTAAAAAATCAATAATCGATGGCTAAAATGTGAATTGTACTGCTTCTTACAGGCTATTACATCAACTTAGAAGTTTCTTCTTTGTTCTACCATGGTGCTTTTAGTGTCTCCGCCTACCGCAGCACGCGACATAGCTTTGCAGACGATAAATGTAACATTTTCAGAGAGAGTAGCGGCCAATGTGACGATCTGGCTTTATCTCGATACGATGACAAATGACGAGAACGGTTGGGTTTCTCAGGTTTTTCTACATATGAACACCTTTCACATTCTTCCGTGCAACGCATCTGCTAGTCCTCCTTTCATGCAAAATCTTAAGGTCCTAGCTCATGTCCAAGGCACCAAAGCCGGCTAAAAAGTCAATAATCAATAGCTAAAACTTGAATTGTACTGCTTCTTACTGGCTATTACATAAACTTAGAAGCTTCTTCTGTGTTCTACTATGGTGCTTTTAGTGTCACCGCATACCTCAGGACGCGACATAGCTTGGCAGACGATAAATGTAACCGTTTCAGAGAGAAGAGCGGTCAATGTGAATATCTGGCTTTAAGTCGATTCGATAACAAAGGAAGAAAATGGACGGCTTTTTCAGGTTTTTACTACATATGAACACTTTTCACATTCGCCCGTGCGACGCGGCTGCTAGTACGCCTCTCACGCAAAATCTTAAGGTCCTAGCTCATGTCCAAGGCACTAAGGTAGGCTAAAAAGTCAATAATCGATAGCAAAAACTTGAATTGTACTGCTTCTTACTGGCAATTACATCACCTTAGAAGCTTCTTCAGTGTTCTACAATGACGCTTTTAGTGTCTCCGCATTCCGCAGCACACGACATAAATTTGCGGACGATAAATGTAACTGTTTCAGAGAGAATAGTGGCCAATGTGGCGATCTGGCTTTAACTCGATCCGATAACAAATGACGAAAACGAACAGATTTCTCCGGTTTTTACTATATACGAACACTTTTCACATTCTCGCGTGCAACGCGGCTGCCAGTAATCCTTTCATACAAAATCTTAAGATCCTAGCTCTAGTCCAAGGCATCAAAGAAGGGTAAAAAGTAAATAATCCATAGCTAAAACTTGAATTGTACTGCTTCATACTGGCTATTACATCAACGTAGAAGCTTCTTCTGTATTCTAATATGGTGCTTTTAGTGTCTCCGCATTACGCCGCACGCGACATACCTTTGCAGACGATAAATGTAACCGTTTCAGAGAGAGGAGCGGCGATTGTGACGATCTGGGTTTAAGTCGATTCGATAACAAATGACGAAAACGGACGGAATTCTCAGGTTTTTACTACATATGAATACATTTCACATTCTCCCGTGCAACGCGGCTGCCAGGAATCCTTTCATACAAAATCTTAAGATCCTAGATCATGTCCAAGGCACCAAAGAAGGGAGAAATCTCAGTAATCGATTACTAAAACATGAATTGTACTGCTTCTTACTGGCTATAACATCAATTTAGAAGTTTCTTCTTAGTTCTACTACGACGCTTTTAGGGTCTCCGCATACCGCAGAACGCGACATAGCTTTGCAGACGATAAATTTAACCGTGTCAGAGAGAAGAGCGGTCAATGTGAATATCTGGCTTTAAGTCGATTCGATAACAAAGGAAGAAAATGGACGGCTTTTTCAGGTTTTTACTACATATGAACACTTTTCACATTCTTCCGTGCAACGCATCTGCTAGTCCTCCTTTCATGCAAAATCTTAAGGTCCTAGCTCATGTCCAAGGCACCAAAGCCGGCTAAAAAGTCAATAATCAATAGCTAAAACTTGAATTGTACTGCTTCTTACTGGCTATTACATAAACTTAGAAGCTTCTTCTGTGTTCTACTATGGTGCTTTTAGTGTCACCGCATACCTCAGGACGCGACATAGCTTGGCAGACGATAAATGTAACCGTTTCAGAGAGAAGAGCGGTCAATGTGAATATCTGGCTTTAAGTCGATTCGATAACAAAGGAAGAAAATGGACGGCTTTTTCAGGTTTTTACTACATATGAACACTTTTCACATTCGCCCGTGCGACGCGGCTGCTAGTACGCCTCTCACGCAAAATCTTAAGGTCCTAGCTCATGTCCAAGGCACTAAGGTAGGCTAAAAAGTCAATAATCGATAGCAAAAACTTGAATTGTACTGCTTCTTACTGGCAATTACATCACCTTAGAAGCTTCTTCAGTGTTCTACAATGACGCTTTTAGTGTCTCCGCATTCCGCAGCACACGACATAAATTTGCGGACGATAAATGTAACTGTTTCAGAGAGAATAGTGGCCAATGTGGCGATCTGGCTTTTAGTCGATTCGAGAACAAATGACGAGAACGGACGGGTTTCTCAGGTTTTTTCTACATATGAACACTTTTCACATTCTCCCGTGCAACGCACCTGCTAGTCCTCCTTTCATGCAAAATCTTAAGGTCCTAGCTCGTGTCCAAAGCACCAAAGAATGGTAAAAAATCAATAATCGATAACTAAAATATGAATTGTATTGCTTCTTACAGGCTATTACATCAACTTAGAAGCTTCTTCTGTGTTCTCCTATGGTGCTTTTAGAGTTTTCGCATACCGCAGCACGCGACACAGCTTTTCAGACAATAAATGTAACCGTTTCAAAGAGAATTGCAGCCAATGTGGCGATGTGGCTTTAAGTCGATTCGATAACAAATGACGGAAACGCACGGGTTTCTCAGGTTTTTGCTACATATGAACACTTTTCACATTCTCCCGTGCAAGGCGGCTGCTAGTCCTCCTTTCATGCAAAATCTTAAGGTCCTAGCTCGTGTCCAAAGCACCAAAGAATGGTAAAAAATCAATAATCGATAACTAAAATATGAATTGTATTGCTTCTTACAGGCTATTACATCAACTTAGAAGCTTCATCTGTGTTCTACCATGGAGCTTTTAGTGTCTCCGCATACCGCAGCACGCGACATAGCTTTTCAGACGATAAATTTAACATTTTCAGAGAGAATAGCGGCCAATGTGACGTTCTGGCTTTTACTCGATTCGACAACAAATGACGAGAACGGACGGATTTCTCAGGTTTTTCTACATATGAACACCTTTCACATTCTTCCGTGCAACGCGGCTGCTAGTCCTCCTTTCATGCAATATCTTAAGGTCTTAGCTCATGTCCAAGGCAACAAAGCCTGCTAAAAAGTCAATAATCGATTACTAAAACTTGAGTAGTACTGCTTCTCACTGGCTATTACATCAACTTAGAAGCTTCTTGTGTGTTCTCCTACGGTGCTTTTGGTGTCGTCGCATACCGCAGCACGCGACATAGCTTTTCAGACAATAAATGTAACCGTTTCAAAGAGAATTGCGGCCAATGTGGCGATCTGGCTTTAAGTCGATTCAATAACAAATGACGAGAACGCACGGATTTCTCAGGTTTTTAGTACATATCAACACTTTTCACATTTTCCCGTGCGACGCAGCTGCTAGTCCTCCTTTCATGCAAAATGTTAAGGTCCTAGCTCATGTACAAAAGCACCAAAGAAGGGTAAAAAGTCAATAAGCGATAACTAAAACTCGAATTGTACTGCTTCTTACTGGCTATTAGATCAACTTAGAAGCTTCTTCTGTGTTCTACTGTGGTGCTTCTAGAGTCTCCGCATACCGTAGCACGTGACATAGCATTGCAGACGATAAATGTAACCGTTTCAGAAAGAAGAGCGGACAATGTGACGATCTGGTTTTAAGTCGATTCGATATCAAATGACGAATACGGACGGATTTCTCTGGTTTTTACTACATATGAACACTTTTCACAATCTGCCGTGCAACGCGGCTAATAGTCCTCCTTTCATGCAAAATCTTAAGTTCCTAGCTCAAGTCCAAATTCACCAAAGAAAGGTGTCGATGAAAACACAGAAACTGCATCGCGATTGAATACAACAGGCACCATGCGAAATTTTCTCCATAGGACTAATGTGTCAAACTGTCTACGCTTTGATCGTTCCCTGGAAGACCAGTAGCAGATTCCGAAGCACATCTGCAGGAACTCTGTAATCTGTGGACCTTCCCTTCAGAGTGTTGTTGAAATATTAAAATTGCATCGGGATTGAATACAACAGGCACCATGAGGACTTTTCTCCATGCGAGTAATGTCTCTAACTGTCTACGCTTTGATCGTTCCCTGGAAGACCAGTAGTAGTTTCCGAAACACAGTTGGAGGCATTCTGTACTCAGCGGAGCTTCAGAGTGTTGATGAAACATAGAAATTGCATCGTGATGGAATACAATATTCACCTTGCGGACTTTACTGGATGGGAGTAATGTCTCAAACTGTCTACGCTTTGATCGTTCCCTGGAAGACCAGTAGTTGCTTACAAAGCACAACTGGAGGCATTCAGTATTCTTTGGACCTTCAGAGTGTTGATGAAACACAGATATTGCATCGGGATTGAATACAACATGCCTCATGCGGACTTTTCTCCATTGGTGTAATGTCTCAAATTTTCTACGATTTGATTGATTTCTGGGAGACCAGTAGTGGTTTCCGAAGCCCATCTGGAGGCATTCTGTAATCTTTGGACCTTCAGAGTGTTGATGAAACACAAAAATTGCATCGGGATTGAATACAACAGGCACCATTAGGACTTTTCTCCATGGGAGTAATGTCTCAAACTGTGTACGCTTTGATCGTTGCCTGGAAGAACAATAGTAGTTTCCCAAGCATATCTGGGGGCTGTTTGTAATCTGTGGAACTTCAGAGTGTTGATGAAACATAGAAATTGCATCGGGATTGAATACAAGAGGCACCATGCGGCTTATCTTCATGGGAGTAATGTCTCAAACTTTCTACGCTTTGATCGATTCCTGGGAGACCAGTAGTGTTTTCCGAAGCCCATCTGGAGGCATTCGTAATCTTTGGACCTTCAGAGTGTTGATGAAACACAAAAATTGCATCGGGTTTGAATACAATAGTCACCATGCGGACTTTTCTCCATGGGAGTAATGTCTCATACTGTCTACGATTTGATCGATTCCTGGGAGACCAGTAGTGGTTTCCGAAGCCCATCTGGAGGCATTCTATAATCTGTGGACCTTCAGAGTGTTGGTGAAACACAGAAATTGCAAAGTAAAGGAGTACAACATTCACCATGTGGACTTTTCTCCGTGGGAGTAATGTCTCGAAGTGTCTACGCTTTGATCGTTCCCTGGAAGACCAGTGGTAGTTTCCGAAGCACATCTGGAGGAATTCTGTGATCTGTGCAACATCAGAGTGTTCATGAAACACAGAAATTGCATCGGGATTGAATACAACAGGCTATATGCAGACGTTTCTCCATGGGAGTAATGTCTCAATCTGTCTACGTTTACATCGTTCCCTGGAAGACAAGTAGTAGTTTTCGAAGCACATCTGGAGGCATCCTGTAATCTGTGGACTTTCAGAGTGCTGATGAAACACAGAAATTGCATCGGGATTGAATACAACAGGCACCATGCGGACTTGTCTCCATGGGAGTAATGTCTCAAACTGTCTACGATTTGATCGATTCCTGGGAGACCAGTAGTGGTTTCCGAAGACCATCTGGAGGCATTCTGTAATCTGTGGACCTTCAGAGTGTTGATGAAACACAAACATTGCATCGGGATTGAATACTACAGGCACCTTGTGGACTTTTCGCCTCATTAGTAATGTCTCAAACTGTCTACGCTTTGATCGATTCCTGGGAGACCAGTAGTGGTTTCCGAAGACCATCTGGAGACATTCTGTAATGTGGGGACCTTCAGAGTGTTGATGATACACTAAAATTACATCGGGATTGAATACAAAAGGCACCATGCGGACTTTTCTCAATGGGAGTAACTTCTGAATCTGTCTACGCTTTGATCGTTCCCTGGAAGACCAGTAGCAATTAATTTCTGAAGCACATCTGGAGGCATTCTGTAATCTGTGGACCTTCAGAGTGTTGATGATACACAGAAATTGCATCGAGATTGAATACAACAGGCACCGTGCGGACTTATCTCCATGGGAGTAATGTCTCAAACTGTCTACGCTTTGATCGATTCCTGAGAGACCTGTAGTATATTCCGAAGCACATGTGGAGGCATTCAGTAATCTGTGGTCCTTCAGAGTGTTGATAAAACTCAGAAATTGCATCGGGATTGAATACAACAGACACAATGCAGACTTTTCTCCATGGGAGTAATGTCTCAATCTGACTACGTTTTGATCGTTCCCTGGAAGACCAGTAGTAGCTTCCGAAGCACATCTGGAGGCATTCTGTAATCTGTGGACATTCAGAATGTTGATGAAACACAGAAATTGCATCGGGATTGAATACAACAGGCACCATGCGTACGTTACTCTATGGGAGTAACGTATCACGTGTCTACGCTTAGATCGTTCATTGGAAGACCAGTAGTAGTTTCCGAAGCACATCTGGAGACATTCTGTAAACTGTGGACCTTCAGAGTGTAGATGAAGCACAGTAATTGCATCGGGATTGAATACAACAGGCACCATGCTGACGTTTCTCCATGGGAGTAATGTCTCAAACTGCCTACGCTTTGATCGATTCCTGGGAGAAAAGTAGTGGTTTCCGAAGCCCATCTGGAGTCGTTCTGTAATCTTTGGACCTTCAGAGTGTTGATGAAACACAAAAATTGCATCGGGATTGAATGCTACATGCACAATGCTGACTTTTCTCCACGGGAGTAATGTCTCAAACTATCTACACTTTGATATGTTCCTGGCAGACCAGTAGTAGATTCCGAAGCACATATATAGGCATTCTGTAATATGTGGACCTTCAGAGTGTTGATGGAACAAGAAATTGCATCGGGATTGAATTAAACATGCACCATGCTGACTTTTCTCCATGGTAGTAAAGTCTCAAACAGTCTACGCTTTGATCGTTTCCTCGCGGACCAATAGTAGTTTACGAAGCACATCTGGAGGCAGTTTGTAATCTGTGGACCTTCAGAGTGTTGATGAAACACAGAAATAGCATCGAGACTGAATACAACAGGCACCATTCGGAATTTTCTTTGTTGGGAGAATTGTCTCTAACTGTCTATGCTTTGATCGTTCCCTGGAAGACCTGTAGTAGTTTACAAAGCACAACTGGAGGCATTCAGTAATCTTTGGACCTGCAGAGTGTTGATGAAACACAGAATGTGCAACGGGATTGAATGCAACAGGCACCATGCTGACTTTTCTCAATGAGAGTAATTTCTCAAACTGTCTACGCTTTGATTGTTCCCTGGAATACCAGTAGTAGTTTCCGAAGCACACCTGGAAGCATTCTGTAATCTGTGGACACTCAGAGTGTTGATAAAACTCAGAAATTGCATCGGGATTGAACACAACAGGCACAATGCAGACTTTTCTCCATGGGAGTAATGTCTCAAAATGTCTACGATTTGATCGATTCGTGGGAGACCAGTAGTGGTTTCCGAAGCCCATGTGGAGTCATTCTGTAATCTGTGGACCTTCAGAGTGTTGATGAAACACAAAAATTGCATCGGGATTGAATACAACAGGCACCATGCGGACTTGTCTTCATGGGAGTAATGTCTCAAACTGTCTACGCTTTGACCGTTCCCTGGCAGACCAATAGTAGTTTACGAAGCACATCTGGAGGCAATTCGTAATCTGTGGATCTTCATAGTGTTGATGAAACACAGATATTGCATCCAGATTGACTACAACAGGCACCATGCGCACTTTTCTCCATGTGAGTAATGTCTCAAAATGTCTACGCTTTGATTGATTCCTGAAAGACCAGTAGCAGTTTCCGAAGCCCATCTGGAGGCATTCTGTAATATGTTGACCTTCAGAGTGTTGATGAAACAAGAAATTGCATCGGGATAGAATTCAACAGGCACCATGCGGACCTTTCTCCATGGGAGTAATGTATCAAACAGTCTACGCTTTGATCGTTTCCTGGCAGACCAATAGTAGTTTACGAAGCAGATCTGGAGGCAGTTTGTAATCTGTGGACCTTCAGAGTGTTCATGAAACACAGAAATTGCATCGAGATTGAATACAAGAGGAACCATTCGGAATTTTCTTTATTGGGAGTATTGTCTCTAACTGTCTATGCTTTGATCGTTCCCTGCAAGTACTGTAGTAGTTTACAAAGCACAACTGGAGGCATTCAGTAATCTTTGGACCTGCAGAGTGTTGATGAAACACAGAATGTGCATCGGGATTGAATACAACAGGCACCATGCTGACTTTTCTCAATCGGAGTAATTTCCCAAACTGTCTACGCTTTGATAGTTCCCTGGAAGACCAGTAGTAGCTTCCGAAGCACACCTGGAAGCATTCTGTAATCTGTGGACACTCAGAGTGTTGATAAAACTCTGAAATTGCATCGGGATTGAACACAACAGGCACAATGCAGACTTTTCTACATGGGAGTAATGTACCAAACTGTCTACGATTTGATCGATTCCTGGGAGACCAGTAGTGGATTCCGAAGCCCATCTGGAGTCATTCTGTAATCTGTGGACCTTCAAAGTGATGATGAAACACAAAAATTGCATCGGGATTGAATACAACAGGCACCGTGCGGACTTTTCTTCATGGGAGTAATGTCTTAAACTGTGTACGCTTTGATCGTTTCCTGGAAGAACAATGGTAGTTTCCCAAGCATATCTGGAGGCTGTTTGTAATCTGTGGACCTTCAGAGTGTTGATGAAACACAGAAATTGCATCGAGATTGAATACAACAGGCACCAATCGGACTTTTCTCCATTGGAGTAATGTCTCAAACTTTCTACGCTTTGATCGATTCCTGGGAGACCAGTAGTGGTTTCCGAAGCTCATCTGGAGGCATTCTGTAATCTTCGGACCTTCAGAGTGTTGAAGAAACACAAAAATTGCTTCGGGATTGAATACAAGAGGCACCATGCGGACGTTTCTCCATTGGAGTAATGTCTCTAACTGTTTACGCTTTGATCGTTCCCTGGAAGACCAGTAGTATTTTCCGAAACACATTTGGAGGCATTCTGTACTCAGTGGACCCTCAGAGTGTTGATGCAACACAGAAATTGCATCGTGATCGAATACAATATTCACCATGCGGACTTTTCTCCATGGGAGTAATGTCTCAAACTGTCTACGCTTTGATCGTTCCCTGGAAGACCAGTAGTAGTTTACAAAGCACAACTGGAGGCATTCAGTAATCTTTGGATCTTCAGAGTGTTGATGAGACACAGAAAATGCATCTGGATTGAATACAACAGATACCATGTGGACTTTTCTCAATGGGAGTAATGTCTCAAAATGTCTACGATCTGAACGTTCCCTGGCTGACCAATAGTAGTTTCCGAATCACATCTGGATGCATTATGTAATCTGTGGACCTTCAGAGTGTTGACGAAAGATAGAAATTGCATCGGCATTGAATACCACAGCACCATGCGGACTTTTCTCCATGGGAATCATGTCTCAAACTGTCTACGTTTTGATTGTTCCCTGGAAGACCAGTAGTAGCTTCCAAAGAGCATCTGGAAGCATTCTGTAATCTGTGGACCCTTCGAGCTTTATAAAACTCAGAAATTGCATCGGGATTGAATACAACAGGCACCATGCCGACGTTACTCTATGGGAGTAACGTATCAAGTGTCTACGCTTAGATCGTTCATTGGAAGACCAGTAGTAGTTTCCGAAACACATCTGGAGACATTCTGTAATCTGTGGACCTTCAGAGTGTAGATGAAACACAGTAATTGCATCGGGATTGAATACAACAGGCACCATGCGGACTTTTCTCAATGGGAGTAATTTCTGAAACTGTCTACGCTTTGATCGTTCCCTGGAAGACCAGTAGCAATTTCCGAAGCACATCTGGAGGCATTCTGTAATATGTGGACCTCCAGAGTGTTGATGAAACAAGAAATTGCAACGGGATTGAATTCAACAGGCACCATGCGGACTTTTCTCCATGGGAGTAATGTCTCAAACAGTCTACCCTTTGATCGTTTCCTGGTAGACCAATAGTAGTTTACGAAGCACATCTGGAGGCAGTTTCTAATCTGTGGACCTTCAGAGTGTTGATGAAACACAGAAATTGCATCGAGATTGAATACAACAGGCACCATTCGGAATTTTCTTTGTTGGGAGAATTGTCTCTAACTGTCTATGCTTTGATCGTTCCCTGCAAGACCTGTAGTAGTTTACGAAGCACAACTGGAGGCATTCAGTAAGCTTTGGACCTGCAGATTGTTGATAAAACACAGAATGTGCATCGGGATTGAATACAACAGGCACCATGCTGACTTTTCTCAATGGGAGTAATTTCTCAAACTGTCTACGCTTTGATTGATCCCTGGAAGACCAGTAGTAGCTTCCGAAGCACACCTGGAAGCATTCTGTAATCTGTGGATACTCAGAGGGTTGATAAAACTCAGAAATTGCATCGGGATTGAACACAACAGGCACAATGTAGACTTTTCTCCATGGGAGTAATGTCTCAAACTGTCTACGATTTGATCGATTCCTGGGGGACCAGTAGTGGTTTTCGAAGCCCATCTGGAGTCATTCTGTAATCTGTGGACCTTCAGAGTGTTGATGTAACACAAAAGTTGCATCGGGATTGAATACAACAGGCACCATGCGGACTTTTCTTCATGGGAGTAATGTCTCAAACTGTGCACGCTTTGATCGTTTCCTGGAAGAACAATAGTAGTTTCCCAAGCATATCTGGAGGCTGGTTGTAATCTGTGGACCTTCAGAGTGTTGATGAAACATAGAAATTGCATTGGGATTGAATACAACAGGCACCATGCGGCTTATCTTCATGGGAGTAATGTCTCAAACTGTCTACACTTTGATCGTTCCCTGGCAGACCAATAGTAGTTTACGAAGCACATCTGGAGGCAATTTGTAATCTGTGGATCTTCAGAGTGTTGATGAAACACAGAAATTGCATCGAGATTGAATACAACAGACACAATGCGAACTTCTCTCCATGTGAGTAATGTCTCAAAAATTTCTACCCTTTGTTGATTCCTGGGAGACCAGTAGTAGTTTCCGTAGCCCATCTGGAAGCATTCTGTAATATGTGGACCTTCAGTGTGTTGATGAAACAAGAAATTGCATCGGGATTGAATTCAACAGGCACCATGCGGACCTTTCTCCATGGGAGTAATGTCTCAAACAGTCTACGCTTTGATCGTTTCCTGGCAGACCAATAGTAGTTTACGAAGCACATCTGGTATAAGTTTGTAATCTGTGGACCTTCAGAGTGTTGATGAAACAAAAAATTGCGTCTGGGTTGAATACAACAGGCAACATGCGGACGTTTCTCCCTGGGAGTAATGTCTCTAACAGTTTACGGTTTGATCGTTCCCTGCAAGACCAGTAGAGTTTCCGAAACTCATTTGGAGTCATTCTGTACTTAGTTGACCCTCAGAGTGAGGATCCAACACAGAAATTGCATCGTGATCGAATACAATATTCACCCTGCGGACTTTTCTCCATGGGAGTAATGTCTCTAACTGTCTACGCTTTGATCGTTCCCTGGAAGACGTGTAGTAGTTTACAAAGCACAACTAGAGGCATTCAGTAATCTTTGGACACTCAGAGTGTTGATGAAACACAGAAATTGCATCGGGATGGAATACAACAGGCACCATGTGGACTTTTCTCAATGGGAGTAAAGTCTCAAAATGTGTATGTTCTGATCGTTCCATGGCTGACCAATAGTAGTTTCCGAATCGCATCTGGATGCATTATGTAACCTGTATACCTTCAGAGTGTTGATGAAACACAGATAATGCATCGGGATTAAATACAACAGGCACCATGCGGACTATTCTCCTTGTGAGTAATGTCTCAAAATGTCTACGCTTTGATCGATTCCTGGGAGACCAGTAGCAGTTTCCGAAGCCCATCTGGAGGCATTCTGTAATATGTGGACTTTTAGAGTGTTGATGAAACAAAAAATTGCATCGGGATTGAATTCAACAGGCACCATGCGGACTTTTCTCCATGGGAGTATGTCTCAAACTGTCTACGCTTTGATCGTTCCCTGGCAGACCAATAGTAGTTTACGAAGCACATCTGGAGGCAATTTGTAATCTGTGGATCTTCAGAGTGTTGATGAAACACAGAAATTGCATCGAAATTGAATACAACAGGCACCATGCGGACTTTTCTCCATGGGAGTAATGTCTCAAATTTTCTACGCTTAATCGATTCATGGGAGACCAGTAGTGGTTTCCGAAACCCATCTGGAGGCATTCTCTAATCTTTGGACCTTCAGAGTGTTGATGAAACACAAAAATTGCGTCTTGATTGAATACAACAGGCACCATGAGGACGTTTCTCCATGGGAGTAATGTCTCAAACTGTCTGCGATTTGATCGATTCCTGGGAGACCAGTAGTGGTTTCCGAAGCCTATCTGGAGGCATTCTATAATCTGTGGACTTTCGGAGTGTTGATGAAACAACATCGGGATTGAATTCAACAGGCACCATGCGGACTTTTCTCCATGGGAGTAATGTCTCAAAGAGTCTACGCTTTGACCGTTTTCTGGCAGACCAATAGTAGTTTACGAAGCACATCTGGAGGCAGTTTGTAATCTGTGGACCTTCAGAGTGTTGATGAAACACAGAAATTGCATCGAGATTGAATACAACAGGCACCATGCGGAATTTTCTTTATTGGGAGTATTGTCTCTAACTGTCTATGCTTTGATCGTTCCCTGCAAGACCTGTAGTAGTTTACAAAGCACAACTGGAGGCATTCAGTAATCTTTGGACCTGCAGAGTGTTGATGAAACACAGAATAAGCATCGGGATTGAATACAACAGGCACCATGCGGACTTTTCTCAATGGGAGTAATTTCTGAAACTGTCTGCGCTTTGATCGTTCCCTGGAAGACCAGTAGCAATTTCCGAAGCACATCTGGAGGCATTCTGTAATATGTGGACCTCCAGAGTGTTGATGAAACAAGAAATTGCATCGGGATTGAATTCAACAGGCACCATGCGGACTTTTCTCCATGGGAGTAATGTCTCAAAGAGTCTACGCTTTGACCGTTTCCTGGCAGACCAATAGTAGTTTACGAAGCACATCTGGAGGCAATTTGTAATCTGTGGACCTTCAGAGTGTTGATGAAACACAGAAATTGCATCGAGACTGAATACAACAGGCACCATTCGGAATTTTCTTTGTTGGGAGAATTGTCTCTAACTGTCTATGCTTTGGTCGTTCCCTGCAAGACCTGTAGTAGTTTACGAAGCACAACTGGAGGCATTCAGTAAGCTTTGGACCTGCAGAGTGTTGATAAAACACAGAATGTGCATCGGGATTGAATACAACAGGCACCATGCTGACTTTTCTCAATGGGAGTAATTTCTCAAACTGTCTACGCTTTGATTGATCCCTGGAAGACCAGTAGTAGCTTCCGAAGCACACCTGGAAGCATTCTGTAATCTGTGGATACTCAGAGGGTTGATAAAACTCAGAAATTGCATCGGGATTGAACACAACAGGCACAATGTAGACTGTTCTCCATGGGAGTAATGTCTCAAACTGTCTACGATTTGATCGATTCCTGGGAGACCAGTAGTGGTTTTCGAAGAGCATCTGGAGTCATACTGTAATCTGTGGACCTTCAGAGTGTTGATGTAACACAAAAGTTGCATCGGGATTGAATACAACAGGCACCATGCGGACTTTTCTTCATGGCAGTAATGTCTCAAACTGTGTACGCTTTGATCGTTTCCTGGTAGAACAATAGTAGTTTCCCAAGCATATCTGGAATCTGTTTGTAATCTGTGGACCTTCAGAGTGTTGATGAAACATAGAAATTGCATTGGGATTGAATACAACAGGCACCATGCGGCTTATCTTCATGGGAGTAATGTCTCAAACTGTCTACACTTTGATCGTTCCCTGGCAGACCAATAGTAGTTTACGAAGCACATCTGGAGGCAATTTGTAATCTGTGGATCTTCAGAGTGTTGATGAAACACAGAAATTGCATCGAGATTGAATACAACAGACACAATGCGAACTTCTCTCCATGTGAGTAATGTCTCAAAAATTTCTACCCTTTGTTGATTCCTGGGAGACCAGTAGTAGTTTCCGTAGCCCATCTGGAGGCATTCTGTAATATGTGGACCTTCAGTGTGTTGATGAAACAAGAAATTGCTTCGGGATAGAATTCAACAGTCACCATGCGGACCTTTCTCCATGGGTGTAGTGTCTCAAACAGTCTACGCTTTGATCGTTTCCTGACAGACCAATAGTAGTTTACGAAGCACATCTGGTATAAGTTTGTAATCTGTGGACCTTCAGAGTGTTGATGAAACAAAAAATTGCGTCTGGGTTGAATACAACAGGCAACATGCGGACGTTTCTCCCTGGGAGTAATGTCTCTAACTGTTTACGGTTTGATCGTTCCCTGGAAGACCAGTAGAGTTTCCGAAACTCATTTGGAGTCATTCTGTACTTAGTTGACCCTCAGAGTGTTGATCCAACACAGAAATTGCATCGTGATCGAATACAATATTCACCCTGCGGACTTTTCTCCATGGGAGTAATGTCTCTAACTGTCTACGCTTTGATCGTTCCCTGGAAGACGTGTAGTAGTTTACAAAGCACAACTAGAGGCATTCAGTAATCTTTGGACACTCAGAGTGTTGATGAAACACAGAAATTGCATCGGGATGGAATACAACAGGCACCATATGGACTTTTCTCAATGGGAGTAAAGTCTAAAAATGTCTATGTTCTGATCGTTCCATGGCTGACCAATAGTAGTTTCCGAATCTCATCTGGATGCATTATGTAACCTGTATACCTTCAGAGTGTTGATGAAACACAGATAATGCATCGGGATTAAATACAACAGGCACCATGCGGACTTTTCTCCATGTGAGTAATGTCTCAAAATGTCTACGCTTTGATCGATTCCTGGAAGACCAGTAGCAGTTTCCGAAGCCCATCTGGAGGCATTCTGTAATATGTAGACTTTCAGAGTCTTGATGAAACAAAAAATTCCATCGGGATTGAATTCAACAGGCACCATGCGGACTTTTCTCCATGGGAGTAATGTCTCAAATAGTCTACGCTTTGATCGTTTCCTGGCAGACCAATAGTAATTTACGAAGCACATCAGGAATAAGTTTGTAATCTGTGGACCTTCAGAGTGTTGATGAAACACAAAAATTGCGTCTGGGTTGAATACAACAGGCAACATGCGGACGTTTCTCCCTGGGAGTAATGTCTCTAACTGTTTACGGTTTGATCGTTCCCTGGAAGACCAGTAGAGTTTCCGAAAATCATTTGGAGTCATTCTGTACTTAATTGACCCTCAGAGTGTTGATCCAACACAGAAACTGCGTCGTGATCGAATACAATATTCACCCTGCGGACTTTTCTCCATGGGAGAAATGTCTCGAATTGTCTACGCTTTGATCGTTCCCTGGCAGACCAATAGTAGTTTACGAAGCACATCTGGAGGCATTCAGTAATCTTTGGACCTTCAGAGTGTTGATGAAACACAGAAATTGTATCGGGATGGAATACAACAGGCACCATGTGGACTTTTCTCAATGGGAGTAAAGTCTCAAAATGTCTATGTTCTGATCGTTCCATGGCTGACCAATAGTAGTTTCCGAATCGCATCTGGATGCATTATGTAACCTGTATACCTAAAGAGTGTTGATGAAACACGGATAATGCATCGGGATTAAATACAACAGGCACCATGCGGACTTTTCTCCATGTGAGTAATGTCTCAAAATGTCTACGCTTTGATCGATTCCTGGGAGACCAGTAGCAGTTTCCGAAGCCCATCTGGAGGCATTCTGTAATATGCGGAATTTTAGAGTGTTGATGAAACAAAAAATTGCATCGGGATTGAATTCAACAGGCACCATGCGGACTTTTCTCCATGGGAGTATGTCTCAAACTGTCTACGCTTTGATCGTTCCCTGGCAGACCAATAGTAGTTTACGAAGCTTATCTGGAGGCAATTTGTAATCTGTGGATCTTCAGAGTATTGATGAAACACAGAAATTGCATCGAGATTGAATACAACAGGCACCATGCGGACTTTTCTCCATGGGAGTAATGTCTCAAACTTTCTACGCTTTGATCGATTCATAGGAGACCAGTAGTGGTTTCCGAAAACCCATCTGGAGGCATTCTCTAATCTTTGGACCTTCAGAGTGTTGATGAAACACAAAAATTGCGTCTTGATTGAATACAAAGGGCACCATGCGGACGTTTCTCCATGGGAGTAATGTCTCAAACTGTCTGCGATTTGATCGATTCCTGGGAGACCAGTAGTGGTTTCCGAAGCCCATCTGGAGGTATTCTATAATCTGTGGACTTTCGGAGTGTTGATGAAACAAGAAATTGCATCGGGATTGAATTCAACAGGCACCATGCGGACTTTTCTCCATGGGAGTAATGTCTCAAAGAGTCTACGCTTTGACCGTTTCCTGGCAGACCAATAGTAGTTTACGAAGCACATCTGGAGGCAGTTTGTAATCTGTGGACCTTCAGAGTGTTGATGAAACACAGAAATTGCATCGAGATTGAATACAACAGGCACCATGCTGACTTTTCTCAATGGGAGTAATTTCTCAAACTGTCAACGCTTTGATTGTTCCCTGGAAGACCAGTAGTCGTTTCTGAAGCCCATCTGGAGTCATTCTGTAATCTGTGGGCCTTCAGAGTGTTGATGAAACACAAAAATTGCAGCGGGATTGAATACAACAGGCACCATGCGGACTTTTCTTCATGGGAGTAATGTCTCAAACTGTGTACGCTTTGATCGTTTCCTGGAAGAATAATAGTAGTTTCCCAAGCATATCTGGAGGCTGTTTGTAATCTGTGGACCTTCAGAAAGTTGATGAAACATAGAAATTGCATTGGGATTGAATACAACAGGCACCATGCGGCTTATCTTCATGGGAGTAATGTCTGAAACTGTCTAGGCTTTGATCGTTTTATGGCAGACCAATAGTAGTTTACGAAGCTCATCTGGAATAAGTTTGTAATCTGTGGACCTTCAGAGTGTTAATGAAACACCAAAATTGCGTCTTTGTTGAATACAACAGGCAACACGCGGACTTTTCTCCATGGGAGTAATGTCTCAAACTTTCTACGCTTTGATCGATTCCTGGGAGACCAGTAGTGGTTTCCGAAACCCATCTGGAGGCATTCTGTAATCTTTGGACCTTCAGAGTGTTGATGAAACACAAAAATTGCGTCGGGATTGAATACAACAGGCACCATGCGGACGTCTCTCAATGGGAGTAATGTCTCAAACTGTCTACGATTTGATCGATTCCTGGGAGACCAGTAGTGGTTTCCGAAGCCCATCTGGAGGCATTCTATAATCTGTGGACTTTCGGAGTGTTGATGAAACAAGAAATTGCATCGGGATTGAATTCAACAGGCACCATGCGCACTTTTCTCCATGGGAGTAATGTCTCAAAGAGTCTACGCTTTGATCGTTCCCTGGCAGACCAATAGTAGTTTACCAAGCACATCTGGAGTCAGTTTGTAATCTGTGGACCTTCAGAGTGTTGATGAAACACAGAAATTGCAACGGGATTGAATACAACAGGCACAATGCGGACTATTCTCCATGGGAGTAATGTCCTAAACTGTCAACGCTTTGATCGTTCCATGGAAGACCAATAGTAGTTTCCGAAGCACATCTGGAGGCAGTTTGTAATCTGTGGACCTTCAGAGTCTTGATGAAACATAGAAATTGCATCGGGATTGAATACAACATTCACCATGCGGACTTTTCTCCATAGGTGTAATGTCTCAAAGTGTTTACGCTTTGATCGATTCCTGATAGACCAGTAGTAGTTTCCGAAGCCCATCTTTAGGCATTCTGTAATTTGTGGACTTTCAGAGTGTTGATGAAACAAAAAATTGCATCGTGATTGAATTCAATATGGCAGACCAATAGTAGTTTCCGGAGCATATCTGGGGCAGTTTGTATTCTCTGGACTTTCAGAGTGTTGATGAAACACAAAAATTGCATCGAGATTGTATACAACAGGCACCATTTGGACTTTTCTCCATGGGAGTCATGTCTCATACTGTCTTCGCTTTGATCGTTCCCTGGAAAACTAGTAGTAGTTTCCGAAGCACATCTGGAGGCATTCTGTAATCTGTGGACCTTCAGAGTGTTGATGAAACACAGAAATTGCATCGGGATTGAATACAACAGTGACCATGCGGACCTTTCTCCATGGGAGGCATGTCTCAAACTTCCTACGCTTTGATCGTTCCCTGGAAGACAAGTAGTAGTTTCCCAAGCAAATCCGGAGGCATTCTATAATCTGTGGGCCTTCAGAGTGTTGGTGAAACACAGAAATTGCATCGAGATGGTGTACAACCTTTACCATGCGGAATTTTCTCCATGGGAGTAATATCTCAAACTGTCTATGCTTTGATCTTTCCCAGGAAGACCATTAGTAGTTTCCGAAGTACATCTGGAGGCATTCTGTAATCAGTGGACCTTCAGAGTGTTGGTGAAACAAAGAAATTGCATCGTGATGGAATACAACATTCATCATGCGGACTTTTCCCCATGTAAGAAATGTCCTAAACTGTCAACGCTTTGATCATTCCCTGGAATACCAATTGTAGTTTCCGAAGCACATCTGGAGGCAGTTTGTAATCTGTGGACCTTCAGAGTGTTGATGAAACACAGAAATTGCATCGCGATTGAATACAACAGCCACCATGCGGACTTTTCTCCATGGCAGTATTGTCTCAAAGTGTTTACGCTTTGATCGATTCCTGATAGACCAGTAGTAGTTTCCGAAGCCCATCTTTAGGCATTCTGTAATTTGTGGACTTTCAGAGTGTTGATGAAACAAAAAATTGCATCGTGATTGAATTCAATATGCACCATGCGGAGTTTTCTCCATGTGAGTAATGTCTCAAACTGTCTTCGCTTTGATCGTTACCTGGAAGACAAGTAGTAGTTTCCCGAAGCAAATCTGGAGGCATTCTATAATCTGTGGACCTTCAGAGTGTTGGTGAAACACAGAAATTTCATCGAGATGGTATACAACATTCACCATGCGGATTTTTCTCCATGGGAGAAGTGTCTCAATCTGTCTACGCTTTGATCGTTCCCTGAAAGAACAGTAGTAGTTTTCGAAGCACATCTGGATTCATTCTGTAATCTGTGGATCTTCAGAGTGTTCATGAAACTCAGAAAGTGCATCGGCATTGAATACAACTGGCACCATGCGGATGTTTCTCCATGGGAGTAATGTCTCAAACTGTCTAGGTTTACATCGTTCCCTGGAAGACCAGTAGTATTTTCCGAACTACATCTGGAGGCACTCTGTAATCTTTGGACCTTTAGAGTGTTGATGAAACACAGAAATTGCATCGCGATTGAATAACACAGGCACCATGCGGACTTGTCTCAATGGGAGTAATGTCGCAAAGTGTCTACGCTTTGATCGTTCCCTGGCAGACCAATAGTAGTTTCCGAAGCACATCTGGGGCAGTTTGTATTCTCTGGACTTTCAGACTGTTGATGAAGCACAAAAATTGCATCGAGATTAAATACAACAGGCACCATGCGGAAATTTCTCCATGGGAGTAATGTTTCAAACTGTCTACGCTTTGATTGTTCCCTGGAAGACCAGTAGTAGTTTCCGAATCACATTTGGTATCATTCTGTAATCTTTGGACCTTCAGAGTGTTGATGAAACAGAGAAATTGCATCGTGATTGAATACAACAGGCAGCATGTGGACTTTTCTCCATGGGAGAAATGTGTCAAACTGTCTACGCTTTGATCATTCCCTGGAGGACCAGTAGTATTTTCCGATGCACATCCGGAGGCATTATGTAATCTGTGGACCTTTAGAGTGTTGATGAAACAAATAAATTGCATCGGGATTGAATACAAAAGGCACCATGAGGACTTTTCTGCATGGGAGTAATGTCTCAAACTGTCTACGTTTTGATTGTTCCCTGGAAGACCAGTAGTAGTTTCCGAATCACATTTGGTATCATTCAGTAATCTTTGGACCTTCAGAGTGTTGATGAAACACTGAAATTGCATCGAGATTAAATACAACAGCCACCATGCGGACTTTTCTCCATGGGAGTAATGTCTTAAACTGTCTACGCTTTGGTCTTTCCCCGGAAGGCCAGTAGTAGTTTCCGAAGCACATTTTGAGGAATTCTGTAAACTGTGGAGAATCTGAGTGTTGATGAAACACCTAAATTGCATCATGATGGATTACAACATTCACCATGCGGACTTTTCTCCATGGGAGTATTTTCTCAAACGGTATACGCTTAGTTCGTTCCCTTGAAGACCAGTAGTAGTTTCCCAAGCAAATCTGGAGGCATTCTATAATCTGTGGACATTCAGTGTGTTTAAGAAACACAGAAATTGCATCGGGATGGAATAGAAAAGCCTCCATACGCGCGTTTCTTCATGGGAGTAATGTCTCCAACTGTCTACACTTAGTTATTTCCCTGTAGGACCAGTAGTAGTTTCCGAAGCACATCTGGAGGCAATCTGTAATCTGTGGACCTTCAGAGTGTTGGTGAAACACATAAATTGCATTGCGATTGAATACAACAGGCACCATGCTTACTTCTGTCCATGGGAGTAATGTCTCAAACTGTCTACGCTTTGATCGTTCCCTGGAAGACTAGTAGTAGTTTCCGAAGCACATCTGGAGGCATTCTGTAATCTGTGGACCTACAGAGTGTTTATGAAACAAATAAATTGCTTCGGGATTGAATGCAACAGGCGCCATGCAGACTTTTCTCCATGTGAGTAATGTCTCAAACTGTGTACGCTTTTATCGTTCATTGGCAGACCAGTAGTAGTTTCCGAACCACATCTGGAGGCATTCAGTAACCTTTGGACCTTCAGAGGTTTGATGAAACACAGAAATTGATAAGGGATTGAATACAACAGGCACCATGCGGACGTTTCTATATGGGAGGAATGTCTGAATCTGACTACGCTTAGATATTTCCCTGGAGGACCAGTAGTATTTTGCGAAGCACATCTGGAGGCATTCTGAAATCTGTGGACCTTGAGAGTGTTCATGAAACAAAGAAAGTGCATCAGGATTGAATACAACAGGCACCATGCGGATGTTCCTCCATGGGAGTAATGTCTCAAACTGTCTAGATTTACATCGTTCCCTGGAAGACCAGTAGTAGTTTCCGAATCACACCTGGAGGCACTCTGCAATCTTTGGACCTACAGAGTGTTGATGAAACACAGAAATTGCATCGGGATTGAATACAACAGGTACCATGCGGACTTTTCTCCATGGGAGTAATGTCTCAAACTGTCTACGCTTTGATCGTACCCTGGAAGACCAGTAGTAGTTTCCAAAGCATATCTGGAGGCATTAAGTAATCTTTGGACATCAGAGTGTTGATGAAATAACAGAAATTGAATCGGCATTGAATACAACAGGCACCATGCGTACTTTTCTCCATGGGAGTAATGTCTCAAATTGTCAACGGTTTGATCGTTCCTGGGAGACCAGTCATAGATTCAGAAGCACATCTGGAGCCATTCTTTAATCTGCGGACATTCAGATTGTTGAAGAAACACAGAAATTGCATCGGGATTGAATACAACAGGCGTCATGGAAGTAATGTCTCAAACTGTCAGCACTTTGATCATTCCCTGGAAGAACCAGTAGTAGTTTCCAAATCACATATGGAGGCATTCAGTAATCTTTGGACCTTCAGAGGTTTGATGAAACACAGAAATTGATAAGGGATTGAATACAACAGGCACCAGGCGGACGTTTCTCCATGGGAGGAATTTCTGAAACTGTCTACGCTTAGATATTTCACTGGAGGACCAGCAATAGTTTCCGAAGCACATGTGGAGGCATTCTATAATCTGTGGACCTTCAGAGTGTTGGAGAAACAAACTATTGCATCGTGATGGAATACACCATTCACCATGCGGAATTTTCTCCATGGGAGTAATGTCTCACACTGTCTACGCTTTGATCCTTGCCTGCAAGACCAGTAGTTGTTTCCGAAGCACATTTGGATGCATTCTGTAATCTGTTGACCTTCAGAGTGTTGATGAAACACCGAAATTGCATCGTGATAGAATACAACATTTACCAAGCGGACTTTTCTCCATGGGAGTACTTTCTCAAACGTCTACGCTTTGACCGATTCCTGGGAGACCAGTAGTAGTTTCCGATGCAAATCTGGATGCATTCAGGAATCTTTGGGCATTCAGAGTGTTGACGAAACACAGAAATTGCATCGGGATTGAATACAACAGGCACCATGCAGACTTTTCTCCATGGGAGTAATGTCTCTAACTGTTTACGCTTTGATCTATTCCTGGGAGACCTGTCATAGATTCCGAAGCACATGTGGAGGCATTCTGTAATCTGTGGACCTTCAGAGTGTTCATGAATCACAGAAAGTGCATCGGGATTAAATACAACAGGCACCATGCGGACTTTTCTCGATGGGAGTAATGTCTCAAACTGTCTACGCTTACATCGTTCCTGGAAGACCAGTAGTAGTTTCCGAAGCACATCTGGAGGCACTCTGTATTCTGTGGACGTCCAGAGTGTTGATGAAACATAGAAATTGTATTGTGATTATATACTACAGGCACCATGCGGACTTTTCTCCATGTTAGTAATGTCTCAAACTGTCTACGCGTTGATCGTTTACTGAAAGACCAGCAATAGTTTCCGAAGCAAATCTGGGGGCATTCTGAAATCTGTGGACCTTCAGAGTGTTAATGAAACACAGAAAGTGCATCGGGATTGAATACAACAGGCACCATGCGGATGTTCCTCCGTGGGAGTAAAGGCTCAAACTGTCTGGATTTACATAGTTCCCTGGAAGACTAGTAGTAGTTTCCGAAGCACATCTGGAGGCACTCTGCAATCTTTGGACCTTTAGAGTGTTGATGACACACAGAAATTGCATCGGGATTGAATACAACAGGTACCATGCGGACTTTTCTCCATGGGAGTAAAATCTCAAACTGTCTACGGCTTGATCGTTCCCTGGAAGACCAGTAGTATTTTCCAAAGGACATCTGGACGCATTCAGTAATCGTTGGACATTCAGAGTGTTGATGAAACACAGAAATTGCATCGGCATTGAAAACAACAGGCACCATGCGGACTTTTCTCCATGGGAGTAATGTCTCAAACTGTCTACGCTTTGATCGTTCACTGAAAGACCAGCAATAGTTTCCGAAGCACATCTGGAGGCATTCTGAAATCTGTGGACCTTCACAGTGTTCATGAAACACAGAAAGTGCATCGGGATTGAATACAACAGGAACCATGCGGATGTTCCTCTGTGGGAGTAAAGTCTCAAACTGTCTGGATGTACATAGTTCCCTGGAAGACTAGTAGTAGTTTCCGAAGCACATCTGGAGGCACTCTGCAATCTTTGGACCTTCAGAGTGTTGATGACACACAGAAATTGCATCGGGATTGAATACAACAGGTACCATGCGGACTTTTCTCCATGGGAGTAATATCTCAAACTGTCTACGGCTTGATCGTTCCCTGGAAGACCAGTAGTAGTTTCCAAAGGACATCTGGACGCATTCAGTAATCGTTGGACATTCAGAGTGTTGATGAAACACAGAAATTGCATCGGCATTGAAAACAACAGGCACCATGCGGACTTTTCTCCATGGGAGTAATGTCTCAAACTGTCTACGCTCTGATCGTTCCCTGGAAGACCAGTAGTAGTTTCCGAAGCACATCTGGAGTCATTATGTAATCTGTGGACCTTCAGAGTGTTGATGAAACACAGAAATTGCATCGGGATTGAATACAACAGGCACTAGATTTTTCTCTATGGGAGTAATGTCTCAAACTGTCTACGCTTTGATCGTTCCCTGGAAAACCAGTAGTAGTTTCCGAAGCACATCTGGAGGCATTCAGTAATCTTTGGACATTCAGAGTGTTGATGGAACACAGAAATTGCATCAGCATTGAATACAACAGGCAACATGGGGACTTTTCTCCATGGGAGTAATGTCTCAAACTGTCTACGCTTTGATCGTTCCCTGGAAGACTAATAGTAGTTTCCAAAGCACAACTGGAGGCATTATGTAATCGGTGTACCTTCAGAGTGTTGATGAAAGATAGAAATTGCATCGGAATTTAATACAACAGGCACCATGCGAACTTTTCTCCATGGTTGGAGAGGAATGAAGAAAATTGGGATGTGGAAGTAGGTGAGAACCAAAGATTATGCAACACTGAGTCTGTGACAATGGCAAAAAAGAAGAGAGACAGTGTGTCAGTGAGAAGATACAGCAGCAGTAGGAAGGAGTGAAACAGATAGTAGCACTAAGATAGAGCAAGGCAGAGACAGTGACAGCAAGAGGAAATACTACTACTACTACTACTACTACTAGTAGTACTACTAGTAGTGGTAGTAGTAGTAATAGTAGTAGTGAGTGAGTGAGAATGGGCAAGCCGCTGTGAGGGGTATGAGTGACATATTAGTGAGAAGAGAACAAGTATATTTGTGTACCAAAAGTTTTGGGAAATTTTTGGGAAGGTGCTGTGTAAAGTAGGATGAGGCAGCTAGAATCAGATTTTTCAGTCAATTATTTAAAAAGGAGCATATACACTTATTTGTGTTTAGAGAGGAGCATTTTCCCATTGGTAGATAAAACACTCAAAAAATATTACGTGTAACTGAACCAAGACATCAGATTCTTCCATTTTGTCCCTATATAATACTTAAAATGCTGAGATGAAGTGGGAGATATGATGCTGCGCGAAGAGTTTGACAGCACTGAAAGACCTAAGTTGAAACAAGGCCCTGGGAGTAGGCAACATTCCTTTAGAACTACTGACAGCCTTAGGAGAGCCAGTCCTGACAAAACTCTACCATCTGGTGAGCAAAATGTATGAGACAGGTGAAATAACCTCAGAAGTCAAGAAGAATATAATAATTCCAATCACAAAGAAAGCAGGTGTTGACAGATGTGAAAATTACCGAACTATAAGTTCAATAAGTCACAGGTGCAAAATACTAACGAGAATTCTTTACGGATGAATGGAAAAACTGGTAGAAGCTGACCTCGGGGAAGATCAGTTCGGATTCCGTAGAAATATTGGAACACGTGCAGCAACACTGACCCTATGACTTATCTTAGAGGCTAGATTAAGATAAGGCAAACCTGTGTTTATAGCATTTCTAGACTTGGAAAAAGCTTTTGACAATGTTGGCTGGAATACAGGGAGTCGTTTCTGAAAGTATTTGTATGGAGTGTAGCTATGTATGGAAGTGAAACATGGATGATAAATAGTTGGACAAGAAGAGAATAGAAGCTTTCAAAATTTGGTGCTACAGAAGAATGCTGAAGATTAGATGGGTAGATCACATTACTAATGGGGAGGTATTGCATAGAATTGGAGAGAAGAGGAGTTTGTGGCACAGCTTGACTAGAAGTAGGGATTGGTTGGTAGGACATGTACTTAGGCATCAAGGGATCACCAATTTAGTATTGGAGGGCAGTGTGGAGGGTAAAAATCATAGAGGGAGACCTAGAGATTAATACACTAAGCAGATTCAGAAGGATGTAGGCTACAGTATGTACTGGGAGATGAAGAAGCTTGCACAGGATAGAGTTGCATGGAGAGCTGCATCAAACCAGTCTCAGGACTGAAGATCACAACAACAACAACAACAACAACACTAAAAATCTTGAAAACGGCTTAATGTTTTTCCCATTTGTGTGTTATTATTAGTGTATCAAAGAAATAAAAGAAGAAACTACTCCGTCTTCATCAGTGACCCATTATAAAGTTAGTTAGTTACACATTCCATGGACAATTTTGTATGACAGATTGTAATGATGTGGAGAAAGTCATTTTACATTGACATTCCAAGTTAATTTGTACATATAATTACTTTCCGATCATTTCCTAGTTTGTGTTTTTTCTTTATTATTTACAAAAAGAAAAGTGTGTTCAGATTTAAGTAAGTAATTACTGTTCACCATAGTATCCTTTGCATCACATACATGATGTAGGTATTGTCATAATGAGATACAGCATACATACATCACAATTCTAGATGTTAATATAACTAATATGAAATTAACATTATACAATGTGTTTAAAAAATTTCATAATGGACTAATGGATTGGTATTAGATGTGCCCTATAACAATTCTGACATACAAGCAGTACACTTCAAGAAACAAGAATATACAAACAATATTTAATATTTACAATCAGAACAGCATGTTTGAATGACAATGAAAAGAAAACAAGTGGTTATTAGTCATCAAGGAATTCAAAATACTCATCCATGATATAGAAACATTAGTTTAATACTTAAGTTTTATTTCTGACTTAAATTTTTTGTCATTCATAATTCCCTTGATCTAAATTGACAGTGTGTTATACAGCTTTATTCCATAATGGCTCAACCTGTTTTGAGTTTTTGTTTTTATAGCTCTTTCTACATGCAGATTCTTACTGACGTGTGTTGTACTTCTGTAAATCTGAATTCATATGTAAATTACTTGTGTGTGTACTTCTATCAGACATACTTTTGAATATGAACAACAATGGTACTGTAAGTATTATTAAATGCATGAATAAGGGCTTGCAGTGTGTTTGTGGTGAGCTGTATTTAATAATTTTAATGACATTTTCCTGTCATTTCAAAGTATCTGCAAGTGAGGTTTTTTGACACCTCAGAACATTCTTCTATAAGATACAGCAGACTGGAAATAAGCAAAATACACTAACGTTGTACATTGTTTGTAACAAATTCCATAAATTATGCTCGGTGCAAAACATGCAGAATTGAGTTTTTTGGATATGTAAATGCAATGGCTTTTCCAGCAGAAGACATGGTCAGTGTGCATGCCCAATAATTCTGTAAACTTTACTTTCTCTATTTCGTGGGCACTCAATAAAAACTGGAGGATATACTTCTCATTTCCTTTACTGTACTGTAGGTAATTTATTTTATTTAAATTAAATGTTAACTTATTAGGAAGAAACTGCTGCAGCACGCATTTCACAAATTTTTCAGCAGTAATAGATAAGGATTTTCCATCATCACCAAATTATGGTTGTATGGTCTGCAAATAACATCATTTTTGACAAACTGTTTGGGCTTTTAATGTCAATTATATAGATCAGAAATTATAGGTGGGGCCATGAACAGTACCCTACAGGACACCTTTTGCCACCCTCTTAGCATCTTATAGCCACTTTATTTTTTGCCTGTTTTGAGACCCTGTGAGTTCCAAAACCTGTGTTCTATGTTGTAGATAGGATTAAGTTAGTTCCTTGCCAATATCTTTGATACTATAGCTTCCAGTTTCTCATGGAGTATTTAGTGGTTTACTGTATCAAAGGCATTGATAAGATCTTGGTTGATTGCTACAACACTTTTGTTATGGTCGAAATTCCTTCTGGCTCCTTCATGAGGCTTGTATGGCTCCTGTGTTATAACCTGTATGAAAGCTGTGTTGATTACAATTCAGAAGATTGGAGGTGTCGAGATAGCTTATGATCCTGATTTTCATCAACTTCCTAAAGATTTATGAAAGAGATTGAAGGAGGGACATACGTCTGCAGTTTTCTACCTAGCATGAATACCCATTTTTGAACAGAGTTCTAACCTTAGAAATTTTCATCCTCTGTGTGAACACACCTTCACTGAATGAGAAATTGGCAGTATGTACCTGTGGCTACAAAATTTGTGGCGCGACTTTTTTATTTGTGACACTTGCACTTTATCCATTTCTGCAGACATTTTTGGCCTCAGACTATTAATTACTTCCACATTTCATATTCATTAGTGGAACTTGGAACTTATTCTCCTACTGATGCCTACTTTGGTGCTGGTTTTTACTTTTGTTTGTTAAAGTTCATGCTTAGTTTCTCAAGTACACTTAGAAAGTAGTTAATAATGTAATTGAGCAATGCTTCTTTTTTTAGTTGATTGTTATCTCCAGATATAAGTATAGTCTCCTGTTCCTTACTGCTTTTCCCAGTTCTCTTTAACTATTTACCATGTTCTGCTTGATTCATTGTCTGACTCCCTTACCAATCTATAATTATGTAATATGTATGCTACATTAATTATCCTTTTTATACACTTACATTTGCAGTTTCATACTTTTTTTTTTAGTGTCAGAAAAAAATTTCACTTCAGTGTAGAAGTTTCTCAGTGTGTTTTTGTAAGTGTATGTGAGTGGACTTTCATGAATCTTTATAGACAGCACATTTCCAGATCTATCATGGAAAGAGAGAACATGGCATTTGTATTTGTTTGTGACAATACGTATGCCGAGGATTGGTCAGTCAGTGTGGTAGTAAACTGGTGGCAGTTTTCAGGGGAGAAAATTCTTTTGTACCTATGATGTACTATTGTTGTATTTACGGGAAGTGTGAGAACTGTAATGAGTGCATTGTGGTCAGATAAGCCTAGGTCAATGTTCCTTACTTCTATATCTGAGGTTTCTAGATTTGAAGATGTATTGTCTATGAAACTTTTTGAAGAGTTTGTTAGCATAGCTGGGATATTTATACACATGCCGGAAAAGTTTTGCATCATCCCAGTTCCAAGAACTCCTGAAGATAGATGTTGACTGTGGATATTGTATTACAGACACAGTCCCTTTGACTGTTAAGAGATGTCACTAAACCCACCCAAAGATGTAAACAACCATGCATGAGCAGCACCTATTAGACGGAGGGGCTCCGACAGCCAATAAGTTCGAGTCATTCCACCTGGAAGGAGGTAGACAGCTCATGTTGTCTGAAGTTCAGCCATGCCTAGATGGCCAATACTGTGGTTTGATCACATCCACTTAGTTACTTTGTGCTAGGAAGGTCTCTCAACAGGGGAAGTGTCCAGGCATCTCGAAGTGAACCAAAGTGATAATGTTCAAACATAGAGGACCTACAGAGATACAGGAACTCCTGATGACAATCCTCGCTCAAGCCACCCAAGGGCTACTACTGCAGTGGATGACTGCTAGCTATGGATTATGGCTCATAGGAACCCTGACAGCAATGCCAGAATAATGCTTTTTGTGGAGCCACAGGATGTTGTGTTATGACTCAAACTGTGCACCACAGGCTGTATGATGGGCAGCTCCACTCCTGACATCCATGGTGAGGTTCATTTTTGCAACCATGACAACATGCAGTGTCTTACAGATGGGTCCAACAACATGCTGAACAGACCACTCAGGATTGGCATCACATTCTCTTCACTAATGAGTATCATATATGCCTTCAACCACACAATCGTTGGAGACGTGTTTAGAGGCAACACGGTGAAGCTGAACATCTAAGACACACTGTACAGCAGGTGTAGTTTCATTATGTGGGGCTGATGTATGTTGCTGCTGGTCATGGAAGGCATCATAATGGCTGCATGATACATGAATGCCATTCTCCAACCAATAGCGCAATGATATCGGCAGCATATTCATGAGGCATTAATTGTTGTGGACGAGAATTCATACCCCCATGAATGACTTCCTTGGGATAATTATATTGTTTAACTAGAGTGGCCAGCATGCTCTCCAGACAGAACCCATCAAACTTGTCTGGGATTTATTGAAAATGGCTTTTTATGGATAACATGACCCGCCAACCACTCTTGGGGATCTATGCCACATCGCCGTTGAGGACTGTGACAATCTGGACCAATAGTGCCTTGATTAACTTGTGGATGGTATGCCATGACAAATACAGGCATGCATCAATGCAAGTGGATGTGCTATTGGGTATTAGAGGTACCAGTGTATACAGAAATCTGGACCCCTACCTGTGAAGGTATCACTGTATAGTGGTACAACATGCAGTGTGTGGTTTTTATGAGCAATAAAAAGGGCAGAAATGTTGTTTATGTTGATTTCTATTCCAATTTTCTGTACAGGTTCTCTACTCTCCAACTCTAGGGAATGAGGTTATGCAAAACTTTTTTGATGTGCGTATTAGAATAAAAGTTGAAACTACATAGAAAGTTAAGGACCGGAATTTTAATTGCACTGTGTACCAACATATTGACATTATAAAGTCCCCAGATACAATTATTGACTTTTTCTCACCACATAAGATGCGCAGTCTAATTAATAAAAATGTCTGGATCACAGTTCTAGTTTCTAGAACACTTTCACAGCTGCAACACTTTCTATACCAAGAAGTCCCTTCCATACAGCCTAGTCATCCATGGCTGTTGCATCAGTAGTGATGAGCAGTTCCTCTGAAAATATGCTGAGGATCTCACTGAGGCCTTCACACACTGTTATTACCTTCCCAGCTTCATACAACAACACATCCCCATGCCTTATTGCTCCAGTCACCCACCACCTATCAAAGGTGCAGCATTCCACTCATGACATGGTAGCACAATCAGGACTGGAGCAACCATATCATATTCTCCTTCTCCCCTGCAGGTCCGGGGTATTCCTGCCTGTCGTACAAGGTGACTAAAAGGAGTTTCACATGTTTCAGCCTTTATGTGATGGCCCCCTGTAGGGTTTGACTTCCATTCTTCAAACTTTTCCAAAAGAATGAGCCAACTGGAGAAGGGAGCCTTAAAAGGTCCATCGTGTTCTTCGTGAATTAAGATCTTTAGACCCATAACCACACAGGCATTGTGCTGCTGATGACTGCACTGTTAACTCCCTGCATATGCCAAGGGGTAGATGCCCATCCTCCTGAGGCATCAGGACTCATAGCAAAGGCCATCCTATCAGGTGGCGCCTGTTGGGAGGGCCCCTGGTCAGAGTGGGCGGCATCAGGGTGGATGACAAACGATGAAGCGCAGTCCATCATCTGTTGCTGGTGGTGAAACACCAGCAGTCTCTAAGCGATCACAAGCACAATTCAACACACAACAGTACAACAAGTAAGAGCCTAAATGTGGTCCAGGGTATCACATTTCATAGAGACATTCTTTTGCAGTCCGAAATTGAGCTGCTGGCCAATTTAGAGTGACGAGGTGTAAATTTCGTCCAGCATGTCCACCGGGGTCGGAAGGATAATGAGGTTGCCAGCGGTGCCTTCATATTGGCCTTTGAGGGTGATACATTGTTCGAGAAGGTCAAGGTGATGGTCTACTGGTGTGATGTAAGGCCCTTTATCCACCCCCCAACTCGGTGCTAGAAGTGCTGGAAGTTCAGCAATATGTTTTCCCGCACTACTTCCAGTGTCACAAACCAAGATTTTGGATGCCCATCACATCCCAATACTCCATGTGCACGGCCTTCCACCTGTGTCAACTGCAGAGAGCACCATTCACCTTGCTCATCTGACTGCAGGATTCTCCAGAAAGAAAGGAGAATCATGGAGTACAAGACCCTGGAATGAATGACCTACACTGAGGATAAGAGAAAATTTGAACACCTGCATCCTGTGTGTATGACATAGTCTTGCACCACCCCTACAACAGTTCTGACACCATGAGCTCTGCCAAACCAGGTCACCTCTCAGAGCTGGTAGACTCACCTGCCCCCTTGATGTTGGAGAGCATTTCCATCCCTGTTGATCCTGCACCACCTACTTGAGGAGCAACACCACCCTGCCCCCCCCCCTGCCGCCCCCCGCCGCCCCCCGCCGCCACCATCATTGCGCAACAATCATGGCTGGAGCTGGAGAAACTTAAGTGTTCTTCAGCTTCTCTCCCTAGGAAGTGGTCCCTTGGGTCACTCCATTCCTAGGTATCTTCTAGTGGGAAACAGGACACCTGCCAGTGGCCAAAGAGCAAAAAAGCAGCTGGTTGTAGGACGTCACGCTCATCCTCAGTCCTGGAGACTGAGCCAGTGAAGTCCTCCCAGCCTGGGAAACCCAAGGAGCAGTGAGAGAAATTCAAAACGAAAACCGCTAAGACCAAAGAAATTGCGGTCGCACCCACACCACGGCTACCTACAGGCTCTGCAGCTGAGGGTGGGGTGGAGATTTGGGCACCTGCTAAGTACCTACACTCCTGGAAATTGAAATAAGAACACCGTGAATTCATTGTCCCAGGAAGGGGAAACTTTATTGACACATTCTTGTTGTCAGATACATCATATGATCACACTGACAGAACCACAGGCACATAGACACAGGCAACAGAGCATGTACAATGTCAGCACTAGTACAGTGTATATCCACCTTTCGCAGCAATGCAGGCTGCTATTCTCCCATGCAGACGATCGTAGAGATGCTGGATGTAGTCCTGTGGAACGGCTTGCCATGCCATTTCCACCTGGCGCCTCAGTTGGACCAGTGTTCGTGCCGGACGTGCAGACCGCGTGAGACGACGCTTCATCCAGTCCCAAACATGCTCATTGGGGGACAGATCCGAAGATCTTGCTGGCCAGGGTAGTTGACTTACACCTTCTAGAGCACGTTGGGTGGCACGGGATACATGTGGACGTGCTTTGTCCTGTTGGAACAGCAAGTTCCCTTGCCGGTCTAGGAATGGTAGAACGATGGGTTCAATGACGGTTTGGATGTACCGTGCACTATTCAGTGTCCCCTCGACGATCACTTGAGGTGTACGGCCAGTGTAGGAGATTGCTCCCCACACCATGATGCTGGGTGTTGGCCCTGTGTGCCTCGGTTGTATGCAGTTCTGATTTTGGCGCTCACCTGCACGGCGCCAAACACGCATACGACCATCATTGGCACCAAGGCAGAAGCAACTCTCATCGCTGAAGACGACACGTCTCCATTCGTCCCCCATTCACGCCTGTCGTGGCACCACTGGAGGCGGGATGCACGATGTTGGGGCGTGAGCGGAAGACGGCCTAACGGTGTGCGGGACCGTAGCCCAGCTTCATGGAGACGGTTGCGAATGGTCCTCGCCGATACCCCAGGAGCAACAGTGTCCCTAATTTGCTGGGAAGTGGCGGTGCGGTCCCCTACGTCACTGCGTAGGATCCTACAGTCTTGGCGTGCATCCGTGCGTTGCTGCGGTCCGGTCCCAGGTCGACGGGCACGTGCACCTTCCGCCGACCACTGGCGACAACATCGATATACTGTGGAGACCTCACGCCCCACGTGTTGAGCAATTCGGCGGTACGTCCACCCGGCCTCCTGCATGCCCACTATATGCCCTCACTCAAAGTCCGTCAACTGCACATACGGTTCACGTCCACGCTGTCGCGGCATGCTACCAGTGTTAAAGACTGTGATGGAGCTCCGTATGCCACGGCAAACTGGCTGACACTGACGGCGGCGATGCACAACTGCTGTGCAGCTAGCGCCATTCAACGGCCAACACCGCGGTTCCTGGTGTGTCCGCTGTGCCGTGCGTGTCATCATTGCTTGTACAGCCCTCTCGCAGTGTCCGGAGCAAGTATGGTGGGTCTGACACACCGGTGTCAATGTGTTCTTTTTTCCATTTCCAGGAGTGTAGATCTTGCCAGACCCTCTCACATGATGGATATAGACTATTCAGGCAATAAATCAGTGGAAGCAGGTGACTGTGAGCCATACAGTGCTTCACTGAATTTTCCGTGCCTTCCCAGTCTCACGATGTCATCGTCCAGTGCAACTGTGGTGGTTTTATCCACTGCCTGGCTGAGCTACAGCAACTGTTGAGGTTTAAACCTGCCATCTGCATTGCCCTCCAGGTAACCTGGTTCTCTGCCCTCCGTGACTATAAGGCATATTACAGCAACCACAGTGACTATAATCGATTGACAGGTGGAGTTTGCGTTTATGTTCTAAACTCAGTCTGTAGTGAACATGTGCCCCTTCAAAACTCTCTTGAAGCTGTGGCTGTCAGAATAAAGATGATGCAGGAAATAACTGTCTGAAATGTATATCTTCATCTAGATGGTGCAGTACCCCTGAATGTATTAGCTGCACTAATTGATAAACTGCCTAAACCTTTCCTTCTTCGGGAAGATTTTAATGCCCATAACCCCTTGTGGGGTGGTACCATAGTTACTGGGCGAGGCAGAGTTGTCGAAATTTACTGTTGCAATTTGACCTCTGACTCTTAAATACTGGGGCAGCCACATGTTTCAGTGTGGCTCATGGGAGTTACTCAGCCATTGACGTATCAATCTGCAGCCCAGAACATCTCCCATCCATCCACTGAAGAAGACATGACTACCTGTGTGGTAGTGAGCACTTCCCCATCTTCCTGGCAGTGCCCCAGCATCAGGCACACAGATGCCTGCCCAGATGGGCTTTGAACAAGGCTAACTGGGTAACTTTCACCTTAGCTGTCACCGCTGAATCTCCCCTACATTGTAATATCGATGTGATGGTTGAGCAGATGACTAGCACAATTGTTTATGTCACAGAAAACGGAATCCCTCGCTCTTTATGTTGCCCAAGGAGTAAGGCAGTCACTTGGTGGTCGCCGCAAATCGTTCAAGCAATTGAAGAGTGTCTGCAAGCTTTACAGCCCGTAAGTGGCACCCTTCCCTGGAGCACATCATAGTCTTTAAATGGCTCTGTGCCAGTGTTCGCTACCTTATCGAGCAACAGAAGGAGTGGTGTTGGGAGAGATAAGTCTCCACCATTGGAGGCGACATGTCTTCCCAAGTCTGGAAAAAGATCAAATGTCTCTTTGGGTACCAAGCCTCAATGGCTGTCCCTGGTGTTACCTTAAATGGCGAGTTATGTACCAACACAAATGCGATTTCCAGGCACTTTGCCGGGCACTGCATTGGATAATCATCCCCCAAGGTTTCGCACACTGGAACGGTGGCTGAAAGGTAATGTACTCTAATGCACTACATGCTGTGGTGAATCCTATAACGCCCCATTTACAAAGTGGAAGCTTTTCAGTGCTCTTGCACATTGCACCGACACAGTTCCTGAGCCAGACCGCATCCAGAGCCAGGTGATTAAACATATCTCATCTGACTACAAGTGACATATAATCATCATCTTCAACCGGCTATGGTGAGATTGTGTAAAAACGCACTTGATGTGGACAGCTATCACACCATCTGCCTCACCAATGTTCCTAAAAAGCAATGCCACAAGAGTGAGAATAAAATGGATTAAATGTGTAACACAAAACAGAAAGAAAGGAAAAGCCATAAGAATGAAGGGCACACTATGAACACTAAAAGGAACAAAAGAGGACAAGGAAACAACAGAAGAGAGTAAAACATGAAAGCAGATTACAGTGGCTGGCAAGCACGAGAATAGAAAGGGAAAGCCAGTGACTCTGCAACACATTAAAATCTCAACCGTAAAGCACTAGGCTGGAGGACACAGAGGGTCAAAGGATACACTAAACCCTATATAGAAGTATAAAACCCACTCTCACGGATAAAATGTAAAACTAAAGCTGCTGTGGAGTCATTGTGTCCAACACCGAAGGCAGGTTGGTGGGAAAGTTGAAAGTCTGTCACAGAGGGGTTAAATGTGAGTAGTCCAGCAAGAGGTGAACAACTGTCATTTGGAAGCCACAGCGACACTTAGGTGGCTTCTCGCAACAGAGTAGTTAACCATGCATTAGCCTCATATAGTCAATGCAGAGCCAGCAGAGGATGACTGATTCCCTGGGAGAGGCCTGCCTGGAAGACTTCCACACATTCATAGCCTCCTTAACGACATGCAGTTTGTTATGTGTGCTGTTATGCCATTCCATCTCCCAAAGCCAGAAAACCCCATGGTGTAGACAGAATGTAGGTCAGCTTCAGAGAATGCCTATCTCCAGAAGCAGTTTCCACATCGCCTGCTTGGGAGCCATTCCGTGGTTTATCAGTGGACCCCAGGACACGTCATTATCCCTGGCCATGAACTTGTATGATAGGCAGTTGTGAGAAAATGCAAATCACCAAAATGTAAGTAGTTACTCTTTTTAAAAAAAATTGTGAATTTAACTGTTTAATAATATGAAACTAACACAACTGTATCGTTATAAATCCCACTGATGATACCTTAGAACAGGAGAAGGTGAAAAGTGTATGGGATAAATAAAGTAACTAGCAGCAGGATAAGGCAGCTTTATTTACAAAACAAATTTTTATATGCTTGCTGCAGAGGATGGCCACACAAACAGACTTGTTATTCATGCCATGCCAGGCATTTCCACATGGCCCATACCAGAAATTCAGAAGAATCATCTGAACATCCATAAAACCATACAACACACAAAATTCAACATATGCAAATGTAACAATCTGGTACCTAAATATTCAATGTAAAAATTAAAAACAGTTCAACCACCACCCAAAAAGCAATGCATTCTGCTCAGAAAATATGGTTAAAATACGAGATAAAATCCCTAGACCCTAAAAAACAAGAGTTAAATTACGAGTTGTATAAGACATATTTACAACTCGCAGACACCATAAATAATATGAAAGTTTTCTCCCATCTGGTCAACAGGGTCGAAAAGCTTACAAAAACTGCTGCACAAAGAATAGAAACAGTTCATAGAAGAAAGATCAACCAACTCAAAAAACTCCAGTTACAACATATTACCTTTACTCACACACACAAATTCTACCCAAGATTAGTGAACCTTACAGACACACAGTTAAACAGTAAAGAAAGACAGCTGTTGGAGAAAGGATGAAAATACAATCTAAATTCAGAAATAGATGAAGGTTACTTATGAAATCTAATTATAGAAGCATAAAGTGTTTTGACAAGGGATGATAGGAATGAAAATAGCAGTGTCAGCATTGGATTAACTAGAGAACTAGTAAAAAAAGAAATCCTGAATATAATAACCAGCATAAAAATGCAACAACACAAAACAACAAAAACTCAGATCTGCAACACTAGGAAAAATTAGGAGAAAACTACAAAAACAAAATGTTATCATTTTAAAATAATAATTCCAATCCCAAAGTAAGCAGGTGTTGACAGATGAGAAAATTACCAAACAATCAGTTTAATAAGTGACACCTGCAAAATACTAACATGAATGTTTTACAGACGAATGGAAGAACTAGTAGAAGCTGACCTCTGGGAGATCAGTTTGAATTCCATAGAAATACTGGAACACATGAGGCAATACTGACCTTACGACTTATCTTAGAAGAAAGATTAAGGAAAGGCAAACCTATGTTTCTAGCATTTGTAGACTTAGAGAAAGCTTTTGACTATGTTGATTGGAATACTCTCTTTCAAATTCTAAAGGTGGCAGCGGTAAAATACAGGGAGCGAAAGGCTATTTGCAATTTGTACAGAAACCAGATGGCAGTCATAAGAGTCGAGGGGCATAAAAGGGAAGCAGTGGTTGGGAAGGGAGTGAGACAGGGTTGTAGCCTCTCACTGATGTTATTCAATCTGTATATTGAGCAAGAAGTAAAGGAAACAAAAGAAAAATTCAGAGTAGGTATTAAAATCCATGGGGAAGAAATAAAAACTTTGAGGTACGCCTATGACATTGTAATTCTGTCAGAGTGAGCAAAGGACTTGGAAGAGAAGTTGAATGGAATGGATAGTGGCTTGAAACGAGGGTATAAGAAGAACATCAACAAAAGCAAAATGAGGATAAAGGAATGTAGTCGAATAAAGTCGGGTGATGCTGAAGGAATTAGATTAGGAAATGAGACACTTAAAGTAGTAAATGAGTTTTGCTATTTGGGGAGCAAAATAACTGATGATGGTTGAAGTAGAGAGGATATAAAATGTAGACTAGCAATGGCAAGGAAAGCGTTTATAAAGAAGAGAAATTTGTTAACATCGAGTATAGATTTAAGTGTCAGGAACTCTTTCCTGAAAGTATTTGTATGAAGTGTAGCCATGTATGGAAGTGAAACATGGATGATAACTGGTTTGGACAAGAAGAGAATAGAAGCTTTCGAAATGTGGTGCTAGAGAAGAATGCTGAAGGTTAGATGGGTAGATCACGTAACTAATGAGGAGGTATTGAATAGGATTGGGGAGAAGAGAAGTTTGTGGCACAACTTGACTAGAAGAAGGGATCAGTTGGTAGGACATGTTCTGAGGCATCAAGGGATCACCAATGTAGTATTGGAGGGCAGCATGGAGGGTAAAAATCATAGAGGGAGACCAAGAGAAGAATACACTCAGCAGATTCAGAAGGATGTAGGTTGCAGTAGGTACTGGGAGATGAAGAAGCTTTCACAGGATAGAGTAGCATGGAGAGCTGCATCAAACCAGTCTCAGGACTGAAGACCACAACAACAACAACAACAACAACAACAACAACAACATTTTAAAAGGAGACAAGTAGACCACAATATTACTGATACACAAAGAACAATACATTGAAAAAACACAAGAATTCATTTTACAAAATAGCATTACAAATTTAAAATTAGACATGACATTCAGATTAAAGACAAAAGTAAAAAAAAAAAAAGAAAACACACTCTGAAAAATATTGACATCATATTGGATAACATAGAGAAAAGAAAGTTGTCATAGATCAGTCCCACTGCGCTGGTTCTCCAAAGCCAACCAAAAATCCACAAACCAAATCTTCTGTGAGGCCAATACTGGATTTCAGAAACTCCCCCCACTTCAGAGCTTGCAGGATACATGTTAAAATTTCTGTCTGAAAATTTCAAAGTACAAGAAGACAGAACCATTAAAAACACTACACAGCAAATACAACGAACAAAAGATATAACCCTCCTTTCATTTGTTATAGAAATCATGTATTGCAACATACCAGTACCAGAAATGGTTCAAATGGCTCTGAGCACTATGGGACTCAACATCTGAAGTCATCAGTCCCTTAGATCTTAGAACTACTTAAACCTAACTAACCTAAGGACAACACACACACAGTCATGCCCGAGGCAGGATTCGAAATTGCAACCTTAGTGGCTGCGCAGTTCCTGACTGATGCGCCTAGAATGGCTTGGTCACACCAGCCAGGAGTACCAGAAGTAATAGAAATTATAGATAAGTTCCTGAAAACTTATAGTCACCTTCCTGATGAACAGATTAAGGAAATATACACACTAATAAAGCTCATAACACAACAAAATTACTTCAAATTCAGTAATGAATTTTATTTAGAAGAAGATGGATTACCAATTGGGTCCCCAGTTTCAGAAGCCTTAGCAGATATTTTGGTAAACCACATTTAACAGATCATTTTCACAAAAATATTAGCAAAAGAATACAACATATTATAGTGGTTCAGATACATGGATGACATCCTTTGCTTAACAGATGTACCACAAAGAAAAATTGAAAAACTACATACTGACATCAGCAAGATCCATAAAAATATAAAATTCACAATTGGAAGAGAACAGAACAACCAAATTAACTTCCTGGATATAACAATAAGAAAACAGAACCATAAGCATATGTTTGAAATTTACCGTAAACCCACAGCAACAGACAATATGATTCCTCAGTCCTCTAACCAACCGCACACACAAAAGCAAACAGCACTTCAACACATGCTCCATAGACTCAACACAGTACCACTTGCCAAAGAAGGCAACCAAAAAGAATGGGACATAATGATGCAGGAGGCACAAAATAATGGTTACAACAGTAACACAGTAACAAAGCTTAACAACAAAATTAAAAGTAAAATAAAAGCAGAAAGCTCCAAACCACAGACAACAACACAACAGAACCAAACACAAACATGTAGTCCCATAACAACTGCACAGGATAATCAGAAAAAGTTGAAAGAAAACAGTAGATGATACACAATGACATACAAACGCAAACTCACCTATCAAATCACCAACATTTTCAAGAGATAAGGAATAAACATAGCAGACACAATAGACAGTTCTGTTCAAAAATACACCCCAAAACTGACAAATAACAGAGACATATACCAGAAAGCAGGTATATATCAGCTACAGTGTAACACTTGTGAAGGCAGTTACATAGAGCAAACAGGGGAACATCTGATGTCAGATAAAAAAACACATGAGAGTTTGGAAATATGGGACAAACCACATCACATTTGCAGAATGCCTAAGAGAAAATGACCACAAACCAACCATTAGAGACAATGACATAAAATAATTATAATTGACAGTAAAACAACACCTCCTAATAATGCAAGAAAATTACCACATACAGAAAACCAAAGCAGAAGGGAAAATCCTGTTGAATGACCAAGTACACATGCCAAGCCATTCATTATTTAAAATAATAGAATACCATCTGCAAAAAGGATTAATAAAATAATACAGTCCAATATAATAATAATAGAATCCAAAAAATCCATGAGCCCCTCCACAGAATATTGAAAGGAAAAGTCAAATCAGCTGTCGCTGTCACCAAAGTTTTCAACCACTCACTGATAGCTTGTATTCCCCCCTCCACTGCCCCCCCCCCACCCAAATTAAAACTCGTCAGCTCTATCCCCCTCCCTCCCTTTCTCTCAATCATACGCACACGCAGTAGAAACATCAGAAATAGAAGTTAGTCTCGAACATATACTTCGTTACATTTGCAACAAATAGGTAAATTTCTCAAAGAAGATGAAACAAATAATAGAGTTGCGATATTTACGTTGAGAAAAACAGTGTACGACGAAATAAATGTATTGAGTGACAAAGGAACAATAGTCGACCAAAGAAAGGGAAGAAATATGTTGAATGGTGTATGGAAGGTGAGAACACAAAAATGTGATTATATGGCAGTGATAAAAGTGGTAGTGTGACCTCCAGACCAGATGTGAGGATAAGCAAATTAGCAAATCATAAGTAATTACTTTTTTTTTACAAAGTGAACTGTTTAATAATCTAAAACTAACAAAATTGTATCATTATATATCCCACTGATGATGCCTTAGAACAGAAGGCGAAACATATATAGGATAAATAAAGTAACTAGCAGAAGGAAAAGGAAGATTTATTTACAAACCAAAAATATATATCATAGTACCCTGGAATGGGGAATGTATTAAGCACTATCTTTTACATCCCTTCCACAGTAGTATTCCACTGACCACTGAACCTAGAGAATATCACTACTACACAACCCCTGCTTGCTGCCCTTTACCTCATGGCTCATGCCCCTGTAATAGACATAGATGCAAGACTTGTCCCATACATCCTCCCTCCACCACCTACTCCAGTCCACTCACAATTATCGCTTGCCCAATCAAAGACAATGCTACCTGTGAAACCAGTCATGTGATCCAAGAGCTAAGCTGCAACCACTGAGCTGTATTTTATGTTGACACGGCAACTGACAAAATGTATGTTCACATGAATGACAACCAAAATCCTGTTATGAAGAAACAGTTGGGCCAATCAATTGCTGAGCATGCTGCGCAGCATGACATTTGTCATTTCAGTGACTGCTCCACAGCCTGTGCCTTCTGGATTCTTCCCACCAACACCAACTTTTCTGAATTGCACTAGTGGGAACTCTCCCTACAGTATAGCTTACATTTAAGTAACCCTCAACCTTCATTAGTCACTGTCTACCACCAAACTATACCATTCCTTGTTCCCATTCCAGAACTCAATTCCAGTAATGCACCCACAGTTTTTATAGCTACCTCCTTTTCTGATGGCCCTCCCACCCCCCTGCTGACATCTGTCTAATCTCCCGACTCCAACTAGCTGCCGTACTCTCTCCCCACTTTGTCCCTGTAACCGTCCACAAGCAGCACATAACTGTCCCCCTACCCTACTATATCTCCCTGCCCCATTCTCCTCCTTCCCTACCACCTGTTTGCTTCTCCCACCATGTGCTTCTGCTTGCAGTCTGGTCTTGGGTGCCAGAGCTTGTGTGCTTTTGTGTTTGTTTTCCTTGCTCTGATGAAGATTAGTTATGATTATTAATATGCAGCCAATATGCAAGGTATCAACATTCTATTAAGGAATGGGATTATCATTGTCTACCGTCAAAGAAAAGCTCTACAGTTGGGTGCATTTCCTTGAAGAAGCTTCTGGCTTTGAAACATTTAAAACACTGTGGGCTCAATCTTATTTCTGTTATCTCTCTCTGAAAATAATGCTAATAATCAAGAACATATATTTAAGATTATTTCTATTTTCTTTCATCTGTGATCAGATTCTACATATTTCCAAAAATTTACTTATTTTCAGTTTTAATATCTATTGAGCAATAGTGACTGTTTACTAGCACTGAAGTTAACTAAATCAAAACAATAGTTGTTAGCAACACTATCCCACAAGGATTTTTGTGCATGATCTTTCACACAGCACTGAAGATGAGCTCCCACTGTCGTATTTGTAGTCCTCTACTATTTCATGTTTCAGGTTCAGAACCCACTAAATTATTCAGATGTTCATCATCATGATTATGGTTCAAGTAAGGTTAAACCCTGTAATGGATAGAATGGGAACTTCATTGCAGAAGACAATAGAAAATATACCATAGGTGTTATGTCACATCAATAGTTGTGATACAAGCCGTTCAGAAGCTGTACAGTTTCAGAGGATCAGCACCTGAAATTACTGTTGATAGTTCCGTACTTAAAATGGATAGCCAGAAGTTTCTTTTATAAGTTCAAAATTATGAGCTCACTAATCTTTAATCATGTCTTTAAGATCCTGTTGGGGATGACCAGACCTCTTACAGTTTCTAATGATGTATGCAGACAGGTACTTAGTATGGACATCTGTGGAGCACAATACTTATTATCTCTTCAGAAAGTAAATGTGCACACAATACAGATGAAGTGATCAAAAGTTGTTTCTCATACAGTTAAGTAAAACACGGCAAAGAATGGTTGTTGTAAACACAAATATTACTAAACAAAACTGAAACACACACATAATGATATTTATTGCTCATAATTGTAAAATAAGTTCTCTCAGCCTGACTTAAATGAATGGAGAGGCAACACAAATAGTTCCCAAGAGTGGTCTAGAATGCAGCCTAGTTAAACTGAAGCCATACCTGAAGAAGATTAACAGCAGAATCAAGAAAGTGGAGTGAATGTAGGCCGTAAACAGATTTGTTCTACAGTATTAATGAATTATGTTAATTTATTATTGTTTACAAAACCTGTGAGCCAGAAGGCTAAGTTTTATTGGCTGTGGATATTGTCATTATATTTTGTTTGTAGCAGTATGTTACTTCGCATGAGCAGCGTCTATTCAAAAGTTCAATTCTAATTTATGCCTATGCATTGGAAATCAAGGGCTTATTATTATTATGGGACCCATCTTGCATATTAAAATGTAGTTACTGAAAAATCTGTAATTTGTAATTCAGGACTCTTGCTCATTAGTACTGGTGTCAATAGATATTAGAAAAATCAGATGATCAAAAGTGTATCAACAGATCCTGGAAATTCACAGCAATATGTCCATAACTGGCACTACAAATGTGGATAAAGTTAAACTAACAATTATCAATATCTGTTAATGCATATAACAAAGAAAGTTGCTGTGACTTACCAAATGAGAAAGTGATGGTAGATAGACACAATAAAAAATACACAAACACACACACAAATTTCAAACTTTCACAACCCATAGATGAAGCAACGTCTGTCTACCAGTGTTTTATCATTTGGTGAGTCACAGGATCTTTGTTTTTTATGTATATTTTTACCATGTGCAATGTTTCCCTCTATTATATTCAATATCTGTTAAGATAGTAAAGTTTACTGAAAAGAGCAAAAATAGCCCTTTAATTTGAAAGTGATCTTTCCTTCAAAATATACCTATTAACTCGTAAGACTTTGCATAAAGTATGAACTTCATCATCAGAATTTTGAAAATAAAGTTACCAAAAGGCTTATGAGGATCTTAATATACGATACGGGAGTGGTGCCACTGCTCCACACTTCTCTCCAGTGCTAAACTAGTGATCCGTTAACATCTTAGAATGCATCCTGTCCACTAATCCTTTCTTTTAGTCAGCTTGTGTAGGAAATTTCTTTTCTCTCCAAGTCCATTCACCCACCTTATGTTCAGTATACATCTGTAGCACCACATTTCAGAAGCTTCTATTCTCATCCTGTCTAAGCTGTTTGATATCCATGTTTCACTTCGTATATGACAACAATCAATACAAATGTTTCCAGAAAAATCTTTGTAACACCTAAATCTATAAACATGTTGTGAATATAGCAGTTCTATGTTGTGAATATTGCAGTTCTCTTTATTTCTGTGTCTAAGAAAATTAGAGAGAAATTTCCCCTCTCTTTTTTTTTCGGGCATGTTCATAGCTGTGTTTTCACACAAACCTGTTTCAGCATTTTCTGTACTATCTGAAGATAGCAAAAAAAAGTGCTGAAAAATGTCTCACTGAAAACAAAGCTACAAAGGTGTCTTGCATAAAGTGCAATTACTCTACAACCTAAGTTTATATTCAATGCTCCAAAATTTCTCTTCTTCAGAAACACTTTCCTCTCCATTGTCTGCCTAGATTTTATATCATCTCTACCTTGAACATCATTAGCGATTTTGCTGCCCAAATAGCAAAAATCATCGTCTTTAAGTGTCTCATTCATTAATCTAATTCCCTCACATCACCTGATTTAATTTGACAACATTCCATTATCTTCTTTTGCTTTTGTTTATGTTCATATCATATCTTCCTTTCAAGAACTGTCCATTCCGTGCAACTGCTCTTGCAGGTCCTTTGCTGTCTCTGACAGAATTACAATGTTGTCAGCAAACCTCAAAGTTTTTTATTTCTTCTCCATGTATTTTAATTCCTATTCTGAACTTTTCTTTTGTTTCTTTTACTGGTTGCCAAATATACAGTTTGAATAACGTCACGTATAGGCTACAACCCTGTGTCACTTGCTCCCCAACCACTGCTTCCCTTTCATGCCCCTCAACTGTTATAGCTGCCATCTGGTTCTGTAAAAATTTTAAATAGTCTTTCACTCCCTGTATTTCATCCCTGCTTCATAATTTGAAGAAGAGCATTCCAGTCAACATTGTCAAAAGCTTTCTCTAAGTCTACAAATGGTAGAAACATAGGTTTGCCTTTCCTTAATGCATCTTCTAAGATAAGTTGTAGGGTCAGTATTGTCACATGTGGTCCTACATTTCTCCAGAATCCAAAGTTATCTTCTATGAAGTCAGTATCTGCTGCTTTTTGGTCCTTTTATATAAGAATTTGTGTTTGTATTCTGCAACGACAAATTCCTAAACTGACAGTTTGGGAATATTCACACCTCACAGCACCTTATTTCTTTGGAAGTGAAATTAACACATTCTTAGTGAAATTTGTGGATATTTCACCTGTTTCGTACATCTAGCACAGCAAATGGAATAATTTTGTCATTGTTGTCTCTCCCAATGCTATCGGTAGTTTTGACAGAATGTTGTCTACCCCTGGGTACTTGTTTCCTTGTTTCAGTGTGAGTCTTCAGTGCTCAGTCAAATGCTTCTCACAGTATATCTCCCTTGTTACCTTCATCTGTCTCTTCTACTATTTGTATGATGTTGCCCTCAGTTATATCTCCCTTGTATAGATCCCCTATACACCGAGGAGCCAAAACATTATGACCACTGCCCACTGTGATGTCGGATGCCACCTGATAGCGTTACAGGCATATGACACTCTAAAAACAGTAAGTAAGTGGGAAGCAGATGCATATGGGGATCACCCTAATGAAGATACAGGTCCTCACAGCTTTACTTCTGACAGTATCTCGTCTCCTATCTTCCAAACTTTACAGAAGCTCTCCTGTGAACCTTGCAGAACTAGCACTCCTGAAAGAAAGGATACTGTGGGGATATGGCTTAGCCACAGCCTGGGGGATGTTTCCAGAACAGTTTTAATATGCTAGAAAGTTTCATATCAGTGCACACTACACTGCAGAGTGAAAATCTCATTCTGGAAACATCCCCCAGGCTGTGGCTAAGCCATGTCTCCGCAATATCCTTTCTTTCAGGAGTGCTAATTCTGCAAGATTCACAGGAGAAAATCTGTAAAGTTTGGAAGGTAGGAGCCGAGATACTGGCAGAAGTAAAGCTGTGAGGACCGGGCGTAAGTCATGCTATGGTAGCTCAGATGGTAGAGCACTTGCCCACAAAAGGCAAAGTTTCTGAGTTCGAGTCTCGGTAGGGCACACAGTTTTAATCTGCCAGGAAGTTTCATATCAGTGCACACTCCGCTGCAGAGTGAAAATCTCATTCAGGAAACCAACAAAGTGATTGTATTGTGAGGGGGCTTCGTGCAGCTTATGTCCCATAAAGCACTTAGGATTATGGATGAAATGGGATGACTGTTGCTTTGTAGTAACCATACCAACACAGTGTAATAGAGTGAGAGGAGCTTGCTGGAGCTTCTTTCAGAAATAATTCACATAGGGTTTTGGATGAAGTGTGATGGTTGTGGCTATGTAGTAACTATACCAACAGGATGATAGTATTGTGAGTGGAGTTTTCTGAAGCTCCTTTCAGAAATAATTCACATAGGACTATGAATGAAATGCAATGATTGTGGCTTTTTAGTAACTGTACCAAAACTCGTGGTATTGGTCGGAAAGCTTTTTACAGTTTCTTTTGGAAATAATTCACATAGGACTACGAATGAGATGAGATGATTGTGGCTCATTAGTAATTATACTGGAAAAGTGATAGTATTGTGAGGGGAGCTTCCTGCGGCTTCTTTCAGGAATAAATCACATAGGCTTATGAATGAAATGCTATGATTGTGGCTTTGTAATAGCTATACCAACAGATTGATACTTGAGTGAGAGGAGCTTGCTGCACCTTCTTTCAGAAATAATACACATATGGTTATGGATTAAATGCAATGGTTGTATGTCTTCAGTAACTATAACAACAAAGTGATAGTATTGTGAGGGAATCTTCCTGCAGCTTCTTTAAGAAATAAATCTCATAGTGTTATGGGTGAGATGCCATGTATGTGGTTTTGTTGTAGCTATAGCAACAAAATGATTCTACAGTGAGAGTACCTTTGTGCAGCGTCTTTCAGAAATAATTCACATAGGGTTATGCATAAAATGTGATGGATATGACTTTGTAGTTACTATACCGACAAGGTGATAGTATTGTGAGCTTTCTGCAGCTTCTTTCAGAAATAATTCACATACCATTATGAGTGAAGTGCAATGATTGTCACTTTTTAATAACTATACCAACACTTTGGTTCTAGAGTGAATGGAACTTTTTGCAGATTCTTTCAGAAATATTTCACAGCATGCTATGAATCAAATGCAATAATTGTGGCTTTGTAGTAACTACACCATCAAGGTTTATAGTATTTTGAGGGGAGCGTTCTGTGGCTTCTTTCAGAAATAATTCACATGATGTTACAAATTAAATGCAATGATTCTTGCTTTGTAGTAGCTATATGAACAGATTGATTGTTAAGGAAGAGCATCTTACTGCAGATTCTTTCAGAAATAATTCACATAGTGTTATGAATGAAATGTGATGATTCTGGCTTTATGGTAACTACACCAAGAAAGTGATTGTAGTGTGAGAGGAGCTTTCTGCAGCTTCATCCAGAAATAATTCACATAGTGTTATGGCTGAAATGAGACGACTGTGGCTTTGTAGTAACTAACTGTGAAAGTGATTGTAGTGTGAGAGGAGCTTTCTGGAGCTTCTTCCAGAAATAATTATCATAGTGTTGAAGATGAAATGCGATGATTGTGGCTTTTTTGTAACTATACCAACAAAGGGATAGTAATTTGAGAGGAGCTTTTGTCAGCTTCTTTCAGATATAATCTTCATAGGGTTATCGATAAAATGCAATGCTTGTTGCTTGTTGTGGACCTTTCCTACAAGAGAGTGCAAGAATTCAAATACCTAGGGGCACTTTCCACTGTGAACTCGTCATGTGATGCAGAGATCAATGCCAGAATACAAGCAGGAAACCGATCTTTCCACAGCCTAGCACAACTGCTTTGGTAGAAATATCTCTCCAGACAGTTCAAGATTCAACCGTACAAAACCTTTATCCAGCCTCTTGTTCTATATGGCTGTGAGATATGGAGTATCCGGAAACAGGGCTTCCATAAGCTCCTTGTTTTTGAGAGAAAAGTGCTTCGGAAGATTTTTGGTACAGTTCTGGATGCAGATATTGGGAATGGAGGATCAGATACAATGAAGCGCTTGAGGAACTATACCAGTGGCCCAACATAGCAGGTACCCTCAAAGCCAAACAAATGCAGTGGGCCAACATTGTAGCTTGGGTGGAGGATCACAGATGGCCTCGGAAGCTCCTGGATTTCACACCTACAGGAAAGAGACTTCCAGGGAGACCCAAGAACCACTGGAGTGGTGGATCCCATGAAGATTTAATCCAAGGGTCAATAGATGTGGACGAATGGCAGATAGCAGCATTGGACAGAATACAGTGGAGGAGGTAACTTGTAGATGTGTGTGGTCTACTGGGCCTGATCACATAGTAGTAGTAGTAGTATTGCTTTGTGTAAAATTTCAAACAATGTGACAGTACTGAGAGAGGTGCTTTTGCAGCTTCCTTCAGAAATAGATCACAACTGAACCAACAATGTGATAGTAATGTGAGACAATCTTTCTGCAGCTTCTCTCAGAAATAATTTCCACAGATTTATGGATGAAATGCGATGAATGTGGCCTTGTAGAAACTGTACTAACAAAGTTACAGTACTGTGAGCAGAGCTACAAGCAATTCATTTCAGCAATAATTAACCTATGGTAGTGGATGAAATCAGAAGATTCTGGCCTTGTTGTAACTATACCATGAAAGTGATAGCAGTGTGGTAGGAGCTCCCTGCAGTTCCTTTCAGAAATAATACTCATAGGGCAATGGATGAAATGTGATGATTCTGTCTTTGTAGTAACTGTAGGATCAAAGTGTAGTAGTGTGAGTGGAGCTTTCTGCAGCTCCTCTCAGAAATATTTCAGGTAGTGTAATGGATAATATGCAATGATTCTGGCTTTTATGTAATCATACCAACAATGTGAAGCTGCTGTGGTATGAGCGTTCTGCTGATTCTCTTGAAAAAAAAAAAATTCACATATGGAAATGCATGAAATGCGATGATTCTGGCTTTGTAGTAATCATACCAACAAATTGATGCAAATGTGGGAGGAGCTTTCTGCAGCTTCATTCAGAAATAATTTGCATAGGGTTATTCATGAAATTCAATGACTCTGGCTTTGTAGTAATCATACCAACAAAGTGATGCGAATGTAGGAGGAGCTTTTTGCAGCTTCTTTCAGAAATAATTCGCATGGTGTAATTGATGAAATGTAATGATTCTGGCTTTGTAGTGTGATGCAAGTGTGGGAGGAGCTCTTAGTAGCATCATTTAGAAATAATTCTCATAGGGTAATGGATGAAATGAAATGATTCTGGCATTGTTGTAATCATAGCAACAAAGTGACACAACTGCGGCAGGCCCTTTCTGCAGCTCCTTTCAGAAATAATTCACATAGGGTAATCAAAGAAATGCAATGATTCTCACTTTGTAGTAATCATACCAAGAAAACAACGCAAATGTGAGAGGCGTTTTCTGCAGCTTCTTCCGGAAAAAAATTCAAATAGGGTAACAGATGAAATGTGATAATTGAGGATTTGTATTAATCATACCAACAGAGTGACGCCATTGTGGGTGGAACATTTTGCAGCTTTTTTCAAAAGTAATTCACATAGGGTAATAGATAAAAATTGATGATTCTGGTCTTGTAGTAATGACACCAACAAAGTAACGCAAATATGGGTGGAGCTTTCTGTAGCTTCTTTCAGAGAAAATGCACGTAGTGTAATGGATGAAATGTTTTGATTCTGGTTTTGGAGTAATCGTACCAACAATGTGACGCTGCAGTGGGAGGTTCTTTTGGCACTGCCTGTGAGAAATAATTCATATAGTCTTAAGGATGAAATGAGATGATTCTGGCTTCGTAGTAATCATACCAACAAAGACACGGTGCTGTGGGAGGAGATTTCTGCAACTTCTTTCAGAAATAATTCACATAGCATGATGGATGAAATGGGATGATTCTCACTTTGCAGTAATCATATGAACAATGTGACACTGCTGCCTGAGGAGCTTTCTGCAACTTCTTTTAGAAATAGATCAGATACGGTTATGGATGTAGTGCGACGGTTATGGCTTTGTTGTAATGATACCAAAAAAGAGATGCTGCTGCGGGAGGAGCTTTCTGCAGCTTCTTTTAGAAAATAACCACATACAGTAATGGATGAAATTGGATGATCCTGGCTTTGTAATAATCATACGGAGAAAAAGATGCAGCTGTGGGAGACGCTTTCTGTAACTTCTTTGAGAAATAATTCACATAGGGTAATGGATGAAATGCGATGATTCTGGCGTTGTAGTAATCATAGCAACAAAGAGATGCTGCTGCAGGAGGAGATTTCAGCAGCATTGTTCAGAAATAATTCACTTAGGGTAATAGATGAAATAGGATGATTCTAGCTTTGTAGTAATCATAACAACAGAGAGGTGGTGAGGTGGGAGAAGCCTTCTGCAGCTTCTTTCAGAAATAATTCACATAGGATAATGGATGAAATGCAATGATTCTGGCTTTGTGGTAATCATACCAACAAATTGACACTGCTGCTGGAGGAGGGACTGCAGCTTCTTTCAGAAATAATTTGCATAGGGTAATGGATGAAATGCGTGATTGTGGCTTTGTAGTAATCATATCAACAAAAAGATGCTGCTGTGCTAGGAGCTTTTCTGCAGCTCCTTTCAGAAATAATTCACATAGTGTAATGGATGAAATTCGATGATTCTGGCTTTGTAGTAATCTGATGAAAAAAGAGAAACTACTGTGGAAGGAGATTTCTGCACCTCTTTTCGGAAATAATACACATATGGTAATGAATGAAATGGAATGATTCTGGCTTTGTAGTAATCATATGAACAAAAAGACGCTGCTATGTGAGGAGCTTTTTGCAGGTCCTTTCAAAAATAAATCACATATGCTAATGGATTAAATGCATTGATTCTGGCTTTGTAGGAATCATACAAGCAAGGAGACACTACTGCAGAAGGAACTTTCTGCTACTTCATTCAGAAATTATTCACATAGTGTAGTGGATGATATGCGATGTTCCTAGCTTTGTAGTAACCATAACAAGAAACAGGTGGTGCTGTGAGTGAAGCCTTCTGCATCTTCTTTCAGCAATAATTCACATAGGATAATGTATGAAATACGTTGATTCTGGCTTTGTGGTAATCATACCAACAGAGAGACGCTGCTGTGGGAGGAGCTTTCTGCAACTTCTTTCAGAAATAATTCACATAGCGTGATGAATGAAATGGGATGATTCTAGCTTTGTATTAAATATACGACCATAAAGACACTGATGTAGCAGGAGCTGTATGGAACTCCTTTCAGAAATAATTCGCATAGGGTAATGGGTGAAATGCAATAATTCTTGCTTTGTAGTAATCATACCAATATAGATATGCTGCTGCAGGAGGGGCTTTCTGCAGCTTCTTTCAGAAATAATTCACATATGGTAATGGATCAAATGCAATGATTCTGGCTTTGTAGTAATCATACCAACAAAGAGACACAAATGATGGAGGACCTTTCTGCAGCTTCTACACCTACATCTACATCTACATCTACATCTACATCCATACTCCGCAAGACACCTGACTGTGTGTTTTTGGAGGGTACCCTGAGTACCTCTATCCGTTCTCCCTTCTATTCCAGTCTCGTATTGTTCATTGAAATATGTATTGTCGGTATGCTTCTGTTTTTGCTCTAATCCCTGATTTTGTACTTTTGGTCTCTCTGCGAGGTATATGTAGGAAGTAGCAATATAATGCTTGACTCTTCGGTAAAGGTATGTTCCCGAAACTTTAACAAAAGCCCATACCGAGTACTGAGCGTCTCTCCTGCAGAGTCTTCCACTGGAGATTGTCTATCATCTCCGTAACCCTTTCGAGATTACTAAATCATCCTGTAACGAAATGCGCTGCTCTCCGTTGGATCTTCCCTATCTCTTCTATCAACCCTATCTGGTACGGATCCCACACTGCTGAGCAGTATTAAAGGAGTGGGCGAACAAGCGTACTGTAACCTACTTCCTTTGTTTTCGTATTGCATTTACTTAGGATTCTTCCAACGTATCTCAGTCTGGCATATGCTTTACTGACGATCAACTTTATATGATCATTCCATTTTAAATCACTCCTACTGCGTACTCCCAGATAATTTATGGAATTAACTGCTTCCAGTTGCTGACCTGCTATTTTGTAGATAAATGATAAGGGATCTATCTTTCAGTGAATTCACAGCACATTACACTTGTCTACATTGAGACTGAATTGCCATTTCCTGCACCATGCGTCAATTCGCTGGAGATCCTCCTGCATTTCAGTACAATTTTCCGTTGTTGCAACCTCTCAATACACCACAGCATCATCTGCAAAAAGCCTCAGTTAACTTCCGATGTCATCCACAAGGTCATTTATGTATATTGTGAATAGCAACAGTCCTATGGATGTCTCTATAGGCCTCCTGGCTCAGCAGCTGTTGTCGCTGAGCACCTGAAGGGTAATTTGGAAAATATTTTGAGCAGATTTCTCCACCATGTTATAGTTCATGGTGGAGATTTTAATTTGCCAGATATAGACTGGGAGACTCAAACGTTCATAACGGATGGCAAGGACAAAGAATCCAGTGAATTTTTTTTTAAGTGCTTTATCTGAAAAATACCTTGAGCAGTTAAACAGAGAACCAACTCGTGGCGATAACATATTAGACCTTCTGGTGACAAAAAGACCTGAACTATTTGAAACAGTGAATGCAGAACAGGGAATCAGCAATCATAAAGCAGTTACTGCATCGATGATTTCAGCCATAAATTGAAAAATTAAAAAAGGGAGGAAGATTTTTCTGTTTAGCAAAACTGACAAAAAGCAGATTACAGAGTACCTGACAGCTCAACACAAAAGTTTTGTCTCAAGTACAGATAGTGTTGAGGATCAGTGGACAAGGTCAAAACCATCGTACAATATGCGTTAGATGAGTATGTGCCAAGCAAGATCGTAAGAGATGGAAAAGAGCCACCATGGTACATCAACCGAGTTAGAAAACTGCTGCAGAAGCAAAGGGAACTTCACAACAAACATAAACATATCCAAAGCCTTGCAGACAAACAAAAATTATGCGAAGTGAAATGTAGTGTGAGGAGGGCTATGTGAGAAGCACTTAATGAATTCAAAAGTAATGTTCTATGTACTGACTTGGCAGAAATTTTAAGAAATTTTGGTCTTATGTCAAAGCGATAGGTGGATCAAAACAAAATGTCCTGACACCACAGATGACAAAAGGGTAGATAGCAAAATAGACAACAGAGTGATAGAGAAAAAATTAAAATCACACAAAAGAGGAAAGCCCACTGGACCTGAAGGGATACCAGTTAGATTTTACACAGAGCACGCGATGGAACTTAGCCCCCTTCTTGTAGCAGTGTACCGTAGGTCTCTAGAAGAGCATAGCATTCCAAAGGATTGGAAAACGGCATGGTCTTCCCCATTTTCAAGAAGGGACTTCGAACAGATGTGCAGAACTATAGACCTATATCTCTAATGTTGATTAGTTGTAGAACTTTGGAACACGAATTATGTTAGAGTATAATGAGTTTTCTGGAGACTACAAACCTACTCTGTAGGAATCAGCATTTGTTTTGAAAAAGACGGCCATGTGAAACCCAGCTCTTGCTAATCATCCATAAGACTCAGAGGACCATAGACATTGGTTCACACTTAGATGCCATGTAGCTTCTTTCAGAAACATTTCACATAAAGTAATGGATAAAATGCAATGATTTGGGCTTTGTAGTAACGTTACTAACAAAGAGAAGCAAATGAGAGATTAGCTTTCTGTAGCTCTTCTCAGAAATACTTCACATAGTGTAATGGATGAAATGCGATGAATCTGGCTTTGTAGTAACCATACCAACAAACAGACGCCAATGGGGGATGAGCCTTCTGCAGTTTCTCACAGAAATGCTTCACAAAGGGTAATGCATGGAATGCATTGATTCTGGCTTTGTAGTAACCGGAAGAACAGAGAGAGGCAAATGAGGGAGGAGCTTTCTGTAGCTTCCCTTAAAAAATTTCACATAGGGTAAAGGACCAAATGTGATGATTCTGGCTTTGTAGTCACTTCTCCAATAAAGAGACACCTATGAGGCAAGCGCATTCTGCAGCTCCTCTCAGAAATACTTCACGAAGTGTAATGGATAAAATGCGATGATTCTGACTTTGTAATAACCTTACCAACAACGACACATGTTTGAGGGAGGAGCTTTCTGCAGCTCCTCTCAGAAATAGTTCACATAGGGTAAGGGATGAAATGTGATGATTCTGGCTTTGTAGTAACCATACCAACAAAGAAACAGAAATGAGGGACGAGCTTTCTGTAGCTTCTTTTAAATACCTCACATCAGGTAGTGGATGAAATGTGATGATTCTGTCTGTGTAGTAATCATAGCAACAAACAGATGTAAATGAGGGAGGAGCTTTCTGTAGCTTCTCTTATGTACACCACATCAGGAAATAAATGAAATGTGATGATGCTGTCTGTGTAGTAATCATACAAACAAAAATTGCAAATGAGGGAAGGGCTTTCTGTAGCTTCTCTCAGAATTACTTCACATAAGGTAATGGATGAATTGCGATGATCCTGGCTTTGTAGTAACGTTACCAACAAATGTACACATATGAGGGGAGAGCTTCCTGCAACTTCTCTCTGAAATACTTCACATGGGGTAATAGATGAAATGCGAATATTCTGGCCTCTGCAGTAATCATACCAACAAACAGTCACAAATGAGGGAAAAGCTTTCTTTAGCTTCTTTCAGAAATACTTCACATTGTGTAATGGACACCCCATGAACAATGGACCTTCCCAATCGTGGGGAGGCTTGCGTGTCTCTGTGATACAGATAGCCATACCGTAGGTGCAACCACAACGAAGGGGTATTTGTTGAGAGGCCAGACAAATGTGTGGTTTCTGAAGAGGGGCAGCAGCCTTTTCAGTAGCTGCAAGGGCAACTGTCTGGATGATTGACTGATCTGGCCTTGTAACAATAACCAAAACGGCCTTGGTGTGCTTGTACTGTGAACGGCTGAAAGCAAGGGGAAACTTCCTGAGGGCATGCAGCTTTACTGTATGATTAAATGATGATTGGGTCCTCTTGGGTAAAATATGCGGAGGTAAAATAGTCCCCCATTCGGATCTCCGGACGGGGACTACTCAAGAGGATGTCGTTATCAGGAGAAAGAAAACTGGTGTTTTACGGATCGGAGCATGGAGTGTCAGATCCCTTAATCTAGCAGGTAGGTTAGAAAATTGGTGAAGTTCCGTGGCAGGAGGAACAAGACTTTTGGTCAGGTGACTACAGGGCTATAAACACAAAATCAAATAGAGGTAATGCAGGAGTAGGTTTAATAATGAGTAGGAAAATATAAATGTGGGTAAGCTACTACAAACTGCATAGTGATAGCATTATTGTGGCCAAGATAGATACGAATCCGACACCTACTACAGTAGTACAAGTTTATAGGCCAACTAGCTCTGCAGATGATGACTAAATTGAAGAAATGTATGATGAGATAAAAGAAATTATTCAGATAGTGAAGAGAGGTGAAAATTTAATAGTCATGGGTGACTGGAATTCGAGTGTAGGAAAAGGGAGAGAACGAAACATAGTAGGTGGATATGGATTGGGGCTAAGAAATGAAAGAGGAAGCCGCTTGGTAGAATTTTGCACAGACTTCAACTTAATCATAGCTAACACTTGGTTTAAGAATCATGAAAGAAGGTTGTATACATGGAAGAACCCTGGAGATACTAAAAGGTATCAGATAGATTATATAATGGTAAGACAGAGATTTAGGAATCAAGTTTTAAATTGTAAGACATTTCCAGGGGCAGAGGTGGACTCTGACCACAATCTATTGGTTATGACCTGTAGATTAAAACTGAAGAAACTGCAACAAGGTGCGAATTTATGGAGATGGGACCTGGATAAACTGAAAGAACCAGAGGTTGTACAGAGTTTCAAGGAGAGCATAAGGGAACAATTGACAGGAGTGGGGGAAAGAAATACAGTAGAAGAAGAATGGCTAGCTTTGAGAGATTAAGTAGTGAAGGCAGCAGAGGATCAAGTAGGTAAAAATACGAGGGCTGCTAGAAATCCTTGTGTGACAGAAGAAATATTGAATTTAATTGATGAAAGGAGAAAATATAAAAATGCAATAACTGAAGCAGGCAAAAAGGAAATCAAACGTCTCAACAATCAGATCGACAGGAAGTACAAAATGGCTAAGCAGGGATGGCTAGAGGACAAATGTAAGAATGTAGAAGCTTATCTCACTAGGGGTAAGATAGATATTGCCTACAGGAAAATTAAAGAGACTTTTGGAGATAAGAGAACGACTTGTATGAACATCAAGAGCTCAGATGGAAACCCAGTTCTAAGCAAAGAAGGGAAAGCAGAAAGGCAGAATGAGTATATAGAGGGTCTATACAAGGGTGATGCAATTGAGGACAATATTATGGAAAAGGAAGAGGATGTAGATGAAGATGAAATGGGAGATACGATACTGCGTGAAGAGTTTGACAGAGCACTGAAAGACCTGAGTTGAAACAAGGCCCCCAGAGTAGACAACATTCCATTTGAACTACTGACAGACTTGGGAGAGCCAGTCCTGACAAAACTCTTACCATCTGGTGAGCAAGATGTATGAAACAGGCGAAATACCCTCAGACTTCAAGAAGAATATAATAATTCCAATCCCAAAGAAACCAGGTGCTGACAGATGTGAAAATTACCGAACAATCACTTTAATAAGCGACAGTGGCAAAATACTAACACGATTTCTTTACAGACGAATGGAAAAACTAGTAGAAGCTGACCCCAGGGATGATCAGTTTGGATTCTGTAGAAATACTGGAACACATGAGGCAATACTGACCTTACGACTTATCTTAGAAGAAAGATTAAGGAAAGGCAAACCTATGTTTCTCGCATTTGTAGACTTAGAGAAAGCTTTTGACAATGTTGATTGGAATACTCTCTTTCAAATTCTAAAGGTGGCAGGGGTAAAATACAGGGAGCGAAAGGTTATTTGCGATTTGTACAGAAACCAGATGGCAGTCATAAGAGTCGAGGGGCATAAAAGGGAAGCAGTGGTTGGGAAGGGAGTGAGACAGGGTTGTAGCCTCTAACTGATGTTATTCAATCTGTATATTAAGCAGGCAGTAAAGGAAACAAAATAAAAATTCTGAGTAGGTATTAAAATCCATGAGGAAGAAATAAAAACTTTGAGGTTTGCCGATGACATTGTAATTCTGTCAGAGACAGCAAAGGACTTGGAAGAGCAGTTGAATAGAATGGAGAGTGTCTTGAAAGGAGTATATAAGATGAACATCAACAAAAGCAAAATGAGGATGAGCGAATGTACTCGAATTAAGTTGGGTGATGCTGAGGCAATTAGATTAGGAAATGAGACACTTAAAGTAGTAAATGAGTTTTGCTATTTGGGAAGCAAAATAACTGATGATGGTCAAAGTAGAGAGGATATAATATGTAGACTGGCAATGGTAAGGAAGGCATTTCTGAAGAAGATAAATTTGTTAACATCGAGTATAGATTTAAGTGACAGGAAGTCATTTCTGAAAGTATTTGTATGGAGTGCAGCTATGTATGGAAGTCAAACATGGACGATAACTAGTTTGAACAAGAAGAGGATGCAAGATTTCTAAATGTGGTGCTAAAGAAGAATGCTGAAGATTAGATATGTAGATCATATAACTAATGAAGAGGTATTGAATAGATCTGGGGAGAAGAAAAGTTTGTGGCACAACTTGACCAGAAGAAGGAATCGGTTGGTAGGACATGTTCTGAGGCATCAAGAGATCGCCAATTTAGTATTGGAGGCCAGTGTGGAGGGTAAAAATCGTAGAGGGAGGCCAAGAGATAAATACACCAAGCAGACTCAGAAGGATGTAGGTTGCAGTAGGTACTGGGAGATGAAGAAGCTTGCACATGATAGAGTAGCAGGGAGAGGTACATCAAACCAGTCTCAGGACGGAAGACCACAACAACAACCACAACAACAACAGTGTAATGGACGAAATGCGATGATTCTGACTTTGTAATAACCTTACCAACAAAGATATGCCTATGAGGGAGGAGCTTACTGCAACATCTTTCAGAAATACTTCACATAGGGTAATGGAGGAAATGCGATGATTCTGGCTTTGTAGTAACCATACCAACAGAGAGAAGCAAATGAGTGAAAAGCTTTCTTCAGCTTCTCTCAGAAATACTGCATATAGGGTAAAGGGTGAAGTGCGATGATTCTGGCTTCATAGTAACCATACCAACAAAGACATGCAAAGGAGGGAGGAACTTTCTGTAGCTTCTCTCAGAAATATTTCACATAGGGTAATGCATGAAACGTGATGATTCTGTCTGTATAGTAATCATACCAACAATGAGACGCAAATGCGGGAAGAGCTTTCTGTAGCTTCTCTTTTATACATCACATCAGCTAATGGATGAAATATGATGATTCAGGTTTTGTAGCAAAGTTATCAACAAATAGACACCCATGAGGGAGGAGCTCACTGCAGCTTCTCTCTGAAATTCTTCCCATAGTGTAATGGATGAAATGCGATGATTCTGGCTTTGTAGTAACGTTATCAACATAGAGACGCCTCTGAGCGAGGGGCTTTCTAAAGCTCTTCTCAGAAATACATCACATACAGTAATGGATAAAATATGATGATTCTGGCTTTCTAGTAACCAATCAAAGAAACGGATATGAGGGAAGAGTTTTCTGTAGCTTCTCTGATAAACTTCATATCAGGTTATGGATGAAATGTGATCATTCTATCTGCATAGTAATCATACCAACAAACAGACGCCTATGAGGGGGCAGCTTTCTCCAGCTTCTCTTTGAAATACTTCACATAGTATAATGGATGAAATGTGATGATTCGCACTCTGTAGTAAACCTTCCAACAAAGAGACACAAATGAACATGGAGCTGTCTGTAGCTTCTCTCAGAAATGCTTCACATAGGGTATGGATGAAATACGATGATTCTGGCTATGTAGGAACCCTAACAACAGATAGATGCCTATGAGGGAGGAGCTTTCTGCAGCTTCCCTCTGAAATACTTAACATAGGGTAATGGATGAAAATGATTATTCTGGCTTTGTAGTAAGCATACCAACAAAGAGACACAAATGAGGGAGGAGCCTTCTGCGGCTCTTCTCATAAATACTTCACATCAGGTAAAAGATGAAAAGCCATGATTGGGTCTGTGTACTAATCATACCAACAAACAGATACAAGAGAGGGAGGAGCTTTCCGCAACATCTCTCAGATATACTTCAAATAGGGTAATAGATGGAATGCGAATATTCTGGCTTTGTACTAACCATACCAACAAAGAGACGCAACTGAGGGAGGAGCTTTCTGTAGCTTCGATCTGAAATACACCACATAGGGTAAAAAATGAAATCCGATGATTTTGGCTTTGTAATAACCATACCAACAAAGTAATGCAAATGAGGGAGGAGCTTTCTGTAGCTATACTCAGAAATACACTCCTGGAAATTGAAATAAGAACACCGTGAATTCATTGTCCCAGGAAGGGGAAACTTTATTGACACATTCCTGGGATCAGATATATCACATGATCACACTGACAGAACAACAGGCACATAGACACAGGCAACAGAGCATGCACAATGTCGGCACTAGTACAGTGTATATCTACCTTTCGCAGCAATGCACGCTGCTATTCTCCCATGGAGACGATCGTAGAGATGCTGGATGTAGTCCTGTGGAACGGCTTGCCATGCCATTTCCACCTGGCGCCTCAGTTGGACCAGCATTCGTGCTGGACGTGCAGACCGCGCGAGTCGACGCTTCATCCAGTCCCAAACATGCTAAATGGGGGACAGATCCGGAGATCTTGCTGGCCAGGGTAGTTGAATTACACCTTCTAGAGCACGTTGGGTGGCACGGGATACATGCGGACGTGCATTGTCCTGTTGGAACAGCAAGTTCCCTTGCCGGTCTAGGAATGGTAGAACGATGGGTTCGATTACGGTTTGGATGTACCGTGCACTATTCAGTGTCCCCTCGACGATCACCAGAGGTGTACGGCCAGTGTAGGAGATCGCTACCCACACCATGATGCCGGGTGTTGGCCCTGTGTGCCTCGGTCGTATGCAGTCCTGATTGTGGCGCTCACCTGCACGGCGCCAAACACGCATACGACCATCATTGGCACCAAGTCATAAGCGACTCTCATCGCTGAAGACGACACGTCTCCATTCGTCCCTCCATTCACGCCTGTCGCGACATCACTGGAGGCGGGCTGCACGATGTTGGGGCGTGAGCGGAAGACGGCCTAACGGTGTGGGGGACCGTAGCCCAGCTTCATGGAGACGGTTTCGAATGGTCCTCGCCGATACCCCAGGAGCAACAGTGTCCCTAATTTGCTGGGAAGTGGCGGTGCGGTCCCCTACGGCACTGCGTAGGATCGTACGGACTTGGCGTGCATCCGTGCGACGCTGCGGTCCGGTCCCAGGTCGACGGGCACGTGCACCTTCCGCCGACCACTGGCGACAACATCGATGTACTGTGGAGACCTCACGCCCCACGTGTTGAGCAATTCGGCGGTACGTCCACCCGGTCCCCCGCATGCCCCCTATACGCCCTCGCTCAAAGTCCGTCAACTGCACATACGGTTCACGTCCACGCTGTCGCGGCATGCTACCAGTGTTAAAGACTGCGATGGAGCTCCGTATGCCACGGCAAACTGGCTGACACTGACGGCGGCGGTGCACAAATGCTGCGCAGCTAGCGCCATTCGACGGCCAACACCGCGGTTGCTGGTGTGTCCGCTGTGCCGTGCGTGTGATCGTTGCTTGTACAGCCGTCTCGCAGTGTCCGGAGCAAGTATGGTGGGTCTGACACACCGGTGTCAATGTGTTCTTTTTTCCATTTCCAGGAGTGTACTTCACATAGGGTAATAGGTGAAATGCGATGATTCTGGCTTTATAGTAAACATACTAACAATCAAACGCAAATGAGGGAGGAGCTTTCTGAAGCTTCCATCAGAAATACTTCACACCAGGTAATGGATGAAGTGTAATGATAGTGTCTGTGTACTAATCATACCAACTAACAGATGCAAGTGAGGGAGGAGCATTCTGTAGCGTCCCTCAGAACTACTTCACATTAGGAAATGGATGAAATGTAATGATTGTGTCTGTTTAATCAAACCAACAAACAGATGCAAGTGAGGGAGGAGCTTTCATCAGCTTCTCTCTGAAATACTTCACATATGCTAATGGATGAAATGATATTATTTAGGCTTTGTAGTAACCATACCAACAAAGAGACGTAAACAAGGGAGGAGTGGGAGGAGCGTCCTGCAGCTTCTCTCAGAAATACTTCACATAGAGTTATAGATTAAATGCGAGGGTCTGACTCTGTAGTAACCATACCAACAAACAAACACAAATGAGGGTGGAGCTTTCTGTAGCCTCCTTCAGAAATACTTCACATCAGGTAATGGATGAAATGTAATGATTGTGTCTGTGTACTAATCATACCAACAAACAGATGCAAGTGAGGGAGGAGCTTTCTGCAGCTTCTCTCTGAAATACATCAAATAGGGTAATAGATGAAATGCAATGATTCTGGCTTAGTAGTAAACTTACCAACAAATGCACGCCAATGAGGGAGGAGCTTTCTGTAGCCTCCCTCAGAAATACACCATATCAGGTAATGGATGAAATGTAATGATTGTATCTGTGTACTAATCATACCAACAAACATATGCAAGTGAGGGAGGAACTTTCTGCAGCTTCTCTCTGAGATACTTCACATAGGATAAAAATGAAATGCGATGATTCTGGCTTTGTAGTAACCATTCAACAAACAAACTCAAATGGGGGATGAGTTTGCTGTAGCTTCCCTCAGAAATACTACACATCAGGTTATGGATGAGATGTAATGATTGTGTCTGTGTACTAATCATACAAAAAAAATGCAAGTGAGGGAGGAGCTTTCTGCAGCTTCTATCAGAAATACTTCACATAGGGTAATAGATGAAATGGGATGATTCTGGGTTTGTAGTAACCATACAAACAGAAAAACACATATGAGGGATGAGCTTTCTCTAGCTACCCTCAGAAATAGTTCACATTAGGTAATTGATGAAAGGTATTGAATGAGTCTGAGAACTAATCTTACCAACAATCAGATACAAGTGATGGAGGAGCGATCTGCAGCTTCCCGACAAAAAACTTCACATAGAGTATTAGATAAAATGTGGTTATTCTGGCTTTGAAGTAACCATACCAGCAAACAAATGCAAATGAGGGAGGAGCTTTCTCCAGCTTCCCTCAGAAATATTTCACATCAGGTAATGGATGAAATCTAATGATTGTAACTGTGTATTAATCTTACCAAGAAACAGATGCAAGTGAGGGAGGAGTGTTCTGCAGCTTCTCTCAGAAGTACTTCACATAGTGTAGTGGAAGAAATGTAAAGATTCTGGCTTTGTAATAACGATAACAACAAAGTGACGCAAATGGGGGAGTAGCTTTCGGTGGCTTCTCTCTTAAATACTTCACATTAGCAATGGATGAAATGTAATGATTGTGTCTGTGTACTAATCATACCACAAAGCAGAAGCAGGTGAGTGATTAGCTTTCTGCAGATTCTCTCATAAATACTTCGCATAGGGTAATGAATGAAATTTAATGATTCTGGGTTTGTAGTAACCATACCAACAAACAAACACAAATGAGGGATGAGCTTTCTGTAGCTTCCCTCAGAAATACTTCACATCAGGTAATGGATGAAATGTAATGATTGTGTCTGTGTAGTTATCATACCAACAAACAGATGCAAGTGAAGGAGGAGTTTTCTGTACCTTTTCTATGAAAAACATCACACACGGTAATGGATGAAATGCAATGATTATGGCTTTGTAGTGACCATACCAACAATCAAAAGCAAATGAGCTGGGAGAATCCTGCATCCTCTGTCTGAAATACATCACAAAGGGTAATGGATGAAATGCAATTATTGTGGCTTTGTAGTAACCATACCAACAATCAAACCAAAATGAGGTGGGAGCTTTCTGTACCTTTTCTCAGCAATACTTCACATAGGGTAATAAATGAAATGCGAGGATTCCGGCTTTGTAGTAACCATACCAACAAAAAAACACAAATGATGGTGGTGCTTTCTGTAGCTTCACTCAGAAATACATCACATACGGTAATAGATGAAATTCAATGATCCTAGCATTGTAGTATCCTTACCAACAAACAAACACAAATGAAGTAGGAGCTTTTGTAGCTTCCATCAGAAATAATTCACATCGGGTAATGAATGAAATGTAATGATTGTGTCTGTGTACTAATCATACCAACAAACATATGCAAGTGAGGGAGGAACTTTCTGCAGCTTCTCACTGAGATACTTCACATAGGGTAAAAATGAAATGCGATGATTCTGGATTTGACAAACTGCTTATTTGCTTCTGTCTCGGGTTCTTCGGCCGACGTTCGTGTGATGATTTTGCTGACGTTTCGCCAGCACGAGTGGCTGGCATTGTCAAAGCTTCACCCTCCATTGCTGGAGGTGAACTGGAGCCGGGCTCGCGGCCGCAGACTATATGTACCTTGCGCGCCAACGTCCGAGGGCTTCTCCGCGGTCATTTCCGCGGTCATTTCCGGTGCGTTTCTCCTCTTGCTACCTGCTACGGTCGTTCTCTGCAGTACGGGAAGCCAGGAGCCGTTTACCTTAAGGCTTTCTTCTTTCTTGTTGAAGCTGTTCCCGTGTTTGTGTATTTCTACAGCTTCTCTGTACAAGCGGGTGTGATAGTGCTTCTCTACAGCCAGAACTTCCGTGTCGGTGAATTTTATTACATGTACCTGGTCGGTCTCACTCAGTGCGTGTTCTGCCACGGCCGATTTTTCCACCTGTCCCAACCTGCAATGTCGCTTATGTTCTTTGATCCTGGTGTTGATTGATCTTCCAGTCATTCCGACATAAACTTTCCCGCATGTGCATGGTAAGCGGTATATTCCTGACATTGCAAGTGGGTCCCTTTTATCCTTTGCCGATCTAAGACATTCTTTGATCTTCCTTGTCGGTTTGAAAATTGTCTTTACGCCGTGCTTGTGTAATATACGGCCGATTCTGTCCGTCACTCTGGGAATGTATGGCAGAAAGGCCGTACCCGACATTTCTTTTTCTGGTTTCTTACTTCGCCGGTGGTTTGGCTCTGTTACACTTCTAATATCATTTGTGGAGTACCCATTGCTCCTCAGAACACTTTCCAGGTGTTGCATTTCGCGTTTAAGGTGCTGCGGCTCACATATTCGTGCTGCTCGCGTTACGAGCGTCTGAATCATGCCTCTTTTCTGGCTCGGGTGGTGGTTTGACAGTTTGTGCAGATATCGGTCCGTGTGCGTCGGTTTTCGGTACACGCTATGTCCCAGGTTTTGGCCATCCCTTGTGACCAGCACATCTAGAAATGGTAGTTTTTTGTCCTTTTCCACTTCCATGGTAAATTTTATGTTGGCGTGGAGGTTGTTCAAGTGTCTTAGGAAGTCACCGAGCTGTTCTTCACCATGGCTCCACACGACGAAAGTATCATCGACGTACCTGTACCACACCTTAGGTTTACAAGTCGCCGAGTCCAGTGCCTGTGCTTCGAAATGTTCCATGAAGAAGTTGGCCACCACTGGACTAAGAGGACTACCCATGGCAACGCCTTCCAGCTGTTCGTAGAAATTGCCATTCCACGTGAAATAGCTCGTGGTGAGACAGGCATGGAAGAGCTTCATGATGTCTTGCGGGAAAATGGAACCGATGTGCTCCAGAGCGTCACTGAGTGGCACTTTCGTAAACAAAGAAACAATATCAAAGCTGACCAGGATGTCGTTTGGTGCAAGTTTTAGTTTCTTCAGCTTCTCGATGAAATGTCCTGAGTCCTTTACGTACGTGTCGGTCTTCCCCACGTGCGGCTGGAGCAGAGAGGCCAAGTGTTTTGCCAGTTTATATGTCGGTGAGCCAGGAGCGCTAACAATCGGTCTTAATGGAACGTTGTTCTTATGGATCTTAGGTAATCCATACAGGCGAGGTGGTAGGGCTTCTGTGTTGCGCAGGTATCTCTGTATGTCCTCCGGAACAGAAGATGCCTTGATTAACCGATTCGTATTCCGTGTGATACGCTGCGTCGGATCTGCGCTTAGTTTTCGGTACGTCGTCGGATCTAATAGGTCTCGGATCTTTTGTTCATAATCTTCGGTCTTCATTACGACGGTCGCATTCCCCTTATCGGCAGGCATTACCAATATACTCTTGTCAGCGTTAAGATTCTTAATAGCTTGTACTTCTTCTTTCTTCAGATTGCATGCTGTAGGTTTAGCTCGGCGCAGTATCCAGGCTGTTTCAGTGCGTATTTCCTCTGCCCTTTCACAAGGAAGGGTCCGAATGGCCGCTTCGGTGTTAGCAATGATGTCCTCCACAGGTATAGTTCTTGGGATGACAGCGAAATTCCCTCCTTTTTGAAGAACGGATACTTCCTCTTCGGTCAATTGTCGTTCAGTGAGGTTGACCACCGTGCGTGACTTGTCGGGAATCGCCTTGTCAGTCTTCTTCCGGAATCCTTCAAACTTTTTCTTCTGTCGCTCTGTGCAGCGCTCGAGTTCATTCTCCATGCTCCTGTAAGTGATGCTGTCGATCTTGTCCCAGTCGTCTCGATGCATTCTGCTACTTAGTTGGTAGAACATGTCCAAAAGTTCCTGATCCGTTTTTGCCAAGTTTCTCCGTATTGTGTGAATTCGCTCACGAAGAAAAGCTCGTTCCATTCTGTTGTAGATACGATGAGCTTGGGCGGTGGTGAATAGGCGCTTACATTTCAAGAACTTCGGTGTAGCATCTTCATCTCTGCACCGCGAAAGGAAGGCGAGAGAGGACATCAATCGCGCTTTCTTCTTCCGTTGTTGGTCAAGGCGTCGGTACAATCTGCAAATTTCCTCCCCGTAGAGGCGCAATACAAAATTGTTAAGACTTTCGTGGCCACTTGTTGACAAACTGCTTATTTGCTTCTGTCTCGGGTTCTTCGGCCGACGTTCGTGTGATGATTTTGCTGACGTTTCGCCAGCACGAGTGGCTGGCATTGTCAAAGCTTCACCCTCCATTGCCGGAGGTGAACTGGAGCCGGGCTCGCGGCCGCAGACTATATGTACCTTGCGCGCCAACGTCCGAGGGCTTCTCCGCGGTCATTTCCGCGGTCATTTCCGGTGCGTTTCTCCTCTTGCTACCTGCTACGGTCGTTCTCTGCAGTACGGGAAGCCAGGAGCCGTTTACCTTAAGGCTTTCTTCTTTCTTGTTGAAGCTGTTCCCGTGTTTGTGTATTTCTACAGCTTCTCTGTACAAGCGGGTGTGATAGTGCTTCTCTACAGCCAGAACTTCCGTGTCGGTGAATTTTATTACATGTACCTGGTCGGTCTCACTCAGTGCGTGTTCTGCCACGGCCGATTTTTCCACCTGTCCCAACCTGCAATGTCGCTTATGTTCTTTGATCCTGGTGTTGATTGATCTTCCAGTCATTCCGACATAAACTTTCCCGCATGTGCATGGTAAGCGGTATATTCCTGACATTGCAAGTGGGTCCCTTTTATCCTTTGCCGATCTAAGACATTCTTTGATCTTCCTTGTCGGTTTGAAAATTGTCTTTACGCCGTGCTTGTGTAATATACGGCCGATTCTGTCCGTCACTCTGGGAATGTATGGCAGAAAGGCCGTACCCGACATTTCTTTTTCTGGTTTCTTACTTCGCCGGTGGTTTGGCTCTGTTACACTTCTAATATCATTTGTGGAGTACCCATTGCTCCTCAGAACACTTTCCAGGTGTTGCATTTCGCGTTTAAGGTGCTGCGGCTCACATATTCGTGCTGCTCGCGTTACGAGCGTCTGAATCATGCCTCTTTTCTGGCTCGGGTGGTGGTTTGACAGTTTGTGCAGATATCGGTCCGTGTGCGTCGGTTTTCGGTACACGCTATGTCCCAGGTTTTGGCCATCCCTTGTGACCAGCACATCTAGAAATGGTAGTTTTTTGTCCTTTTCCACTTCCATGGTAAATTTTATGTTGGCGTGGAGGTTGTTCAAGTGTCTTAGGAAGTCACCGAGCTGTTCTTCACCATGGCTCCACACGACGAAAGTATCATCGACGTACCTGTACCACACCTTAGGTTTACAAGTCGCCGAGTCCAGTGCCTGTGCTTCGAAATGTTCCATGAAGAAGTTGGCCACCACTGGACTAAGAGGACTACCCATGGCAACGCCTTCCAGCTGTTCGTAGAAATTGCCATTTCACGTGAAATAGCTCGTGGTGAGACAGGCATGGAAGAGCTTCATGATGTCTTGCGGGAAAATGGAACCGATGTGCTCCAGAGCGTCACTGAGTGGCACTTTCGTAAACAAAGAAACAATATCAAAGCTGACCAGGATGTCGTTTGGTGCAAGTTTTAGTTTCTTCAGCTTCTCGATGAAATGTCCTGAGTCCTTTACGTACGTGTCGGTCTTCCCCACGTGCGGCTGGAGCAGAGAGGCCAAGTGTTTTGCCAGTTTATATGTCGGTGAGCCAGGAGCGCTAACAATCGGTCTTAATGGAACGTTGTTCTTATGGATCTTAGGTAATCCATACAGGCGAGGTGGTAGGGCTTCTGTGTTGCGCAGGTATCTCTGTATGTCCTCCGGAATAGAAGATGCCTTGATTAACCGATTCGTATTCCGTGTGATACGCTGCGTCGGATCTGTGCTTAGTTTTCGGTACGTCGTCGGATCTAATAGGTCTCGGATCTTTTGTTCATAATCTTCGGTCTTCATTACGACGGTCGCATTCCCGTTATCGGCAGGCAGTACCAATATACTCTTGTCAGCGTTAAGATTCTTAATAGCTTGTACTTCTTCTTTCTTCAGATTGCATGCTGGTGGTTTAGCTCGGCGCAGTATCCTGGCTGTTTCAGTGCGTATTTCCTCTGCCCTTTCACAAGGAAGGGTCCGAATGGCCGCTTCGGTGTTAGCAATGATGTCCTCCACAGGTATAGTTCTTGGGATGACAGCGAAATTCCCTCCTTTTTGAAGGGACCCACTTGCATTGTCAGGAATATACCGCTTACCATGCGCATGCGGGAAAGTTTATGTCGGAATGACTGGAAGATCAATCAACACCAGGATCAAAGAACATAAGCGACATTGCAGGTTGGGACAGGTGGAAAAATCGGCCGTGGCAGAACACGCACTGAGTGAGACCGACCAGGTACATGTAATAAAATTCACCGACACGGAAGTTCTGGCTGTAGAGAAGCACTATCACACCCGCTTGTACAGAGAAGCTGTAGAAATACACAAACACGGGAACAGCTTCAACAAGAAAGAAGAAAGCCTTAAGGTAAACGGCTCCTGGCTTCCCGTACTGCAGAGAACGACCGTAGCAGGTAGCAAGAGGAGAAACGCACCGGAAATGACCGCGGAAATGACCGCGGAGAAGCCCTCGGACGTTGGCGCGCAAGGTACATATAGTCTGCGGCCGCGAGCCCGGCTCCAGTTCACCTCCGGCAATGGAGGGTGAAGCTTTGACAATGCCAGCCACTCGTGCTGGCGAAACGTCAGCAAAATCATCACACGAACGTCGGCCGAAGAACCCGAGACAGAAGCAAATAAGCAGTTTGTCAACAAGTGGCCACGAAAGTCTTAACAATTTTGTATTGCGCCTCTACGGGGAGGAAATTTGCAGATTGTACCGACGCCTTGACCAACAACGGAAGAAGAAAGTGCGATTGATGTCCTCTCTCGCCTTCCTTTCGCGGTGCAGAGATGAAGATGCTACACCGAAGTTCTTGAAATGTAAGCGCCTATTCACCACTGCCCAAGCTCATCGTATCTACAACAGAATGGAACGAGCTTTTCTTCGTGAGCGAATTCACACAATACGGAGAAACTTGGCAAAAACGGATCAGGAACTTTTGGACATGTTCTACCAACTAAGTAGCAGAATGCATCGAGACGACTGGGACAAGATCGACAGCATCACTTACAGGAGCATGGAGAATGAACTCGAGCGCTGCACAGAGCGACAGAAGAAAAAGTTTGAAGGATTCCGGAAGAAGACTGACAAGGCGATTCCCGACAAGTCACGCACGGTGGTCAACCTCACTGAACGACAATTGACCGAAGAGGAAGTATCCGTTCTTCAAAAAGGAGGGAATTTCGCTGTCATCCCAAGAACTATACCTGTGGAGGACATCATTGCTAACACCGAAGCGGCCATTCGGACCCTTCCTTGTGAAAGGGCAGAGGAAATACGCACTGAAACAGCCAGGATACTGCGCCGAGCTAAACCACCAGCATGCAATCTGAAGAAAGAAGAAGTACAAGCTATTAAGAATCTTAACGCTGACAAGAGTATATTGGTACTGCCTGCCGATAAGGGGAATGCGACCGTCGTAATGAAGACCGAAGATTATGAACAAAAGATCCGAGACCTATTAGATCCGACGACGTACCGAAAACTAAGCGCAGATCCGACGCAGCGTATCACACGGAATACGAATCGGTTAATCAAGGCATCTTCTGTTCCGGAGGACATACAGAGATACCTGCGCAACACAGAAGCCCTACCACCTCGCCTGTATGGATTACCTAAGATCCATAAGAACAACGTTCCATTAAGACCGATTGTTAGCGCTCCTGGCTCACCGACATATAAACTGGCAAAACACTTGGCCTCTCTGCTCCAGCCGCACGTGGGGAAGACCGACACGTACGTAAAGGACTCAGGACATTTCATCGAGAAGCTGAAGAAACTAAAACTTGCACCAAACGACATCCTGGTCAGCTTTGATATTGTTTCTTTGTTTACGAAAGTGCCACTCAGTGACGCTCTGGAGCACATCGGTTCCATTTTCCCGCAAGACATCATGAAGCTCTTCCATGCCTGTCTCACCACGAGCTATTTCACGTGGAATGGCAATTTCTACGAACAGCTGGAAGGCGTTGCCATGGGTAGTCCTCTTAGTCCAGTGGTGGCCAACTTCTTCATGGAACATTTCGAAGCACAGGCACTGGACTCGGCGACTTGTAAACCTAAGGTGTGGTACAGGTACGTCGATGATACTTTCGTCGTGTGGAGCCATGGTGAAGAACAGCTCGGTGACTTCCTAAGACACTTGAACAACCTCCACGCCAACATAAAATTTACCATGGAAGTGGAAAAGGACAAAAAACTACCATTTCTAGATGTGCTGGTCACAAGGGATGGCCAAAACCTGGGACATAGCGTGTACCGAAAACCGACGCACACGGACCGATATCTGCACAAACTGTCAAACCACCACCCGAGCCAGAAAAGAGGCATGATTCAGACGCTCGTAACGCGAGCAGCACGAATATGTGAGCCGCAGCACCTTAAACGCGAAATGCAACACCTGGAAAGTGTTCTGAGGAGCAATGGGTACTCCACAAATGATATTAGAAGTGTAACAGAGCCAAACCACCGGCGAAGTAAGAAACCAGAAAAAGAAATGTCGGGTACGGTCTTTCTGCCATACATTCCCAGAGTGACGGACAGAATCGGCCGTATATTACACAAGCACGGCGTAAAGACAATTTTCAAACCGACAAGGAAGATCAAAGAATGTCTTAGATCGGCAAACGATAAAAGGGACCCACTTGCAATGTCAGGAATATACCGCTTACCATGCACATGCGGGAAAGATTATGTCGGAATGACTGGAAGATCAATCAACACCAGGATCAAAGAACATAAGCGACATTGCAGGTTGGGACAGGTGGAAAAATCGGCCGTGGCAGAACACGCACTGAGTGAGACCGACCAGGTACATGTAATAAAATTCACCGACACGGAAGTTCTTGCTGTAGAGAAGCACTATCACACCCGCTTGTACAGAGAAGCTGTAGAAATACACAAACACGGGAACAGCTTCAACAAGAAAGAAGAAAGCCTTAAGGTAAACGGCTCCTGGCTTTCCGTACTGCAGAGAACGACCGTAGCAGGTAGCAAGAGGAGAAACGCACCGGAAATGACCGCGGAAATGACCGCGGAGAAGCCCTCGGACGTTGGCGCGCAAGGTACATATAGTCTGCGGCCGCGAGCCAGGCTCCAGTTCACCTCCGGCAATGGAGGGTGAAGCTTTGACAATGCCAGCCACTCGTGCTGACGAAACGTCAGCAAAATCATCACACGAACGTCGGCCGAAGAACCCGAGACAGAAGCAAATAAGCAGTTTGTCAACAAGTGGCCACGAAAGTCTTAACAATTTTGGATTCTGGATTTGTAGTAACCATACCAACAAACACACACAAATGAGGGAGGAGCTTTCTGTAGCTTCCCTCACAAATACTTTACATCAGGTAATGGATTAAATGTAATAATTGTGTCTGTGTCCTAATCATACCAACAACAGATGCAAGTGAGGGTGGATCTTTCTGTAGCTTCTCTCAGAAATACATCACATAGGGTAATAGATGAAATGCGATGATTCTGGGCTTATAGTATCCATACCAACAAACAAACACAAGTGCTGGTGGAGCTTTCTGTAGCATCCCACAGAAATATTTCACATCAGGTAAGGGATGAAATGTAACCACAGTGTCTGTATAGTAATCTTACCAACAAACAGATGCAAGTGAGGGAGGAGCGTTCTGCAGCTTTTCTCAGAAATACTTCACATAGGGTTGTAGATGAAATGCTATGTTTCTGGCATGGTAGTAACCATACCAACAAACAAAATCCAGATGAGGGGGGAGCTTTCTGTAGCTTATCTCAGAAATACTTCACATTAGGTAATGAATGAAATGTAATGATTGTGTCTGTGTACCAATGATACCAACAAACAGATGCAAGTGAGGGATGAGCTTTCTGCAGCTTCTCTCTGAAATACATCAAATAGGGTAATAGATGAAATGCAATGATTCTGGCTTAGTAGTAATCTTACCAACAAATGCACGTCATAGAGGGAGGAGCTTTCTGTAGGTTCCCTCAAAAATACACCATATCAGGTAATGGATGAAATGTAATGATTGTGTCTGTGTACCAATCATACAAACAAACAGATGCAAGTGAGGGAGGCGCTTTGTGTAGCTTCCCTCAGAAATACTTCACATCAGGAAATGGATGAAATGTAATGATTGTGTCTGTTTAATCAAGCCAACAAACAGATGCAAGTGAGGGAGGAGCTTTCAGCATCTTCTCTCTGAAATACATCACATAGGGTAATAATTGAAATGCGATGATTCTGGCTTTGTAGTAACAATGCCAACAAACAAATGCAAATAAGTTGGGAGCTTTCTGTAGCTTACGGCAGAAATACTTCACATCAGGTAATGGATGAAATGTAATGATTGTGTCTGTTTAATCAAACCAACAAACAGATGCAAGTGAGGGAGGAGCTTTCAGCATCTTCTCTCTGAAATACATCACATTGGGTAATAGTTGAAATGCAATGATTCTGGATTTGAAGTAACCATGCCAACAAACAAATGCAAATGAGGGGGGAGCTTTCTGTAGCTTACCTCAGAAATACATCACATCAGGTAATGGAAGAAATTTAATGATTGTGTCTGTGTATCAATCATACCAACAAACAAATGCAAGTGAAGGAGGAGTTTTCTGTACCTTTTCTCTGAAATACATCACAGAGGATAATGGATGAATGGAGGAGTTTTTTGTAGCTTCTGTCAGAAATAATTCACATCAGGTATTGGATGAAATGTAAAGATTGTGTCTGTGTACTAATCATACCAGCAAACAGATGCAAGTGAGGGAGGAGCTTTTTCCAGCTTCTGTCAGAAATACTTGACATAGGGTAGTAGATGAAATGTAGATTTTACGAACAAACAGATGCAAGAGAGGGAGGATCGTTGTACAGCTTGTCTCAGAAATACTTCACATAGGGTAGTACCTGAAATTCGATGTTTCTGTCTTTGTAGCAACCATACCAAAAAACAAATCCAAATGTTGGGGGAGCTTACTGTAGCTTCTCTCAGAAATACTTCACATAAGCTAATGAATGAAATGTAATGATTGTGTCTGTGTACTAATCATACCAACAAACAGATTCAAGTTAGGGTGTAGCTTTCTGCAGCACCTGTCTTAAATACATCACATTGGGTAAAATATGAAATACGATGACCCTTGCTTTCTAGTAACCATACCAAAAAAAAAAAAAAAAACGCAAATGTGGTAGTAAGCTTTCTGTAGCTTTTCTCAAAAATATTTCTCAGAAGTCCAATAGATGAAATGCGTTGATTCTGGCTTTGTAGTAACCATTCCAACAAACAAACGTAAATGAGGGGCGAGCTTTCTGTAGCATCCCTCAGACGAACTCAACATCAGCTAATGGATGAAATGTAATGATTGTGTCTGTGTAATAATCATACCAACAAACAAATGCATGTGAGGGAGGAGCTTTCTGCTGCTTCTCTCTGAAGTGCATCATTAAGGGGAAAAAAATGAAATCCGATGATTCTGCCTTTATAATAACCATACCAATAACCTAAGTCAAATGTGGGAGGTGCTTTCTGTAGCTATTCTCAGAAATAGTTCACGTAGGGTAATAGATGAATTGCGATGAATCTGGCTTTGTAGTAACCCTACCAACAAACATACGCAAATGATTGAGGAGCTTTCTGTAGCTTCCTTCAGAAATACTTCACGTCATGCAATAAATGAAATGTATTGATTGTGTGTGTGTACTAAACATACCAACAAACAGATGTAAGTGAGGGACGAGCTTTCTGCAGCTTCTCTCAGAAATACTTCACATAGGGTGAAAGATGAAATGCTATGATTCTGGCTTTGTAGTAACCTTAAGAACAAACAAACACAAAAGAGGGTGGAACTTTCTGTAGCTTCCATCAGAAATACTTCACATCAGGTAATGTGTGATATGTAATGATTGAGTCTGTGTACTAATCATATCAACAAACAGATGCAAGTGAGAGCGAAGTATTCTGCAGCTTCTCACTGAAATACATCACATAATGTAATAGATGAACTGCGATGATACTGGCTTTGTAGTAACCATACCAACAAACAAACGCAAATGAGGGAGGAGCTTTCTGTTGATTTCCTCAGAAATATTTCACAGAGTTTAATAGACGAAATGCTATGATTCTGGCTTTGTACTAACTATACCAACAATCAGATTAAAGGAAGGGTGGAGCTTTCTGCAGCTTCTCTCTGAAATACATCACATTGGGTAATAGATGAAATGCAATGATTCTGGCTTTGTAGTAACCACAGTAACAAACAAATGCAAATGACGCAATAGCTTTCCGTAGCTTTTCTCAGAAATACTTTACATAGGGTAATAGATAAAATGTGATGATTCTGGCTTTGTAGTAACTATACCAACAACCAAATGCAAATGAGGGAGGAGCATTCTGTAGCTTACCTCAGAAATACATCACATCAGGTAATGGATGCAATGTAATGACTGTGTCTCTGTACTAATCATAAAAACAACCATATGCAAGTGAGGGAGGAGCTTTCTGAGCTTCTCTCTGAAATACATTACATAGAGTAATAGATGAATTGTGATGATTCTGGCTTTGTAGTAACCATACCAACAAACTAATGCATATGAGGGAGAAGCTTTCTGTAGCTATTCTTAGAAATAATTCACTAAGGGTAATAGATGAAGTGCGATTATTCTCGCTTTGTAGTAACAATACTAACAAACAAACGTAAGTGATGGTGCAACTTTCTGTAGCTTCCCTCAGAAATACTTCACATCAGGTAATGGATAAGTAGCTGGAACTATTCTGGAATTTGTATCTATCATCGCCACCAAAAAATGACAGAGTCCAGCAATTCTACCTGCTATTCCACCTACTGACATGCAATCGCCACCACATTGCGCAATCACTGTAATAGAGTACTATAATGATGTACAGTGATGGATCAGCTAAATGGATGTGTTAGTGTGCTCAAATATAAGGTAATTTATAACTGAGTTTATGTACCTACCTTGAATTTTCTCCTTACCATAACACCTATCAGGTTCCTCTCTGTTTGAACTAAAGTGTTTTCCGAGTGTCACTACTGAAAGAACATTAAAGACCAGTGTTTTTGCTAATTAATGCCACTTGAACATAAAAAAATAAAGTTAATGAAAGTAATTTTCCTAATAAAATAGCTTATTAATGCATTGTTGCCACCTTTAAATTAAGAGTTCGAGAGGCTGAGGCTTATAAGTTTTGCTTCATAAATGATCTCATTACTGCCTGTTGTAAATCACAGAAGGTGAGTCAGTATCTTACATCTATGTTAATTTAGTGTGTCAATGTAGTAAAAGTGGAAAACTGCAGTGTGGAACATTATATACTCAAGTCTGCTAAGTGTTTGTCTCTGATGTGTATTAGAAGTGTTTATTAATAATATATCAGGATCCACAGTTTGTCTATTGGGTTATTGCTTGGTAACAAGTAACAGAAAGACCACTAATTAGGAAAACCTTAATTTCTTTAATCAAATGATAGTGAGGAGCAACCTGTAAGTGGATTCAAATTAACTTTCATTTTAAATAGTAACGCACTTAACTGAGACAGACTTAACCTATATCCAATTAATGATTCTGCAGTTAGTAGTAATAATGTTATAAAGACCATTCAGTTTGTGTAAGCCCTGAAAGTAATAGTGTGTTTCAGTATCTGTTATAATTTTGCAAATAGTTTGTGCTGCTTTAACTGTTAGTTTCAATCTTACCGTACCCACATGAATGTGTCAAGAGTATACTGCTCTCGCATGTGACAATGTATAGGTTGTGTTTATCCATTCAAGTTTCTAATAACTATTTTCTTGAACAAGAATGTTAATCATTCTCTTGCCTACTTAGGCTGGCGACCGTTTTCTTTACCTGTTAAACAGTGCAGATAGGCAAAATTTTGTTTATTACTGTTCAAATATTTCCGTAATTCTGACTTTCATTTCCGATAAGCCACTTCCGTTAGGTACAACACGGTCAACACAACAAAATTCCTCCCAGAGGGTAACACTGCTCTGTTGCATTATACCATAATTGCTTTAATAATATTGTTTTACTTCACAACCTGCTTTAAGGTTATGGTTCAGCAGCAGCAGACAATAGTGTTATAAGCTTTCATCAGCTTCCCTCAGAAATATTTCACATCAGGTAATGGATGAAATGTAATGATTGTGTCTGTGTAGTAATCATTCCAACAAACAGATGCAAGTGAGGGAGGAGCTTTCTGCAGCCTCCCTCTGAAATACATCACATAGGGTAAGAGATGAAATGTGATGATTCTGGCTTTGTAGTAACCACACCAACAAACAAACACAAATGACGGAGGAGCTTTCTGTAGCTTCCCTCAGAAATACTACACATCAGGTAATGGGTGAAATGTAATGATTGTGTCTGTGTACTAATCATTCCAACAAACAGATACAAGTGAGGAAGGAGCTTTCATCAGCTGAAATAAATAACATAGGATAATGGATGAAATGCAATGATTCTGGTTTGTAGTAACTATACCATCAAACAAATGAAAATGAGGGAGGAGCTTTCTGTAGCTGCCCTCAGAAACACTTCACATCAGGTAATGGGTGAAATGTAATGATTGTGTCTGTATACTAATCATTCCAACAAACAGATACAAGTGAGGAAGGAGCTTTCATCAGCTGAAATAAATCACATAGGGTAATGGATGAAATGCAATGATTCTGGCTTTGTAGTAACTATACCATCAAACAAACGAAAATGAGGGAGGAGCTTTCTGTAGTTTTCCTCAGAAATACTTAACATTGGGTAATAGATGAAATGCGATGATTCTGGATTTGAAGTAGCCGTAGTAACAAACAAATGCAAATGAGGGTGGAGTTTTCTGTAGCTTCCCTCAGAATTATTTGACATCAGGTAATGGATGAAATCTAATCATTGTGTCTCTGTACTAATCAGATACAAGTGAGGGAGGAGCTTGATGCTGTATCCCTCTGAAATACATCAAATAGGGTAAAAAATTTAAACCAAAGATTCTGGATTTGTGATAACCATACAGACAAACTAATGCAAATGATTTAGGAGCTTTCTGTAGCTATTCTCAGAAATAATTCTCATAGGGTAATAGATGAAATGCGATGATTCTGGCTTTGTAGTAACCATACCAACAAGCAAATGCAAATGAAGCTTGAGCTTTCTGTAGGTTTTTTTCAGAAATACTTCACAAAGGGTAATAGATAAAATGCGATGATTCTGGCTTTGTAGTAAGCATACCAAGAAACAAACACAACTGAGGGAGGAGCTTTCTGTAGCCCTCCTCAGAAATACTTCACATCAGGTAAAGGATGAAATGCAGTGATTGTGTCTGTGTACTATTCATAACAAAAAAACAGGTGTAAGTGAGATAAGAGCTTTCTGCAGCTTCCCTCAGAAATATTCCACATCCGGTAATGGATGAAAAGTAATGATTGTGTCTCTGTACTAATCATATCACAAACAGATGCAAGTGAGGGAAGAACTTTCTGCATTTTTTCTCTGAAATCCATCACATAGAGTAATAGAGGAAATGCAATGATTATGTTTTTGTGGTAACCATACTAACAAACAAACGCAAATGAGGGAGGAGCTTTCTGTAGCCTCTCTCAGAAATATTTCACATAGAGTAATAGATGAAATGCGATGATACTGGGCCTGTAGTATCCATACCAACAAACAAACACAAGTGCAGGTGGAGCTTTCTGTAGCAACCCACAGAAATATTTTACATCAGGTAAGGGATGAAATGTAACCATAATGTCTGTGTAGTAATCTTACCAACAAACAGATGCAAGTGAGGGAGGAGCGTTCTGCAGCTCGTCTCAGAAATACTTCACATAGGGTAGTAGATGAAATGCGATGTTTCTGGCTTTGTAGTAACCATACCAACAAACAAAATCCAAATGAGGGGGGAGCTTTCTGTAGCTTCCCTCAGAAATACTTCACATTAGGTAATGAATGAAATGTAATGATTGTGTCTGTGTACCAGTGATACCAACAAACAGATGCAAGTGAGGGATGAGCTTTCTGCAGCTTCTCTCTGAAATACATCAAATAGGGTAACAGATGAAATGCAATGATTCTGGCTTAGTAGTAATCTTACCAACAAATGCATGCCATAGAGGGAGGAGCTTTCTGTAGCTTCCCTCAGAAATACTCCATATCAGGTAATGGATGAAATGTAATGAATGTGTCTGTGTACTAATCATACCAACAAACAGATGCAAGTCAGGGAGGCGCTTTCTGTAGCTTCCCTCAGAAATACTTCACATCAGGTAATGGATGAAATGTAATGATTGTGTCTGTTTAATCAAACCAACAAACAGATGCAAGTGAGGGAGGAGCTTTTAGCATCTTCTCTCTGAAATACATCACATTGGGTAATAGTTGAAATGCGATGATTCTGGATTTGAAGTAACCATGCCAACAAACAAATGCAAATGAGGGGGGAGCTTTCTGTAGCTTACCTCAGAAATACATCACACAGGTAATGGAAGAAATTTAATGATTGTGTCTGTGTACTAATCATACCAACAAACAGATGCAAGTGATGGAGGTGTTTCTGTACCTTTTCTCTGAAATACATCACAGAGGGTAATGGATGAATTGCAATGATTCTGGCTTTGTAGTAACCATACCAACAATCAAACGCAAATGAGGGAGGAGCTTCCTGCAGCCTCCGTCTTAAATACATCACAAAGAGTAATGGATGAAATGCAATTATTCTGGCTTTGTATTAACCATACCAACAATCAAACCAAAATGAGGTGGGAGCTTTCTGTAGCTTGTCTCAGAAATACTTCACATAAGGTAATGAATGAAATTTAATGATTGTGTCTGTGTACTAATCATGTCAACAAACAGATGCAAGTTAGGGTGTAGCTTTCTGCAGCATCTGTCTTAAATACATCACATTGGGTAAAATATGAAATACGATGACTCTTGCTTTCTAGTAACCATACAAAAAAACAAACGCAAATGTGGTAGAATGCTTTCTGTAGCTTTTGTCAAAAATATTTATCAAAGTCCAATAGATGAAATGTGTTGATTCTGGCTTTGTAATAACCATACCAACAAACAAACGTAAATGAGTGGCGAGCTTTCTGTAGCATCCCTCAGAAGAACTCAACATCAGCTAATGGATGAAATGTAATGATTGTGTCTGTGTGATAATCATACCAACAAACAAATGCATGTGAGGGAGGAGCTTTCTGCAGCTTCTCTCTGAAGTGCATCATTAAGGGTAAAAAATGAAATCCGATTATTCTGCCTTTGTAATAACCATACCAATAACCTAAGGCTAATGTGGGAGGAGCTTTCTGTAGCTATTCTCAGAAATAGTTCACATAGGGTAATAGATGAATTGCGATGAATCTGGCTTTGTAGTAACCATACCAACAAACATACGCAAATGATTGAGGAGCTTTCTGTAACTTCCCTCAGAAATACTTCACATCATGCAATAAATGAAATGTATTGATTGTATGTGTGTACTAAACATACCAACAAACAGATGTAAGTGAGGGACGAGCTTTCTGCAGCTTCTCTCAGAAATACTTCACACTAGGTGAAAAATGAAATCCTATGATTCTGGCTTTGTAGTAACCTTAAGAACAAACAAACACAAAAGAGGGTGGAACGTTCTGTAGCTTCCATCAGAAATATTTCACATCAGGTAATGTGTGATATGTAATGATTGAGTCTGTATTCTAGTCATATCAACAAACAGATGCAAGTGAGGGTGAAGTATTCTGCAGCTTCTCTCTGAAATACATCACATAATGTAATAGATGTACTGTGATGATACTGGCTTTGTAGTAACCATACAAACAAACAAACGCAAGTGATGGAGGAGCTTTCTGTAGTTTCTCTCAGAAATTCTTCACATTGTGTAATAGATGAAACGCGATGTTTCTGGCTTGTAGTGACCGTACCAGCAAACAGATGCAAGTGAGTGAGGAGCTTTCTACATCTTCCATCAGAAATACTCCACATCAGGTAATGGATGGAATGTAATGATGGTGTCTGTATACTAATCATACCAACAAACTGATGCAAATTAGGGAAGAGGTTTCTGGAGCTTCTCTGTGAAACACATCATGTAGGGTATTGTGTGAAATGCAATGAATCTTACTTGGTAGAAAACATAACAACAATCAAATGCAATTGAGGAAGGAGCTTTCTTTAGCTTCCCCCAGATATACCTCACATCTGGAAATGTATGAAATGTAATGATTGTGTCTGTGTACTAATCATACCAACAAACTGTTGCAAGTGAAGGAGAAGCTTTCTGCAGCTTCACTCTGAAATACATCACAAAGGGTAGTTGATGAAATGCAATGAATCTGGCTTTGTAGTAACCATACCAACAAACAAACGCAAATGATGGAGGAGCATTCAGTAGCTTCTCTCAGAAATACTTCACGTCATGTAATAAATGAAATATAATTGTTGTGTCTGTGTACTAATCATACCAACAAACAGATGCAAGTGAGGGAGTAGCTTACTGCAGCATCTGTCTGAAATACATCACATATGGTAAAATATGAAATATGATGTTTCTTGCTTTGTAGTAACCATACCAAAAAACAAAACCAAATGAGGTAGGAGCTTTCTGTAGCTTTTCTTGAAAATATTTCACATAGTGCAATAGATGAAATGCGTTGATTCTGGCTTTGTAGTAACCATACCAACAAACAAACGTAAATGATGGGCAAGCTTTCAGTAGCATCCCTCAGAAATACTAAACATCAGGTAATGGATGAAATGTAGTGATTGTGTCTGAGTACTAATCATACCAACAAAAAGATGTACATGAGTGAGGAGCTTTCTGTAGCTTCTCTCACAAATACTTCATATACGTATAGGATGAATTGCTATGATTCTGGCTTTGTACTAACCATACCAACAATCAGATTAAAGGGAGGGTGGAGCTTTCTGCAGCTTCTCTCTGAAATATATCACATATGGTAATAGATGAAATGCAATGATTCTGGCTTTGTAGTAACCACAGCAACAAACAAATGCAAATGACGCAATAGCTTTCTGTAGCTTTTCTCAGAAATACTTTACATAGGGTAATAGATAAAATGTGATGATTCTGGCTTTGTAGTAACCATACCAACAACCAAACGCAAATGAGGGAGGAGCTTTCTGTAGCTTACCTCAGAAATACATCACATCAGGTAATGGATGAAATGTAATGACTGTGTCTCTGTACTAATCATAAAAACAACCATATGCAAGTGAGGGAGGAGCTTTCTGAGCTTCTCTCTGAAATACATTACATAGGATAATAGATGAATTCTGATGATTCTGGCTTTGTAGTAACCATACCAACAAACATACGCAAATGATTGAGGAGCTTTCTGTAGCTTCCCTCAGAAATACTTCACATCAGGTGATGGATTAAATATAATGATTGTGGCGGTGTACCAATCATACCAACAAACAGATGCAAGTGAGAGATAAGCTTTCTGAGGCTTCTATCTGAAATACACCACATAGGGTAAAATATGAAATACGATGAATTTGGCTTTGTAACAACCATCCCAACAAACTAACACAAATGAGGGAGAAGCTTTCTGTAGCTATTCATAGAAATACTTCACTAACGGTAATAGATGAAGTGCGATTATTCTGGCTTTGTAGTAACAATACTAACAAACAAACGTAAGTGATGGTGCAACTTTCTGTAGCTCCCCTCAGAAATACTTCACATCAGGTAATGGATAAGTAGCTGGAACTATTCTGGAATTTGTATCTATCATCGCCACCAAGAAATGACAGAGTCCAGCAATTCTACCCGCAATTCCACCTACTGACATGCAGTCGCCACTACATTGCGCAATCACTGTAATAGAGTACTATAATGATGTACAGTGATGGATCAGCTAAATGGATGTGTTAGTGTGCTCAAATATAAGGTAATTTATAACTGAGTTTATGTACCTACCTTGATTTTTCTCCTTACCATAACACCTATCAGGTTCCACTCCGTTTGAAGTAAAGAGATTTCCGAGTGTCCCTACTGAAAGAACATTAAAGACCAGTGTTTTTGCTAATTAATGCCTCTTGAACATAAAAAAAGAAAGTTAATGAAAGTAATTTTGCTAATAAAACTGCTTATTAATGCATTGTTGCCAACTTCAAATTAAAAAGTTCGTGAGGCTGAGGCTTATAAAGTTTTGCTTCGTAAATGATCTCATTACTGCCTGTTGTAAATCACAGAAGGTGAGTCAGTATCTTACATATATGTTAATTTTGTGTGTCAATGTAGTAAAAGTGGAAAACTGCTGTGTGGAACATTATATACTCAAGACTGCTAAGTGTATGTCTCTCCTGTGTATTAGAAGTGCTTATTAATAATATAACAGGATCCACAGTTTGTATATTGGGTTAATGCTTGGTAACAAGTAACAGAAAGACCACTAATTAGGAAAACCTTAATTTCTTTAATCAAATGATAGTGAGGAGCAACCTGTAAGTGGATTCAAATTAACTTTTATTTTAAATAGTAACGCACTTAACTGAGAGAGACTTAACCTATATCCAATTAATGATTCTGCAGTTAGTAGTAATAATGTTATAAAGACCATTCAGTTTGTGTAAGCCCTGAAAGTAATAGTGTGTTTCAGTATCTGTTATAATTTTGCAAATAGTTTGTGCTGCTTTAACTGTTAGTTTCAATCTTACCGTACCCACATGAATGTGTCAAGAGTATACTGCTCTCGCATGTGACAATGTATAGGTTGTGTTTATCCATTCAAGTTACTAATAACTATTTTCTTGAACGAGAATGTTAATCATTCTCTTGCCTACTTAGGCTGGTGACCGTTTTCTTTACCTGTTAAACAGTGCAGATAGACAAAATTTTGTTTATTACTGTTCAAATATTTCCGTAATTCTGACTTTCATTTCCGATAAGCCACTTCCGTTAGGTACAACACGGTCAACACAACAAAATTCCTCCCAGAGGGTAACACTGCTCTGTTGCATTATACCATAATTGCTTTAATAATATTGTTTTACTTCACAACCTGCTTTAAGGTTATGGTTCAGCAGCAGCAGACAATAGTGTTATAAGCTTTCATCAGCTTCCCTCAGAAATATTTCACATCAGGTAATGGATGAAATTTAATGATTGTGTCTGTGTAGTAATCATTCCAACAAACAGATGCAAGTGAGGGAGGAGCTTTCTGCAGCTTCCCTCTGAAATACATCACATAGGGTAATAGATGAAATGTGATGATTCTGGCTTTGTAGTAACCACACCAACAAACAAACGCAAATGACGGAGGAGCTTTCTGTAGCTTCCCTCAGAAATACTTCACATCAGGTAATGGGTGAAATGTAATGATTGTGTCTGTGTTCTAATCATTCCAACAAACAGATACAAGTGAGGAAGGAGCTTTCATCAGCTGAAATAAATAACATAGGGTAATGGATGAAATGCAATGATTCTGGCTTTGTAGTAACTATACCATCAAACAAACGAAAATGAGGGAGGAGCTTTCTGTAGATTTCTTTAGAAATACTTAACATTGGGTAATAGATGAAATGTGATGATTCTGGATTTGAAGTAGCCATACTAACAAACAAATGCAAATGAGGGTGGCGTTTTCTGTAGCTTCCCTCAGAATTATTTGACATCAGGTAATGGATGAAATCTAATCATTGTGTCTGTGTACTAATCATACCAACAAACAGATACAAGTGAGGAAGGAGCTTTCTGCTGTTTCTCTCTGAAATACATCAAATAGGGTAAAAAATTAAATCCAATGATTCTGGACAAACTAATGCAAATGAGTTAGGAGCTTTCTGTAGCTATTCTCAGAAATAATTCTCATAGGGTAATAGATGAAATGCGATGATTCTGGCTTTGTAGTAACCATACCAACAAACAAACACAACTAAGGGAGGAGCTTTCGGTAGCCCCCCTCAGAAATACTTCACATCAGGTAATGGATGAAATGCAGTGATTGTGTCTGTGTACTATTCATAACAAAAAACAGGTGTAAGTGAGATAAGAGCTTTCTGCAGCTTCCCTCAGAAATATTCCACATCTGGTAATGGATGAAAAATAATGATTGTGTCAGTGAACTAATCATAACAACAAACAGATGCAAGTGAGGGACGAAATATCTGCAGCTTCTCTCTGAAATACATCACATAGGGGAATGGAAGAAATGCAATGATACTGGCTTTGTAGTAACCATAGCAACAAACAAACACAAATGGTGGAGGAGCTTTCTGTAGCCTCCACCAGAAATACTTCACATCAGGTGAAGGATGAAATGCAGTGATTGTGTCTGTGTACTAATCTTAACAACAAACAGATGTAAGTGAGGGAAGAGCTCTATGCAGCTTCCCTCAGAAATACTTCACATCCGGTGATGAATGAAATGTATCGATTGTGTCTGTGTACTAATCATACCATAAACAGATGCAAGTGCGGGAAGAGCTTTCTGCAGCTATTAACTGAAATACATCATGTAGGGTAATAGATGATATGCAATGATTCAGGCTTTGTGGTAACCATACTAACAAACAAACACAAATGAGGGAGGAACTTCCTCTAGCTTGCCTCAGAATTACTTCACATCATGTAATAAATGAAATGTAATGATGGTGGCTGTGTACTAATCATTCCAACAAACAGATGCAAGTGAGGGAGGAGCTTTCAGCTGCTTCTCTCTGAAATACCTCACATAGGGTAATGGGTGAAATGCAATGATTCTGGCTTTGTAGTAACAATACCAACTAACAAACGCAAATGAGTGAGGAGCTTTCTATAGCTTCCTTCAGAAATATTTCACATCAGGTAATGGATGAAATGTAATGATTGTGTCGGTGTACTAATCATACCAACAAACAGATGCAAATGAGGGAGGAACTTTCTGCAGCTTCTATCTGAAATACATCACATAGGGTAAAATATGAACTAAGATGATTCTGGCTTTGTAATAACCAGCCCAACAAACTAACGCAAATGAGGGATGAGCATTTTGCATCTATTCTCAGAAATACTTCACATAGGGTAATAGATGAAATGCAACGATTCTGGCTTTGTAGTAACCATAACAACAAACCAAAGGCAAATGACACTTGAGCTTCCTGTAGCTTTTTTTAGAAATACTTCACATAGAGTAATAAATGAAATGTGATGATTCTGGCTTTGTAATAACCATACCAACAAACTAAAGCAAATAAGGGTGGAGCTTTCTGTAGCTATTCTCAGAAATTCATCACATGGGGTAATAGATGAAATACGATGATTTTGGCTTTGTAGTAACCATACCAACAAATGAAACCCAAATGAGGGTTGTGCTTTCTGTAGCCTCCCTCTGAAATATTTCACAACAGGTAATGGATGAAATATAATGATAGTGTCTGTGTACAAATCATATCAAAAAGAGGAGCAAGTGAGGCACGAGCTTTCTTCAGCTCCTCTATGAGATACATCACATAGGATAATGGATGAAATGCGATGACTCTGGTTTTGTAGTAACCATAAAAACAAACAAACGCAAATGACACTTGAGCCTTCTGTATCTTTTCTCAGGAATACTTCACATAGTGTGATAGATGAAATGCGATGATTCTGGCTTTGTAGTAATAATACCAACAAAGAAACGCAAATGATTGAGGAGCTTGCTGTAGCCCCACTCAGAAATACTTCACATCAGGTAATGGATGAAATGAAATGATTGTGTCTGTGTACTAATCATAGAAACAAACAGATGTAGGTGAGGGATGAGCTTTCTGCAGCTTCCCTCATAAATACTTTACATCCAGTAATGGATGAAAAGTAATGATTGTGTCTGTGTACTAATCATACCATAAACAGATGCAAGTGAGGGAAGAGTTTTCTGCAGCTTCCCTCAGAAATACTTCACATAAGGTAATGGATGTTATGTAATGAGTGTGTGTGTGTGTATTAATCATTATAACAAACAGATGCAAGTGAGAGTGGAGCTTTCTGCAGCTCCATGCTGAAATACATCACATAAAGTAATAGATGAATTGCGATGATTCTGGCTTTGTAGTAACCATACCAACAAACAAACGCAAATGACACTTGAGCTTCCTGTAGTTTTATTTAGAAATATTTCACATAGGGTAATAGATGAAATGCGATGACACTATATTTGTAGTAACCTTACCAACAAACAAACGCAACTGAGAGAGGAGCTTTCTGTAGCTCCCCTGAGAAATATTTCACATCAGGTAATGGATGAAATGTAATGATTGTGTCTGTGTACTCATCATACCATAAACAGATGCAAATGAGTAATGAGCTTTCTGCAGCTTTTCTCTGAAATTCATCACATAGGTTAATAGATTAAATGCGATGATTCTGGCTCTGTAGTAACCATACCAACAATGAAACGCAAATGAGGGTTGTGCTTTCTATAGTTTCCATCAGAAATATTTCACATCAGGTAATGGATGAAATGCAATGATTGTGTCTGTGTACTAATCATACTATAAACAGAAGCAAATGAGGGATGAGCTTTCTGCAGCTTTTCTCTGAAATACATCACATGGGGTAATAGATGAAATGCAATGATTCTGACTTTGTAGTAACCATACCAACAAAGAAACACAAATGAGGGAGGAGTTTTCTGCAGTTTTTTTCAGAAATACTTCACATTGGGTAATAGATGAAATGTGATGGTCCTGGCTTTGTAGTAACCATACCAACAATCAAACGCAAATGAGGGAGGTGCTTTCTGTAGTAATCATTCCAATGAACCGATGCAAGTTAGATAGGAGCTTACTGCAGCTTCTCTCTGAGATACATCACATAGGATAATGGATGAAACACAATGTTTCTGGCTTCACAGTAACCGTACCAACAAACAAACGCAAATGAGGGAGGAGCTTTTCTGTAGCTTCCCTCAGAAATTCCTCACATCAGATAATGGATGAAATGTAACGATTGTGTCCGTGTACTAATCATACCAACGTTCAGAGCAAGTGAGGGAGGAGCTTTCTGCTGCTCCTCTCTGAAATACCTCATATATGGTAATAGATGACATGCGATGATTCTGGCTTTGTGGTAACCATACCAACAAACAAATGCAAATGAGGGAGTAGCACTCTGTAGCTAATCTCAGAAGTATTTCACATATAATAATAGATGAAATGCGACGATTCTGGCTTTATAGTAACCATTCCAACAAACAAACGAAAATGAGGGAGGAGCTTTCTGTAGCTTCCCTCAGAAATGCTTCACATCAGGTAATGGACGAAATGTAATGATTGTGTCAGTGTACTAATCGTACCAACAAACAGATGCAAGTGAGGGAGGAGATTTCTGCAGTCTCTCTCTGAAATACATCACAAGGGGTAATAGATGGAATGCAATGATTCTGGCTTTGTAGTAATAATACCAACCAACAAACGCAACTAAGGGAGGTTATTTCTATAGCTTTCCTCAGAAATACTTCACATCAGGTAATGGATGAAATGAAATAATTATGTCTGTGTACTGATCAGAACAACAAACAGATGCAAGTGAGGGAATAGCTTTCTGCAGCCTCCCTCAGAAATACTTCACATCTGGTAATGATGAATGTAATGATTGTGTCTCTGTACAAATCATTCCAAAAAACTGATGCGAGTGAGGGAGGAGCTTTCTGCAGCATTTTTCTCAAATACATCACATAGGGTAAAAAAAGAAATACGATGATTCTGGCTTTGTAATAACCATACCAACAAACAAACGCAAATGGCGCTTGAGCTTTCTGTAGCTTACCTCAGAAATACTTCACATAGGGAAATAGATGAAATGCGATGATTCTGGCTTTGTGGTAACCATACCAACAAACAAACGCAACTGAGAGTGGAGTTTTCTGTAGCTTCCCTCAGAAATATTTCACGTCAGGTATTGGATGGAGTGTAATGATTGTGTCTGTGTACTAATCTTAACAACAAACAGATGCAAGTGTGAGAGGAGCTTTCTGCAGTTTCCATCAGAAATAATTCACTTTAAGTAATGGATAAAATGTAATGATTGTGTCTGTGTACTAATCATACAAACAATCAGATGCATGTGAGGGAGTAGCTTTCTGCAGCTTCTCTCTGAAATACTTCATATAGGAGAATAGATGAAATGCAATTATTCGTGCTTTGTAGTAACCATACCAACAAACAAACACAAATGAGGGAGGAGCTTTCTGTAGCTTTTCTGAGAAATATTTCACATAGGGTAATAGATGAAATCCAATGATTCTATCTTTGTAGTATCCATACCAACAATCAAACGCATATGAGGGAGGAGCTTTCATTAGCTTCCCTCAGAAATACTTCACATCAGGTAGTGGATGAAATGCAATGTTTGTGTATACGTACTAATCATACCAACAAAGAGATGTATGTGAATGAAGAGCTTTCTGCAGCTTCTCTCTGAAATAAATAACATATTGTAATAGATGAAATGCGATGATTCTGGCTTTCTAGTAACCATACCAACAAACAAACGCAAATTAGGGAGGAGCTTTCTGTAGCTTCCCTCAGAAATACTTCACATCAGGTAATGGATGAAATGCAATGATTGTATCTGTGTACTAACCATACCAACAATCAGAAGAAAGTGATTGAGGAGCTTTCTGCACCTTCTCTCAGAAATACTTCACGTAGGGTTGCGTACTAATCATACCAACTATAAGGCTTTACCATTCTGCACCTTCTCTCCTAAATACATCACATAGGGTTATAGATGAAATGCGATGATTCTGGCTTTGTAGTAACCATACCAAAAAACAAACCCAAATGAGGGAGGACCTTTCTGTAGCTTTTCTCAGAAATATTTCACATAGGGTGATAGATGAAATGCCATGATTCTGGGTTTGTAGGAACTATACCAACAAACAAACGAAATGAGTGAGGAGCTTTCTGTAGCTTCCCTGAGAAATATTTCACATCAGGTAATGGATGAAATGTAATGATTGTGTCTGTGTACTCATCATACCATAAACAGATGCAAATGAGTAATGAGCTTTCTGCAGCTTTTCTCTGAAATTCATCACATAGGTTAATAGATTAAATGCGATGATTCTGGCTCTGTAGTAACCATACCAACAATGAAACGCAAATGAGGGTTGTGCTTTCTATAGTTTCCATCACAAATATTTCACATCGGGTAATGGATGAAATGCAATTATTGTGTCTGTGTACTAATCATACCATAAACAGAAGCAAATGAGGGATGAGCTTTCTGCAGCTTTTCTCTGAAATACATCACATGGGGTAATAGATGAAATGCAATGATTCTGACTTTGTAGTAACCATACCAACAAAGAAACACAAATGAGGGAGGAGTTTTCTGCAGTTTTTTTCAGAAATACTTCACATTGGGTAATAGATGAAATGTGATGGTCCTGGCTTTGTAGTAACCATACCAACAATCAAACGCAAATGAGGGAGGTGTTTTCTGTAGTAATCATTCCAACGAACCGATGCAAGTTAGAAAGGAGCTTACCGCAGCTTCCCTCTGAAATACATCACATAGGGTAATAGATGAAATACGATGATTCAGGCTTTGTAGTAACCCCACCAACAAACACACCAAAATTACGAGGAGCTTTTACAGCATCCCTCAGAAATACTTCACATCCAGTAATGGATGAAATGAAATGATTTTGTCTGTGTACTAATATTGCCATAAACAGATGCAAGTGAGGGAAGAGCATTCTGCAGCTTCTCTCTGATATACATCACATGGGGTAATGGATGAAATGCGATGATTCTGGCTCTGTAGTAATCATACCAACAAACAAACGCAAACGAGGGAGATGCTTTCTGTAGATTCCCTCAGATATATTTCAAATCAAGTAATGGATGAAGTGTTATGATTGTGTCTGTGTATTAATCACAACAACAAACAGTTGCAAGTGAGGGACGAGCCTTCTGCAGCTTCTCTCTGAGATACATCACATAGGATAATGGATGAAACACAATGTTTCTGGCTTCACAGTAACCGTACCAACAAACAAACGCAAATGAGGGAGGAGCTTTTCTGTAGCTTCCCTCAGAAATTCCTCACATAAGATAATGGATGAAATGTAATGATTGTGTCCGTTTACTAATCATACCAACATACAGAGCAAGTGAGGGAGGAGCTTTCTGCTGCTCCTCTCTGAAATACATCATATATGGTAATAGATGAAATGCGATGATTCTAGCTTTGTAGTAACCATACCAACAAACAAACGCAAATGAGGGAGTAGCACTCTGTAGCTAATCTCAGAAGTATTTCACATAGGATAATAGATGAAATGCGATGATTCTGGCTTTATAGTAACCATTCCAACAAACAAACGAAAATGAGGGAGGAGCATTCTGTAGCTTCCCTCAGAAATACTTCACATCAGGTAATGGACGAAATGTAATGATTGTGTCAGTGTACTAATCGTACCAACAAACAGATGCAAGTGAGGGAGGAGATTTCTGCAGTCTCTCTCTGAAATACATCACAAGGGGTAATAGATGGAATGCAATGATTCTGGCTTTGTAGTAATAATACCAACCAACAAACGCAACTAAGGGAGGTTATTTCTATAGCTTTCCTCAGAAATACTTCACATCAGGTAATGGATGAAATGAAATAATTGTGTCTGTGTACTGATCAGAACAACAAACAGATGCAAGTGAGGGAATAGCTTTCTGCAGCCTCCCTCAGAAATACTTCACATCAGGTAATGATGAATGTAATGATTGTGTCTCTGTACTAATCATTCCAAAAAACTGATGCGAGTGAGGGAGGAGCTTTCTGCAGCATTTTTCTCAAATACATCACATAGGGTAAAAAAAGAAATACGATGATTCTGGCTTTGTAATAACCATACCAACAAACAAACGCAAATGGCGCTTGAGCTTTCTGTAGCTTACCTCAGAAATACTTCACATAGGGAAATAGATGAAATGCGATGATTCTGGCTTTGTGGTAACCATACCAACAAACAAACGCAACTGAGAGTGGAGTTTTCTGTAGCTTCCCTCAGAAATATTTCACGTCAGGTATTGGATGGAGTGTAATGATTGTGTCTGTGTACTAATCTTAACAACAAACAGATGCAAGTGTGGGAGGAGCTTTCTGCAGTTTCAGTCAGAAATAATTCACTTTAAGTAATGGATAAAATGTAATGATTGTGTCTGTGTACTAATCATACAAACAATCAGATGCATGTGAGGGAGTAGCTTTCTGCAGCTTCTCTCTGAAATACTTCATATAGGAGAATAGATGAAATGCAATTATTCGTGCTTTGTAGTAACCATACCAACAAACAAACACAAATGAGGGAGGAGCTTTCTGTAGCTTTTCTGAGAAATATTTCACATAGGGTAATTGATGAAATCCAATGATTCTATCTTTGTAGTATCCATACCAACAATCAAACGCATATGAGGGAGGAGCTTTCATTAGCTTCCCTCAGAAATACTTCACATCAGGTAGTGGATGAAATGCAATGTTTGTGTATACGTACTAATCATACCAACAAAGAGATGTATGTGAATGAAGAGCTTTCTGCAGCTTCTCTCTGAAATAAATAACATATTGTAATAGATGAAATGCGATGATTCTGGCTTTCTAGTAACCATACCAACAAACAAACGCAAATGAGGGAGGAGCTTTCTGTAGCTTCCCTCAGAAATACTTCACATCAGGGAAAGGATGAAATATAAGGATTGTGTCTGTGTACTAATTATTCCAACAAACAGATGCATGTGAGGGAGGAGGGTTTTGCAGCATCTCTCAGAAATACTTCATATAGGACAATAGGTGAAATGCAATTATTTTATCTTTGTAGTAACCATACCAACAAACAAACACAAATGAGGGAGGAGCTTACTGTAGCTTTTCTGAGTAATATTTCACATAGGGTAATATATGAAATGCGATGATTCTGGCTTTGTAGTAACTATACCAACAATCAAACGCAAATGAGGGATGAGCTTTCTGCAGCTTTTCTCTGAAATACATCACATGGGGTAATAGATGAAATGCAATGATTCTGACTTTGTAGTAACCATACCAACAAAGAAACACAAATGAGGGAGGAGTTTTCTGCAGTTTTTTTCAGAAATACTTCACATTCGGTAATAGATGAAATGTGATGGTCCTGGCTTTGTAGTAACCATACCAACAATCAAACGCAAATGAGGGAGGTGCTTTCTGTAGTAATCATTCCAACGATCCGATGCAAGTTAGAAAGGAGCTTACTGCAGCTTCCCTCTGAAATACATCACATAGGGTAATAGATGAAATACGAGGATTCAGGCTATGTAGTATCCCCAGCAACAAACAAACGAAAATTACGAGGAGCTTTTACAGCATCCCTCAGAAATACTTCACATCCAGTAATGGATGAAATGAAATGATTTTGTCTGTGTACTAATATTGCCATAAACAGATGCAAGTGAGGGAAGAGCATTCTGCAGCTTCTCTCTGATATACATCACATGGGGTAATGGACGAAATGCGATGATTCTGGCTCTGTAGTAATCATACCAACAAACAAACGCAAACGAGGGAGATGCTTTCTGTAGATTCCCTCAGATATATTTCAAATCAAGTAATGGATGAAGTGTAATGATTGTGTCTGTGTATTAATCACAACAACAAACAGTTGCAAGTGAGGGAAGAGCATTCTGCAGCTTCTCTCTGAGATACATCACATAGGATAATGGATGAAACACAATGTTTCTGGCTTCACAGTAACCGTACCAACAAACAAACGCAAATGAGGGAGGAGCTTTTCTGTAGCTTCCCTCAGAAATTCCTCACATCAGATAATGGATGAAATGTAACGATTGTGTCCGTGTTCTAATCATACCAACATACAGAGCAAGTGAGGGAGGAGCTTTCTGCTGCTCCTCTCTGAAATACCTCATATATGGTAATAGATGAAATGCGATGATTCTAGCTTTGTAGTAACCATACCAACAAACAAACGCAAATGAGGGAGTAGCACTCTGTAGCTAATCTCAGAAGTATTTCACATAGGATAATAGATGAAATGCGATGATTCTGGCTTTATGGTAACCATTCCAACAAACAAACGAAAATGAGGGAGGAGCTTTCTGTAGCTTCCCTCAGAAATACTTCACATCAGGTAATGGACGAAATGTAATGATTGTGTCAGTGTACTAATCGTACCAACAAACAGATGCAAGTGAGGGAGGAGATTTCTGCAGTCTCTCTCTGAAATACATCACAAGGGGTAATAGATGGAATGCAATGATTCTGGCTTTGTAGTAATAATACCAACCAACAAACGCAACTAAGGGAGGTTATTTCTATAGCTTTCCTCAGAAATACTTCACATCAGGTAATGGATGAAATGAAATAATTGTGTCTGTGTACTGATCAGAACAACAAACAGATGCAAGTGAGGGAATAGCTTTCTGCAGCCTCCCTCAGAAATACTTCACATCAGGTAATGATGAATGTAATGATTGTGTCTCTGTACTAATCATTCCAAAAAACTGATGCGAGTGAGGGAGGAGCTTTCTGCAGCATTTTTCTCAAATACATCACATAGGGTAAAAAAAGAAATACGATGATTCTGGCTTTGTAATAACCATACCAACAAACAAACGCAAATGACGCTTGAGCTTTCTGTAGCTTACCTCAGAAATACTTCACATAGGGAAATAGATGAAATGCGATGATTCTGGCTTTGTAGTAACTATACCAACAATCAAACGCAAATGAGGGAGAAGCTTGCTGTAGCTTCCCGTCAGAAATACTTCACATCAGGTAATGGATGAAATGCAATGATTGTGTCTGTGTACTAATCATACCAACAATCAGAAGAATGTGATGGAGGAGCTTTCTGCACCTTCTCTCAGAAATACTTCACGTAGGGTTGCGTACTAATCATACCAACTATAAGGCTTTACCATTCTGCACCTTCTCTCCTAAATACATCACATAGGGTTATAGATGAAATGCGATGATTCTGGCTTTGTAGTAACCATACCAAAAAACAAACGCAAATGAGGGAGGACCTTTCTGTAGCTTTTCTCAGAAATATTTCACATAGGGTGATAGATGAAATGCCATGATTCTGGGTTTGTAGGAACTATACCAACAAACAAACGAAATGAGTGAAGAGCTTTCTGTAGCTTCCCTGAGAAATATTTCACATCAAGTAATGGATGAAATGTAATGATTGTAGTAACCATACATAGGGTAATGAATGAAATGCAATGATTTTGGCTTTGTAGTAACCATTCCAACAAACAAACTCCATAAAAGAAATGTAATGATTGTGTCTGTGTACTAATCATACCAACAAAGTGATGCCATTGAGGAGGCCTTGCGCCACCACTTTTATTCCATCTTAGCCACGTATCACGGTTCTGGCATTGTCTACACTGTTGGTTCGATGGTTGTTGGTCGTGTCCGTTATGCCCTAACTCTAGTGGACCATTGTGAACAACTTTCATTACCGGCTGGCTGCAGTTTTTACACTGCTGACGTGGTCACCATCTTTCGAGCTCTAGAGTATCTCTTCTCCTGCTCAGGTGAGTCCTTCATTATCTGTGGTGATTACCTGAGCGGTTTACCAGCTCTCGACCAGTGTTTATCTCATTCTCGTCTGGTGATGGCTATCCAGTTGTCCCTGCATAATCTTGCCCGTTGCGGCGGATCTGTTGTCTTTGTTTGGAACCCAGGCTATGTTGAGATAGCTTGCAATGAAACTGTTGACTGCCTGGCGAAAGAGGCCACCAGTAAAGCATCTCTGGAGATTAGCCTCCCGGAGACTGATTTGCGGGCACTATTACGCCAAAAAGTTTTAGATTTATGGGACAGTGATTGGCGCAACCTGCCCATGCCAAACAAACTCCGTCATAACAAGGAGACGATGACTGTGTGGTGGTCATCCATGTGGGCCATCGCAGGGACTCAGTCATCCTTTGTCGTCTCCGCATTGGCCACACCTGACTGATGCATAGTTATTTCCTGTGTCGTGAGGATCCACCTCTTTGTCGTTGTGGGGCTTCCTTGACAGTGGTCCATATTCTGTTGGAGTGCGCCCTTTTAACTGTGCTCAGGCAGACTTTTGCGATGGCTGAAATGCTCTCTGCGCTTTTAACTTATGACTGTTCCATAGCGGACTTAGTTTTGCATTTTATTCGGGCAGGGGGATTTTATCGCTTAATGTAAATGTGTGTGTTTTTGTGTGTGCTTTGTGTTGATTCTGGCCTATGGGCTACGATTTTAGTCTGCCTTTTTTAATGTGTTTCTCGGTGGTTGGCTTTTCCTTTCTGTTTCTATGGTCGGCCACCCACCGTCACTCTCCGTGTGATTTTAGTTCGTCTTGTCTGGTCTTTGTCTCAGTTTCTCTCATTCTGTGTCATCTGTCCTCTGGTTTGTTGATTGTTCTTATTCTCTGTGGGTGTTTTTAGTATTAGAAAAAGGGACCAATGATCGTAGCAGTCTGGTCTCTTTAACCCCCAAAAACCAACCAATCCTAAGATGTCTACCTCAGTCGGAGATGAAATGTCAGAAATAATTTTATTCATCGACTGTGCCGTCCTCCCACAAGCCAGTCCAGAAGTTTTGACTAATGTGAACAGTCGCTGTGAAAGCCTATGTTGTGTAAATGTGTGCTTGTCTCCTGAAGTGTACCTTGTGAAAGGAGGAGTAGGAGGTGATTTAATGCTCGTGGTGTGAGTAGCTTCGCAGTATTTTCTATCCTTCATGTAACATGTGTTTTCATTCTTGATAAAACACTGAATAGTAGTCATCGAGAAAGTATTTGTTGTAGCTCGTGTATTTAGAGGAAACAGCACTAACCTGGCGTACATGTTTCCTTGGGATTGAACTAGAATGTCGTGAATTTCAGCCACAGTCTCCAACTTTTGTCACTATTTAACTTAAATTATTATAGGACCTGTCTGAGGAAATGTGTGTCAAGTAATGTACTTCAAAAGGCCATTCTGCTGTGCTCTATTTCCTCATGTTCATATACAGGATTGAAGCAGTTGAGAGTTGAGAATCGTTATGGGTTTGGGAAAGAATAAGATCTTTAGTCAACGTGAAAACACAGACAAAGCTATTGTGGTAAACTGCAGTATTAAAAATTCTGTAACTTTACAAAAGGTCTAAAAGAGTCAGTAGAATCAGGTGTGACTGGTAAACCATTCTTTTTCAGGTGGTATACATTTTGTTATTTTTCATTTATAAATGTATATCTATCTGCTCCAGGAGATACATTTTCCTGCCACTGGAATGAATATGCAGGTTTTTCTGCATATCATTAACAATGTGTTTGTTGTAGAACATGTCTTCCACAGTGGCCGACATTGAAAAATGATTTGAGTGAAAGCCATTTCCTTCTGTAAATGAGTGTCCTATGTCTGTGTGGTAAGGCAGGGCAACTTGGCCATTGTATTTTATATTCTGTACCATTGCAAGTTGAAATCAAGCTTCACACACACACACACACACACACACACACACACACACACACACACACACACACACTAACTACGTAGATCTTCTTTAGTTACATCTGAGCTTCCAGTGAACATAATTCATATTTATGCATTATATTTAGCACATGGGGAACATGTGCAAACTCAGTTGATGAGAAATAAAGGATATAATGTAAGTAACTAATTCATTTTTCACCTAATTAAATCTCTCCTCACTTTCAGGCAGAAAGCCTTAATCTATGTCACAGTGAAAGCCATGTGCAGACAGTGGCCAATAGCCGCTCTCTCCGGTTTCGTAATAGGGACCCGCTCTGCCCTAGTCCAGCCAGTCTGGTACCCGCTCTGGGTTTTGTTTCTATCTCGGTGGTAGTGCATTCTGGTTGTTGCTCGTTGTTGACATTTGCCTGGCTCTGGTTCCGAGTGGATTTACGTTTGGTGTTTGGTGTCCACAAGCCTCTGTTGTTTATCTCTTCCTCCTTGTGTCGCCTATAGTCGGTAGCGGTTGGTTGTTGTCAGATGTCATTGGTCTGTCGTCCGACTTGTCCTGTGTTTACCTTGTGGTGCGTGCTCCACCGCTGGCGTCTTCCCTGCCTGGCGGCTCCGATCCACAGCCCAAGCCATTCCTGCTGTTGGTTGTGGTTACCACAATTTACTTCGCTCCTACCACATTGTCGTCAGTAATTGCAGTAGTCATTTTCAACATCTTCTCAACCATCTTTGAAACATTTGTACCACTTGTAAACTCTTGTACTCGTAGTAGAGTCGCCAAAAGCCACATTCGATGTTTCCAATGCGATACTGCACTTTGTTCCATTTTTAAACAAAATTTAATGGAGAATCTTTGATCCAACTTTTTCGAAAGTAAAAATTCTCTGAGCACTCAAAAACAAAGACCTCCTTTTCCACTGTCAACAATGAACTAAATACTGAAAATAGATGTAAATATATGTACGGTACATCAGGAACACGTGTACTAACAAGAAAACAACAAAAATGTATACAGCCAACAGAATTAAATTCCTGTAACTTTTTGATCACACCTCGTATGCAGTGTCTGGAAAAAGGAAATAAAGCACCCATAACAGTGTAACTTTGTACAAGTACAAACTATTAGCTTGCATGTAAACAATTAGAGCAGTGGTTCTCAGCAAAAGTAGAAAGGCCACTAGTGTTGATGGTGGAGGGTATACAAGAGGTGTGAGCACCATCTGGTAGACTACTGATGAGAGGTGTCACATTGTGTTCAGTGTTGAATCACGGTTCTGCACTATCCCCGATGACCACTGTCAGCACGTGTGGCGGCAGCTTGGGGGACATTCCATTCTTCCAGTGTTTTGGAAAGGCACAGTATAGCCAGCAAATGGTTATGAATGTAGGTTGCAGTTGATAGTGATTGAGGGAACTGTGACGGAACAACAATCTTTCAGATGTCGATAATCCTCGTGTTACATCTTGTATGACAGTATCGTGATGTTATTTCCAACACAACAGTGCTCATCCACATAGTGGCATGTGTATGTATCAATTGTATGCATGGTATTAGCTGCTCCCATAGTCAGCAAAATCCTTAGATATGTTCCCTGCAGAGCATATGTGGCACGAGCTTGGACGTAAACTCTGCCCCAGTGTCAGTATCCAGAATATTGTGGACCATTACAACAGTTTGAGGCCAGCTTGCCCGAGGAAGGAATCTAGTGGCCTTATGACACCCTCCCAAACAAACAAGTGTATGCAAGAAGGGCAATTGGGTGCATGTCATATTGATAAGTGAGCTCATACTGCCAAGTTCTTTGTAAATCTGACTCAATTTTGTAATCACTAAAGTAACATCACATACCAACTGAACCCATGGCATTTCTTTTCTTTCTGTGAATTTCAATTTCTTAGCTGGGCAGTGTTTATGAACATCTTGGGCTGAAAGAAAATCAGCATGATATAGAGACGTAAAACTATTAGAGACGTAATTAAATGTAAAAGTGTCACCAAAAACACATTTAAAGTGAAAAGCCTGAAAAAACACCAAGTTGTGTGTCCAGAAAATCTGTATCACAATGGGTTAACAGTGAGCAGCAACTGCAACCAAATGGGAAAAATATCTTCTTCCGGCCCAGGATGTTGTAGCAGATTTTCTGCAACTTCACATTCCTAATGCTTCTGTATATTTTTTCCTGTTTCTACAAAGTCCATTCCTGGCAACTATAATTTAAAATGATCCAAGTCACTGTCCTTCTTCTTTGTATACTAAGGTGTCTGTCTGTAAATAATTTACTCTTATTTCTGAAGGCTTGGGCATTCCAATTCTTCTCTTAATATCCACTAGCTTTTGCCCTCAACTATGTTGGCACGGATATTGAACCTGCATGAATTTTGAGTAGCCCTGAAACTTATTATACATGGGAAAAATGGATATAAAGAACTGAAAGTGAAGTTGTCAAAACGATCCAATGGTAAAGAATTGATATGTTTGTAAGCACAGATACAGATATTTGAAGTATGAAATAGCAAAACGCCTGGATAGGGGAACAAGCTAGTGGCGTATTTAATGAAAATACAAAAAATTAAAGAATCTGTAGTTACAAATAAGTCAGTTCTTTACTGTTGCACCCTTTTGACAGTGTCACCTTCAGTCTTTTATATCTGTTTTTCTTGCTAACAAGCTTCAGGATATTTATGAACATTCATGTCAATGAAGTCGTTTGCTTAATAAGCTTATCAGTGACAATAGTTACAGTAATTTGTGAATGAATTCAAGAATGTCTGTGGGTAATGGAATTAAACTGTTAACATTAGTAATATTTTGGAAAGTTTCATCATCATAACACTATTTACTACTTTTTACTGATTTTTCTCATTTCTGGTCCCGGTTTGTTTCGTTTAGTTTTATAAAACTTCCACTGTCCCGATGTTTTTTTCTTCCAGTATAATGAAATGATGCTTATATGAAACTGAGTTGATCCACATAAAGCACTTGCAGTCCCTTGCAGGCCTGCATACAATAAAAAGTATTTAATATTGCATTTTTTGTAATCAGTTCAGCATGCATCTCTGTATACATAACCTGTCAGTAGCTGCCCACAGAGTTATTTTCAATTTTCCTGTAATTAAATAACATAAAACATGATAAATAGATGTAAAAACTTTTTATAATATGGAAAAATGCCTGTACACCATTATTATTTGCAGTATGTAGATAGTCACAGGATATGTGATGCATTCCCTTATGGATCTGAGTTACTGGGTACACATTTGTTTCCATACTATTCGGGCCCACATAGTTAAATGTACAGTTCAGTTTATCATGTTTTATAGATAATTTCACTTCAAAATTTCTCTGAGGGTTGAAATGCTTTTATAAATATGTAATGTTGAATCATTGGCTGTTGTCAGCTTAGCATATAATTTTAATGGTCTTTTATCCATTCTGGATCTTCCTGAACTCAACAGCTGTGAACATATGTTCATTAATAATGCAACCAACCATGAGTACTTCTAAAAGTATTTATTTAAATGCCATTACCAGTCTCAAGCTATTATGTCTGTCTACAGGTTTTTATTTTATTTACTTACTTTTTTTTAAGTAATTGCAACAATGTGCTAATATACGTGTATTTGATAAAATATAAAATGAAATACTTACATACCCTCAATTTGTTTTGTCGGTATCATTTAGGCTTTCTTTGGTCCTTAAGCATTTTCAGCATGACACACGAAGAGTTAAGAATTATAGACAATGCACTTATTCTAAACAATCCACTGTGTTGTGCACACACTTCACATTATTTTTCATCAGTTGCAGCCTTTGACAAGTTCTTCACATGTAATGATTTTGCTTACAGTGAAAAGTCTATCCACTGACCAACGATATCACTCATTTCTCAACAAGGAAACATCTCATCTACTGTATGTTAAGTAAAGAATGTGTGGACGATACAAATCTGCACTTCTTACAAGTGAGGAACTCTAATTGTAGCATGTCATAGGAGAAATTAACAAGAAGATTTATCAGGCTACTCTCGAGAAGCAATGGCATGTGTTTTGATTTTGGTCCCTGACAATATTCTTCAATGGATGTTAAGTTGGGCAGCTAGTGGAATAAGGATACCCTTGTTCAGAGTCCTAACACAGACCAATCATGTTTAATTTGTGTGAAAAGTGCAATGAACATTTTCAGGATTGTTTGTTAGCCAGCTGTAGTTGCTCATTTAGAATTTGCTGAGATGAATTGAAGGTGTGAATGCATATTTCTAGTTATTTTAAGATACCCATTTTCCTCCATAAGTTAGTTGTATATTTTGTTTGTAGATTATCTTTAGTGTTTGAAATGCTGTATCTATATTGAGCCATGTGAGTGGCAGTTGCAGATGTAGTTAAATGTTTTTAGTCTAAAAGCATCCTTTTATTTAAGATATCTTGAAGTTGCTGCCAGTCAGGCCAAGATAAAATCTGATGCAATTGCACAATCAGTACTGTGTACTCCTCAGTTTTTAGAGATCCAGCCCAATGGTTTTGGTTTTATGTACTATGTTATGTTGCAGCATTTAGTGTGCATCTATGGGCCTAAAGTCGAAATTGTGCAGAAAATATTAGTAAGTTACTTTATTCAACCATAGAATGTTTATGAAATATTACATATGTCATGTTAATTGAAAGAGGAAACAGTATTTTAATTAACTAATCCATACATACAGCAATAACATCTTTTACAGTTGTAGATGATGATGATCTGCTGTTAATTTTGAAGTGTTTTGTACAATTTTTTATACACATTGCCAAACAAGTTTACAATTTACGTAAAAAAAAATACAGTTTTTGTCAGATAACTACACACTGGGTGAGCAAATATTTGTAGTTTGGGCACTGCGTTTCAGCTGTCTTAAGTACCTTGACAATACTTTTAGCATCCACTTGTATTCTTTGTGTTGTCTCTTTAGCCCATTTGAAAAAGCAGAGTCATCAGCTCACCACAATGTTAAGATGACAAAATTGGATGAAGTATGGAAATTACCCATCACAGACCCTGGGTGCAGAATTTCACATTATTTCTAATTAAATAATAATAATTTTTTCAATGCCTGCTTGATGTTACATAAATAATCATGGACTTTTTAGTATTAACCATTTGAGAGGTATGCTTCATTTTTTTTTAATATTAGGGGTTTAATGCATTCAAAAAATTTATGGTGCAGTTTTATTCCTTTGTAGAAAATACTGGCTGTTGTTTTGTTTATCTTGAAACATGAGTCGGACAAAACTGACATTTACTCAGATCATGTGAATACAGCTGTTTGTGAGATAACTGCTTTGTTCTGTATAAGCCAAAAATATTGTTATTCAGTCTGATATTATGTTATTGCCCAAACTATGAGGTTTGTGGTGGGATTATTTGGGACAGAGATGCTACATATTAGTATGTTGTGCAAACAATAATGTAAAATGAATGACAGACAGAGGATGATGTGAAGTTTGCACTATGTGCATATTTAGACTGCTCAGCTATAACTGAAGTTGTATTTACCAAATGTTGAAAATTGATCTTCTACCTTAAACTTATAATTACCTTTGATGTTTACATTCTGTATGTAGCAAACATCACTATAGAAATCTGCCATTATGCTGCTTGTAAAAGTTGTAACTGCTTGATAGTAATTTGTCATGTTGACATAATGATTATTCCTTAATCTAGAATGTTTCTAGTTACGTAAGTACTTTTATTCATGTTATATAGTAACCTGTTTATACATTATGTATGTAAATGTTTATTGTTCGGTAGGAAACTTAAGTTTGGGTCAACACAATTCCAAACAGACAGTTATAATTTATGATAATAATTAAAATAGTTTATGCACAATTATCTTAAAATATTCAAAATTAAATGTAAACTTAGTAACATTCAGATTAATGTTTAAAGACATTCTTTCCTTTCTTACTGTACACTGATTTCTGCAGGCATTTTTAAGTGTAAAGATGCCTTGCTGGTATCTGATACTTAATGCTGTAAATGTTAGCTGTGTTAGCTTCAGTTTTGCTTGGTTACTTTATATTTGTATGCATCATATAGGAGAAGTCAAAACAATACTACTTTTGTGTAAAACAAATGAGCTCTGTATTCGCATGTTAACAATACTATCAGAGCTAATGACATTCTGTGATAATCAGAAACGTCATTTCTATGATGTTTCTGGATGTAACAGCATAACTAGTGCTACGATGGGGCTGATTTGACGATGGGACTAGTGCTACAATGGGACTGGCGTGGAAATGAAAACATTCTTGAGTGGATGACCATCTCTGGGGTGCAAGAATTTCTCTTGATAGGTGTGCAGCCACCAGGATTACGCTCTGTTCCTAGCTGTACTGGACATTCCATATTTCTTAGACTCCTGGATCAATCTGTACTGCTATCACGCTGTCTACCACACCCTGTTCTTTGTACCTCCCTTTGCAGGTGCAGTGGGTAACATGACACTTGTGAAGAGGCTTCAGTTTCCTTTCCAAGAGAAAATTGGTCCTACACAGACCCATCCTCACTCCACCCATGAACAACAGTTCTCAAATTTTATATGGATATGAATCTGTATGTGCATCAAAGCCCTTCTTATGCAACACAAGACATGGGTAGCCGACATACGTTTGCGGCACTGTGAACTGTAACTTGACAGCTTACCGCTACCTTATCCAAGACTGCCTCTAAAGTAGTGGCAATAAAGGCTGTGCATATGTGGCATGTACTTCTTTTTGAGAACATCCATCAAGGGTTTCAGAGTATTTAATTCTACAGCATCAAATGTGTCACGAAGTGCTCTTTGACCCAGTTAAGTTATAACATTATATAAATAACACACAGCACAGTGAACAGTATTAATGGCGATGATAACGATGTTGATGACATGAACAACAATTATAATAGTCTATTCACTGGACAGTAAATTTGTAATTATTTATTTATTCTGTTAGATGAGTTGATTGTTAATCAGTGCAATGATGACTGCATTACCACCTTAAGCAAGACTGCTTAATACAAATTTCTGCTTTATTCAATAAATTTTTGGTGTGCACATATTTTGCTGCAACAATAAAGTAAAATTAAATGATATGATTGAATTGTTCATTTGATGGAATTCTGTATTCATTTGGATGTTAAATACACCATTGTATCATTTCTTTAATGCCTCATCTGAATCCTGGTCAGTATAGCCATTTTTATCTCGAATTTATGTATAGCATTGCCTAACACTTGTTTGTAATTTAGTTTTCAAAGCTATAATTGTAAAAAAAAAAAAAAAAAAAAAAAAAAAAAAAAAAAAAAAAAAAAAAAAACCCTGTTGTTTGTGTTTAATATGTTGTTTAAGTTTAGTATGTTGTTTCACTGTTAGTATGTTCTGAACATTAAAGAATATTACTAACTATCCTGAAATACATTATTAAAGTTATCCCCTACTGTCACTCGCAGTGTTTTTTGTAAGTCATTGTAATATGTTGATGATGATTTACACTTTTATGGCCACTTACCATTATTTTGTTACTGATCTCTTATAAAAGCAAATTCTTGATTTATATACAGCATCTATTTTTATATCTTTATTGCCTGTTGCGGAAAGTGGATGTTAACAATGTTGTTGAATTATAGTGTAAGCGGCTATGCCTTCATCCAGAAAGAAATAAAAATATGTTTGACATGTATAGGTATTTTAATTCATCTCCCTAAGGATATCTCACATATAACTTATTTCATCTCTGGCAGTGTTTATTAATTTGATGTGGTAGTCAGGAAGCAACCTCAAGATGTAAAACAAACTCTTGCAACGTTTTTGTCCATAAAATTTGGAATTGGGAAGAAAGATAATGGTGGCAAGTGCTGTTATCAAATACACAACACTGAGATGGTTGTATCTGAGTGGTTATACACTACATTAGAACAGAATTTTCCAATAATCAAAATTTCTTTTGTGACAGCATTATGGGATAACTTTATCCTATTCCCACATGGGGGTGCACAGATAGCTTGAGCATTTGGGAGCTTCTTCCATACTCAGTTAAGAGAGTTAGCTCTGCCAGTAACACTGTGACAGTTTTTACATACAGAGGATGACAGTGTGCGGTTCAACAGGCAGGTCCTGTCAATAACAGAGAAGCTGTTAAAAGCTTGATTTCTCCCTAAAACCTTAAGGGGCAAGTAAATCTGAAAAACGTATCTAAAAATTTCATAATCTTGTTCTGATTGTGTAGAAACAATTGTTACTCCTAAGTAACACTCGGACGCAATAAATAAGCCCTGTTGTGGTAAGTAAATTTACACTCGTATTTAGGGTACGCTAATTATCACATTCGTTTAGGGAGTGACTCTTTATCATGTTAAGGCACCATTTTCAAAATTTTAAGTGGTATGTAAAATCTTGTGGCTTTTGCAAACTGAAAAAGAGGAACTTGCAGTTTATTCCATGCCATCGACAGGAAAACTGTGAAGGCCTAATGATGTAAACAGAAAGGTATACTAGGGTTTAACGTCCCATTCTTAATGATGCTTTCACCGTGCTCTCCCAGAAAGTGGGTGGTCACAAGTGCATGGCATACTGTCTCATCTGTTCCAAAACACAAATATTAGGGTATGAGATTGATAACAATTTACCATTCATTGTTCCACAGTGAGAAATATTTATTGGATTTTTCAGATTGGTGCAACAGGTAAATCAAATATACTGGTGCCCGTTGAAATTTATTGCTTCAAAATACCTATAGAAACAACTGTGGGAGCTCTCACACAGAATCTTTGGTTTGTCATCTCTCTGTACTTATGTCTGGTTTAGGCAGCGCACGTTCCACATCTCCATTTAACAACCTGTAGTAGTATTCATGGAAATCCATAGGAAACCCACCGTTCCATAGTAACACTCTTGTCTCTCATTTGCTGTGAATAGATCTTTAAATTTGCTGCTGCACTTTGTACTTTCTTGATGCAGTGGAGCTGCTGTGCAGTACCAATACTTCTGGCCATGTAATTTTATTTCTGTTTGCAGATGATTGAGGACCGTAAGAAAGCACATATCTACTCAGACTCACGATAAAGTAATTTAACCACTCTTAACAAACTCCTCTAATGAGATGAGTGTTCAACTGAAACAATGGTATTGTCAGGAATGCCCCTAGGGAAGTGTTTTCTGTAAACATAATGATTTGGCAGGCAGGGTGGGGAATAATCTGCGGTTGTTTGCAGATGATGCTGTGGTACAAGATGATTTAGACAACATTTATGGTTGTGTGTGTGTGTGTGTGTGTGTGTGTGTGTGTGTGTGTGTGTGTGTGTGTGTGTGAGAGAGAGAGAGAGAGAGAGAGAGAGAGAGAGAGAGAGAGAGAGAGAGAGAGAGAGAGAGAGAGGGAGAGACAGAGAGAGAGAGAGAGAGAGAGAGAGAGAAGGATGTGTTAACGGTATTTTCAAATGCCATATAAGTTGTACATAGATGCTTTGGGAACTCGTATGGGAATCCCTGGAGAGAAAGCAATATTCTCTTTAAGGAACACTGTATAGAGAAATTTAGAGAACTGGCATCTAAAGCCGATTGCAGAATGATTCTACTGCCAGCAGCATACATTTTGCATATGAATTGATGAATTGTAAAGATAAGCTATAAGATACTGGGGCTTACACAGACGCATATAGATATTCATTTCTCCCTCACTCTTTATGCGAGTGGAAGAGGAAAGGGAATGACTTGTAGTGGTACAGGGTACATGCACACTACAGCTGCTGGTGGAATATGTATGTAGGTGTGGCCAGGCTCATAACAGGAGCTCTCATTCAATCTGGCTGTGACAGAAAAGTTTCTGGATCATTGTCGCCAGTGTCCATTTTCTCCTCGAGTTCAAAGACACTGCCAAGCCATGACTTCAACCCACAGGTGGACCTCCACAGCAGGGTGGAAGCACAAACACTGCTGTGCCTTGCTGATCTTAATGAGTTAACTCCACTTTTCACAAATCTATACATACACGACAAAGGGCACACACGGTTGGTTGGCCCACACTTACTGATTACTTAAAATATGTTTTTAACAATTACGAATGTCGTTCCTCGGCGTGAGAGATAATACATGCATTTCAAGTTCTTGTTAAGATTGATCACACTTATAACATTTCCAGTTAAGTGTAATAGTATGTAATTAATTCGTAAGGACATAGTTTATAACCATGTTTTGGTGGAAATAGTTTAACTGTTCTTTACCATAGGGAGTCACATGCTGATTCTGGGCTCTGTACTGCACTATGTTACTTCAAATCTGATTTGTGACAAATATTAAATGGTGTCTCTGTATAGGTTGACTTGTCATTTTCCATCTAAGTCTCTTTACTTTTGACTATTTTGGAGACTATGTCATTATTGTGACACAACATCACATTGCAGCTTAAGATATTTGTAGCACCAACATTTACAACTCAATTTTTGGACAGACACTGTGTACATATATTATTTTTGAGATGATATTGTCCCTTCTTTTATACCTCCATACAAAAATAGTATAGGTAATTTCCTCTATGTATCCACCTGACCCCACGTAACACCATAACTCCTATGGGTCTGTCTATGTCCCCCTCACTTCCATACATAAAATGGGGTTCACTGAACTTAAAAATTGAAACTATATCTCTTTCTGTGTCAAAAGTGTCTACATAGCATATTTAAGTTTTACTTGATACATGGGTTTCCTACTACTTTCCATTCTGTCACTCTTACTGTGCCTTTCACAGAGTCATACCTTCCCTCCATGTTATATTAACATTTAATAACGTGCTTTCTCTGATACAACTTAAGATTAACTACAGACTGTTCATTAAGACCTCATTTGCTGTTACACACGGAAATGTTGTTATCCAGTTTGTTCTTATCAATAGAGTTGTGCACCACTCATTTTGAAATCATGAAGTAGTACTGAGAATACAGAAGTTTCCTTCAATTTGTTACTTTTCCTCTCAACTACTTTGTCATATACTAGGTATATATGTGATACAGCAGCTTTTCACTTTCCACTGAGAACACATCTATCTTTTTGTTAATCCCAATTGAAAAAAACATTAAATTATCAAACTCAAAACCTTTATTTATTGTGTGTCAAACACTTTATGCCCAATTATGTAACATATGTATAACTATCAGCTTTTTCATACACTTTGACACGTATAAGGTTCACACACAAGTTAATAGCATTTTCGTTTCGCATGTTGCTACGGGTCTCTTTATCAATTGCCATTTTAATTTGTAGTTCACTGTTGCTATCTCAGTTTACATTTTGCCATTTGGAGATAGTGAGTGGAGCTGTGGACGCTAGAAAGTGGAGTGCCAAATGGAATAATCTGAACATTTTCTTCTTGAGTTCAGTAGAGGGGTGACAGCAGTGAAGGCAGCCAGAAACATCTGCACCATATGTGGGGATAATGCTATTCATCAGAGCACAGCAAGAATATGGTTTTCTCATTTAAAGGAGGACCATTTTCATATTAGTGACCCACTAAGTTCATAAAAATGTGAAGGCCTTCCTGAAGATCATGGAAAGATTAATCCACAGTGATGCATGCCAGTGTATTCAAGATCTGGGTCATTGATGATCATGATCATTCCACCACTGTGCAAATTTTGCATGCAACAGAAAGGTTACAAAATGAGGTGTATGAGTACCACATGTCCGAAGTGAAAATCGCAAAAATCAGTTGGTGGCCATATCTATCTCTATTTGCTCATCATCAAGCGGCTCATGAAATACTGAACATTACAATTGTGGTGGGGTTAGGGGACAAACCCGGGACTCCACATGGCAGACCAGAAGCTGGAACCCACCACACCGTATTTCGTCAGGAGGCCGAGCAAGTTCAAGAATTTTGAGAGACAGTGCAGAGTGATACAGCAGTATTCAGTAACATTGCTTCAGTCAGCTAATTTACAGTATTTGATGGTGAAGCGTAGTGTCAGCGTGCTGCCCGCCCGATGTCCTGCAAGTCCAGCCGGCTCAGCAGACTCCTGGTATGCCGATGCCACTGCTGATGTTATCAAGGCTGCCTGCCAACGGAACTTGGCCGCCGCTCTCCCGGTCACCACCCAGCGATGCGTAGCGCCTTGCGACTTACTCCGCCCCATTAGGCCTGCTCTGCCTGACCAAGGGATGAAGGTGGATGTACTGGTCACCCGTGGCCCTCAGGCTACCGCTGCTCCCAACTAGTGACCTGACTCAAATCCACGCGCACCTGGATTCTGTGCTGAAATTTTCCGCTAATGGTGCTTGCCGGATGGCAACACCCACTGTCATCTCTGGCGCTGTCGTAGCGCTGCTCTGCTACCCTCAGGGTATGCCTCGCCCAGACCCAGTATGCAAGGTGGGAAGCAAACTTGGCCACTACACTAGAGTGGAACTGAGACCCTCCTGGACCTGCTGCAGACCTCTCTCACTGCCGATTTTCAGGCAGACCGTGCTATCTCCAAGTGGAAGGATGCCATTCCACCCTCCCCTGGCGTTGTGTCCCCCGATGCAGAATATAGCCCGAGCAACAACATAGAAACAAAGTACAAATTTATACAGAATGCTTATAATATTGCTGCCAGACTGGCCACTATAAGCATAGAGCAGCACAGGTCTGTCCCGACGTTCCACTGACCTGGCAGACCCTGTCAAGCTAAACTTGCCCATCTATTTATATTGGTTTCTCCCTTGCTTCTGACATAGTGTCAGAGAGAGACACTAACAATTGCAGGATAAATTTCTACAGGTCAGCCATTTACAAATATCCACTCCTGGCTCTGGCCTAGTGCCCCACCTAATATATCCACTAACTAAGAGCAATGCTGCAGTTTCCTACCTTATTGTTGCTCCACTCAAAACAAATCGTGCATGCAATACCGCTGTCGCAGCTCTGCGCCGGCAGGTGCCATGTTTACCTTGCCTGGCCTGCTGGCTGTCGTCCAATATGCCACTCTGCCAGCGGCCCCAGATTTCATCCCCCAACAGCGCCTTCATTGAATTTCGAAAAAATTTCCCTTTCCCTTGGCTAGATTGACACTAGTGCAGCACTATCCTGGTGATGAAAAATTGTGTCTGTATTCTAACATAAGGAAAGGAAAGGATTGGTTGAGGCCAAACAAAGGAGCAACATTCCATACAAAAATCTACATGCTTTCACAAAAGATAATGTTATGCATCTAGTGGGACGACGATGGTGGGGTGTATTATGAATTGCTTCCGCAAGATGTAACCGTCATTGCTGACATTTTCTGTCAACAGAAAAGATGTCTTGCATATACAGTCTAAGAACAGCAACCAGGAAGTCCATGTGAAGCAATATTGATCCATGAGAGAGCCTGCCTGCATTCCGTACAGTATTTTTTTGTCAGTCTAGCAAAAGTTGGGTTGGGAAGTCATGTCACACCCACCTTATTCACCTGATCTTGTGCCTCAGATTTGAGCCTTTTCCACTCTCTATCAAATAACTTTCATGGAACTTCCCTTTCGGATTAAAAAAGTGTTCTGAAGATGACTCAATGAATTCTTCCCCAGAAAACCATGCCATTTACATTTCGCAGAATCGAAAATTTCCCCAATGTTTGCTGTCCATTGTAAGCACTGAATGATGATATATTATTGTACGCTGAAGTCTCTGTTATGTTTATTAAATCTATAGAAAAAATATACAAACTAATGCACCAGCTACATACCTGTGTTGGGGCCTAGCGCAATGGTTATCATATAAACATGATGTAGAAGGTTGTTGGATCAAAAAACGACAAATGAAACTTTTTTTCAATTTATAAATCCGATCAAAAGAATTTTATTATTATTTTTATTCAATTAATTCGTTTACATGTAATTTTTGATATTATTGTTTGTTTTATTTACCCTTATTTTTTCTTTCTGCCATTCTTTTTTCTCCTGGACTCTGCCTGTGTCACCTATAATGTGGAAATAAATGTTAATGTGTGTGTGTCCGTCTCGAGTTGCTTCATAGAGGTTAGCTTTAACCACCATAAACAAAGCAAGTGCGATTTTTAAATCTGCACAGATTGTTGATTGCTATTCTCTCTTATGCATTTCACATCATGGGGTTGTGGTTAGCTTAGGACACAAATTTGAATTCAGGGCTTTGTCTGCCATGGTTGTCCTTTCTCACTCAGAATCAGCTGTCCATAGACCATCTCACATTTCCAACGTACCTGGAAGTGGCTGCCTCCGACATTACTCTGCATTAATTGGTGCATAGTAATGAAGTAAAACAAATTAATATTTCTACTTTGACAGCTCTCTGCAATTTATTGCATAATTTGGTAAACCATAGTGTTTTTTCTGACATGCTCTGGTGGTTGCCGGTGATTAAGGGTGTCAGTGTGGTACTGGTGTGCAAGACTCACACTCCCTCTTGGCTATCAAACTTACTTGGAGTTGCTTCCCCGATCATCTTTTCAGGATAGCCAGCTGTGATGTCCTGCACGACTTCTTCTCTGAATATAGGATGCTACATGGAGGAAATTTTTTATACTTTAAAATATTCTCGAGTGTACAGAGTTATTTTAAAACTCAATCTCACTGTATTTTCATCACACACAACAGTTTCTGACAGACCGGAAGGTTCCAAGCTTACAAAAAATGTTTTAGTTGTATGAAAACTATCACATTAATTTTTCCATAAATACAGTCTACAAATCTCACAAAGTTTAACAAGACAACTGTCTAGACCTTACTTATTGATTCTTTCTCTTACATTCGTAATTGTCCCTTCTCTTCTTTCAACAACATTCAAATGTTCACACAGTAATGTTTCATGTCGCATGGAGTACGGCGCGTTTATTCCTTGAGCTGGATGTGTAACTATAGGCGACCACCTGCCCACGCCGATCATCCGTCCCATACACGTCCGTCCTGCACACACATAACTGTGGTGCAGTAGACACAGATCTACTCATCTCTAAAATAACGCGTGTTCAAGACGGTGGAAATACGAGGGTCTCTAGAATTTACTCCGAAATTCCTTAGGCATTACAATGCCTTCCAGAATGCTGGAAGTTAGAAAAGTATAATTATTAAATTGTCATTACTTCAACACCCCCCCCCCCCAATCAATTTAATAATTTCCTAAATTGCCCATAAAATTCACTATCCCCAGCTTTTAACACAGTCTATTGAAACGTGCACTCTTAGCTACTTTTGGTAAAATATGGGCCATTTGTTCCTAGGAGCTAATGTATTGAACATTCAGATGGCCTTTGTTGTATAGCTCTTGTGTAGAACGGATTTCACATCCACATGCTTCAGTCATCTATGTTCCCACTTCCGTAATTGACATATTCTTCAAGAAGATGCTTAAGCCATGGGGTGTCTGTCATAGCTGTCGACGAAGCTGGATATTCTGCTTCTATTTCATAGTGAAACTCATATGTCTCCTTGTCACAAGAAACAGTATTTTCAAACAAAAAACTATAAGAAAGTGAAGAAGACAGAAGATCTACAACATAACACAGTCAGAATCAACATAGCAGTAATAGCATTTAAAATTTCCTTTTTGTATCACAGGCCAACATCAAGTGTTCCTTTAATATATCAAAGAATTCATTTCAAAAATTTCTACTCTAATTCTGTTGGTTTATTTTGCTGTCTACTAAAATAGTTAAGTGATGCACTTCGTCTGGTCACAGCTGTCATTATATACATTGAAAAACACAGTAATTGTCCATCTGGTTTAAATTCATCCATTTGACCACAAGCATCTCCACTGCATTTGACTTCCATCGATGTTCTCAGTGTTTACAGTCTTCCATGTTGAATCTTTTCAATAAGTATTCAAGATGAACATAGTGACAAAGAAACATTTTGCCACTGTTGCTCTGCATATTTATTCTGAGGAATGATTTTGGTTCTCCAAGTTCTCACATTCGACATTTTAACTAGTTCTTAATGTAGGTGACTTTTTTTTTTACTATTACATCCAGCTGGAATATTATCTACATATGGAAGCAAATTGAGTATAATGATCATCAATGCTTTCAACATAGAGACATCTGCCAATTTTGGGTTGTCGAAACATGATTTCCTTCCTAAAACTGTCAAAAGTTTTTTTTTTAGTTTGCATACAAGACTTTTCTTAATCTTTACACCAGGTCTCAATGCAGGAATCAATTTTGTACATCTGTTTGTTCCATAAATGAATTATGTTCCTTCAACACACTAAGGAGCATTCTTAGTGTTGTGAATTGAGCAAGTGGAGTATAGTCATATCTCTTTCAGTATTTCCAGACATGTCTATTTTTACTTTGAACATCCTCTTACTGTCAGTGATACTTATATTTGCTGTAAGTGGTTCATAAGTCAAAGTTCCATTAGATGACAGAGAGCCCAATTTTTCCTTAATTGTTTTTCCATTCTTCTCCTACATCTTCTTCATGATGCCTTACCTGAACGTCTTCATACTTCTGAGGTAAGTTTTCCCATGAATGTTTTTGCATTCAAGGGAAACACTGCATAATACTTGAAAAACCAAAATTTTCTTGTTATTCTATTGCTTTTCCACAAAGTTTCTGCTCGCTTCCACTTCTTCTGACATCGTGGGCCTTGAGTTACCTTCAACAGTTTGCACAAAATCAAGGACTTCAAAACAGAACTAACTTTGAGGAAACTGAAGAATGTTCTGAATTACATTGTTCACTTGAATGGTCTTCTTCAAGATCCAATCATCACTGCTTTCACCTTCAAATAGAAACATATCTTTTTCAAAAATTACATCTCTCCCAAATACAACCTTGTGTTGCTTGGCACACCATATTCTGTGGCTAATTAGACAGTTTCCAGTCACGTAACATTTTAATGGGCTAGTTCCTTTTCAATACTTTCCTTGGAATGTGCCACTATGCAACACACCCAAAGTCATATTTGTTCAAATTTGGCTTTCTTCCATCCGATAGCATTTCTAAAATTTCTGCATCTAAAACTGAAGTATAACTATGGTTAATGATAAAAGTATCTGCCAGTAACTTTTGACTAAAATTGCTTTCAAACTTCGCGTCCAAAAATTGTGCAATGAGCCTTTTCAATGACAGTATGATTTAGTCGCTCTGCCACTCCATTTCGTAATTGACTTTGCAAATATACTCATGACCGTTGTCACTTTTAAATCTCCTGATTTTCAGCAAATACATACTTTGGAAATACGAAGCAAGAATTGTTACCAATATTGTATCGACCACTGTGCCATACAGTTCAGTGAGCAGACACATGGGTATTATATACTGTAGGACTGAAAGTTTCAGAGTGTTTTTCTCGTGAGTGGCTAGCCATCTGGCCGTATGGCTGAGGCGTTGTAACTCTATGGGGTAGTGCTGCCAACACATGCCATCCCACTCTTAACTTCATTTCCCAACCCTCGCACTCCCCTTGTTAGTGTGTGTATATACACAATTGAATCATTTCTGTGAGCTGCAGCTATAGCTATCACACTTTTGAATTGAACCCGCTGAATTTTTAAAAACAAGCATCATCCAGCCATTTATAGTTTATGCACTGACAATTAATTATTTAGTGAACCTGACACTAGAAGAGCACCTTTTAGTTTTAATTTGAAATTCCAGTCCACAAACTATGCTTTCAACATAAATTTCTCCAAACTTTATTCTTATTTGATTCACCAGTTTGTTCACATCCATCAAAGAACAGATTAATTAACTAAATATCCTGTTACCCTCAAATCTAGAAACCAATCCACTTTGCCACCTGGAAAATTTCCAGTAACAGCTGAGAAAGAAAAGTTACTTTCATTTCTGTTTATTTTTTGGAGAGATTTAGCTAAATTTGCAGAACTATACTTCTATGCGTTTGTGGCAATCTAACATTGTATTTTTCCCCAATAATGGCATTGTTTCCCACGTCTGTAACACATATATTGGGTTGTTACATAAGTTTGTTGCATTTTTCTGTACGTTTGACAAACACAACAGATACACATACACACCCTACTCATCCATAATATATTCTCCATCACTATTTACAACAGTCTGTCAATGCTGAAATAACTTTTTGATTCCATGACTGTAGACATCGAGTGGTTTTGAGGTGAAGAACTCGTCGAGCCATGGTAGGAGCACCTTTTGCATCCGGCAAAGCTTAGCTTGAAGTTTGTTCGATATAGAGCAGGAAAAACTGAGGGTGCAAGATCAGTTGAATAAGGTGAGTGCAGAATGACCTCCCAATCCAATTCCAGTATAAAGTTTTTGGTCAGTCTAGCAGAATGGGCGTGGGCGTTATCGTGGAGTAGCATCACTTTTCGCAGTCTGCCTGGTCGTTGTCCTCGAATTGCGTCCACAAGATGTCTCAGTTACTGACAATAAATATCATCAGTGATGGTTACATCTCAGGGAAGCAATCTGTACTACACCACACCATCACTGTTCAACTAGATGCATAATATTATGGATGCATGCAGGCTTTTATATGGGGAGTTGCTGCTTTGTTTGGGGGCAACCATTCTTTTCTTTTCCTTATGATCTTAGGATAAAGACACCATTTCTTGTCACCTATAAGGCTATGACAATACAAGTTAGGAATGGTCAACGTTGCTTTCAAGCAAATTGATCACGAACAATGAGAAAAGCACATACATTCACCTACTGATTTATGTGTTTTCGGCTTAGAGCATGTGGTACCTTTTTTCAACCTTCTCCATTGCATGCAAATGTCGCACGATGGTAGAATGATCACAGTTAATAACATTTGCCAGTTCTCAAGTTTGCTGACATTGGTTATTGTGGGTTAATGTGTTTAAACAATCTTTATGAAACTTCGACTGTCTTCCTGAATGTGCTGAATCACTTATGTCAAAATGATCCTTCTTAAAACGAGAAAACCGCATTCTTGCCATGATCTGTCTCATGGAATTATCCCCCTCCCACATGTGGCGTGAATGTTTCTGACTGCCTCCGTAGCTGTCATTCCTATTGAAATGTAATAGAAAAATACATCAGAAATGTTTAGATTTCTCCACTAGGCAGTCCATTTTCTAGTGTTCAAACCTCCACTCATTATCTCTATATAACAAAATGACAATATGTGAACTCATATAGCAACAGTGAACTACAAAGTAAAAAATGACAACTCCTAGCATCCACAATATCAACTAAAATCTTATTTTTAGACAAAGCTTTGGCTGCATCATACATAGCTTGAGACTTGGTTGTCTCTGAATACATCCTTTTACCTTTCTGTCAGATGCTGTCGACGATGGCAATTCATTTACTGTCCAGTTGTTACCTTTAGAATTATTAAGTTTTGCTTCTTTGTCAAGTAATCTACCCTTTAAGAAATCCGGTTCCAATTCCTCACTTGAGAAGGTATTCAGAGCAGTAACAACTACTTAGGATTCTGGTGGAATTGTTTGTAAGTTACCGCATACTATATCAGTTCCTCCAATATTATCATCCGATCCTTCAAATGACCCATTAACTTACGAAACTCCAAAAAATTAATTTCAAGAGTTATTGTCATTTGCAGTAAACTTTAAAGGCCGTTCTTAATAAAAGCCATACCTTTCAGCTCAAATGTTTGAATTAATGTATTTCTTATTTTTGGTGTAGGCCTACTCCAAGCAACTTTGTGAAATTCTTTGGATTACTTGAGACTTACACTTCTTATCGGTTTTGCCGTACAGCTGTCTCAGCCATGTCCATGTATCTCTTTCAGACAAAACTCACTTCCAGCTCACATAGAAGTATTTCAGTCCTAAATTTTCAGTTGCTAAAGTACTTCCCATTAAACAACAGTACCTTGTATTCCTCCTCTTCTTGAGCCATGACTCTAAATTAGGTACTGGATTAATTTTTTCCACCTTTATTTGTTGTACTGCAACACCTGGCACCTGGGTCCATGACCACTTGCTAAGAAAATAACACTTATTTAGGATAAATAATTTCAACTTGTTACTTCACACAATTTACAATTACAACCAGGGGACAACAATGAAGACAAAATACAAACAGAGCGAAGAAACACAGAAAAAACACATAAAAAAGACAAAGAGGAAATAACTGAAACGATTATTATTACATTATCATCATTTCAACACACTTTGTATTAGATAGGAAACTCCATGTCCAAACAATGAACAATGGCACCATTTAACCAAGATACAGAACAGCCTGCCACCACAAGTGAAAAACATAGCCTTGATTTTAGAAATCTGAAATCATTAACTGATCATTGCTCTGAATTGTGTGAATTTTTGGTCCATATGTGTACAGTGAAATGTCAAACAAGCTGCAAGTGCATGAATGATTTTTGTAAAAATAATAATCACTGTGAATGAGACTTTTATACAATGTGTAGCTATCTCCATACTGTTGTCTTTGTCCATGTTTGTACTGTATTGTAACACTCTTTTGGTCTCCTTCAACTATTATTTATGCTACTTGTCAACTCAGATTATACAACCTGGGTCCAGCAAAAATTGTCATTTTAACAGCCCTGGACATCTGCTGCCATTTAGGTTACGGAATCTTCTTCTTGATACAGTTATGAAGTGTAGTGGCATGACCGAGAGGGAATTTGTTCTCGCTTGATATGGCTAATAACTATATGACATTGTTTGTCGTCTATCTTGATATATACACTCCTGGAAATTTAAATAAGAACACCATGAATTCATTGTCCCAGGAAGGGGAAACTTTATTGACTCATTCCTGGGGTCAGATACATCACATGGTCACACTGACAGAACCACAGGCACATAGACACAGGCAACAGAGCATGCACAATGTCGGCACTAGTACAGTGTATATCCACCTTTCACAGCAATGCAGGCTGTTATTCTCCCATGGAGGCAATCGTAGAGATGCTGGATGTTGTCCTGTGGAACGGCTTGCCATGCCATTTCCACCTGGCGCCTCATTTGGACCAGCGTTCGTGCAGGATGTGCAACCGCGTGAGACGACGCTTCATCCAGTGCCAAACATGCTCAATGGGGGACAGATCCGGAGATCTTGCTGGCCAGGGTAGTTGACTTACACCTTCTAGAGCATGTTGGGTGGCATGGGATACATGCGGACGTGCATTCTCCTGTTGGAACAGCAAGTTCCCTAGGAATGGTAGAATGATGGGTTCGATGACGGTTTGGATGTACCGTGCACTATTCAGTGCCCCTCGACGATCACCAGAGGTGTACAGCCAGTGTAAGAGATCGCTCCCCACACCATGATGCTGGGTGTTGGCCCTGTGTGCCTCGGTCGTATGCAGTCCTGATTCTGGCGCTCACCTGCACGGCGCCAAACACGCATACGACCATCATTGGCACCAAGGCAGAAGCGACTCTCATCGCTGAAGATGACACGTCTCCATTCGTCCCTCCATTCACGCCTGTCGCGACACCACTGGAGGTACAATGCACGATGTTGGGGCGTGTCCGGAGCAAGTATGGTTGGTCTGACACATCAGTGTCAATGTGTTCTTTTTTCCATTTCCAGGAGTGTATATAAGGCTGTAAAAATGAATTTTACTGCAGATGTTTTCCCCAGTATTCAGTAAATTAGTATCTCCTGGCGTAATGGTGTACATTAGAGGTGACAAGAAAATAACATAACTGATAGAAATAACTGGTTATTGAGAAGTAGCAGTTACTGTGATAAGGGCTCATCTGATACTAAAAGTTACTTAAATAACAGTGCTTTGCGCCACCTGTTTACAGAAGATCATACTATGCTTTCACGTCAACTAATCTGAGATCTGGCTATGATAGAGAGGGATATATCATCTGGAAGAGCTGTTATTATTCTCTCTAAGTTTCATTCTCTGACACTTAACACGCTACCACTACAGGTAACCCAGTGACATTTCCGGAGAGAATAGTTACTGGAGTGAGCAAAATATTTTTGTACCGCTATGGAAATAACTATCTAGAACCCCCAGTGTCCAGCAGTTGACAACTAATGGGATTCTGTTCTTTCCATTTCTTGTAGTTCCTGAAACAGTTGACCTTCTATCTGACCTTCGGTTGTGTTAGAGGGTATTGTTAATGGTTTTTAGGGTTTTACACATATTGAAATATTTGAGCATTGTAGGTGATCTAAAAATGGAAAATAGTGGAGTACCTTCTCAAAGAATACCATATCCCCAATGCCTAGCTGGACCATTATGATGAAAAAACGCTGCTGCTGTATGTAATTAGTGTATCTGATCAACTTGAGTACAAAAAAACTTGTGTAATTTCATAAAACTTGTCTTTGTGGCTTTACTAAGAAAAATGAGCTTTCTCAATTTGTACATATACACTGCAAATGGACTTTTTTTATTTGATTAATTATTGGCTACTGATTTTGAATCATTTTCCACATAGTATTGAGCACATCAGTTTTATACAGGGAAATAGTACAATGGAATATTTACACTTCACACACAAGTATGGAAAATTAACCATTTGATCGCAGCATAGATGGAATGAATACAGGTATGCTTACAACAATAGTCAGATCAGGTACTTTCTCAGGAGCATTCAAATAAAAATATAGATTTACTTATATTAGGGTCTTCTTGTACTTGGGCATTCTACATGAAATTTTTTGAATAATATATGCTCTTTCTGTTTTGAAAGAGGCCAAGGGAGTTCATTTTGGCCCTTTGGCCCTTTATTTTAAGTGCTCATCTATCTCGTTCATGAATTAGTATAATACATATTCAAATAATGGAAAATCCAGGATAGAATGTAACAATATTACGAGAAAGAAAGCTGCTACTCACTATCTAGCACAGATGCTGTGTCGCTGATACACACAACAACGACTCTCACAATTCACTCACACACACACACAGACACACACACACATACACACAGCAACATTGCATGATGGGAGTGGCAACTGGGTGGGGGTATGGAGGATACTGGGGCAGGGAGGGAGGGTGGGTAGTGATGTAGAGTAAAGTGCTGCAGGTTAGACCACGGGCAGGGGAGAGGTGGGGAGGGTGGCAGAAGTAGCAGAAACGGAGGGAAATAAAAAGACTAGGTGTGGTGGTGGAATAATGGCTGCATAGTGCTGGAACGGGTGCAGGGAAGGTGTGGGATGGATGAGAACAGTGACTAATGAAGGTTGAGACCAGGAGGGTTATAGAAATATCGGATGTATTGCAGGGAAAGTTCTCACCTGCACAATTCAGAAAAGCTGGTCTTGGTGGGAAGGATCTATATAGCACACACTGTGAAGCAGTCATTGAAATATCATGTTTTGCAGCATGTTCAGCAACAGGGTGGTCCACTTGTTTCTTGGTTGCAGTTTGTTGGTGACCATTTGTGTGGACAGACAGTTTGTTGATTCTCATTCCTACATAGAATGCAGCACAGTGGTAGCAACTTAGCTTGTAAATCACATGACTAGTTTCACAGGTAGGCCTGCCTTTGATGGGATTAGTGGTGAAGGTGCCTGACCTGGAGTAGGTGGTTTCAGGAGAATGTATGGATGTAGGTGTGTTACAGAGGTATGAGCCATGAGGTAAGGGATTGGGAGCATTGGTTGTGTAAGGATGGGTACATTATGTAGGTTCGGTGGATGACAGAATACCATGTGAGGCATGGGAAGGATAGTGGTCTGGATACTTATCATTTCAGGCCACGACAAGAGGTAATTGAAACCCTGGCATAGAGTGTAATTCAGTTTCTCCAGTCCTGGGTGATGCTGAGTTATGAGGGGCATGGTTGTCTGTGGTCAGACAGTGGGATTTTGGGAGGTGGTGGGAGACTGAATAGATAAGGCATGCAAGATTTGTTATTATACAAGGTTGGGAGGATAATTATGGTCAGTGAAGGCTTCAGTGAGGTAGTTAGATTGGGGCTGCTCATCCCTGCAGATGCGGTGACCAAGTGGGGATAGGCTATACGGAAGGGACTTCTTGGTATGGAATGGATGGCAATTGTTGAAGTGGAGGTATTGCTGGTGGTTAGTAGGTTTGATAATGACAGAGGTACTGATGTAACCACATTTGAGGTGGAGGTCAACATCTAAGAAGGTAGATTGTTGGGTTGAGTAGGACCTTGTGAAGCAAATGGGGGAGAAGTAGTTGAAGTTCTGGAGGAATGTGGATTGGGTATCCTTATCCTCACTCCAGATAGCAAAAATGTAATCATTGAATCTGAACCAGGAGTGGGGTTTAGGATTCTCTGTTTTTAGGAAGGGTTCGTTTATATGGCCCATGAATAGGTTGGCATTAGATGGTGCTATGAGGGTGCCCATAGCCATACCCTGAATTTGTTTGTGGGTAATGCCTCCAAAGCAGAAGAAATTGTGTGTGAGGATAAACTTGTCATGGTGACTAGATTGTTGGTTTTGAATCTGTCAATCTTTGGGAAAGGGAGTGTTCAATAGCAGGAAGGCTATGGGCATTAGGAACATTAGTGTACAGGAAGGTGGCACCAATAGTGAGAAGCATGGCACTTTGTGGTAAAGAGTCAGGAACTGTGGAGAGTCAGTGAAGGAAATTGTTCAAATGCCTCTGAGCACTACGGGACTTAACTTCTGAGGTCATAAGTCCCCCAGAATTTAGAACTACTTAAACCTAACTAACCTAAGGACATCACACATATCCATGCCCGAGGCAAGATTCGGACCTTCAACCATAGCGGTCGCGCGGTTTCAGACTGTAGTGCTTAGAACCACTCGGCCACTCTGGCTGGCTGGAGGAAATTGTTGGTATCTTTTAAATAGGAAGGTATGTTAGGGGTAATAGATTGTAGGGGTTGGTCTATGAGAGCAGCAATTCTCTCAGTAACCGGCCACAATGGGGCGTCTTGGGTGATTAGGTTTATGGACTTTAGGAATCATGTAGAAGGTAGGATTTATTAGTGGAGTGAGAGAGGTGAGCCGAGGCATGGACTCCAGGGAGAGGGTCTGATGTGCGCATAAGGATTTGAGTAGTGATTGGAGATCTTGCTGGATTACTGGAATGGAGTCGCTGTGGCAAGGTTTGTAGATAGAAGTATCTGACAGCCAGAAGAGTCCTACTGCCAGGTAATCCTTGCAGTTAAAAACAACAGTGGTGGAGCCTTTGTCCACAGGTAGGATTAGAAGGTCAGGATCAGTTCTTATGTGGTGGACTGCAGCCCATTTCTGCAGATGTAAGGTTAGAATGCATGTTGAGGGATTTGGGGAAAGATAGTGAGGCAACTGTTTATGCCATGCTCTGGCAGTTTCCGGTGATTAAGGGTGTCAGTGTGGTACTGGTGTGCAAGACTCACACTCCCTCTTGGCTATCGAACTTACTTGGAGTTGCTTCTCCGATCTTCTTTTCAGGATAGCCAGCTGTGATGTCCTGCACAACTTCTTCTCCCAAGATAAGATGCTACTTTGGAGGAAATGTTTTATACTTTTAAAATAACTCCGTACACTCAAGAATATTTTGAACTCAATCCCACTGTATTTTTATCACACATAACACTTTTCATACAACTAAAACATTTTTTCCCCTCATGAACCATGGACCTTGCCGTTGGTGGGGAGGCTTGCGTGCCTCAGCGATACAGATGGCCGTACCGTAGGTGCAACCACAACGAGGGGTATCTGTTGAGAGGCCAGACAAACATGTGGTTCCTGAAGAGGGGCAGCAGCTTTTTCAGTAGTTGCAGGGGCAACAGTCTGGATGATTGACTGATCTGGCCTTGCAACATTAACCAAAACGGCCTTGTTGTGCTGGTACTGGGAAAGGCTGAAAGCAAGCAGCCGTAATTTCTCCTGAGGACATGCAGCTTTACTGTATGATTAAATGATAATGGCGTCCTCTTGGGTAAAATATTCTGGAGGTAAAATAGTCCGCCATTTGTATCTCCAGGCGGGGACTACTCAGGAGGACGTCATTATTAGGAGAAAGAAAACTGGAGTTCTACGGATCGGAGCATGGAATGTTAGATCCCTCAATCGGGCAGGTAGGTTAGAAAATTTAAAAAGGGAAATGGATAGGTTACAGTTAGATATAGTGGGAATTAGTGAAGTTCTGTGCAGGAGGAATAAGATTTTTGGTCAAGTGAATATAGGGCTATAAATACAAAATCAAATAGCGGTAATGCAGGAGTAGGTTTAATAATGAATAAAAAAATAGGAGTGCGGGTAAGCTACTACAACCAGCATAGTGAACGCATTATTGTGGCCAAGATAGACACAAAGCCCATGCCTACTAGAGTAGTATAATTTATATGCCAACTAGCTTTGCAGATGATGAAGAAATTGATGAAATGTATGATGAGATAAAAGAAATTATTCAGGTAGTGAAGGGAGACGAAAATGTAATAGTCATTGGTGACTGGAATTCGTCAGTAGGAAAAGGGAGAGAAGGAAACATAGAGGGTGAATATGGATTGGGGCTAAGAAATGAAAGAGGAAGCTGTCTAGTAGAATTTTGCACAGAGCATAACTTAATCATAGCTAACACTTGGTTGAAGAATCATAAAAGAAGGTTGTATACATGGAAGAATCCTGGAGATACTAAACGGTATGAGATAGATTATTTAATGGTAAGACAGAGATTAAGGAATCAAGTTTTTAATTGTAATAGATTTCCAGGGGCAGATGTGGACACTGGCCATAATCTATTGGTTATGACCTGTAGATTAAAACTGAAGAAACTGCAAAAAGGTGGGAATTTAAGGACATGGGATCTGGATAAGCTGAAAGAACCATAGGTTGTACCGAGTTTGAAGGAGAGCATAAGGGAACAATTGGCAGGAATGGGGGAAAGAAACACAGCAAAAGAAGAATGGGTAGCTCTGAGGGATGTAGTATTGAAAGCAGCAGAGGATAAAGTAAGTCAAATGACGAGAGCTGCTAGAAATCCTTGGGTAACAGAAGAAATATTGAATTTAATTGATAAACATGCAGTAAATGACGGAGGCAAAAAGGAATACAAAAGGTCTCAAAAATGAGATTGACAGGAAGTGAAAATGGCTAAGCAGGGATGGCTAGAGGGCAAATGTAAGGATGTAGAGGCTTATCTCACTAGGGGTAAGATAGATACTGCCTACAGGAAAATTAAAGAGACCTTTGGAGAAAAGAGAACCACTTGTATGTAGATCAAGAGCTCAGATGGAAACCCAGTTTTAAGCAAAGAAGGAAAGGCAGAAAGATGGAAGGAGTATATAGAGGGTCTATACAACGGCGATGTACTTGAGGACAATATTATGGAAATGGAAGAGGATGTAGATGAAGATGAAATGGGAGATAAGATACTGCTTGAAGAATTTGACAGAGCACTGAAAGACCTGAGTCGAAACAAGGCCCCAGGAGTAGACAACATTCCATTAGAACTACTGACAGCCTTGGTAGAGCCAGTCATGACAAAACTCTACCAGCTGGTGAGCAAGATATATGAGACAGGCGTAATACCCTCAGACTAAAAAAAGAATACAATAATTCCAATCCCAAAGAAAGCAGGTGCTGACAGATGTGAAAATTACCTAACTATCAGTTTAATAAGTCATAGCTGCAAAATACTAACGCGCATTCTTTACAGACGAATGGAAAAACTGGTAGATGTGGACCTCGGGGAGGATCAGTTTGGATTCCGTAGAAATGTTGGAACACGTGAGGCAGTACTGACCTTATGACTTATCTTAGAAGAAAGATTAAGAAAAGCCAAACCTACGTTTCTAGCATTTGTAGACTTGGAGAAAGCTTTTGACAATGTTGACTGGAATACTCTCTTTCAAATTCTGAAGGTGGCAGGGATAAAATACAGGGAGCGAGAGGCTATTTACAATTAGTACAGAAACTAGATGGCAGTCATAAGAGTCGAGGGGCATGAAAGGGAAGCAGTGGTTGGGAAAGGAGTGAGACAGGGTTGTAGCCTCTCCCCGATGTTATTTAATCTGTATATTGAGCAAGCAGTAAAGGAAACAAAAGAAAAATTTGGAGTAGGTATTAAAATTCATGGAGACGAAGTAAAAACTTTGAGGTTCGCCGATGACATTGTAATTCTGTCAGAGACAGCAAAGGACCTGGAAGAGCAGTTGAACGGAATGGACAGTGTCTTGAAAGGAGGATATAAGATGAACATCAACAAAAGCAAAACGAGGATAATGGAATGTAGTCAAATTAAATCGGGTGATGCTGAGGGAATTAGATTATGAAATGAGACGCTTAAAGTAGTAAAGGAGTTTTGCTATTTAGGAAGTAAAATAACAGATGATGTTCGAAGTAGAGCGGATATAAAATGTAGACTGGCAATGGCAAGGTAACCATTTCTGAAGAAGAGAAATTTGTTAACATTGAGTATAGATTTATGTATCAGGAAATCGTTTCTGAAAGTATGGAGTGTAGTCATGTATGGAAGTGAAACATGTACGATAAATAGTTTGGACAAGAATAGAATAGAATCTTTCGAAATGTGGTGCTACAGAAGAATGCTAAAAATAAGGTGGATAGATTACGTACCTAATGAGGAGGTATTGAATAGAATTGGGGAGAAGAGCAATTTGTAGCACAACTTGACTAGAAGAAGGGATCCGTTGGTAGGACATGTTTTGAGGCATCAACGGATCACAAATTTGGCATTTGAGGGCAGCGTGGATGGTAAAAATCGTAGAGGGAGACCAAGAGGTGAGTACACTAAGCAGATTCAGAAGGATGTAGGTTTCAGTAGGATCTGGGAGATGAAGAAGCTTGCACAGGACAGAGTAGCATGGAGAGCTGCAGCAAACCAATCTCAGGACTGAAGACCACAACAACAACAACAACAAAACATTTTTCGCAAGCTCGGAACCTTCTGGTCCGTCAGAAACTATCACATTCATTTTTCCATAAATACAGTGTACAAATCTCACAAAATTTAACAAGACAACCGTCTGGACCTTACAAAAGTAAGAGAAAGAATGAATAAGTAATTGTTCCTTCTTCTCTTTCAACAACATTCAAATATTCACAAATAATGTTTGACATCGCACTGAGACGGCGCGTTTGTTCCTTGAGCTGGACGTGTAACTCCTTACAAATGGAAGGCCTCAGACATGGCCAACCGATTCGGCTAAAATTTGGCAGGTCGCTTGTGTACCACTTAAAACGGAGGAATCTAAGATATTTTAGGTCAACACCGCCGCGTTATTGAAAAAATCACCCCTAAAAGTTATGAAGGGCAATCGACTCAAAATTGGCGGGATCGATAGATAATTGTAAACAGAGCATTTTTCATCATCAGCTATGGTATCCGAAAACGCATACTATTCCAGAAATCGAGGAAAGAAAGTTTTGCAACTGTCGCTTCTGTTCCAACTTTTTAAACGGTTTTTGCCGACAGCACTGAAAGCGTAACAGCCAAGGTAATTGGCTGGGAATCTGAGAACCCGGGTTCGAATCGCGAGGAAACCCAGTGGATGTTATTATTTTCGTTTGTACTTTTCCATATCTCAATTGATAGGAATAGGAGGGTTTATAAGGTAAGTAAATCTATAAGGAACGATAAAAATAAGGTAGGTAAATAAATTTCTGAAACTTCTTGGGGTAGTAAACATCTAAAATGTTACTCCAGGTCACTTTAGAATGGCTCTTCCAGTCACTGTTACGTGTCCTCATTTTTCGTCGAACAACGAGATGGGTGGTACTTGTCACATAAAAATTTGAAACAAATATACTCACGGCACCAAGAACATCTCATGAATGCAATCTTTCGAAAGCTACACTGTTCCTTCCCAAGAGTAGGCGGAAAACAAACTTGGTTTACATTTCAAAATGTCTTTTTCGGGAATTAATTTTGATGCGTACCACGCATACGATATCATTGCGTGAAAAATCGATGCTGAAAGTTGGTTATGAATTATGTTGTAAATAGTTATTGTATCCGTGCGGTTGTCCATTCCCGCTGGGTTTCCAGAAGCACACTGCAATCCTGAAGCCTGGAAATAAGGTTTTTAACCTGGCGATCGAAATCAACATTACACGGCTGGTACACAGGTGTACAGTTGGGCGGTATTACTTTTACCGTGCACGTTGGCTGACCCTCGCCAACTATAATCATTGTGTCATATAATATAGCATTACTTTGTCCACTCCAGGAATCCACTACTAGAAAAAACTTGCTATCGGAAACGTATGGTTTTAAAACATTCTCAAGAAATGTTCTGTAAATCGCATTCGTCAGTTTGGAGAAGGTAATGTAAAAATTTTTCAACGAGTCGGTTAAACGGTTGACCTCTTCTATAACCTGAGGACCAAATGTAACATTCGTTTCTTGTAAACACAGGAAAACCTTACGTAACAGTTTTCCAGAGGCTGTAGTGGCATGTTGCGCCGTGTACGAATGTCTTACTAGGTTTTTACTACCAACTGCGACAAGGATTAGTTTTTCTCCCTTATGCGATAACGTGCTTCGAATGTTCACCCAATACTCGCATCCTGTATGACCGGTGTTGATCACGTAATCACTATTAAAACCGCTCATAAGTGACGCCGTTTGCCTGTTGAAAAGAGCTCCCACTTTCTGTATATCTTCTATATTTTGTACTTCCTTATGAGAGACGTATTTAGTGACGCGCCGTTGACGAATTTTATACCCCGATCTGAAATTTTTTGCCCAAGATAATGATGCAGCAGACGTAGAATCCTTGTTGGCCGTATATTGAAGCGCTGCACCTGCAGCCCACTCCTGAAGTATTCTCGCTGTTACATTCTCGTTACGTCAACAAGATTCGACAAATCGGTCGTAAGTCCACATATTTATCGCCTGGTATTTGTCGTATCTTGTCCCTCCTTTAACGATATCACTTTCCCACAATTTCAAGTCCTTCTTCCGTTCCAGGGCTGTTGTTGCTCCATTCTTTTGCAGTGTTTGTAAGTTCAAATTTGGATGATTCCAGGCTAGCGCTACCGCCTTAACTTTTACTTCAAGGGGTATAGAGCTGTAGTTAAGTCGTTTAGTAACTGGTTCGTGATACTCATCGGGAACGGATGAAGCACATATTCCCAGAGAAGTGGAGATTTCTGAAGTGTTATGACAATTTAGCGATTCACTAGTCGGGATATCTTCCACTGAATCACCTTCTGCTTCGTCTTCATGGTATAGTACCTCAGTATCAAGAAAAGTCATTTCGTTCGTCACCACCAAAAATCTCTCGACCATAGCCGTTCTTATCAACCTGGAACGCCGAGAAACAGACCTGGCTGCTTCCGGTAGTGCGTTGATAATGCATCTGTATTTTGCAAACCAAAACACAGTGACGGTAACTTCCCGCTTGCCATCGTCTGTGACAGGCTCCCAACTATATATTACAACGCTAGTCGAAGGGTGTACATCCTCCGTTACTCAGATTATGCACCTGAAAGATATGACAACAAATAATAACTAGTTACTACGGCATAAACAGACGAGCTAATTTCTACAAACTACATACAACACTCGTCATATGTTACTTACAGAATAACACTGTATTCATTCACGAAACTTATTTCATTCGGCACATTAATGATGGAAAAATCACTACTGTATCCGCCAGGATCGCGGCAGCCTAATGACGGAAAACAACTCTTTCCGATTTACGTCTATAAGGCTCGTGCTGGACACCTTCTCTTTTCCAGATTCACAACTATGATATGACGAAGAGGCAACCGGGACAACATAACTCTCCCCGCGTGCATTCTGTCCCGTGCCTCGCTGTAAACAACCGTCGCGCGGTTGGCTGTCTGTGATCCCTCGTGAGGAATTCGAAGCACTCTTACAAGGGGAGGCCGCCAATTGTGAAATTCAGATTCAATTCATACTGCGCATAATAAAAGCTCATAGCCAGAGGTGCTATGTGGGAAAGCACCAAGATGTCCTTCTCAGCCGCTGTCGAGAAAATCGACAGTTAAAAGAAACCGGCGTGAAATACTCACTACGATTGATAGTTTTCTACAGCGTCGTTGCGCAGCGGTAAGCTCTCGGGTTCGGGTTCGTAATTCCGAAGTTCGCCGGATCGAATCTCGCGCCATGCAACCATTTTTTTTTAGTATTTGTTTTTTTGTAATTCAAATGTGTGTACATACATACATACAATATATATATAATTCCCAGCAATCAGTTGCAACAATTATGCATATAATAAGATGTTGAAAGTCGTTTGTCGTGGAAAAACTGGCAACTTCGAACATCATTATGTTTTCCGCAAACAAAGTTGTATTTCATTAATGTTATTAATTGTCTTCATAATGTTAACCAAGTATAGTTAATGGAAGACGTAGAAACGATATTCCGAAACGAATACGTATAGCGTAAATCAAGCGTTCGAATTAGAATACAAACCCCACGTACACAAATTTGCTGTGGCAGGTATGAAATATAAACTCCGTTACTCGCTCGTTACACTCGAAGGACAGATGTTGAATGGGCCGAAACGAGTCGCCGCATAACAGCGTAGTTGCCTGCCAACTTCGAAAGAAGGTAGGTGCGGTCCCTAGCGCAACTTATAACATCGTCGAAAATCAGTGCGGACGTGAGAGCTTTGGTACACCCTGTTAAACAAACGGAAAAATTGAGGCGGTACAATTGGACAGCGATCCGCCTTCACCAACATGTGTAAGCAATTCATATATGAATTACAAAACACTAATAATAAAAAATGTTGCATGGCGCGAGATTTTGTTTTTTTTTATTTTTCCGCCTCTCCCGACACGCTTCATATACCCTGCACTGCTTATGCTGCTAATTAGTTGGTTAGGCGTTCCAATGATTTTTTTTATTTTGTATATTTGTTTTATTTCATTTTTGTTCATTGTATCTGCTCGGGGCGGACATCGCAAGACACCCGTTTCAGTTAGTCGTTGATCCATTAACTCAGTTTTTTTATTACAGACGGCAGCTAACACACTGACCGAACACGCTAAGCTACCGTGCCGGCTGTTCGATCCGGCCACCTTCGGATCACGAACCCGAGCGTTTACCGCTGATCCACGACGCTGTAGAAAACTATCAATCGTAGAGAGTATTTCACCGCAACGGTTTCTTTTAACTGTCGATTTTCTCGACAACGGCTGAGAAGTGCATCTTGGTGCTTTGCCACATTACACCTCTGGCCATGAGCTTTTATTATGCGCAGTAGGGATCGAATCTGAATTTCACAATTGGCGGCCTCCCCTTGTTAGTCGTAGTTGTGGTCATGTGACAAGCCTTAAAAGTTTAATACTTTACTAACCAATGGCGTTGGGGTAATTAGTTTGCCTACTTTATTATTATCATTCTTTATTAATTTATTTACCTTATTAACCATCCTATCCCTATCAATTGAGATATGGAAAAATACAAACGAAAATAATAACATCCGCTAGGGTTCTCCGATTCCCAGCCAGTTAGTTACCTTAGCTGTTCCGCTATCGCCGCTGTCGGCGAAAAGCGTTTACCATGTGGGTACAGGAGCGACAATTGTAAAAGTTTCTTTCCTCAATTTTTGGAAAAGTTTGCGTTTGCGGACCCCATACCTGATGATGAAAAATGCTCTATTTACAATTATCTATCGATCGCTCTAATTCTGAGTCCGTTGCTCGTCAAAACCTTTAGGGTTGATTTTCTCAAAATTGCGGAGGTGTTGACCCAAAAGATCTTGGACTATTTCATTTTAGGTTCTACACAAGCAACCTGCCAAATTTGAGCCGAATCGGTTGGCCGTGTCTGAGGCCTTCCCCTTGTTAGCCAGGATCGGCGACTACCTGCCCGCGCCTATCATCCGTCCCATACATGTCCGTCCTGCACACACATAATTGTGGTGCAGTAGATACATTCTACTTTACCACACTCGTCTCTAAAATAACCCGTGTTCAAGACGGTGGAAATACGAGGGTCTCTAGAATTTACCCCGAAATTCTCGAGACACTACAATGCCTTTCAGAATGCTGGAAGTTAGCAAAGTATAATTATTAAATTGTCATTACTTCAACACCCCCATCAATTTAATACTTTCCTTAATTACCCGTAAAATTCACTATCCCCAGCTTTTGAGATATTTTACCAAAAGCAACTAGGACTGGACATTTCAGTAAACTGCCATTTGTTCCTCGGAGCTAATGTATTGAACATTTAGATGGCCTCGCCCTGTATAAAGAACAACAGCCGTTCTATCACATTTCGTTGTCTCTGATGAACCCTCACCATCGAGGACAACATACTGCGTACTATTTTTCAAGAAGTTTTCGAGCCATTCACATATCTGTGAACTTATTCGATATGCTCGTAGTTTCTTTAACAATCTACAATGGGGCACGATGTCAAATTCTTTCCGGAAATCTAGAAATATGGAATCTGCCTGTTGCCCTTCATACATAGTTCTCAGTATGTCACGTGAGGAAAGGGCAAGCTGAGTTTCGCACTTACGATGCTTCCTAAAGCCATGTTGATTCGTCGACGTATGTTGCTTAGCCTCACGTAAGTCTATTATAATCGAACTGAGAATGTGTACAGGGAGTTTGCAGCAATCAGAAGTTTGGGATATTGGTCTCTAATTTTACGGGTCCGTTTCTTTACCTCTCTATATACTGGAGTCATCTGCGCTTTTTTTCCAGTCGCTTGGAACTTCGCGCTGGGCGAGGGATCTACGACAAATGCAGGTAAGGGACCAATGACGTATAACACTCCTTGTAAAATCCCAAACCTATAACAATATTAATATACAGAAGAAAACGCTGCGATCTTATGCACCATCCTAATAGCTTGCGATCTCAGAATTTGCGGCGTGAGGCACCGTCACACGTCGCGAGGGCCAGGGAAGACCACCCTCCCTTGGAAAAAGCACTTGCATTAACGTGCCTGTATACTAGACTTGCAGTCATTACGACACTCGCTTTCTAAGTGGCGCACACATTCCGCCAGTATCACGGTTATCGCCTGCTCGTTAGACAGCCAGCTATACACGCCAGCTCCTATCTAGCTCAGCTCCACCTGTCTGTCAAAACAGTGCGCATATAGCCGCGCCAGTCTCTCGTACTCTGCGCGAGAAAATTCAACATTTCTTCTTTTAAAATATGTAAAATTAAATCAATACGTTTTTCAGTTTACTGCAAATATTACTTTTTGAAGCACTGTAATCATTTTCTTTCTTTAACTACAAATAGTGGGGATAATATGAAAAATGTTCTCAAACATAATTTTGAGTGTCGAGTGTAGAGTATATACGAAATTTGGAAGGCTTCCTAACACCAAACGCTGACTGGAAGTATCTTGTATGATGAGGGGCCCTGTAGTCTGCAGGTTGACAGAAACTGTTCCGTCAGTGGAGGCGCGCCTATTTGGTAAAACATCCACACCACGTCTCCGTGCGACTTATCGCCAGCCACGGGTGGGTCTTGCACCTGTCCTGGAGAGTGGTGGCGTGTTTCAGCCCGAATTAATGGAGCGCTCTGTTAGTTCAGAGACAGGTCTCCGTGCCGGCGCTGACGCACGGCGTGGTAGGAGGTCCGCAAAACCTCAGGCGTGGTGGGGATGTTTTGGACTTTGCGAGGGAAATAAGGAATCAACTTTTACATTAGTATGGCCAGTGTAGCGGGCTGTGTGTAGCCTTCTTATCTTGAGAATCTGCAACTCTATTGGAATTTTCGTAAGAATCTTTACATACTTCTGCAGAACTGATATTTTTCATGTTCATTAGTGAATGACGGCGCTGCTGTTATTACGCAGTTTAATCTTAGTGATTCAGCTCATATAATGTGAGTTACTTTTTCGTTGTTTAATGAAGCTGTTTAATTAAACAGTAATAAAGTACCCAATATCAATCTGGAAATATCCACCAGGCTGTGGCTAAGCCATGTCTCTACAAAATCCTTTCTTCCAGGAGAGCCAGTTCTGCAACGCTCGCAGAAGAGCTTCGGTGAATTTAGGAAGGTACAATTGAAGCTGTGAGGACGGGTCGTGAGTCGTGCTTGGGTAGCTCAGACGGCAGAGAACGCCGTGAGGCAAATATCCCGAGTTCGAGTCTCGGTCCGGCACACAGTTTTAATCTGCCAGGAAGCGCCAGTAATAAAGTAAACTTTCATTACATCAGATTGTTGCTGCTTACAAGTGTTACTCCACAGTAATGGCCCATACGAAGGAATGAACACCGCAGCTGCAACAAATCCCAGCCACCAGGTTATGCGATGAAAGCTGCCTCGTTGTGGGATTGTGGTTCTGGCTCGGAACCTGGGTCATTTTCTTGCAGGTATCGCCAGTTTTTCTCATCCAGATCGTTGCCCGAGTCAGAATGTGTGGCATGAGAACACCCATGCGTAGCGGTCTAGATATGAGATGCACACAGACGTATATCTCATTAAGGATATTATGAATGCAGTTACCATGTTAGTTTGGTCGCGGTACGTGGTAGTGGCTGAGTGAAGTAGGCAAAATCCGCGAAATATGGAGCAATAAATACTCTTCGGTAATACTAAATAATATGCACTGAAGCGCCAAGCAGACTGGTATAGGCATGCGTATTCAAATACAGGCTGAATACGGCGCTGCGGTCGGCAACGGCAATATAAGAGAACAGGTGACACGCTCAGTTGTTAGATCGGTTACTACTGCTACAATGACAGGCTATCAAGATTTAAGTGAGTTTGAACGTGATGTTATAGTAGGCGCACGAGCTATGGGACACAGCATCTCCAAAGTAGCGACGAAGTGAGGATGTATGTGTAGTGAACCGTGAATATCAGGAATCCGGTAAAATATCAAGTCTCCCACATCGCTGCGTCCGAATCATTTAACGAAACATCATCGATATGGGCTTTCGGAGCTGAAAGCCCACTCGTGTATCCTTGATAAGTGCACGACACAAAGCTTTACGCCTGCACTAGGCCCTTCAACACCGATATTGGACTATTGGTGACTGGAAATATGTTGCATGGTCGGACGACTCTCGTCCAAAAGAACGGACACAATTGCTGACCTGAGGCCGTCTAGAACGAAATTACGATTGTATTAATACCTTGAGCTGCTGACGGGCGTTGACGTATAGCAACGGGGACTGGTGAAAATGTGTGCCCGACCGGGATAGAGCGTCCTTCATGTAAGCAGGAGATCCCGGGTTCGAGTCCCGGTTGGGGCACACATTTTCACCTGTGCTCGTTTATATATATCAAAGCCCATCAGCAGCTGAAGGTGTTAATGTAATTCTAACCTCAGACATTAGTCAAGCCATGCCACGTCGAGTTGCGGTACTTCCGTGTACTCACGGGGGCTTTACACGATGTTAGGGAGGTGTCCCAGTTTCTTTGGCTCTTCAGTGTATATGACTTAGGAGCATTGCCATATATGTAAAAGTGTTTTGATTGTATCACTTATGATGCAATTTAGTGGTGATAGAGTCTTCAACGTGTTTCATCAGTACTGTGGTGGCCCGAGGTGAGTGATTGTGGTTGGCAGATACCTCAGTGTACTGTGGGATGTAGAACACTTAGTTCTCTCAGAAACCACGTGAATGCATCGCCGGGCGTTGTGGCCAAGCGGTTGTAGGCGTTTCAATCTGGAACCGCGCGATCGCTACTGTCGCAGGTTCCAATCCTGAGTTCTGAGTTGTAGGGCACTGATGACCTCAGATGTTAAGTCCCATAGTGCTCAGAGCCATTTGAACCATTTGAAGCTGAATGCTTCACTTCGGTCGTCTCCCTCGAACTCCTCCAACAGGGTGACTGATTTAGATGTGCGTTTCCGCCCAACCGCTGTAAATCTCACGCTGGCCGCTACGCGGAACACAAACCACAACCACTCTAATAAGTTAAAATGCCCACAAGGTGTTAATGACAGGCTCGCCTGCCATGGATACTCTACGAAATCAAGCATTCCAATGGTGAGCGGCATGGGTGCTCAGCGATAGTAAGCATCCCGATGGGAACAAAATAGTATTACCTCAAAATCTTGTTACCGGATCACGTTAAACGTCGATTCTAAGCAGACACTGGAACCGGTAACCACGTTACACTCTACAGGCCAATTTGGAAGAGTCAAGTAGGTATCCCACTGCTGTCCAGGGCGCCTCCAGACACACTTTCGCTCAGTTCGAAGCGGGACTCAAGAATGAAGACAGCTCTACCCCAGCCAATGAGATTCCAGGCCGAAAGCGTTTGTGGAAACCTCATGGACAGTGGTGGTATACCATCATACGACCCGACAACCAGGAGTCATGCTCCGGGGTGCCATTACTTTTCACAGTAAGGCCTCTTTGGTTGTCAGCCACGACACCCTTACAGCACAGCAGTCCAAGACATTGCACGTGCTGTTTTTTTTTTTTTTTTTTTTTTTTTTTTTTTTTTTTTTTTTTTTTTGTTCTTCATGAGAAGCCATTCTGGTCTGACACTTCAGAAAGACAATGCCTGTCAGCACACGGCGAGAGTTTCTACTGCTTGTCTTCGTCCTTGCCAAACCATACCTCGGCCGGCAAGATCGCCTGGTCTCTCTCCAACTGAGAATGTTCGGAGCATTATGGGCAGCACCTCATCTGCATGGATACTCTGCAAATTACATTAAAGTGCCTGGCAGAGGGATCATAGAACCACCTTCACAATCCTCTATTATTCGAAACTCATAAACCTCGCGGAAACAACGAACACCCTTATCTTTTCGTACGAGCTCTGCTTTCCCTTATCATGGTGATCGTTTCTCCCTGTGTAGTCAGTGTCAACAATATATTTTCGCATTTGGAGGGGAAGGTTGGTGAATTTCATGACAAGATTCCGTCGGAACGAAAAACGGCTTTCTTTTAATGATGTCCAGCCCAAATCCTGTATCATTTCTGTGGCACTCTCTTCCATATTTCGCGATAATACAATACGTGCTGCCCTTCTTTGAACTTTTTCGATGTACTCAGTCAGTCGTATCTGGTAAGGAACCCACACCACGCAGCAGTCTAAAAGAGGACGGACAAACGTAGTGTAGTCAGTCTCGTTAGTAGATCTGTTACATTTTCTATGTGTCCTACCAATAAAACGGAGTCTTTGGTTAGCCGTCCCCACAACATTTTCTTTGTGTTCCTTCCAATTTTTGGTTGTTCGTAATTGTAATTCCTAGGCATTTAGTTGAATCTACGGCCTTCATATTTGACTGATTTATCGTGTAACCGAAGTTTAACGGATTCCTTTTAGCACTCAAATGGATGACCTCACGCTTTTCGTTATTTAGGGTCAATTGACAATTTTCGCAGTATACAGATATATTTTCTAAATCGTGTTGTAATTTGTTTTGCTGTTCTCACGACTTTACTAGTCGATAAACGACAGCGTCATCTGCAACAAATCTTTGACAGCTACTCAGATTGTCTTCCAAATCGTTTATAAATATAAGGAACAGAAAAGGGCCTATAACACTACCTTTGGAACGCCAGAAGTCACTTCTGTTTTGCTCAATGGCTTTCCGTCGATTGCTACGAACTGTGACTTCTCTGACAGCGAATCACAAATCCAGTCACAAAACTGAGACGATGTTCCAAAGCACGCAAATTCACTAAAAGCCGCTCATGTGGTACAGTGTCAAAAGCCTTCTGGATATCCAGAAATACGGAATCGATTTGAAATCACTTGTCAATAGCAGTCAACACTTCACATGTTACATAAGAACGATCTTCACTAAATCCATGTTCACTGTGTGTCAATAGGTCGTTTTCTTCGAGGTAATTCATAATGTTATCCTACTACCTTTCTTGAATATTGGTGTGACCTGTGCAACTTTCCAGTCTTTGGGTATGGATCTTTCGTCGGGATTTCGCCGATCTAACGCGTCAGTTCGACAGAATTTTGGTACGATATACCTCAGGAGAACATCCAACAACTGTACTTAATAATGCCGAATCGAATAAATACCTGAATAAGCACCAGATGTGGATCAACGCGTTACTTACTTGCTCGATTTCTGAAGCACTTTCTGTTGGATAAATCATCCACATTGTTCTGTACATGTACTACACATCGACGGATTTTCGTCTCATTCGCATTATTCTTTCATGACCTATAGTTTTTATGTGTGTTATAACGTATATCCATACTCCCAGAATGACTAGGAAGATGTGTTATAAATATGGTGAAAATACTATTTAATTATTTGCAGTATCCTTAATATGGGAAAACCAATAATAATTAGTCTACAACAGATTGCTGTTCAAAAAGGACTGTCATCTGTTTTTTGCAAAGCATTTGCTGAAGAGAACGATTCTGCTCATATAATGTGTTTACCTTTAATCAGTTTCAACAGATGGTTCAAATTGCTCTGAGCCCTATAGGACTTAACATCTGAAGTCATCAGTCCCCTAGACCTGGAACTACTTAAGCCTAACTAACCTAAGGACATCACACACATCCATGCCCGAGGCAGGATTCGAACCTGCGACCGTAGCAGCAGCCCATTCCCGGACTGAAGCGCCTAGAACCATTCGGCCATTGCTTCCGGGAAATTCCAATAGATCATCGAACATTGAGAACAGCTGAAATCTCTCAAATTGAATGAAGCTCCATGGCTCGACCGATCCCTTAACACGGTGCATTGTATTTGCAGCTGCGTTAGCAGTTCTGTTAACTATAATCCATCGCCCATCGCACGAACAAAAGCCCTGCCCAGTAGTTGGAAGAAATCACAGATCGTACCCGGTATCCTTGATATCGATTTGTTATAGAATCTTCGAATATATTCTAAATTTAAAAAATAACGAGGTATCTCTGACAGAATGACCTCCCCATGGCAACCTGTATGATTTCCGAAAACAATGATCACGTGAAACCCAACTCGCTATTTTATCAGATGACTGCTAAAAGTAATGGACGAAGGCAGATAAATGCAGTATTTTTCGATTTTCGAAAAGTATTTGATTCAGTACCACGGCTATACTATTATCAAAAGTAAGGCACTATGAGGTATCAATGAAAATTTGCGTCAGTTGAGGATATTTGATAAGGAGAATGTAGCTTGTAATCTTGGATGAAGAGTCATCATTAAATATCAAAGTAACTTAGATTGTGCCCCAGGGAAGTGTCTTGGAAGCCTTGCTGTTGATATTGTGCAGGGATATGCTAAAGTCCGTATTATTTCAAAAGTCAATATTTCACGGAATAATGCAGGTAGAGAGAGCCGCACGCGGTAGCCGATTTGTCTTGGGCGCCTTGCCACGGTTCGCACGGCTCCCCTCGGAGGTTCGAGTCCTTCCTCGGGCCACGGGTGTGTGTTTTGTCCGTAATGTAAGTCAGTTTAAGTTAGGGACCGATGGTCTCAGCTGTTTGGCCCCATAGGAACTTACCACAAATTTCCCAAATTTAGGTTTTTACTGAAACTAAAGAAAGTGCAAATGACAAATAATCGTGAGTTAATAACGAGCATCAAAACCGTTATAGGGATTAGTGAACACAGGGTTGTCGTAGTGAGACTGTATATTGTAATCCCGAAATCCTCGAAAAACAAACAAAAAGTATACCTATTCAAAAATGCTGATAAAAATTCACTTGACGCCTTCCTGAGAGACTCATTCCAAATTAATAATATAAGTGTAGACCAGAAGTCGTTTGCATTCAAAAAATAGTATCGGCAGCAATTGAGAGATTTATACGAAATAAACTAAGAAACGGCGGAGCTGATCCTCCGTGGTACACAAAACGGGTTAGAACACTGTTGCAGAAACAACGAAACAAACATGCCAAATTTAAACAGACGCAAAATCCCTAAGATTGCGCTAAATTCCGGGCTTCTCTAAAGGATAGCCAGAGTTCAATGCGAGATGCCTATAACAGTTTCCACGACGAAACTTTGTCTCGAAACCTGGCAAACAAATCCAAGATATTCTGGTCGTATATGAAGTATGCTAGTGGCAATTTACAATCAATGCCTCCTACATCTACATCTACGTCTACATGACTACTCTGCAATTCACATTTAAGTGCTTGGCCGAGGGTTCATCGAACCACAATCATACTATCTCTCTACTATTCCACTCCCGAACAGCGAGCGTGAAAAATTAACACCTAAACCTTTCTGTTCGAGCTCTGATTTCTCTTATTTTATTTTGATGATCATTCCTACCTATGTAGGTTGGGCTCAACAAAATATTTTCGCATTCGGAAGAGAAAGTTGGTGACTGGCACAACTTGCCCAGAAGAAGGAATCGGTTGGTAGGACATGTTCTGAGGCATCAAGAGATCGCCAATTTAGTATTGGAGGCCAGTGTGGAGGGTAAGAATCGTAGAGGGAGGCCAAGAGATGAATACACCAAGCAGACTCAGAAGGATCTAGGTTGCAGTAGGTACTGGGAGATGAAGAAGCTTGCACATGATAGAGTAGCAGGGAGAGGTGCATCAAACCAGTCTCAGGACGGAAGACCACAACAACAACCACAACAACAACAGTGTAATGGACGAAATGCGATGATTCCGAGTTCGTAATAATCTTACCAACAAAGATATGCCTATGAGGGAGGAGCTTACTGCAACATCTCTCAGAAATACTTCACATAGGGTAATGGAGGAAACGCGATGATTCTGGCTTTGTAGTAACCATACCAACAAAGAGAAGCAAATGAGTGAAAAGCTTTCTTCAGCTTCTCTCAGAAATACTGCATATAGGGTAAAGGGTGAAGTGCGATGTTTCTGGCTTCATAGTAACCATACCAACAAAGACATGCAAAGGAGGGAGGAACTTTCTGTAGCTTCTCTCAGAAATATTTCACATAGGGTAATGCATGAAACGTGATGATTCTGTCTGTGTAGTAATCATATCAACAATTAGACGCAAATGAGGGAGGAGCCTTCTGTGGCTCCTCTCATAAATACTTCACATCAGGTAAATGATGAAATGTCATGATTGGGTCTGTGTACTAATCATACCAACAAACAGATACAAGTGAGGGAGGAGCTTTCTGCAACATCTCTCAGAAATACTTCAAATAGGGTAATAGAAGAAATGCGATTATTCTGGCTTTGTACTAACCATACCAACAAAGAGACGCAAGTGAGGGAGGAGCTTTCTGATGCTTCTCCCATTAAAACTTCACATCAGGTAATGGATGAAATGAAATGATTGTGTCTGTGTACTAATCATAGCAACAAACAGATGGAAGTGAGGGAGGAGCTTTCTGTAGCTTCTATCTGAAATACACCACATAGGGTAAAAAATGAAATCCAATGATTTTGGCTTTGTAATAACCATACCAACAAACTAATTAAAATCAGGGAGGAGCTTTCTGTAGCTATACTCAGAAATACTTCACATAGGGTAATAGGTGAAATGCGATGATTCTGGCATTGTAGTAACCATACCAACAATCAAACGCAAATGAGGGAGGAGCTTTCTGAAGCTTCCATCAGAAATACTTCACACCAGGTAATGGATGAAGTGTAATGATAGTGTCTGTGTACTAATCATACCAACAAACAGATGCAAGTGAGGGAGAAGCTTTCTGCAGCTTCTCTCAGAATTACATCAAATAGGGTAGTGGACAAAATGCGATTCTTGTGGCTTTGTAGTAACCATACCAACATAGTAACACAAATGAGGGAGTAGCTTTCTGTGGCTTCTCTCATAAATACTTGACATCAGGTAAAAGATGAAAAGTCGTGATTGTGTCTGTGTACTAATCATACCAACATACAGATGCAAGTGACGGAGGAGCTTTCTGAAGCTACTCTCTGAAATACTTCACATAGGGTAATGAATGAAATGCGATTATTCTGGCTTTGCAGTAACCATACCAACAAAGAGACGCAAATAAGAGAGGAGCTTTCAGTGGCATCTATAACACATCAGTTAATGGATGAAATGTAATGATCTTTTCTGTGTAACAATCAAACCAAAAAAGAGGATGCAAGTTATGGAGGATCTTCCAACAACTTCTCTCAGAAATACTTCACTTAAGGTAACGGATGATATGCAATGATTCTGGCTTTCTAGTAACCATACACAAAAAAAGAAACTCAAATGGGGGATGAGTTTTCTGTAGCTTCCCTCAGAAATACTTCACATCAGGTAATGGATGAGATGTAATGATTGTGTCTGTGTACTAATCATACCAATAAAAGATGCAAGTGAGGGAGGAGCTTTCTGCAGCTTCTTTCTGAAATACATCACATTAGGTAATAGACAAAATGCGATGATTCTGGCATTGTAGTAACCATACTAACAAACAAACACAAGTACGGGAGGAGCTTTCTGTAGCATCCCACAGAAATATTTCACATCAGGTAAGGGATGAAATGTAACCATAGTGTCTGTGTACTAATCATACCAACAAACAGATGCAAGTGAGGGATGAGCTTTCTGCAGCTTTTCTCTGAAATACATCAAATAGGGAAATAGATGAAATGCAATGATTCTGGCTTAGTAGTAAACTTACCAACAAATGCACGCAAATGTGGGGGTGCTTTCTGTAGCTTCCCTCAGAAATTCTCCATATCATGTAATGGGTGAAATGTAATGATTGTGTCTGTGTACTAATCATACCAACTAACAGATGCAAGTGAGGGAGGAGCTTTCTGTAGCGTCCCTCAGAACTACTTCACATCAGGAAATGGATGAATGTAATGATTGTGTCTGTTTAATCAAACCAACAAAGAGATGCAAGTGAGGGAGGAGCTTTCAGCATCTTCACTCTGAAATACTTCACATATGCTAATGGATGAAATGAGATTATTTTCGCTTTGTAGTAACCATACAAACAAACAACCATACCAACAAAGAGACGTAGACGAGGGGGGAGTGGGCAGAGCGTCCTGCAGCTTCTCTCAGTAATAGTTCACATAGGGTAATAGATTAAATGCGAGGGTCTGGCTTTGTAGTAACCATACAAACAAACAAACACAAATGAGGGTGGAGCTTTCTGTAGCCTCCCTCAGAAATACTTCACAACAGGTAATGGATAAAATGTAATGATTGTGTCTGTGTACTAATCATACCAACAAACAGATGCAAGTGAGGGAAGAGCTTCCTGCAGCTTCACTCAGAAATACTTCACATAGGGTAATAGATGCGATGATTCTGGGCTTGTAGTAACCATACCAACAAACAAACGCAAGAACGGGTGGAGTTTTCTGTAGCATCCCACAGAAATATTTCAGATCAGGTAAGGGATGAAATGTAACCATAGTGTCTGCGTTGTAATTTTACCAACAAACAGATGCAAGTGAGAGAGGAGCATACTACAGCTTGTCTCAGAAATACTTCACATAGTGTAGTAGGTGAAATGCGATGTTTCTGGCCTTGTAGTAACCATACCAACAAACAAATCCAACTGAGGGGGGAGCTATCTGTAGCTTCATTCAGAAATACTTCACATTAGGTAATGAATGAAATATAAAGATTGTGTCTGTGTACTAATCATACCAACAAACTGATGCAAGAGAGGGAAGAGCTTTCTGCAGCTTCTCTCTGAAATACATCTAATAGGGTAATAGATGAAATGCAATGATTCTGGCTTAGTAGTAAACTTATCAACAAATGCACGCCAATGAGGGAGGAGCTTTCTGTAGCCTCCCTCAGAAATACTCCATATCAGGTAATGGATGAAATGTAATGATTTTGTCTGTGTACTAATCATACCAACAAACAGATGCAAATGAGGGAGGAGCATTATGTAGCTTCCCTCAGAAATCCTTCACATCAGGAAATGGATGAAATGTAATGATTGTGCCTGTTTAATCAAATTAACAAACAGATGCAAGTGAGGGAGGAGCTTTCAGCATGTTCTCTCTGAAATATATCACATAGGGTAATAATTAAAATGCGATGATTCTGCCTTTGGAGTTACCAGGCCAACAAACAAACGCAAATGATGGGGGAACTTTCTGTAGCTATACTCTGAAATACTTCACATAGGGTAATAGGTGAAATGTGATGATTCTGGTTTTGTAGTAACCATACCAACAATCAAACGCAAATGAGGGAGGAGCTTTCCGATGCTTCCGTCAGAAATGCTTCATACCAGGTAATGGATGAAGTGTAATGATAGTGTCTGTGTGCTAATCATACCAACAAACAGATGCAAGTGAGGGAGAAGCTTTCTGCTGCTTCTCTCAGAAATACATCAAATAGGGTAGTGGACAAAATGCGATTATTGTGGCTTTGTAGTAAACATACCAACATAGTGACACAAATGAGGGAGTAGCTTTCTGTACCTTCCCTCATAAATACTTCACATCATGAATGGATGAACTGTAATGATTGTGTCTGTGTACTAATCATACCAACAAACAGATGCAAGTGAGGGAGAAGCTTTCTGCAGCTACTCTCTGAAATACTTCACATAGGGTAATGATTGAAATGCGATTATTCTGGCTTTGCAGTAACCATACCATCAAAGAGACGCAAATAGGGGAGGAGCTTTCAGTGGCTTCTATAATAAATACCTCACATCAGTTAATGGATGAAATGTAATGATGGTTCCTGTGTACTAATCATACCAAAAAAGAGATGCTAGTGAGGGAGGATCTTCCAGCAGCTTCTCTCAGAATTACTCCACTTAAGGTAACAGATGAAATGCGATGATTCTGGCTTTCTAGTAACCACACCAACAAAGAAACGCAAATGAGGGAGGAGCTTTCTGCAGTTTCCCTCACAAATACTTCACATCAGGTAATGGATAAAATGTAATGATTGTGTCTGTGTACTAATCATACCAACAAACATATGCAAGTGAGGGAGGAACTTTCTGCAGCTTCTCTCTGAGATACTTCACATAGGATAAAAATGAAATGCGATGATTATGGCTTTGTAGTAACCATACCAACAAAAAAACTCAAATGGGGGATGAGTTTGCTGTAGCTTCCCTCAGAAATACTACACATCAGGTTATGGATGAGATGTAATGATTGTGTTTGTGTACTAATCATACGAAAAAAATGCAAGTGAGGGAGGAACTTTCTGCAGCTTCTATCAGAGATACTTCACATAGGGTAATAGATGTAATGGGATGATTCTGGGTTTGTAGTAACCATACCAACAAACAAACACAAATGAGGGAGGAGCTTTCTCTAGCTACCCTCAGAAATAGTTTACATTAGGTAATTGATGAAAGGTATTGAATGAGTGTGAGCACTAATCTTACCAACAATCAGATACAAGTGATGGAGGAGCGATCTGCAGCTTCCCTCACAAAAACTTCACATAGAGTATTAGATAAAATGCGGTTATTCTGGCTTTGAAGTAACCATACAAGCAAACAAACGCATATGAGGGATGAGCTTTCTGTAGCTTGTCTCATAAATACTTTACATCAGGTAATGGACGAAGTGTAATAATTGTGTCTGTGTCCTAATCATACCAACAACTGATGCAAGTGAGGGAGGATCTTTCTGCAGCTTCTCTCAGAAATACATCACATAGGGTAATAGATGAAATGCGATGATTCTGGGCTTCTAGTATCCATACCAACAAACAAACACAAGTGCAGGTGGAGCTTTCTGTAGCATCCCACAGAAATATTTCACATCAGGTAAGGGATGAAATGTAACCATAGTGTCTGTATAGTAATCTTACCAACAAACAGATGCAAGTTAGGGAGAAGCGCTCTGCAGCTTGTCTCAGAAATACTTCACATAAGGTAGTAGATGAAATCCGATGTTTCTGGCTTTGTAGTAACCATACCAACAAACAAATGCAAATTAGGTAGCAGTTTTCTGTAGCATCCCTCAGAAATACTTCACATCATCTAGTAAATGAAATTTAATGTTTGTGTATGTGTACTAATAATACCAACAAACAGATGCAAGTGAGGGAAGAGCTTTCCACAACTTCTCTCTGAAATATATCACATAGAGTAATAAATGAATTGCGATGATTCTGGCTTTGTAGTAACCATAAAAGCAAACAAACGCAAAAGACACTTGAGCCATCTGTAGCTTCTCTCAGGAATACTTCACATAGGGTAATAGATGAAATGCGATGATTCTGGCTTTGTAGTAATAATACCAACCAACAAACGCAAATGATTGAGGAGCTTGCTGTAGCCCCCCTCAGAAATACTTCACATCAGGTAATGGATGAAATGAAGTGATTGTGTCTGTGTACTAATCATAACAAGAAACATATGTAGTTGAGGGATGAGCTTTCTGCAGCTTCCCTCATAAATACTTCACATCCGGTAATGGATGAAAAGTAATGATTGTGTCTGTGTACTAATCATACCATAAATAGATGCAAGTGAGGGAAGAGCTTTCTGCAGCTTCCCTCAGAAATACTTCACATCAGGTAATGTATGTTATGTAATGAGTGTGTGTGTGTATTAATCATTATAACAAAGAGATGCAAGTGAGGGTGGAGCTTTCTGCAGCTCCATGCTCAAATACATCATATAAAGTAATAGATGAATTGCGATGGTTCCGGCTTTGTAATAACCATAGCAAAAAACTAAAGCAAATGAGTGAGTAGCTTTCTGGAGCTATTCTCAGAAATACATCTCATGGGGTAATAGATGAAATGCGATGATTCTGGCTTTGTAGTAACCATACCAACAAACAAATGCAAATAACACTTGAGCTTCCTGTAGCTTTATTTAGAAATATTTCACATAGGGTAATAGATGAAATGCGATGAGACTATATTTTTAGTAACCATACCAACAAACAAACGCAACTCTGAGAGGAGCTTTCTGTAGCTCCCCTGAGAAATATTTCACATCAGGTAATGGATGAAATGTAATGATTGTGTCTGTGAACAAATCGTAACAACAAACAGATGCAAGTGTGGGAGGAGCTTTCTGCAGCTTCCCTGAGAAATACTTCACATCCGGTAATGGATGAAATGTAATTATTGTGTCTGTGTACTCATCATACCATAAACAGATGCAAATGAGGGATGAGATTTCTGCAGCTTTTCCCTGAAATACATCACATAGGGTAATAGATGAAATGCGATGATTCCGGCTTTGTAGTAACCATACCAACAAAGAAACGCAAATGAGGGTTGTGCTTTCTGTAGCTTCCCTCAGAAATATTTCACATCAGGTAATGGATGAAATGCAATAATTGTGTCTGTGTACTAATCATACCATAAACAGAAGCAAATGAGGGATGAGCTTTCTGCTGCTTTTCTCTGAAATACATCACATAGGGTAATAGATGAAATGCGATGATTCTGGCTTTGTAGTAACCATACCAACCAACAAACGCAACTGAGGGAGGATTTTATTGTAGCTTCACTCAGAAATTCTTCCCATCAGGTAATGGATGAAATGTAATGATAGTGTCTGTGTACTGATCAGAACAACAAACAAATGCAATGAGCGAAGAGCTTTCTGCAGCTTCCCTCAGAAATACTTCACATCAGGTAATGGGCGAAATGTGATGATTGTGTCTGTGTATTAATCATTCCAAGAAACAGATGCAAGGGAGGGAGTTGCTTTCTGCAGCTTCTTTCTGAAGTACATCACATTAGGTAATAGACGAAGTGCGATGATTCTGTCATTGTAGTAACCATACCAACAAACAAACGCAACTCTGAGAGGAGCTTTCTGTAGCTCCCCTGAGAAATATTTCACATCAGGTAATGGATGAAATGTAATGATTGTGTCTGTGTACTAATTGTAACAACAAACAGATGCAAGTGTGTTAGGAGCTTTCTGCAGCTTCCCTGAGAAATACTTCACATCCGGTAATGGATGAAATGTAATTATTGTGTCTGTGTACTCATCATACCATAAAGAGATGCAAATGAGGGATGAGCTTTCTGCAGCTTTTCCCTGAAATACATCACATAGGGTAATAGATGAAATGCGATGATTCCGGATTTGTAGTAACCATACCAACAAAGAAACGCAAATGAGGGTTGTAATTTGTGTAGCTTCCCTCAGAAATATTTCACATCAGGTAATGGATGAAATGTTATGATTGTGTCTGTATACTAATCACAACAACAAACAGGTGCAAGTGAGGGATGAGGATTCTGCAGCTTCTCTCTCAAATACATCACATAGCGTAATGGAGGAAATGCTTTGAATCTGGGTTTGTAGTAACCATAATACAAACAAACGCAAATGAGGGGGGAGCTTTCTGTAGCTTCCCTCAGAATTACTGCACATCAAGTAATAAATGAAATGTAATTATTTTGGCTGTGTACTAATCATTCCAACAAACAGATGCAAATGAGGGATGAGCTTTCTGCAGCTTTTCTCTGAAATACATCACATGGGGTAATAGATGAATTGCAATGATTCTGGCTTTGTAGTAACCATACCAAAATCAAATGCAAATTAATGAGTAGCTTTCTGTAGCTATTCTCAGAAATACTTCACATAGGGTGATAGATGAAATGCGATAATTCTTTCTTTATAGTAACCATTTCAACAAACAAACGCAAATGAGGGAGGATCTTCCTGTAGCTTCCATCAGAAATACTTCACATCAGGTAATGGACAAAATGTAATGATTGTGTCTGTGTACTAATGGTACCAACAATCAGATGGAAGTGAGGGAGGAGATTTCTGCAGTCTCTCTCTGAAATACATCACATGGGGTAATAGATGAAATGAGATAATTCTGGCTTTGTAGTAACGATACCAGCCAACAAACGCATCTGAGGGAGGATTTTCTGCAGTTTCCCTCAGAAATATCTCACATCAGGTAATGGATGAAATGTAATGACTGTGTCTGTGTATTAATCATTCCAAATAACTGATGCAGTGATGGAGGAGCTTTCTGCAGCTTCCTTCTGAAAGACATCACATTAGGTAATAGATGAAATGTGATGATTCTGGCATTGTAGTAACCATACCTACAAACAAATGCAAAGGAGTGAGGAGCTTTCTGTAGCTTCCCTGAGAAATACTTCAATCTGGTAATGGACGAAATGGGATGATTGTGTCTGTGTATTAATGATTCCAACAAACAGATGCAAGTGAGGGAGGAGCTTTCTGCAGGTTCTCTCTGAAGTACATTACATAGGGTGATGGATGAAATGCAATGATTCTGACTTCGTAGTAACCATTCCAACAAACAAACGCAAATGAGGGAGGAGCTTTCTGTAGTTTCCCTCAGAAATACTTCACATTAGGTAATGGACGAAATGTAATGATTGTGTCTGTGTACTAATGGCACCAACAATCATATGGAAGTGAGGGAGGAGATTTCTGCAGTCTCTCTCTGAAATACATCACATGGGCTAATAGATAAAATGCGATATTTCTGGCTTTGTAGTAACCATACCAGCAAACATACGCATCTGAGGGAGGATCTTTCTGTAGTTTCCCTCAGACTTACTTCACATCAGGTAATGGATGAAATGTAATGATTGTGTCTGTGTATTAATCATTCCAAAAAACAGATGCAAGTGTGGGAGGAGCATTCTGCAGCTTCTTTCTGAAATACATCACATTAGGTAATAGATGAAATGCGATGATTCTGGTTTTGTAGTAACCATACCTACAAACAAACACAAAGGAGTGAGGAGGCTTCTGTAGCTTCCCTGAGAAATAATTCACACCATGTAATTTTTGAAATGTAATGATCGTGTCTGTGTACTAATCATACCAACAAACAGATGCAAGTGAGGGAGAAGCTTTCTGCGGTTTCCCTCTGAAATACATCACATAGGGTAATGGATGAAATGCAATGATTCTGACTTCTTAGTAACCATTCCAACAAACAAACACAAATGAGGGTGGAGCTTTCTGTAGCTTCCCTCAGAAATACTTCACATCAGGTAATGGACGAAACGTAATGATTGTGTCTTAGTACAAATCATATCAACATACAGAGCAAGTGAGGGAGGAGCTTTCTGCTGCTCCTCTCTGAAATACCTCACATAGGGAAATAGATAAAATGCAATGATTCTGGCTTTGTAGTAGCCATAGCAATAAACACATGCAAATGACGGGGAGTTTTCTGTAGCTATATTCAGAAATACTTCACAGAGGGTAATAGATAAAATGCGATGATTCTGGCTTCGTAGTAACCATACCAACAAACAAATGCATATTAGGGAGGAGCTTTCTGTAGCATCCCTCAGAAATACTTCACATCATGTAATAAATGGAATGTAATGTTTGTGTCTGTGAACTAATCATACAACAAACAGATGCAAGTGAAGTAGGAGCTTTCTGCCACTTCTCTCTGAAATACATCACATTGGGTAATAAGTGACATGGGATGATTCTGGCTTTGTAGTAACCTTACCAACAAACAAATGCAAATTAGGGAGCTGCTTTCAGACCATATTTGATAAATACTTCACATCATCTAGTAAATGAAATTTAATGTTTGTGTATGTGTACTAATAATACCATCAAACACATGCAAGTGAGAGAAGAGCTTTCCGCAACTTCTCCCTGAAGTACACCACAAAGAGTAATACATGAAATTCAATGATTCTGGTTTTGTAGTAAGGATACCAATGAACAGATGCAAGTGAGGCGGGAGCTTTCTGCAGCTTCTCTCTGAAATACATCACATAGGGTAATGGATGAAATGCAATGATTCTGGCTTTGTAGTAACCATACCAACTAACAAACGCAAATGAGGGAGGAGCTTTTTATAGCTTCCTTCAGAAATATTTTACATCAGGTAATGGATGAAATGTAATGATTATGTCGGTGTACTAATCATACCAACAAACAGATGCAAATGACTGAGGAGCTTTCTGGTGCTTCTATCTGAAATACATCACATAGGGTAAAAAATGAAATCAGATGATTCTGGCTTTGTAATAACCAGCCCAACAAACTAACGCAAATGAGGGAGGAGCATTTTGTGTCTATTCTCAGAAATACTTCACATAGTGTAATAGATGAAATGCAAGGATTCTGGCTTTGTAATAACCATATCAAGAAAGTAACGCAAATGAGGTAGGAGTTTTCTGTAGCTATTCTCAGAAATACATCACATGGGATGATAGATGAAATACGATGATTCTGGCTTTGTAGTAACCATACCAACTAACTAAACGCAAATGACACTTGAGCTTTCTGTAGCTTATTTAGAAATACCTCACATAGGGTAATAAATGAAATGCAATGATTCTGGCTTTGTAGAAACCATACCAACAAGCAAACACATATGATGGTGGAGCTTTCTGTAGCTATTCTCATAAATACTTCGCATATGGTAATAGATGAAATGCGATGATTCTGGCTTTGTAGTAACCATACCAACCAACAAACTCAAATGAGTGAGGAACTTTCTATAGCTTCCTCAAGAAATATTTCACATCAGGTAATGGACGAAATGTGATGATTGTGTCTGTGTATTAATGATTCCAACAAACAGATGCAAGTGAGGGAGGAGCTTTCTGCAGGTTCTCCTTGAAGTACATTACATAGGGTAATGGGTGAAATGCAATGATTCTGGCTTCGTAGTAACCATTCCAACAAACAAACGCAAATGAGGGAGGAGCTTTCGGTAGCTTCCCTCAGAAATACTTCACATCAGGTAATGGACGAAATGTAATGATTGTGTCTGTGTACTAATGGTACCAACAATCAGATGGAAGTGAGGGAGGAGATTTCTGCAGTCTCTCTCTGAAATACATCACATGGGCTAATAGATAAAATGCGATAATTCTGGCTTTGTAGTAACCATACCAGCAAACATACGCATCTGAGGGAGGATCTTTCTGTAGTTTCCCTCAGAAATACTTCACATCAGATAATGGATGAAATGTAATGATTGTGTCTGTGTATTAATCATTCCAAAAAACAGATGCAAGTGTGGGAGGAGCTTTCTGCAGCTTCTTTCTGAAATACATCACATTAGGTAATAGATGAAATGCAATGATTCTGGTTTTGTAGAAACTATTCCAACAAACAAACGCAAATGAGGGAGGAGCTTTCTGTAGCATCCCTCAGAAATACTTCACATCAGGTAATGGATGAAAGGTAATGATTGTGTCTTAGTACTAATCATATCAACATACAGAGCAAGTGAGGGAGGAGCTTTGTGCTGCTCCTCTCTGAAATACCTCACATAGGTTAATAGATAAAATGCAATGATTCTGGCATAGTAGTAACCATACGAACAAACTAAAAGCAAATGACACTTGAGCTTTCTGTAACTTTCTTTAGAAATACTTCACATAGGGTAATAAATAAAATGCAATGATTCTGGCTTTGTAGTAACCATACCAACAAGCAAACACATATGATGGTGGAGCTTTCTGTAGCTATTCTCAGAAATACTTCACATATGGTAATAGACGAAATGCGATGATTCTGGCTTTTTAGTAACCATACCAACAAACAAAATGCAAATGACACTTAAGCTTTCTGTAGCATTTTTTAGAAGTACTTTAAATAGGGTAATAGACGAAATGCGAAGATACTGGATTTGTAGTAACCATACCAACAAACAAACACATTTCTCTCAGAAATACTTCACATCAGGTAATGGATGAAATGTTATGGTTGTGTCTGTGTACTGATAACAACAACAAACAGATGCAAGTGAGGGAAGAGCTTTATGCAGCTTCCCGCAGAAATACTTCACATCAGGTAATGGATGTAATATAATGAGTGTGTGTGTGTATCAATCATTATAACAAACAGATGCAAGTCAGGGAGGAGCTTTCTGCAGATCCTTTCTGAAATACATCACATAAAGTAATAGATGAATTGCGATGATTCTGGCTTTGTAATAACCATACCAACAAACTAAAGCAAATGAGGGATGAGCTTTCTGTAGCTATTCTCAGAAATTCATCACATGAGGTAATAGATGCAATGCGATGATTTTGGCTTTGTAGTAACCATACCAACAAATGAAACGCAAATGAGGGTTGTGCTTTCTGTAGCCTCCCTCTGAAATATTTCACACCAGGTAATGGATGAAATATGATGATTGTGTCTGTGTACTAATCATAACAAAAAAAAGGAGCAAGTGAGGCACGAGCTTTCTGCAGCTACTCTTTGAGATACATCACATAGGATAATGGATGAAATGCAACGATTCTGGCTTTGTAGTAACCATTCCAACAAACAAATGCAAATGAGGGATGTGCTTTCTGTGGCTTCCCTCAGAAATACTTCACATCAGGTAATGTACAAAATGTAATGACTGTGTCTTTGTACTAATCATACCAACATACAGAGCAAGTGTGGGAGGAGCTTTCTGCTGCTCCTCTATGAAATACTTCACATAGGGTAATAGATGAAATGCGATGATTCTGGCTTTGTAAAAACCATAGCAACAAACAAATGCAAATTAGGGAGGAGCTTTCTGTAGCATCCCTCAGAAGTACTTCACATCATATAATAAGTGAAATGTAATGGTAGTGCACGTGTACTAATAATATCAACGAACAGATGCAGGTGAGGGAAGAGCTTTCCACAACTTCTCTCTGAAATATATCACATAGAGTAACAAATGAAATGCGATGATTCTGGTTTTGTAGTAAGAATACCAACAAACAGATGCAAGTGACGGAGGAGCTTTCTGCAGCTTCTCTCTGAAATACATCACTAAGGTTAATAGATGAAATGCGATTATTCTGGTTTTGTAGTAACCATAAAAACAAACAAACGCAAATGACACTTGAGCCTTCTGTAGCTTTTGTCAGGAATACTTCACATAGAGTAATAGATGAAATGCGATGTTTCTCGCTTTGTAGTTATAATACCAACAAACAAACGCAAGTGATTGAGAAGCTTGCAGTAGCCCCCCTCAGAAATACTTCACGTCAGGTAATGGATGAAATGAAGTGATTGTGTCTGTGTACTAATCATAACAACAAACAGATGTAGGTCATGGATGAGCTTTCTGCAGCTTTCCTCATAAATACTTCACATCCGGTAATGGATGAAAAGTAATGATTGTGTCTGTGTACTAATCATACCATAAACAGATGCAAGTGAGGGAAGAGCTCTCTACAGCTTCCCTCAGAAGTACTTCACATCAGGTAATGGATGTTATGTAATGAGTGTGTGTGTGTGTATTAATCATTATAACAAACAGATGCAAGTGAGGGTGGAGCTTTCTGCAGCTCCATGCTGAAATACATCTCATAAAGTAATAGATGAATTGCGATGATTCTGGCTTTGTAATAACCATAGCAAAAAACTAAAGCAAATGACACTTGAGCTTCCTGTAGCTTTATTTAGAAATATTTCACATAGGGTAATAGATGAAATGCGATGACACTATATTTGTAGTAACCATACCAACAAACTAACGCAACTGAGAGAGGAGCTTTCTGTAGGTCCCCTGAGAAATATTTCACATCAGGTAATGGATGAAATGTAATGATTGTGTCTGTGTACTAATCTAAACAACAAACAAATGCAAGTGTGGGAAGAGCTTTCTCCAGCTTCCCTGAGAAATACTACACACCAGCTAATGGATGAAATGCAATGATTGTGTCTGTGTAGTAATCGTACCATAAACAGAAGCAAATGAGGGATGAGCTTTCTGCAGCTTTTCTCTGAAATACATCACATAGGGTAATAGAGGAAATGCGTTGATACTGGCTTTGTAGTAACCATACAAAACCAACATACGCAAATGAGGGAGGATTTTATTGTAGCTTCACTCACAAATACTTCACATCAGGTAATGGACGAAATGTGATGATTGTGTCTGTGTATTAATCATTCCAACAAACAGATGCAAGTGAGGGAGAAGCTTTTTGCAGCTTCTTTCTGAAATACATCACATTAGGTAATAGACGAAATGCGATGATTCTGGCATTGTAGTAACCATACCTACAAACAAACGCAAAGGAGTGAGGAGTTTTCTGTAGCTTCCCTGAGAAATACTTCACATCAAGTAATGGACGAAATGTGATGATTGTGTGTGTGTATTAATCATTCCAACAAACAGATGCAAGCGAGCTAAGAGCTTTCTTTAGCTTTAATTTGAAATACGTCACATAGGGTAATAGATGAAATGCAATGATTCTGGTTTTGAGTTAAACATACCAACAATCAAACGCAAATGGGGGAGGAGCTTTCTGTAGCTTCCCTCAGAAATATTTCACATCAGGTAATGGATGAAATGTTATGATTGTGTCTGTATACTAATCATAACAACAAACAGGTGCAAGTGAGGGATGAGGATTCTGCAGCTTCTCTCTAAAATACATCACATAGTGTACTGGACGAAATTCTTTGAATCTGGGTTTGTAGTAACCATAAAACAAACAAACGCAAATGAGGGGGGAGCTTTCTGTAGCTTCCATCAGAATTACTTCACATCAAGTAATAAATGAAATGTAATGATTTTGGCTGTGTACTAATCATTCCAACAAACAGATTCAAATGATGGATGAGCTTTCTGCAGCTTTTCTCTGAAATACATCACACGGGGTAATAGACGAAATGCAATGATTCTGGCTTTGTGGTAACCATACCAAATACAAACGCAAATTAAAGAGTAGCTTCCTGTAGCTATTCTCAGAAATACTTCACATAGGGTAATAGATGAAATGCGATAATTCCTTTTTATAGTAACCATTTCAACAAACAAATGCAAATGAAGGAGGATCTCCCTGTAGCTTCCGTCAGAAATACTTCACATCAGGTAATGAACGAAATGTAATGATTGTGTTTGTGTATTAATCATTCCAAAAAACAGATGCAAGTGAGGGAGGAGCTTTCTGCAACTTCTCCCTGAAATACATCACAAACAGTAATAAATGAAATGCAATGAATCTGGTTTTGTAGTAAGAATTCCAACAAACAGATGCAAGTGAGGGAGAAGCTTTCTGCAGCTTCTTTCTGAAATACATCACATTAGGTAATAGACGAAATGCGATGATTCTGGCATTGTAGTAACCATACCTACAAACAAACGCAAAGGAGTGAGGAGTTTTCTGTAGCTTCCCTGAGAAATACTTCACATCAAGTAATGGACGAAATGTGATGATTGTGTGTGTGTATTAATCATTCCAACAAACAGATGCAAGCGAGCTAAGAGCTTTCTTTAGCTTTAATTTGAAATACGTCACATAGGGTAATAGATGAAATGCAATGATTCTGGTTTTGAGTTAAACATACCAACAATCAAACGCAAATGGGGGAGGAGCTTTCTGTAGCTTCCCTCAGAAATATTTCACATCAGGTAATGGATGAAATGTTATGATTGTGTCTGTATACTAATCATAACAACAAACAGCTGCAAGTGAGGGATGAGGATTCTGCAGCTCCTCTCTAAAATACATCACATAGGGTAATGGACGAAATGCTTTGAATCTGGGTTTGTAGTAACCATAAAACAAACAAACACAAATGAGGGGGGAGCTTTCTGTAGCTTCCCTCATAATTAATACACATCATGTAATAAATGATATGTAATGATTTTGGCTGTGTGCTAATCATTCCAACAAACAGATGCAAATGAGGAGTGTGTTATCTGCAGCTTTTCTCTGAAATACATCACATGGGGTAATAGATGAAATGCAATGACTCTGGCTTTGTAGTAACCATACCAAAAACAAACGCAAATGAATGAGTAGCTTTCTGTAGCCATTCTCAGAAATACTTCACATAGGGTAATAGATGAAATGCGATAATTCTTTCTTTATAGTAAACATTTCAATAAACAAACGCAAATGAGGGAGGATCTTTCTGTAGCTTCCGTCAGAAATACTTCACATCAGGTAATGGATGAAATGTAATGATTGTGTCTCTGTATTAATCATTCCAAAAAACAGATGCAAGTGAGGGAGGAGGTTTCTGCAGCTTCTTTCTGAAATACATCACATTAGGTAATAGATGAAATGCGATGATTCTGACATTGTAGTAACCATACCAACAAAGAAACGCAAATGAGGGTTGTGCTTCCTGTAGTTTTCCTGAGAAATATTTCACATCAGGTAATTAATGAAATGCAATGTTTGTGTCTGTGTACTAATCATACCATAAACAGAAGCAAGTGAGGGAGGAGATTTCTGCAGCTTTTCTCTTAAATACATCACAAAGGGTAATAAATGAAATGCGATGATTCTGGCTTTGTAGTAACCATACCAACCAACAAACGCAACTGAGGAAGGATTTTATTGTAACTTCACTCAGAAATACTTCACATCAGGTAATGGATGAAATGTAATGATTGTGTCTGTGTACTGATCAGAACAACAAAAACAAATGCAATGAGCGAAGAGCTTTCTGCAGCTTCCCTCAGAAATACTTCACATCAGGTAATGGACAAAACGTGATGATTGTGTCTGTGTATTAATCATTCCAACAAACAGATGCAAGTGAGGAAGGACCTTTCTGCAGCTTCTTTCTGAAATACATCACATTAGGTAATGGATGAAATGCTATGATTCTGGCATTGTAGTAACCATACCTACAAACAATCGCAAAGGAGTGAGGAGCTATCTGTAGCTTTCCTGAGAAATACTTCACATCAGGTAATGGTCGAAATGTGATGTTAGTGTCTGTGTATTAATCATTCCAACAAACAGGTGCAAGTGCGGGAGGAGCTTTCTGCATGGTCTCTCTGAATTACATTACATAGGGTAATTGATGAAATGCAGTGATTCTGGCTGCGTAGTAACCATTCCAACAAAGAAACGCAAATGAGGGAGGAGCTTTCTGTAGCTTCCCTCAGAAATACTTCACTTAAGGTAATGGATGAAATGTAATGATTTTGTCTTAGTACTAATCATACCAACATACAGAGCAAGTGAGGGAGGAGCTTTCTGCTGCTCCTCTCTGGAATACCTCACATAGGGTAATATGTAAAATGTGATGATTCTGGCTTTGTAGTAGCCTAGCAACAAACAAATGCAAATGACGGAGGAGCTCTCTGTATCTATACTCAGAAATACTTCACATAGGGTAATAGATGAAATGCGATGATTCTGGCTTCGTAGTAACCATATCAACAAACAATTGCGAATTAGGGAGGAGCTTTCTGTAGCATCCCTCAGAAATACTTCACACCATGTAATGAATGAAATGTAATGTTTGTGTCTGTGTACTAATCATACAACAAAATGATGCAAGTGAAGGAGGAGCTTACTGCAACTTCTCTCTAAAATACATCACATAGAGTAATAAATGAAATGCGGTGATTCTGGTTTTGTAGTAAGAATACCATAAACATATGCAAGTGAGGGAGGAGCTTTCTGCAGCTTCTCTCTGAAATACATCACATTGGGTAATGGATGAAATGCAATGATTCTGGCTTTGTAGTAACAATACCAACAAACAAACGCAAATGACGCTTGAGCTTTCTGTAGCTCTTTTCAGAAATACTTCACACATGGCAAAAGATGAAATGCGATGATTCTGGCTTTGTGTTAACCATACCAACAACAAAACGCAAATGAGCGAAGAGCTCTCGCTAGCCCCCCTCAGAAATACTTAACATCAGGTGATGGATGAAATGCAGTGATTGTGTATGTGTACTAATCATACCATAAACAGATGCAAGTGAGGGAAAAGCTTTCTGCAGGTTTTTTTTTCTGAAATACATCACATAGGGTAATAGATGAATTGCGAAGATTCTACATTTGTAATAATCATACGAAGAAACAAATGCAAATGAGGGATGAGTTTTCTATAGCTATTCTCTGAAATATTTGACATAGGGTAATAGATGAAATGTGATGATTCTAACTTTGTAGTGATCATACAAACAAAGAAATGAATATTAGGGAGAAGCTTTCAGAAGCAGCCTTCAGTAATATTTCACATCATGTAATAAATGAAATGTAATGATTGTGTCTGTGTACTAATCATACCAACAAACAAACACAAATGAGGGAGGTGCTTTCTGTAGTAATCATTCCAACGAACTGATGCAAGTGAGAAAGGAGCTTTCTGCAGCTTTCCTCCGAAATACATGTGTCTGTGTACTAATCATACAAAAACAGATGCAGGCGAGGGAGGAGATTATTGCAGCTTCTCTCTGAATTACATCTATTGCAGCTTCTCTCTGAAATACATCACATAGGGTAACAAATGAAATGGGATGAATCTGGCTTCGTAGTAACCATACCAACAAACAAATGCAAATTAGGGAAGAGCTTTATGAAGCATATCTGAGAAATACTTCACATCATCTTGTAAATGAAATTTAATGCTTGTGTCTGTGCACTAATAATACCAACAAACAGATTCAAGTGAGATAAGAGCTTTCTGCAAACTTCACTCTGAAATACATCACATAGAGTAATAAATGAAATGTGATGATTCTGGTTTTGTAGTAAGAATACCAACAAACAGATGCAAATGAGGGAGGAGCTTTCTGCAGCTTCTCTCTGAAATACATCACATAGGTTAACAGATAAAGAGCGATGATTCTGGTTTTGTAGTAACCATACCAACAAACAAACGCAAGTGACACTTGAGCCTTCTGTATCTTTTCTCAGAAATACATCACAAAGGGTAATAGATGAAATGCGATGATCCTGGATTTGTAGTAATAATACCAACAAACAAACACAACTGAGGTAGGAGCTTCCTGTAGCCCCCCTCAGAAATACTTCACATCAGGTAATGGATGAAATGCAGTGATTGTGTCTGTGTACTAATAATAACAACAAACAGATGTAAGTGAGGGAAGAGCTTTCTGAAGCTTCCCTCAGAAATACTTCACATCCGGTAATGGATTAAATGTACTGTTTGTGTTTGTGTACTAATCATACCATAAACAGATGCAAGTGAGGGAAGAGCTTTCTGCAGCTTTTCCATGAAATACATTACATAGGGTAATAGATGAAATGCAATGATTCTGGTTTGGTGGTAACCATACCAACAAACAAATGCAAATGTGGGAGGAGCTTTCTGTAGCTCTCCTCAGAAATACTTCACATAGGGTAATAGATGAAATGCGATGATTCTGGCTTTGTAGTAACCTTACCAACAAACAAAGTCCATAAAAGAAATGTAATGATTTTGTCTCTGTACTAATCATACCAACAATGGGATTCAATTGAGGGATTAGCTTTCTGCAGCTTCCCTCAGAAATAATTCACATCAGGTAAAGGATGAAATGTAATGATTGTGTCTGTGTACTAATCATACCAACAATCAGATGAAAGTGATGGAGGAGCTTTCTGCACCTTCTCTCAGAAATACATCACGTAGGGTAGTGTACTAATCATACCAATGATCAGATGAAAGTGAGGGAGGAGCATTCTGCACTTTCTCTCTGAAATACATCACATAGGGTTATAGATGAAATGCGATGATTCTGGCTTTGTAGTAACCATACCAAGAAACAAACGCAAATGAGGGAGGACCTTTCTGTAGCTCTTCTCAGAAATATTTCACATAGGGTGATAGATGAAATTCCATGATTCAGGGTTTGTAGGAACCATACCAACAAACAAACGAAATGAGGGAGGAGCTTTATGTAGCTTCCCTCAGAAATATGTCACATCAGGTAATGGATGAAATGTAATGATTGTAGTAACCATACACAGGGTAATGAATGAAATGCAATGATTTTGGCTTTGTAGTAACCATTCCAACAAACAAACTCCATAAAAGAAATGTAATGATTGTGTCTGTGTACTAATCATACCAACAAAGTGATGCCATTGAGGGAGGAGCTTTCTGCAGGTTTCCTCAGAAATACTTCACATCAGGTAATGGATGAAATGTAATGATTGCGTCTGTGTACTAATTATACCACATAGTGTATGCTGCCTTGGTGTGTGCCTCGCCCTTGCCTTCGGCTGTAATTGGCACAGTGCCCGAAGGACTCAGTCCCTCCGGATTTCTTGCGCCACCACTTTTATTCCATCTTAGCCACGTATCACGGCTCTGGCATTGTCTACAGTGTCGGTTCGATGGTTGCTGGTCGTGTCGGTTATGCCCTAACTCTAGGGGACCATTGTGAACATCTTTCATTTCCGGCTGGCTGCAGCTTTTACACTGCTGACGTGGTCATCATCTTTCGAGCTCTAGAGTATCTCCGCTCCTGCTCAGGTGAGTCCTTCATTATCTGTGGCGATTACCTGAGTGGTTTACCAGCTCTCGACAAGTGTTTATCTCATTCTCGTCTGGTGATGGCTATCCAGTTGTCCCTGCATAATCTTGCCCGTTGCGGCGGATCTGTTGTCTTTGTTTGGAACCCAGGCTATGTTGGGATAGCTTGCAATGAAACTGTTGACTGCCTGGCGAAAGAGGCCACCAGTAAAGCATCTCTGGAGATTAGCCTCCCGGAGATTGATTTGCGGGCACTATTACGCCAAAAAGTTTTAGATTTATGGGACAGTGATTGGCGCAACCTGCCCATGCCAAACAAACTCCGTCATAACAAGGAGACGATGACTGTGTGGTGGTCATCCATGCGAGCCACCGCAGGGACTCAGTCATCCTTTGCTGTCTCCGCATTGGCCACACCTGACTGATGCCCAGTTATTTCCTGTGTCGTGAGGATCCACCTCTTTGTCGTTGTGGGGTGTCCTTGACAGTGGTCCATATTCTGTTGGAGTGCGCCCTTTTAACTGTGCTCAGGCAGACTTTTGTGATGGCTGAAATGCTCTCTGCACTTTTAACTGATGACTGTTCCATAGCGGACTTAGTTTTGCATTTTATTAGGGGCAGGGGGATTTTATCGCTTAATGTAAATGTGTGTGTTTTTGTGTGTGCTTTGTGTTGATTCTGGCCTTTGGGCTACGATTTTAGTCTGCTTTTTTTAATGTGTTTCTCAGTGGTTGGCTTTTCCTTTTCTGTTTCTATGGTCGGCAACCCACCGTCACTCTCCGTGTGATTTTAGTTCGTCTTGTCTGATCTTTGTCTCAGTTTCTCTCGTTCTGTGTCATCTGTCCTCTCGTTTGTTGATTGTTCTTATTCTCTGTGGGTGTTTTTAGTATTAGAAAAAGGGACCAATGACCGTAGCAGCCTGGTCTCTTTAACCCCCCAAAAACCAACCAATCCTAAGATGTCTACCTCAGTCGGAGATGAAATGTCAGAAATAATTTTATTCATCGACTGTGCCGTCCTCCCACAAGCCAGTCCAGAAGTTTTGACTAATGTGAACAGTCGCAGTGAAAGCCTATGTTGTGTAAATGTGTGCTTGTCTCCTGAAGTTTACCTTGTGAAAGGAGGAGTAGGAGGTCATTTAATGCGCGTGGTGTGAGTAGCTTCGCAGTATTTTCTATCCTTCACGTATCATGTGTTTTCATTCTTGATAAAACACTGAATATTAGTCATCGACAAAGTTTTTTGTTGTAGCTCGTGTATTTAGAGGAAACAGCACTAACCTGGCGTACATGTTTCCTTGGGATTGAACTAGAATGTAGTGACTTTCAGCCACAGTCTCCAACTGTTGTCACTATTTAACTTAAATTATTATCGGACCTGTCTGAGGAAATGTGTGTCAAGTAATGTACTTCAAAAGGCCTTTCTGCTGTGCTCTAATTCCTCATGTTCATATACAGGATTGAAGCAGTTGAGAGTTGAGAAGCGTTGTGGGTTTGGGAAAGAATAAGATCTTTAGTCGACGTGAAAACACAGACAATGCTATTGTGGTAAACTGCAGTATTAAAAATTCTGTAACTTTACAAAAGGTCTAAAAGAGTCAGTAGAATCAGGTGTGACTGGTAAACCATTCTTTTTCAGGTGGTATACATTTTGTTATTTTTCATTTATAAATGTATATCTATCTGCTCCAGGAGATACATTTTCCTGCCACTGGAATGAATATGCAGGTTTTTCTGCATATCATTAACAATGTGTTTGTTGTAGAACATGTCTTCCACAGTGGCCGACATTGAAAAATGATTTGAGTGAAAGCCATTTCCTTCTGTAAATGAGTGTCCTATGTCTGTGTGGTAAGGCAGGGCAACCTGGCCATTGTATTTTATATTCTGTACCATTGCAAGTTGAAATCAAACTTCACACACACACACACACACACACACACACACACACACACACACACTAACTACGTAGATCTTCTTTAGTTACATCTGAGCTTCCAGTGAACATAATTCATATTTATGCATTATATTTAGCACATGGGGAACATGTGCAAACTCAGTTGATGAGAAATAAAGGATATAATGTAAGTAACTAATTCATTTTTCACCTAATTAAATCTCTCCTCATTTTCATTCAGAAAGCCTTAATCTATGTCACAGTGAAAGCCACGTGCAGACAGTGGCCAATAGCCGCTCTCTCCGGTTTCGTAATAGGGACCCGCTCTGCCCTAGTCCAGCCAGTCTGGTACTCGCTCTGGGTTTTGTTTCTATCTCGGTGGTAGTGCATTCTGGTCGTTGCTCGTTGTTGACAATAGCCTGGCTCTGGTTCCGAGTGGATTTACGTTTGGTGTTTGGTGTCCACAAGCATCTGTTGTTTATCTCTTCCTCCTTGTGTCGCCTATAGTCGGTAGTGGTTGGTTGTTGTCAGGTGTTGTTGGTCTGTCGTCCGACTTGTCCTGTGTTTACCTTGTGGTGCGTGCTCCACCGCTGGCGTCTTCCCTGCCTGGCGGCTGCGATCCGCAGCCCCAGCCATTCCTGCTGATGGTTGTGGTTACCACAATTTACTTCGCTCCTACCACATTGTCGTCAGTAATTGCAGTAGTCATTTTCAACATCTTCTCAACCATCTTTGAAACATTTGTACCACTTGTAAAGTCTTGTACTCGTAGTAGAGTCGCCAAAAGCCACACTCGATGTTTAGAATGCGATACTGCACTTTGCTCCATTTTTAAACAAAATTTAATGGAGAATCTTCGATCCATCTTTTTCGAAAGTAAAAATTCTCTGAGCACTCAAAAACAAAGACCTTCTTTTCCACTGTCAACAATGAACTAAATACTGAAAATAGATGTAAATATATGTACGGTACATCAGGAACACGTGTACTAACAAGAAAACAACAAAAATGTATACAGCCAACAGAATTAAATTCCTGTAACTTTTTGATCACACCTCATATGCAGTGTCTGGAAAAAGGAAATAAAGCACCCATAACAGTGTAACTTTGTACAAGTACAAACTATTAGCGGGCATGTACACAATTAGAGCAGCGATTCTCAGCGAAAGTAGAAAGGCCACTAGTGTTGATGGTGGAGGGTATACAAGAGGTGTGAGCACCATCGGGTAGACTACTGATGAGAGGTGTCACATTGTGTTCAGTGTTGAATCACGGTTCTGCACTATCCCCGATGACCACTGTCAGCACGTGTGGCGGCAGCTTGGGGGACATTCCATTCTTCCAGTGTTTTGGAAAGGCACAGTATGGCCAGCAAATGGTTATGATTGTAGGTTGCAGTTGATAGTGATTGAGGGAACTGTGACGGAACAACAATCTTTCAGATGTCGATAATCCTCGTGTTACATCTTGTATGACAGTATCGTGATGTTATTTCCAACACAACAGTGCTCATCCACATAGTGGCATGTGTATGTATCAATTGTATGCATGGTATTAGCTGCTCCCATAGTCAGCAAAATCCTTAGATATGTTCCCTGCAGAGCATATGTGGCACGAGCTTGGACATAAACTCTGCCCCAGTGTCAGTATCCAGAATATTGTGGACCATTACAACAGTTTGAGGCCAGCTTGCCTGAGGAAGGAATCTAGTGGCCTTACGACACCCTCCCAAACAAACAAGTGTATGCAAGAAGGGCAAATGGGTGCATGTCATATTGATAAGTGAGCTCATACTGCCAAGTTCTTTGTAAATCTGACTCAATTTTGTAATCACTAAAGTAACATCACATACCGACTGAACCCATGGCATTTCTTTTCTTTCTGTGAATTTCAATTTCTTAGCTGGGCAGTGTTTGTGAACATCTTGGGCTGAAAGAAAATTAGCATGATATAGAGACGTGAAACTATTAGAGACGTAATTAAATGTAAAAGTGTCACTAAAAACATATTTAAAGTGAAAAGCCTGAAAAGACACCAAGTTGTGTGTCCAGAAAAACTGTATCACAATGGGTTAACAGTGAGCAGCAACTGCAACCAAATGGGAAAATTATCTTCTTCCGGCCCAGGATGTTGTAGCAGATTTTCTGCAACTTCACATTCCTAATGCTTCTGTATATTTTTTCCTGTTTCTACAAAGTCCATTCCTGGCAACTATAATTAAAATGATCCAAGTCACTGTCCTTCTTTGTATACTAAGGTGTCTGTCTGTAAATAATTTACTCTTATTTCTGGAGGCTTGGGCATTCCAATTCTTCTCCTAATATCCACTAGCTTTTGCCCTCAACTATGTTGGCACGGATCTTGAACCTGCATGAATTTTGAGTAGCCCTGAAGCTTATTATCCATGGGAAAAATGGATATAAAGAACTGAAAGTGAAGTTGTCAAAACGATGCAATGGTAAAGAATTGATATGTTTGTAAGCACAGATACAGATATTTGAAGTATGAAATAGCAAAATGCCTGGATAGGGGAACAAGCTGGTGGCGTATTTAATGAAAATACAAAAAATTAAAGAATCTGTAGTTACAAATAAGTCAGTTCTTTACTGTTGCACCCTTTTGACAGTGTCACCTTCAGTCTTTTATATCTGTTTTTCTTGCTAATAAGCTTCAGGATATTTATGAACATTCATGTCAATGAAGTCGTTTGCTTAATAAGCTTATCAGTGACAATAGTTTCAGTAATTTGTGAATGAATTCAAGAATGTCTGTGGGTAATGGAATTGAACTGTTAACATTAGTAATATTTTGGAAAGTTTCATCATCATAACACTATTTACTACTTTTTACTGATTTTTCTCATTTCTGGTCCCGGTTTGTTTTGTTTAGTTTTATAAAACTTCCACTGTCCCGATGTTTTTTTCTTCCAGTATGATGAAATGATGCTTATATGAAACTGAGTTGATCCACATAAAGCACTTGCAGTCCCTTGCAGGCCTGCATACAATAAAAAGTATTTAATATTGCATTTTTTGTAATCAGTTCAGCATGCATCTCTGTATACATAACCTGTCAGTAGCTGCCCACAGAGTATTTTCAATTTTCCTGTAATTAAATAACATAAAACATGATAAATAGATGTAAAAACTTTTTATAATATGGAAAAATGCCTGTACACCATTATTATTTGCTGTATGTAGATAGTCACAGGATATGTGATGCATTCCCTTATGGATCTGATTTACTGGGTACACATTTGTTTCCATACTATTCGGGCCCACATAGTTAAATGTACAGTTCAGTTTATCACGTTTTATAGATAATTTCACTTCAAAATTTCTCTGAGGGTTGAAATGCTTTTATAAATATGTAATGTTGGATCATTGGCTGTTGTCAGCTTAGCATATAATTTTAATGGTCTTTTATCCATTCTGGATCTTTCTGAACTCAACAGCTGTGAACAAATGTTGATTAAGAATGCAACCAACCATGAGTACTTCTAAAAGTATTTATTTAAATGCCATTACCAGTCTCAAGCTATTATGTCTGTCTACAGGTTTTTATTTTATTTACTTACTTTGTTTTAAGTAATTGCAACAATGTGCTAATATACATGTATTTGATAAAATATAAAATGAAATACTTATATACCCTCGATTTGTTTTATCGGTATCATTTAGGCTTTCTTTGGTCCTTAAGCATTTTCAGCATGACACACGAAGAGTTAAGAATTATAGACAATGCACTTATTCTAAACAATCCACTGTGGTGTGCACACACTTCACAGTATTTTTCATCAGTTGCAGCCTTTGACAAGTACTTCACATGTAATGATTTTGCTTACAGTGAAAAGTCTATCCACTGGCCAACGATATCACTCATTTCTCAACAAGGAAACATCTCATCTACTGTATGTTAAGTAAAGAATGTGTGGACGATACAAATCTAAATAACAGAAAAATGCTTTGTCCAGAAAAGTGCACTTCTTACAAGTGAGGAACTCTAATTGTAGCATGTCATAGGAGAAATTAACAAGAAGATTTATCAGGCTACTCTCGAGAAGCAATGGCATGTGTTTTGATTTTGGTTCCTGACAATATTCTTCAATGGATGTTAAGTTGGGCAGCTGGTGGAATAAGCATACCCTTGTTCAGAGTCCTAACACAGACCAATCATGTTTAATTTGTGTGAAAAGTGCAATGAACATTTTCAGGATTGTTTGTTAGCCAGCTGTAGTTGCTCATTTAGAATTTGCTGAGATGAATTGAAGGTGTGAATGCATATTTCTAGTTATTTTAAGATACCCATTTTCCTCCATAAGTTAGTTGTATATTTTGTTTGTAGATTATCTTTAGTGTTTGAAATGCTGTATCTATATTGAGCCATGTGAGTGGCAGTTGCAGATGTACTTAAATGTTTTCAGTCTAAAAGCATCCTTGTACTTATGATATCTTGAAGTTGCTGCCAGTCAGGCCAAGATAAAATCTGATGCAATTGTCACAATCAGTACTGTGTACTCCTCAGTTTTTAGAGACCCAGCCCAATGGTTTTGGTTTTATGTACTATGTTATGTTGCCGCATTTAGTGTGCATCTATGGGCTTAAAGTCGAAATTGTGCAGAAAATATTAGTAAGTTACTTTATTCAACCATAGAATATTTATGAAATATTACATATGTCATGTTAATTGAAAGAGGAAACAGTTTTTTAATTAACTAATCCATACATACATCAATAACATCTTTTACAGTTGTAGATGATGATGATCTGCTGTTAATTTTGAAGTGTTTTGTACAATTTTTTATACACATTGCCAAACAAGTTTACAATTTATGTAAAAAAAAAAGTACAGTTTGTGTCACATAACTACACACTGGGTGAGCGAATATTTGTAGTTTGGGCACTGCCTTTCAGCTGTTTTAAGTACCTTGACAATACTTTTAGCATCCCCTTGTATTCTTTGTGTTGTCTCTTGAGCCCATTTGAAAAAGCAGAGTCATCAGCTCACCACAAAGTTAAGATGACAAAATTGGATGAAGGATGGAAATTATCCATCACAGACACTGGGTGCAGAATTTCACATTATTTCTAGTTAAATAATAATAATTTTTTCAATGCCTGCTTGATGTTATATAAATAATCATGGACTTTTTAGTATTAACTATTTGAGAGGTATGCTTCATTTTTTTTAATATTAGGGTTTTAATGCATTCAAAAAAATTATGGTGCAGTTTTATTCCTTTGTAGAAAATACTGGCTGTTGTTTTGTTTATCTTGAAACATGAGTCGGACAAAACTGATATTTACTCAGATCATGTGAATACAGCTGTTTGTGAGATAACTGCTTTCTTCTGTATAAGCCAAAAATATTGTTATTCAGTCTGATATTATGTAATTGCCCAAAGTATGAGGTTTGCGGTGGGATTATTTGGGACAGAGATGCTACATATAAGTATGTTGTGCAAACAATAATGTAAAATGAATGACACAGAGGATGATGTGAAGTTTGCACTATGTGCATATTTAGACTGCTCAGCTATAACTGAAGTTGTATTTACCAAATGTTGAAAATTGATCTTCTACCTTAAACTTATAATTACCTTTGATGTTTACATTCTGTATGTAGCAAACATCACTATAGAAATCCGCCATTCCGCTGCTTGTAAAAGTTGTAACTGCTTGATAGTAATTTGTCATGTTGACATAATGATTATTCCTTAATCTAGAATGTTTCTAGTTACGTAAGTACTTTTATTCATGTTATATAGTAACCTGTTTATACATTATGTATGTAAATGTTTATTGTTCGCTAGGAAACTTAAGTTTGGGTCAACACAATTCCAAACAGATAGTTATAATTTATGATAATAATTAAAATAGTTTATGCACAATTATCTTAAAATATTCAAAATTAAATGTAAACTTAGTAACATTCAGATTAATGCTTAAAGACATTCTTTCCTTTCTTACTGTACACTGATTTCTGCATGCATTTTTAAGTGTAAAGATGCCTTGCTGGTATCTGATACTTAATGCTGTAAATGTTAGCTGTGTTAGCTTCAGTTTTGCTTGGTTACTTTATATTTGTATGCATCATATGGGAGAAGTCAAAACAATACTACTTTTGTGTAAAACAAATGAGCTCTGTATTCGCATGTTAACAATACTATCAGAGCTAATGACATTCTGTGATAATCAGAAACGTCATTTCTATGATGTATCTGGATGTAACAGCATAACTAGTGCTACGATGGGGCTGATTTGACGATGGGACTAGTGCTACAATGGGACTGGCGTGGAAATGAAAACATTCTTGAGTGGATGACCATCTCTGGGGTGCAAGAATTTCTCTTGATAGGTGTGCAGCCACCAGGATTACGCTCTGTTCCTAGCTGTACTGGACATTCCATATTTCTTAGACTCCTGGATCAATCTGTACTGCTATCACGCTGTCTACCACACCCTGTTCTTTGTACCTCCCTTTGCAGGTGCAGTGGGTAACATGACACTTGCGAAGAGGCTTCAGTTTCCTTTCCAAGAGAAAATTGGTCCTACACAGACCCATCCTCACTCCACACATGAACAACAGTTCTCAAATTTTATATGGATATGAATCTGTATGTGCATCAAAGCCCTTCTTATGCAACACAAGACATGGGTAGCCGACATACGTTTGCGGCACTGTGAACTGTAACTTGACAGCTTACCACTACCTTATCCAAGACTGCCTCTAAAGTAGTGGCAATAAAGGCTGTGCATATGTGGCATGTACTTCTTTTTGAGAACATCCATCAGGGGTTTCAGAGTATTTAATTCTACAGCATCGAATGTGTCACGAAGTGCTCTTTGACCCAGTTAAGTTATAACATTACATAAATAACCCACAGCACAGTGAACAGTATTAATGGCGATGATAACGACATTGATGACATGAACAACACTTATAATAGTCTATTCACTGGACAGTAAATTTGTAATTATTTATTTATTCTGTTAGATAAGTTGATTGTTAATCAGTGCAATGATGACTGCATTACCACCTGAAGCAAGACTGCTTAATACAAATTTCTGCTTTATTCAATAAATTTTTCGTGTGCACATATGTTGCTGCAACAATAAAGTAAAATTAAATGATATGATTGAATTGTTCATTTGATGGAATTCTGTATTCATTTGGATGTTAAATACACCATTGCATCATTTCTTTAATGCCTCATCTGAATCCTGGTCAGTATAGCCATTTTTATCTCGAATTTATGTATAGCATTGCCTAACACTTGTTTGTAATTTAGTTTTCAAAGCTGTAATTGTAAAAAAAAAAAAAAAAAAAAAAAAAACCATGTTGTTTGTGTTTAATATGTTGTTTAAGTTTAGTATGTTGTTTCACTGTTAGTATGTTCTGAACATTAAAGAATATTACTAACTATCCTGAAATACATTATTAAAGTTATCCCCTACTGTCACTCGCAGTGTTTTTTGTAAGTCATTGTAATATGTTGATGCTGATTTACACTTTTATGGCCACTTACTATTATTTTGTTACTGATCTCTTATAAAAGCAAATTCTTGATTTATATACATCATCTATTTTTATATCTTTATTGCCTGTTGCGGAAAGTGGATGTTAACAATGTTGTTGAATTATAGTGTAAGCGGCTATGCCTTCATCCAGAAAGAAATAAAAATATGTTTGACATGTATAGGTATTTTAATTCATCTCCCTAAGGATATCTCACATATAACTTATTTCATCTCTGGCAGTGTTTATTAATTTGATGTGTTAGTCAGGAAGCAACCTCAAGATGTAAAACAAACTCTTGCAACGTTTTTGTCCATAAAATTTGGAATTGGGAAGAAAGATAATGGTGGCAAGTGCTGTTATCAAACACACAACACTGAAATGGTTGTATCTGAGTGGTTATACACTACATTAGAACAGAATTTTCCAATAATCAAAATTTCTTTTGTGACAGCATAATGGGATAATTTTCTCCTATTCCCACATGAGGGTGCACAGATAGCTTGAGCATTTGGGAGCTTCTTCCATACTCAGTTAAGAGAGTTAGCTCTGCCAGTAACACTGTGACAGTTTTTTATATACAGAGGATGACAGTGTGCGGTTCAACAGGCAGGTCCTGTCAATAACAGAGAAGCTGTTAAAAGCTTGATTTCTCCCTAAAACCTTAAGGGGCAAGTAAATCTGAAAAACATATCTAAAAATTTCATAATCTTGTTCTGATTGTGTAGAAACAATTGTTACTCCTAAGTAACACTCGGACGCAATAAATAAGCCCTGTTGTGGTAAATAAATTTACACTCATATTTAGGGTACGTTAATTATCACATTCGTTTAGGGAGTGACTCTTTATCATGTTAAGGCACCATTTTCAAAATTTTAAGTGGTATGTAAAATCTTGTGGCTTTTGCAAACTGAAAAAGAGGAACTTGCAGTTTATTCCATGCCATCGACAGGAAAACTGTGAAGGCCTAATGATGTAAACAGAAAGGTATACTAGGGTTTAACCTCCCATTCTTAATGATGCTTTCACCGTGCTCTCCCAGAAAGTGGGTGGTGACAAGTGCATGGCATACTGTCTCATCTGTTCCAAAACACAAATATTAGGGTATGAGATTGATAACCATTTACCATTCATTGTTCCACAGTGAGAAATATTTATTGGATTTTTCAGATTGGTGCAACAGGTAAATCAAATATACTGGTGCCCGTTGCAATTTATTCCTTCAAAATACCTATAGAAACAACTGTGGGAGCTCTCACACAGAATCTTTGGTTTGTCATCTCTCTGTACTTATGTCTGGTTTAGGCAGCACACGATCCACATCTCCATTCAACAACCTGTAGTAGTATTCATGGAAATCCGTAGGAAACCCACCGTTCCATAGTAACACTCTTGTCTCTCATTTGCTGTGAATAGATCTTTAAATTTGCTGCTGCACTTTGTACTTTCTTGATGCAGTGGACCTGCTGTGCAGTTCCAATACTTCTGGCCATGTAATTTTATTTCTGTTAGCAGATGATTGAGGTCCTTAAGAAAGCACATATCTACTCAGACTCATGATAAAGTAATGTAACCACTCTTAACAAACTCCTCTAATGAGACGAGTGTTCAACGGAAACAATGGTATTGTCAGGAATGCCCCTAGGGAAGTGTTTTCTGTAAACATAATGATTTGGCAGGCAGGGTGGGGAATAATCTGCGGTTGTTTGCAGATGATGCTGTGATACAAGATGATTTAGACAACATTTATGGTTGTGTGTGTGTGTGTGTGTGTGTGTGTGTGTGTGTGTGTGTGTGTGTGTGTGAGTGAGTGAGTGAGTGAGAGAGAGAGAGAGAGAGAGAGAGAGAAGGATGTGTTAACGGTATTTTCAAATGACATGTAAGTTGTACATAGATGCTTTGGGAACTCGTATGGGAATCCCTGGAGAGAAAGCAATATTCTTTTTGAGGAACACTGTATAGAGAAATTTTGAGAACTGGCATCTAAAGCCGAATGCAGAATGATTCTACTGCCAGCAGCATACATTTTGCATATGAATTATAAAGATAAGCTATAAGATACTGGGGCTTACACAGACGCATATAGATATTCATTTCTACCTCACTCTTTATGCGAGTGGAAGAGGAAAGGGAATGACTAGTAGTGGTACAGGGTACATGCACACTACAGCTGCTGGTGGAATATGTATGTAGGTGTGGCCAGGCTCATAACAGGAGCTGTCATTCAATCTTGCTGTGACAGAAAAGTTTCTGGATCATGGTCGCCAGTGTCCATTTTCTCCTCGAGTTCAAAGACACTGCCAAGCCATGACTTCAACCCACAGGTGGACCTCCACAGCAGGGTGGAAGCACAAACACTGCTGTGCCTTGCTGATCTTAATTAGTTAACTCCACTTTTCACAAATCTATACATACACGACAAAGGGCACACACGGTTGGTTGGCCCACACCTACTGATTACTTAAAATATGTTTTTAACAATTACGAATATCGTTCCTCGGCGTGAGAGATAATAAATGCATTTCAAGTTCTTGTTAAGTTTGATCACACTTATAACATTTCCAGTTATGTGAAATAGTATGTAATTAATTCGTAAGGACATAGTTTATAACCATGTTTTGGTGGAAATAGTTTAACTGTTCTTTACCATAGGGAGTCACATGCTGATTCTGGGCTCTGTACTGCACTACGTTACTTCAAATCTGATTTGTGACAAATATTAAATGGTGTCTCTGTACAGGTTGACTTGTCATTTTCCAGCTAAGTCTCTTTACTTTTGACTATTTTGGAGACTATGTCATTATTGTGACACAACATCACATTGCAGCTTAAGATATTTGTAGCACCAACATTTACAACTCAATTTTAGGACAGACACTGTGTACATATATTATTTTTTAGATGATATTGTCCCTTCTTTTATACCTCCATACAAAAATAGTATAGGTAATTTCCTCTATGTATCCACCTGACCCCAGGTAACACCATCCCTTCTATGGGTCCGTCTATGTCCCCCTCACTTCCATACATAAAATTGGGTTCACTGAACTTAAAAATTGAAACTATATCTCTTTCTGTGTCAAAAGTGTCTACATAGCATATTTAAGTTTTACTTGATACATGGGTTTCCTACTACTTTCCATTCTGTCACTCTTACTGTGTCTTTCACTGAGTCATACCTTCCCTCTATGTTATATTAACATTTAATAATGTGCTTTCTCTGATACAAACTTAAGATTAACTACAGACTGTTCATTAAGACCTCATTTACTGTTACACATGGAAATGTTGTTATCCAGTTTGTTCTTATCAATAGAGTTGTGCACCACTCATTTTGAAATCATGAAGTAGTACTGAGAATACAGAAGTTTCCTTTAATTTGTTACTTTTCCTCTCAACTACTTTGTCATATACTAGGTATATATGTGATACAGCAGCTTTTCACTTTCCACTGAGAACACAACTATCTTTTTGTTAATCCCAATTGAAAAAAAACATTAAATTATCAAACTCAAAACCTTTATTTATTGTGTGTCAAACACTTTATGCCCAATTATGTAACATATGTATAACTATCAGCTTTTTCATACACTTTGACACGTATAAGGTTCACACACAAGTTAATAGCATTTTCGTTTTGCATGTTGCTGCGGGTTTCTTTATCAATTGCCATTTTAATTTGTAGTTCACTGTTGCTATCTCAGTTTACATTTTGACATTTGGAGATAGTGAGTGGAGCTGTGGACGCTAGAAAGTGGAGTGCCAAATGGAATAATCTGAACATTTTCTTCTTGAGTTCAGTAGAGGGGTGACAGCAGTGAAGGCAGCCAGAAACATCTGCACCATATGTGGGGATAATGCTATTCATCAGAGCACAGCAAGAATATGGTTTTCTCGTTTAAAGGAGGACCATTTTCACATTAGTGACCCACTAAGTTCATAAAAATGCGAAGGCCTTCCTGAATATCATGGAAAGATTAATCCTCAGTGATGCATGCAAATGTATTCAAGATCTGGGTCATTGATGATCATGATGATTCCACCACTGTGCAAATTTTGCATGAAACAGAAAGGTTTCAAAATGAGGTGTATGAGTACCGCATGTCCGAAGTGAAAATCGCAAAAATCAGTTGGTGGCCATATCTATCTCTATTTGCTCATCATCAAGTGGCTCATGAAATACTGAACATTACAATTGTTGTGGGGTTAGGGGTCAAACCCGGGACTCCACATGGCAGACCTGAAGCTGGGACCCACCACACCGTATTTCGTCAGGAGGCCGAGCAAGTTCAAGAATTTTGAGAGACAGTGCAGAGTGATACAGCGGTATTCAGTAACATTGCTTTATTCAGCTAATTTACAGTATTTGATGGTGAAGCGTAGTGTCAGCGTGCTGCCCGCCCGATGTCCTGCAAGTCCAGCCGGCTCAGCAGACTCCTGGTATGCCGATGCCACTGCTGTTGTTATCAAGGCTGCCTGCCAACGGAACTTGGCCGCCGCTCTCCCGGTCACCACCCAGCGATGCGTAGCGCCTTGTGACTTTCTCTGCCCCATTAGGCCTGCTCTGTCTGACCAAGGGATGAAGGTGGATGTACTGGTGACCCGTGGCCCTCAGGCCACCGCTGCTCCCAACTAGTGACCTGACTCAAACCTTCGCGCACCTGGATTCTGTGCTGAAATTTTCCGCTAATGGTGCTTGCCGGATGGCAACACCCACTGCCATCTCTGGCGCTGTCGTAGTGCTGCTCTGCTACCCTCAGGGTATGCCTCGCCCGGACCCAGTATGCATGGTGGGAAGCAAACTTGGCAACTACACTAGAGTGGAACTGAGACCCTCCTGGACCTGCTGCAGACCTCTCTCACTGCCGTTTTTCAGGCAGACCATGCTATCTCCAAGTGGAAGGATGCCATTCTACCCTCCCCTGGCGTTGTGTCCCCCAATGCAGAATATAGCCCGAGCAACAACATAGAAACAAAGTACAAAATTTATACAGAATGCTTATAATATTGCTGCCAGACTGGCCACTATAAGCATAGAGCAGCACAGGTCTGTCCCGACGTTCCACTGACCTGGCAGACCCTGTCAAGCTAAACTTGCCCGTCTATTTATATTGGTTTCTCCCTTGCTTCTGACATAGTGTCAGAGAGAGACAGGAACAATTGTAGGGATAAATTCCTACAGGTCAGCCATTTACAAATATCCTCTCCTGGCTCTGGCCTAGTGCCCCACCTCATATATCCACTAACTAAGAGCAACGCTGCAGTTTCCTACCTTGTTGTTGCTCCACTCAAAACAAATCGTGCATGCAATACCGCTGTCGCAGCTCTGCGACGGCAGGTGCCATGTTTACCTTGCCTGGCCTGCTGCCTGTCGTCCGTTACGGCACTCTGCCAGCGGCCCCAGATTTCATCCCCCAACAGCGCCTTCATTGAATTTCGAAAAAATTTCCCTTTCCCTTGACTAGACTGACACTAGTGCAGCACTATCCTGGTGATGAACAATTGTGTCTGTATTCTAACATAAGGAAAAGAAAGGATTGGTTGGGGCCAAACAAAGGAGCAACATCCCATACAAAAATCTGCATGCTTTCACAAAAGATAATGTTATGCATCTAGTGGGACGACGATGGTGGGTTGTATTATGAATTGTTTCCGCAAGATGTAACGGTGGTTGCTGACATTTTCTGTCAACAGAAAAGATGTCTTGCTTATACAGTCTAAGAACAGCAACCAGGAAGTCCACGTGAAGCAATACTGATCCATGAAAGAGCCTGCCTGCATTCCGTACAGTATTTTTTTGTCAGTCTAGCAAAAGTTGGGTTGGGAAGTCATGTCACACCCACCTTATTCACCTGATCTTGTGCCTCAGATTTGAGCCTTTTCCACTCTCTATCAAATAACTTTCATGGAACTTCCCTTTCGGGTTAAGAAAGTGTTCTGAACATGACTCAATGAATTCTTCACCAGAAAACCATGCCATTTCTATTTCGCAGAATCGAAAATTTCCCCAATGTTTGCTGTCCATCGTAAGCACTGAAGGATGATATATTATTGTACGCTGAAGTCTCTGTTATGTTTATTAAACCTATAGAAAAAGTATAAAAACTAATGCACCAGCTACATACCTGTGTTGGGGCCTAGCGCAATGGTTATCATATAAACATGACGTAGAAGGTTGTTGGATCAAAAAACGACAAATGAAACTTTTTTTCAATTTATAAATCCGATCAAAAGAATGTGATTATTAATTTTATTCAATTAATTCGTTTACACGTAATTTTTGATATTATTGTTTGTTTTATTTACCCTTATTTTTCTTTCTGTCATTCTTTTTTCTCCTGGAATCTGCCTGTGTCACCTATAATGTGGAAATAATTGTTAATGTGTGTGTGTCCGTCTCAAGTTGCTTCGTAGAGGTTAGCTTTAACCACCATAAACAAAGCAAGTGCGATTTTTAAATCTGCACAGATTGTTGATTGCTATTCTCTTTGATGCATTTCACATCATGGGGTTGTGGTTAGCTTAGGACACATATTTGAATTCAGGGCTTTGTCTGCCATGGTTGTCATTTCTCACTTAGAATCAGCTGTCCATAGACCATCTCACATTTCCAACGTACCTGGAAGTGGCTGCCTCCGACATTACTCTGCATTAATTATTGCATAGTAATGAAGTAAAACAAATTAATATTTCCACTTTGACAGTTCTCTGCAATTTATTGCATAATTTGGTAAACCATAGTGTTTTTTCTGACATGCTCTGGTGGTTTCCGGTGATTAAGGGTGTCAGTGTGGTACTGGTGTGCAAGACTCACACTCCCTCTTGGCTATCAAACTTACTTGGAGTTGCTTCGCCGATCATCTTTTCAGGATAGCCAGCTGTGATGTCCTGCACGACTTCTTCTCTGAATATAGGATGCTACATGGAGGAAATTTTTTATACTTTAAAATATTCTTGAGTGTACGGAGTTATTATAAAACTCAATCTCACTGTATTTTCATCACACACAACAGTTTCTGACAGACCGGAAGGTTTCAAGCTTACAAAAAATGTTTTAGTTGTATGAAAACTATCACATTAATTTTTCCATAAATACAGTCTACAAATCTCACAAAGTTTAACAAGACAACTGTCTAGACCTTACTTATTGATTCTTTCTCTTACATTCGTAATTGTCCCTTCTCTTCTTTCAACAACATTCAAATGTTCACACAGTATGTTTCATGTCGCATGGAGTACGGCGCGTTTATTCCTTGAGCTGGATGTGTAACTATAGGGGACTACATGCCCACGCCGATCATCCGTCCCATACACGTCCGTCCTGCACACACACATAACTGTGGTGCAGTAGACACAGTTCTACTCATCTCTAAAATAACGCGTGTTCAAGACGGTGGAAATACGAGGGTCTCTAGAATTTACTCCGAAATTCCTTAGGCATTACAATGCCTTCCAGAATGCTGGAAGTTAGAAAAGTATAATTATTAAAATGTCATTATTTCAACACCCCCCCCCCCCCAATCAATTTAATAATTTCCTAAATTGCTCATAAAATTCACTATCCCCAGCTTTTAACACAGTCCATTGAAACGTGCACTCTTAGCTACTTTTGGTAAAATATGGGCCATTTGTTCCTCGGAGCTAATGTATTGAACATTCAGATGGCCTTTGTTGTATAGCTCTTGTGTAGAACGGATTTCACATCCACATGCTTCAGTCATCTATGTTCCCACTTCCGTAATTGACAGATTCTTCAAGAAGATGCTTAAGCCATGGGGTGTCTGTCATAGCTGTCGCCGAAGCTGGATATTCTGCTTCTATTTCCTAGTGAAACTCATCTGTCTCCTTGTCACCAGAAACAGTATTTTCAAACAAAAAACTATAAGAAAGTGAAGAAGACAGAAGATCTACAACATAACACAGTCAGAATCAACATAGCAGTAATAGCATTTAAAATTTCCTTTTTGTAACACCGGCCAACATCAAGTGTTCCTTTAATATATTAAAGAATTCATTTCAAAAATTTCTACTCTAATTCTGTTGGTTTATTTTGCTGTCTACTAAAATAGTTAAGTGATGCACTTCGTCTGGTCACAGCTGTCATTATATACATTGAAAAACACAGTAATTGTCCATCTGGTTTAAATTCATCCATTTGACCACACGCATCTCCACTGGATTTGACTTCCATCGATGTTCTCAGTGCTTACAGTCTTCCATGTTGAATCTTTTCAATAAGTATTCAATATGAACATAGTGACAAAGAAACATTTGGCCACTGTTGCTCTGCATATTTATTCTGAGGAATGATTTTGGTTCTCCAAGTTCTCACATTCGACATTTTAACTAGTTCTTAATGTAGGTGACTTTTTTTTTTACTATTACATCCAGCTGGAATATTATCTACTTATGGAAGCAAATTGAGTATAATGATCATCAATGATTTCAACATAGAGACATCTGCCAATTTTGGGTTGTCGAAACATGATTTCCTTCTAAAACTGTCAAAAGTTTTTTTTTAGTTTGCATACAAGACTTTTCTTAACCTTTACACCAGGTCTCAATGCAGGGATCAATTTTGTACATCTGTTTGTTCCATAAATGAATTATGTTCCTTCACCACACTAAGGAGCATTCTTAGTGTTGTGAATTGAGCAAGTGGAGTATAGTCATATCTCTTTCAATATTTCCAGACATGTCTATTTTTACTTTGAACATCCTCTTACTGTCAGTGATACTTTTATTTGCTGTAAGTGGTGCATAAGTCAAAGTTCCATTAGATGACTGAGAGCCCAGTTTTTCCTTGATTGCTTTTTTTCCATTCTTCTTCTACTTCTTCTTCATGATGCCTAACCTGAACGTCTTCAGACTTCTGAGGTAAGTTTTCCCACGAATATTTTTGCATTCAAGGGAAACACTGCATAATCCTTGAAAAACATAATTTTCTTGTTATTCTATTGCTTTTCCGCAAAAGTTTCTGCTGGCTTCCACTTCTTCTGACATTGTGGGCCTTGAGTTCCCTTCAACAGTTTACACAAAATCAAGGACTTCAAAACAGAACTAACTTTGAGGAAACTGAAGAATGTTCTGAATTACATTGTTCACTTGAATGGTCTTCTTCAAGATCCAATCATCATTGCTTTCACCTACAAATAGAACCTTATCTTTTTCAAAAATTACATCTCTCCCAAATACAACTTTGTGTTGCTTGGCGCACGATATTCTGTGGCTAATTAGACAGTTTCCAGTCACGAAACATTTTAATGCGCTAGTTCCTTTTCAATACTTTCCTTGGAATGTGCCACTATGCAACACACCCAAAGTCATATTTGTTAAATTTGGCTTTCTTCCATCCGATAGCATTTCTAGAATTTCTGCATCTAAAACTGAAGTATAACTACGGTTAATGATAAAAGTATCTGCCAGTAACTTTTGACTAAAATTGCTTTCAAACTTCGCGTCCAAGAATTGTGCAATGAGCCTTTTCAATGACAGTATGATTTAGTCGCTCTGCCACTAAATTTCGTAAATGACTTTGCAAATATACTCATGACCGTTGTCACTTTTAAATCTCCTGATTTTCAGCAAATACATACTTTGGAAATACGAAGCAAGAATTGTTACCAATATTGTATCAACCACTGTGCCATACAGTTCAGTGAGCTGACACATGGGTATTATATACTGTAGGACTGAAAGTTTCGGAGTGTTTTTCTCGTGAGTGGCTAGCCATCTGGCCGTATGGCTGGGGCATTGTAACTCTATGGGGTAGTGCTGCCAACACATGCCATCCCACTCTTAACTTCATTTCCCAACCCTCGCACTCCCCTTGTTAGTGTGTGTATATACACAATTGAATCATTTCTGTGAGCTGCAGCTATAGCTATCACCCTTTTGAATTGAACCTGCTGAATTTTTAAAAACAAGCATCATCCAGCCATTTATAGTTTATGCACTGACAATTAATTATTTAGTGAACCTGACACTAGAAGAGCACCTTTTAGTTTTAATTTGAAATTCCAGTCCACAAACTATGCTTTCAACATAAATTTCTCCAACCTTTATTCTTATTTGATTCACCAGTTTGTTCACATCCATCAAAGAACAGATTAATTAACTAAATATCCTGTTACCCTCAAATCTAGAAACCAATCCACTTTGCCACCTGGAAAACTTCCAGTAACAGCTGAGAAAGAAAAATTATTTTCATTTCTGTTTATTTTTTGGAGAGATTTAGCTAAATTTGCAGAACTATACCTCTATGCTTTTGTGGCAATCTAACATTGTATTTTTCCCCAATAATGGCATTGTTTCCCACATCTGTAACACATATATTGGGTTGTTACATAAGTTTGTTGCATTTTTCTGTACGTTTGACAAACACAACAGATACACATACACACCCTACTCATCCATAATATATTCTCCATCACTATTTACAACAGTCTATCAATGCTGAAATAACTTTTTGATTCCATGACTGTAGACATCGAGTGGTTTTGAGGTGAAGAACTCGTCGAGCCATGGTAGGAGCACCTTTTGCATCCGGCAAAGCTTAGCTTGAAGTTTGTTCGATATAGAGCAGGAAAAACTGAGGGTGCAAGATCAGTTGAATAAGGTGAGTGCAGAATGACCTCCCAATCCAATTCCAGTATAAAGTTTTTGGTCAGTCTAGCAGAATGGGCGTGGGCGTTATCGTGGAGTAGCATCACTTTTCGCAGTCTGCCTGGTCGTTGTCCTCGAATTGCGTCCACAAGATGTCTCAGTTACTGACAATAAATATCATCAGTGATGGTTACATCTCAGGGAAGCAATCTGTACTACACCACACCATCAGTGTTCAACTGGATGCATAATATTATGGATGCATGCAGGCTTTTATATGGGGAGTTGCTGCTTTGTTTGGGGGCAACCATTCTTTTCTTTTCCTTATGATCTTAGGATAAAGACACCATTTCTTGTCACCTATAAGGCTATAACAATACAAGTTAGGAATGGTCAACGTTGCTTTCAAGCAAACTGATCACGAACAATGAGAAAAGCACATACATCCACCTGCTGATTTATGTGTTTTCGGCTTAGAGCATGTGGTACCTTTTTGCAACCTTCTCCATTGCATGCAAATGTCGCACGATGGTAGAATGATCACAGTTAATAACATTTGCCAGTTCTCGAGTTTCCTGACATTGATTATTGTGGGTTAATGTGTTTAAACAATCTTTATGAAACTTTGACTGTCTTCCTGAATGTGCTGAATCACTAATGTCAAAATGATCCTTCTTAAAACAAGAAAACTGCATTCTTGCCATGATCTGTCTCATGGAATTATCCCCCTCCCACATGTGGCGTGAATGTTTCTGACTGCCTCCGTAGCTGTCATTCCTATTGAACTGTAATAGAAGAATACATAAGAAATGTTTAGATTTCTCCACTAGGCACTCCATTTTCTAGTGTCCGAACCTCCACTCATTATCTCTATATAACAAAATGACAATATGTGAACTCATATAGCAACAGTGAATTACAAAGTAAAAAATGACAACTCCTAGCATCCACAATATCAACTAAAATCTTATTTTTAGACAAAGCTTTAACTGCATCATACATAGCTTGAGACTTGGTTGTCTCTGAATACATCCTTTTACCTTGCTGTCAGATGCTGTCGACGATGGCAATTCATTTACTGTCCAGTTGTTACCTTTAGATTTAATAAGTTTTGCTTCTTTGTCTAGTAATCTACCCTTTAAGAAATTCGGTTCCAATTCCTCACTTGAGAAGGTATTCAGAGCAGTAACAACTACTTCGGATTCTGGTGGAATTGTTCGTAAGAAACCGCATACTATATCAGTTCCTCCAATATTATCATCCGATCCTTCAAATTACCCATTAACTTACGAAACTCCAAAAAATTAATTTCAAGAGTTATTGTCATTTGCATTAATCTTTAAAGGTCGTTCTTAATAAAAGCCATACCTTTCAGCTCAAATGTTTGAATTAATGTATTTCTTATTTTTGGTGTAGGCCTACGCCAAGCAACTTTGTGAAATTCTTTGGATTACTTGAGACTTACACTTCTTATCGGTTTTGCCAAGCTCTCCCAGAAGAGTTTTCTTCCATGCACACTATTCAGCTGTCTCAGCCATGTCCATGTATCTCTTTCACACAAAACTCACTTCCAGCTCATATAGAAGTATTTCAGTCATAAATTTTCAGTTGCTAAAGTTCTTCCCATTAAACAACAGTACCTTGTATTCCTCTTCTTCTTGAGCCATGACTCTAAATAGGTAATGGATTAATTTTTTCCACCATTATTTGTTGTACTGCAACACCTGGCACCTGGGTCCATGACCAGTTGCTAAGAAAATAACAGTTATTTAGGATAAGTAATTTCAACTCATTACTTCACACAATTTACAATTACAACCATGGGACAACAATGAAGACAAAATATAAACAGAGCAAAGAAACACAGAAAAAACACATAAAAAGGCAAAGAGAAAGTAACTCAAAGGATTATTATTACATTATCATCATTTCAACACACTTTGTATTAGATAGGAAACTCCATGTCCAAACAATGAACAATGGCACCATTTAACCAAGATACAGAACAGCCTGCCACCACAAGTAAAAAACATAGCCTTGACTTTAGAAATCTGAAGTCATTAACTGATCATTGCTCTGAATTGTGTGAATTTTTGGTCCATATGTGTACAGTGAAATATCAAACAAGCTGCAAGTGCATGAACGATTTTTATAAAATTAATAATCACTGTGAATGAGACTTTTATACAGTGTGTAGCTATCTCCATACTGTGGTCTTTGTCCATGTTTGTACTGTATTGTAACACTCTTTTGGTCTCCTTCAACTATTATTTATGCTACTTGTCAACTCAGATTATACAACCTAGGCATAGCAAAAATTGTCATTTTAACAGCCCTGGACATCTGCTGCCGTTTAGCTTATGGAATCTTCTTCTTGATACAGTTATGAAGTGTAGTGGTATGACCGAGAGGGAATTTGTTCTCGCTTGATATGGCAAATAACTATATGACATTGTTTGTCATCTATCTTGATATATACACTCCTGGAAATTGAAATAAGGACACCATGAATTCATTGTCCCAGGAAGGGGAAACTTTATTGACTCATTCCTGGGGTCAGATACATCACATGATCACACTGACAGAAAAACAGGCACATAGACACAGGCAACAGAGCATGCACAATGTCGGCACTAGTACAGTGTATATCCACCTTTCACATCAATGCAGGCTGCTATTCTCCCATGGAGACAATCGTAGAGATGCTGGATGTAGTCCTGTGGAACGGCTTGCCATGCCATTTCCATCTCGCGCCTCAGTTGGACCAGTGTTCGTGCTGGACGTGCAACCACGTGAGACGACGCTTCATCCAGTCCCAAACATGCTCAATGGGGGACAGATCCGGAGATCTTGCTGGCCAGGGTAGTTGACTTACACCTTCTAGAGCACATTGGGTGGCACGGGATACATGCGGACGTGCTTTGTCCTGTTGGAACAGCAAGTTCCCTTGCCGGTCTAGGAATGGTAGAACGATGGGTTTGCTGACGGTTTGGATGTACCGTGCACTATTCAGTGTCCCCTCGACGATCACCAGAGGTGTACAGCCAGTGTAAGAGATCGCTCCCCACACCATGATGCCGGGTGTTGGCCCTGTGTGCCTCGGTCGTATGCAGTCCTGATTGTGGCGCTCACCTGCACGGCGCCAAACACGCATACGACCATCATTGACACCAAGGCAAAAGCGACTCTCATCGTTGAAGACGACACGTCTCCATTCGTCCCACCATTCACGCCTGTCGCGACACCACTGGAGGCACGATGCACGATGTTGGGGCGTGTCCGGAGCAAGTATGGTTGGTCTGACACATCGGTGTGAATGTGTTCTTTTTTCCATTTCCAGGAGTGTATATAAGGCTGTAAAAATGAATTTTACTACTGATGTTTTCCCCAGTATTCAGTAAATCAGTATCTCCTGGCGTAATGGTGTACATTAGAGGTGACAAGAAAATAACGTAACTGATAGAAATAACTGGTTATTGAGAAGTAGCAGTTACTGTGATAAGGGCTCATCTGATACTAGCAGTTACTTAAATAACAGTGCTTTGCGCCACCTGTTTACAGAAGATCATACTATGCTTTCACGTCAACTAATCTGAGATCTAGCTATGATAGAGAGGGATATGTCATCTGGAAGAGGTTCTACATGTCATGGAAATAACAGAGACTATGCGCCATCTATTAATACAACTATGTGTTATTTTGTGCGCTCTCACTACTTTCAGCACAAAAACTAAATAAAGTTAATGTCAGAGTGGTTGCTGATAGGAGCAAACTTAAAGGCATTGTACATGTACTAGAGTTCCCTTGCGTCATTAGTTTGGTCAGTTAGTACAAATAAAGCAATTGGAGCGACAATGGAAATAACTGTCAGAGGTTGTTATTTTTCTCTAGCTGTTATTATTCTCTCTAAGTTTCATTCTCTGACACTTAACACGCTACCACTACAGGTAACCCAGTGACATTTCCGGAGAGAATAGTTACTAGAGTGAGCAAAATATTTTTGTACCGCTATGGATATAACTATCTAGAACCCCCAGTGTTCAGCAGTTGACAACTAATGGGATTCTATTCTTTCCATTTCTTGTAATTCCTGAAACAGTTGACCTTCTATCTGGCCTTCGGTTGTGTTAGAGGGTATTGTTAATGGTTTTTAGGGTTTTACACATATTGAAATATTTGAGCATTGTAGGTGATCTAAAAATGGAAAATAGTGGAGTACCTTCTCAAAGAATACCATATCCCCAATGCCTAGCTGGACCATTATGATGAAAAAACGCTGCTGCTGTATGTAATTAGTGTATCTGATCAACTTGAGTACAAAAAAACTTGTGTAATTTCATAAAACTTGTCTTTGTGGCTTTACTAAGAAAAATGAGCTTTCTCAATTTGTACATATACACTGCAAATGGACTTTTTTTATTTAATTAATTATTGGCTACTGATTTTGAATCATTTTCCACATAGTATTGAGCACATCAGTTTTATACAGGGAAATTGTACAATGGAATATTTACACTTCACACACAAGTATGGAAAATTAACCATTTGATCGCAGCATAGATGGAATGAATACAGGTATGCTTACAACAATAGTCAGATCAGGTACTTTGTCAGGAGCATTCAAATAAAAATATAGATTTACTTATATTAGGGTCTACTTGTACTTGGGCATTCTACATGAAATTTTTTGTATAATATATGCTCTTTCTGTTTTGAAAGAGGCCAAGGGAGTTCATTTTGGCCCTTTGGCCCTTTATTTTAAGTGCTCATCTATCTCGTTCATGAATTAGTATAATATATATTCAAATAATGGAAAATCCTGGATAGAATGTAACAATATTACGAGAAAGAAAGCTGCTACTCACTATCTAGCGGAGATGCTGTGTCGCTGATACACACAACAACGACTCTCACAATTCACACACACACACACACACACACACACACACACACACACACACACACACACACAGCAACATTGCATGATGGGAGTGGCAACTGGGTGGGGGTATGGAGGATACTGGGGCAGGGAGGGAGGGTGGAAGTGATGTAGAGTAAAGTGCTGCAGGTTAGACCACGGGCAGGGGAGAGGTGGGGAGGGTGGCAGAAGTAGCAGAAACGGAGGGAAATAAAAAGACTGGGTGTGGTGGTGGAATAATGGCTGCATAGTGCTGGAACGGGTGCAGGGAAAGTGTGGGATGGATGAGAACAGTGACTAATGAAGGTTGAGACCAGGAGGGTTATGGGAATATCGGATGTATTGCAGGGAAAGTTCCCACCTGCACAATTCAGAAAAGCTGGTGTTGGTGGGAAGGATCTATATAGCACACACTGTGAAGCAGTCATTGATATATCATGTTTGGCAGCATGTTCAGCAACAGGGTGGTCCACTTGTTTCTTGGTTGCAGTTTGTTGGTGACCATTTGTGTGGACAGACAGCTTGTTGGTTCTCATTCCTACATAGAATGCAGCACAGTGGTAGCAACTTAGCTTGTAAAGCACATGACTAGATTCACAGGTAGGCCTGCCTTTGATGGGATTAGTGGTGATGGTGCCTGACCTGGAGTAGGTGGTGGCAGGAGAATGTATGGATGTAGGTGTGTTACAGAGGTATGAACCATGAGGTAAGGGATTGGGAGCAGGGGTTGTGTAAGGATGGGTACATTATGCAGGTTCGGTGGATGACAGAATACCATGTGAGGCATGGGAAGGATAGTGGTCTGGCTACTTCTCATTTCAGGCCATGACAAGAGGTAATCAAAACCCTGGCATAGAGTGTAATTCAGTTTCTCCGGTCCTGAGTGGTGCTGAGTTATGAGGGGCATGGTCGTCTGTGGTCAGACAGTGGGATTTTGGGAGGTGGTGGGAGACTGAATAGATAAGGCACGCAAGATTTGTTTTTATACAAGGTTGGGGGGATAATTATGGTCAGTGAAGCCTTTAGTGAGATATTTAGATTGGGGCTGCTCATCACTGCAGATGCGGTGACCGAGTGAGGATAGGCTATATGGAAGGGACTTCTTGGTATGGAATGGATGGCAATTGTTGAAGTGGAGGTATTGCTGGTGGTTAGTAGGTTTGATATGGACGGAGGTACTGATGTAACCACATTTGAGGTGGAGGTCAACATCTAGGAAGGTAGATTGTTGGGTTGAGTAGGACCTTGTGAAGCAAATGGGGGAGAAGTAGTTGAAGTTCTGGAGGAATGTGGATTGGGTATCCTTATCCTCACTCCAGATAGCAAAGATGTAATCACTGAATCTGAACCAGGAGTGGGGTTTAGGATTCTCTGTTTTTAGGAAGGTTTCGTTTATATGGCCCATGAATAGGTTGGCATTAGATGGTGCTATGAGGGTGCCCATAGCCATACCCTGAATTTGTTTGTGGGTAATGCCTCCAAAGCAGAAGAAATTGTGTGTGAGGATAAACTTGTCATGGTGACTAGGTTGTTGGTTTGGAATCTGTCAATCTTTGGGAAAGGGAGTGTTCAATAGCAGGAAGGCTATGGGCATTAGGAACATTAGTATACAGGGAGGTGGCACCAATAGTGAGAAGCATGGCACTTTGTGGTAAAGAGTCAGGAACTGTGGAGAGTCAGTGAAGGAAATTGTTCAAATGCCTCTGAGCACTACGGGACTTAACTTCTGAGGTCATAAGTCCCCCAGAATTTAGAACTACTTAAACCTAACTAACCTAACGACATCACACATATCCTTGCCCGATGCAAGATTCGGACCTTCAACCATAGCGGTCGCGCGGTTTCAGACTGTAGTGCTTAGAACCGCTCGGCCACTCTGGGTGGCTGGAGGAAATGGTTGGTGTCTTTTAAATAGGAAGGTATGTTAGGGGTAATAGATTGTAGGGGTTGGTCTATGAGAGCAGCAATTCTCTCAGTAACCGGCCACAATGGGGCGTCTTGGGTGATTAGGTTTATGGACTTTAGGAATCATGTAGAAGGTAGGATTTATTAGTGGAGTGAGAGAGTTGAGCAGAGGCATCGACACCAGGGAGAGGCTCTGAGGTGGGCATAAGGATTTGAGTAGTGACTGGAGATCTTGCTGGATTACTGGAATGGGGTCACTGTGGCAAGGTTTGTAGATAGAACGGAGGGGTATCTGTTGAGAGGCCAGACAAACATGTGGTTCCTGAAGAGGGGCAGCAGCCTTTTCAGTAGTTGCAGGGGCAACAGTCTGGATGATTGACTGATCTGGCCTTGCAACATTAACCAAAACGGCCTTGTTGTGCTGGTACTGGGAAAGGCTGAAAGCAAGGGGAAACTACAGCCGTAATTTTTCCTGAGGACATGCAGCTTTACTGTATGATTAAATGATAATGGCGTCCTCTTGGGTAAAATATTCTGGAGGTAAAATAGTCCGCCATTTGTATCTCCAGGCGGGGAATACTCAGGAGGATGTCATTATTAGGAGAATGAAAACTGGCGTTCTACGAATCGGAGCGTGGAATGTTAGATCCTTTAATCGGGAAGGTAGGTTAGAAAATTTAAAAAGGGAAATGGATAGGTTAAAGTTAGATATAGTGGGAATTAGTGAAGTTCTGTGCAGGAGGAACAAGATTTTTGGTCAGGTGAATATAGGGCTCTAAATACAAAATCAAATAGCGGTAATGCAGGAGTAGGTTTAATAATGAATAAAAAAATAGGAGTGCGGGTAAGCTACTACAACCAGCATAGTGAACGCATTATTGTGGCCAAGATAGACAGAAACCCCATGCCTACTAGAATAGTATAATTTATATGCCAACTAGGTTTGCAGATGATGAAGAAATTGATGAAATGTAGGATGAGATAAGAGACATTACTCAGGTAATGAAGGGAGACGAAAATGTAATAGTCATTGGTGACTGGAATTCGTCAGTAGGAAAAGGGAGAGAAGGAAACATAGTGGGTGAATATGGATTGGGGCTAAGAAATGAAAGAGGAAGCCGTCTGGTAGAATTTTGCACAGAGCATAACTTAATCATAGCTAACACTTGATTGAAGAATCATAAAAGAAGGTTGTATACATGGAAGAATCCTGGAGATACTAAAAGGTATCAGATAGATTATTTAATGGTAAGACAGAGATTAAGGAATCAAGTTTTTAATTGTAGTAGATTTCCAGGGGCAGATGTGGACACTGGCCATAATCTATTGGTTATGACCTGTAGATTAAAACTGAAGAAACTGCAAAAAGGTGGGAATTTAAGGACATGCTATCTGGATAAGCTGAAAGAACCAGAGGTTGTACCGAGTTTGAAGGAGAGCATAAGGGAACAATTGGCAGGAATGGGGGAAAGAAACACAGCAGAAGAAGAATGGGTAGCTCTGAGGGATGTAGTATTGAAAGCAGCAGAGGATAAAGTAGGTAAAATGACGAGAGCTGCTAGAAATCCTTGGGTAACAGAAGAAATATTGAATTTAATTGATAAAAATGCAGTAAATGACGGAGGCAAAAAGAAATACAAAAGGTCTCAAAAATGAGATTGATAGGAAGTGCAAAATGGCTAAGCAGGGATGGCTAGAGGGCAAATGTAAGGATGTAGAGGCGTATCTCACTAGGGGTAAGATAGATACTGCCTACAGGAAAATTAAAGAGACCTTTGGAGAAAAGAGAACCACTTGTATGAATATCAAGAGCTCAGATGGAAACCCAGTTCTAAGCAAAGAAGGAAAGGCAGAAAGGTGGAAGGAGTATATAGAGCGTCTATACAACGGCGATGTACTTGAGGACAATATTATGGAAATGGAAGAGGATGTAGATGAAGATGAAATGGGAGATAAGATACTGCGTGAAGAGTTTGACAGAGCACTGAAAGACCTGAGTCGAAACAAGGCCCCAGGAGTAGACAACATTCCATTAGAACTACTGACAGCCTTGGTAGAGCCAGTCATGACAAAACTCTACCAGCTGGTGAGCAAGATGTGTGAGACAGGCGAAATACCCTCAGACTAAAAGAAGAATACAATAATTCCAATCACAAAGAAAGCAGGTGCTGACAGATGTGAAAATTACCTATCAGTTTAATAAGTCACAGATGCAAAATACTAACGCGCATTCTTTACAGACGAATGGAAAAACTGGTAGATGCGGACCTCGGAGAGGATCAGTTTGGATTCCGTAGAAATGTTGGAACACGTGAGGCAGTACTGACCTTATGACTTATCTTAGAAGAAAGATTAAGAAAAGGCAAACCTACGTTTCTAGCATTTGTAGACTTGGAGAAAGCTTTTGACAATGTTGACTGGAATACTCGCTTTCAAATTCTTAAGGTGTCAGGGGTAAAATACAGGGAGCGAGAGGCTATTTACAATTTGTACAGAAACTAGATGGCAGTCATAAGAGTCGAGGGGCATGAAAGGGAAGCAGTGGTTGGGAAAGGAGTGAGACAGGGTTGTAGCCTCTCCCCGATGTTATTTAATCTGTATATTGAGCAAGCAGTAAAGGAAACAAAAGAAAAATTCGGAGTAGGTATTAAAATTCATGGAGAAGAAGTAAAAACTTTGAGGTTCGCCGATGACATTGTAATTCTGTCAGAGACAGCAAAGGACCTGGAAGAGCAGTTGAACGGAATGGACAGTGTCTTGAAAGGAGGATATAAGATGAACATCAACAAAAGCAAAACGAGGATAATGGAATGTAGTCAAATTAAATCGGGTGATGCTGAGGGAATTAGATTATGAAATGAGACGCTTAAAGTAGTAAAGGAGTTTTGCTATTTAGGAAGTAAAATAACAGATGATGTTCGAAGTAGAGAGGGTATAAAATGTAGACTGGCAATGGCAAGGTAACCATTTCTGAAGAAGAGAAATTTGTTAACATCGAGTATAGATTTATGTATCAGGAAACCGTTTCCGAAAGTATGGAGTGTAGTCATGTATGGAAGTGAAACATGTACGATAAATAGTTTGAACAAGAATAGAATAGAAGCTTTCGAAATGTGGTGCTACAGAAGAATGCTAAAAATAAGGTGGATAGATTACGTACCTAATGAGGAGGTATTGAATAGAATTGGGGAGAAGAGCAATTTGTAGCACAACTTGACTAGAAGAAGGGATCCGTTGGTAGGACATGTTTTGAGGCATCAAGGGATCACAAATTTAGCATTTGAGGGCAGCGTGGAGGGTAAAAATCGTAGAGGGAGACCAAGAGCTGAATACACAAAGCAGATTCAGAAGGATGTAGGTTGCAGTAGGATCTGGGAGATGAAGAAGCTTGCACAGGACAGAGTAGCATGGAGAGCTGCAGCAAACCAATCTCAGGACTGGAGACCACAACAACAACAATAACAAAACATTTTTCGCAAGCTCGGAACCTTCTGGTCCGTCAGAAACTATCACATTCATTTTTCCATAAATACAGTCTACAAATCTCACAAAATTTAACAAGACAACCGTCTGGACCTTACAAAAGTAAGAGAAAGAATGAATAAGTAATTGTTCCTTCTTGTCTTTCAACAACATTCAAATATTCACAAATAATGTTTGACATCGCACTGAGACGGCGCGTTTGTTCCTTGAGCTGGACGTGTAACTCCTTACAAATGGAAGGCCTCAGACATGGCCAACCGATTCGGCTCAAATTTGGCAGTCGCTTGTGTACAACCTAAAAAGGAGGAATCTAAGATATTTTAGGTAACTGGCTGGGAATCTGAGAACCCGGGTTCGAATCGCGAGGAAACCCAGTGGATGTTATTATTTTCGTTTGTATTTTTCCATATCTCAATTGATAGGAATAGGAGGGTTAATAAGGTAAGTAAATCTATAAGGAACGATAAAAATAAGGTAGGCAAATAAATTTCTGAAACTTCTTGGGGTAGTAAACAACTAAAATGTTACTCCAGGTCACTTTAGAATGGCTCTTCCAGTCACTGATACGTGTCCTCATTTTTCGTCGAACAACGAGATGGGTGGTACTTGTCACATAAAAATTTGAAACAAATATACTCACGGCACCAAGAACATCTAATGAATTCAATCTTTCGAAAGCTACACTGTTCCTTCCCAAGAGTAGGCGGAAAACAAACTTGGTTTACATTTCAAAATGTCTTTTTCGGGAATTAATTTTGATGCGTACCACGCATACGATATCATTGCGTGAAAAATCGGTGCTGAAAGTTGGTTATGAATTATGTTGTAAATAGTTATTGTATCCGTGCAGTTGTCCAATTCCCACTGGGTTTCTAGAAGCACACTGCAATCCTGAAGAATGGAAATAAAGTTTTTAACCTGGCGATCGAAATCAACATCACACAGCTCGTACACAGGTGTACAGTTGGGCGGTATTACTTTTACCGTGCACGTCGGCTGACCCTCGCCATCTATAATCATTGTGTCATATAATATAGCATTACTTTGTCCACTCCAGGAATCCACTACTAGAAAAAACTTGCTATCAGAAACGTATGGTCTTAAAACATTCTCAAGAAATGTTCTGTAAATCACATTCGTCAGTTTGGAGAAGGTAATGTAAACATTTTTCAACGAGTCGGTTAAACGGTTGACCTCTTCTATAACCTGAGGACCAAATGTAACATTCGTTTCTTGTAAACATAGGAAAACCTTACGTAACAGATTTCCAGAGGCTGTAGTGGCATGTTGCGCCGTGTACGAATGTCTTACTAGGTTTTTACTACCAACTGCGACAAGGATTAGTTTTTCTCCCTTATGCGATAACGTGCGTCGAATGTTCACCCAATACTCGCATCCTGTATGACCGGTGTTGATCACGTAATCACTATTAAAACCGCTCATAAGTGACGCCGTTTGCCTGTTGAAAAGAGCTCCCACTTTCTGTATATCTTCTATATTTTGTACTTCCTTATGAGAGACGTATTTAGTGACGCGCCGTTGACGAATTTTATACCCCGATCTGAAATTTTTTGCCCAAGATAATGATGCAGCAGACGTAGAATCCTTGTTGGCCGTATATTGAAGCGCTGCACCTGCAGCCCTCTCCTGAAGTATTCTCGCTGTTACATTCTCGTTACGTCAACAAGATTCGACAATTCGGTCGTATGTTCACATATTTATCGCCTGGTATTTGTCGTATCTTGTCCCTCCTTTAACGATATCACTTTTCCACAATTTCAAGTCCTTCTTCCGTTCCAGGGCTGTTGTTGCTCCATTCTTTTGCAGTGTTTGTAAGTTCAAATTTGGATGATTCCTGGCTAGCGCTACCGCCTTAACTTTTACTTCAAGGGGTATAGAGCTGTAGTTAAGTCGTTTAGTAACCGGTTTGTGATACTCATCGGGAACGGATGAAGCACATATTCCCAGTGACGTGGAGATTTCTGAAGTGTTATGACAATTTAGCGATTCACTAGTCGGGATATCTTCCACTGAATCACCTTCTGCTTCGTCTTCATCGTATAGTACCTCACTATCAAGAAAAGTCATTTCGTTCGTCACCACCAAATATCTCTCGACCATAGCCTTTTCTATCAACCTGGAACGCCGAGAAACAGACCTGGCTGCTTCCGGTAGTGCGTTGATAATGCATCTGTATTTTGCAAACCAAAACACAGTGACAGTAACTTCCCGCTTGCCATCGTCTGTGACAGGCTCCCAACTATATATTACAACGCTAGTCGAAGGGTGTACATCCTCCGTTACTCAGATTATGCACCTGAAAGATATGACAACAAATAATAACTAGTTACTACGGCATAAACAGACGAGCTAATTTCTACAAACTACACTCCTGGAAATTGAAATAAGAACACCGTGAATTCATTGTCCCAGGAAGGGGAAACTTTATTGACATATTCCTGGGGTCAGATACATCACATGATCACACTGACAGAAAAACAGGCACATAGACACAGGCAACAGAGCATGCACAATGTCGGCACTAGTACAGTGTATATCCACCTTTCGCAGCAATGCAGGCTGCTATTCTCCCATGGAGACGATCGTAGAGATGATGGATGTAGTCCTGTGGAACGGCTTGCCATGCCATTTCCACCTGGTGCCTCAGTTGGACCAGCGTTCGTGCTGGACGTGCAGACCGCGTGAGACGACGCTTCATCCAGTCCCAAACATGCTCAATTGGGGACAGATCCGGAGATCTTGCTGGCCAGGGTAGTTGACTTACACCTTCTAGAGCACGTTGGGTGGCACGGGATACATGCGGACGTGCATTGTCCTGTTGGAACAGCAAGTTCCCTTGCCGGTCTAGGAATGGTAGAACGATGGGTTCGATGACGGTTTGGATGTACCGTGCACTACTCAGTGTCCCCTCGACGATCACCAGAGGTGTACGGCCAGTGTAGGAGATCGCTCCCCACACCATAATGCCGGGTGTTGGCCCTGTGTGCCTCGGTCGTATGCAGTCCTGATTGTGGCGCTCACCTGCACGGCGCCAAACACGCATACGACCATCATTGGCACCAAGGCAGAAGCGACTCTCATCGCTGAAGACGACACGTCTCCATTCGTCCCTCCATTCACGCCTGTCGCGACACCACTGGAGGCGGGCTGCACGATGTTGGGGCGTGAGCGGAAGACGGCCTAACGGTGTGCGGGACCGTAGCCCAGCTTCATGGAGACGGTTGCGAATGGTCCTCGCCGATACCCCAGGAGCAACAGTGTCCCTAATTTGCTGGGAAGTGGCGGTGCGGTCCCCTATGGCACTGCGTAGGATCCTACGGTCTTGGCGTGCATCCGTGCGTCGCTGCGGTCCGGTCCCAGGTCGACGGGCACGTGCGCCTTCCGCCGACCACTGGCGACAACATCGATGTACTGTGGAGACCTCACGCCCCACGTGTTGAGCAATTCGGCGGTACGTCCACCCGGCCTCCCGCATGCCCACTATACGCCCTCGCTCAAAGTCCGTCAACTGCACATACGGTTCACGTCCACGCTGTCGCGGCATGCTACCAGCGTTAAAGACTGCGATGGAGCTCCGTATGCCACGGCAAACTGGCTGACAGTGACGGCGGCGGTGCACAAATGCTGCGCAGCTGGCGCCATTCGACGGCCAACACCGCGGTTCCTGGTATGTCCGCTGTGCCGTGCGTGTGATCATTGCTTGTACAGCCCTCTCGCAGTGTCCGGAGCAAGTATGGTGGGTCTGACACACCGGTGTCAATGTGTTCTTTTTTCCATTTCCAGGAGTGTACATACAGCACTCGTCATATGTTACTTACAGAATAACACTGTATTCATTCACGAAACTTATTTCATTCGGCACATTAATGATGGAAAAATCACTACTGTATCCGCCAGGATCGCGGCAGGCTAATGGCGGAAAACAACTCTTTCCGATTTACGTCTATAAGGCTCGTGCTGGACACCTTCTCTCTTCCAGATTCACAACTATGATATGACGAAGAGGCAACCGGGACAACATAACTCTCCCCGCGTGCATTCTGTCCCGAGCCTCGCTGTAAACAAGCGTCGCGCGGTTGGCTGTCTGTGATCCCTCGTGAGGAATTCGAAGCACTCTTACAAGGGGAGGCCGCCAATTGTGAAATTCAGATTCAATTCATACTGCGCATAATAAAAGCTCATGGCCAGAGGTACTATGTGGGAAAGCACCAAGATGTACTTCTCAGACGTCGTCGAGAAAATCGACAGTTAAGAGAAACTGTTGCGGTGAAATACTCACTACGATTGATAGTTTTCTACAGCGTCGTGGCGCAGCGGTAAGCTCTCGGGTTCGGGTTCGTAATTCAGAAGTTCGCCGGATCGAATCTCGCGCCATGCAACCATTTTTTTTTAGTATTTGTTTTTTGTAATTCAAATGTGTGTACATACACACAATATATATATATAATTCCCAGCAATCAGTTGCAACAATTATGCATATAATAAGTTGTTGAAAGTCGTTTGTCGTGGAAAAACTGGCAACTTCGAACATCATTATGTTTTCCGCAAACAAAGTTGTATTTCATTAATGTTATTAATTGTCTTCATAATGTTAACCAAGTATAGTTAATGGAAGACGTAGAAACGATATTCCGAAACGAATACGTATAGCATAAATCAAACGTTCGAATTAGAATACAAACCCCACGTACACAAATTTGCTGTGGCAGGTATGAAATATAAACTCCGTTACTCGCTCGTTACACTCGAAGGACAGATGTTGAATGGGCCGAAACGAGCCGCCGCATAACAGCATAGTTGCCTGCCAACTTCGAAAGAAGGTAGGTGCGGTCCCTAGCGCAACTTATAACATCGTCGAAAATCAGTGCGGACGTGAGAGCTTTGGTACACCCTGTTAAACAAACGGAAAAATTGAGGCGGTACAATTGGACAGCGATCCGCCTTCACCAATATGTGTAAGCAATTCATATATGAATTACAAAACACTAATAATAAAAAATGTTGCATGGCGCGAGGTATTTTTTTTTTTATTTTTCCGCCTCTCCCGACACGCTTCATATACCCTGCGCTGCTTATGCTGCTAATTAATTGGTTAGGCGTTCCATTGATTTTTTTATTTTGTTTATTTTTTTTATTTCATTTTTGTTCATTGTATCTGCTCGGGGCGGACATGGCAAGACACCCGTTTCAGTTAGTCGTTGATCCATTAACTCAGTTTCTTTATTACAGACGGCAGCTAACACACTGACCGAACACGCTAAGCTACCGTGCCGGCTGTTCGATCCGGCCACCTTCGGATTACGAACCCGAGCGTTTACCGTTGCGCCACGACGCTGTAGAAAACTATCAATCGTAGAGAGTATTTCACCGCAACGGTTTCTTTTAACTGTCGATTTTCTCGACAACGGCTGAGAAGTGCATCTTGGTGCTTTGCCACATTACACCTCTGGCCATGAGCTTTTATTATGCGCAGTAGGGATCGAATCTGAATTTCACAATTGGCGGCCTCCCCTTGTTAGTCGTAGTTGTGGTCATGTGACTAGCCTTAAAATTTTAATACTTTACTAACCAACGGCGTTGGGGTAATTAGTTTGCCTACTTTATTATTATCATTCTTTATTAATTTACTTACCTTATTAACCATCCTATCCCTATCAATTGAGATATGGAAAAATACAAACGAAAATAATAACATCCGCTAGGGTTCTCCGATTCCCAGCCAGTTAGTTACCTTAGCTGTTCCGCTATCGCCGCTGTCGGCGAAAAGCGTTTACCATGTGGGTACAGGAGCGACAATTGTAAAAGTTTCTTTCCTCAATTTTTGGAAAAGTTTGCGTTTGCGGACCCCATACCTGATGATGAAAAATGCTCTATTTACAATTATCTATCGATCGCTCTAATTCTGAGTCCGTTGCTCGTCAAAACCTTTAGGGTTGATTTTCTCAAAATTGCGGAGGTGTTGACCCAAAAGATCTTGGACTATTTCATTTTAGGTTCTACACAAGCAACCTGCCACATTTGAGCCGAATCGGTTGGCCGTGTCTGAGGCGTTCCCCTTGTTAGCCAGGATCGGCGACTACCTGCCCGCGCCTATCATCCGTCCTATACATCTCCGTCCTGCACACACATAATTGTGGTGCAGTAGATACATTCTACTTTACCACACTCGTCTCTAAAGTAACCCGTGTTCAAGACGGTGGAAATACGAGGGTCTCTAGAATTTACTCCGAAATTCTCGAGACACTACAATGCCTTTCAGAATGCTGGAAGTTAGCAAAGTATAATTATTAAATTGTCATTACTTCAACACCCCCATCAATTTAATACTTTCCTTAATTACCCGTAAAATTAGCTATCCCCAGCTTTTGACATATTTTACCAAAAGCAACTAGGACTGGACATTTCAGTAAACTGCCATTTGTTCCTCGGAGCTAATGTATTGAACATTTAGATGGCCTCGCCCTGAATAAAGAACAACAGCCGTTCTATGACATTTCGTGGTCTCTGATGAACCCTCACCATCGAGGACAACATACTGCGTACTATTTTTCAAGAAGTTTTCGAGCCATTCACATATCTGTGAACTTATTCGATATGCTCGTAGTTTCTTTAACAATCTGCAATGGGGCACGATGTCAAATTCTTTCCGGAAATCTAGAAATATGGAATCTGCCTGTTGCCCTTCATACATAGTTCTCAGTATGTCACGTGAGGAAAGGGCAAGCTGAGTTTCGCACTTACGATGCTTCCTAAAGCCATGTTGATTCGTCGACGTATGTTGCTTAGCCTCACGTAAGTCTATTATAATCGAACTGAGAATGTGTACAGGGAGTTTGCAGCAATCAGAAGTTTGGGATATTGGTCTCTAATTTTACGGGTCCGTTTCTTTACCTCTCTATATACTGGAGTCATCTGCGCTTTTTTTCCAGTCGCTTGGAACTTCGCGCTGGGCGAGGGATCTACGACAAATGCAGGTAAGGGACCAATGACGTATAACACTCCTTGTAAAATCCCAAACCTATAACAATATTAATATACAGAAGAAAACGCTGCGATCTTATGCACCATCCTAATAGCTTGCGATCTCAGAATTTGCGGCGTGAGGCACCGTCACACGTCGCGAGGGCCAGGGAAGACCACCCTCCCTTGGAAAAAGCACTTGCATTAACGTGCCTGTATACTAGACTTGCAGTCATTACGACACTCGCTTTCTAAGTGGCGCACACATTCCGCCAGTATCACGGTTATCGCCTGCTCGTTAGACAGCCAGCTATACACGCCAGCTCCTATCTAGCTCAGCTCCACCTGTCTGTCAAAACAGTGCGCATATAGCCGCGCCAGTCTCTCGTACTCTGCGCGAGAAAATTCAACATTTCTTCTTTTAAAATATGTAAAATTAAATCAATACGTTTTTCAGTTTACTGCAAATATTACTTTTTGAAGCACTGTAATCATTTTCTTTCTTTAACTACAAATAGTGGGGATAATATGAAAAATGTTCTCAAACATAATTTTGAGTGTCGAGTGTAGAGTATATACGAAATTTGGAAGGCTTCCTAACACCAAACGCTGACTGGAAGTATCTTGTATGATGAGGGGCCCTGTAGTCTGCAGGTTGAGAGAAACTGTTCCGTCAGTGGAGGCGCGCCTATTTGGTAAAACATCCACACCACGTCTCCGTGCGACTTATCGCCAGCCACGGGTGGGTCTTGCACCTGTCCTGGAGAGTGGTGGCGTGTTTCAGCCCGAATTAATGGAGCGCTCTGTTAGTTCAGAGACAGGTCTCCGTGCCGGCGCTGACGCACGGCGTGGTAGGAGGTCCGCAAAACCTCAGGCGTGGTGGGGATGTTTTGGACTTTGCGAGGGAAATAAGGAATCAACTTTTACATTAGTATGGCCAGTGTAGCGGGCTGTGTGTAGCCTTCTTATCTTGAGAATCTGCAACTCTATTGGAATTTTCGTAAGAATCTTTACATACTTCTGCAGAACTGATATTTTTCATGTTCATTAGTGAATGACGGCGCTGCTGTTATTACGCAGTTTAATCTTAGTGATTCAGCTCATAAAATGTGAGTTACTTTTTCGTTGTTTAATGAAGCTGTTTAATTAAACAGTAATAAAGTACCCAATATCAATCTGGAAATATCCACCAGGCTGTGGCTAAGCCATGTCTCTACAAAATCCTTTCTTCCAGGAGAGCCAGTTCTGCAACGCTCGCAGAAGAGCTTCGGTGAAGTTAGGAAGGTAGGAGACGGGGTACTGGCACAATTGAAGCTGTGAGGACGGGTCGTGAGTCGTGCTTGGGTAGCTCAGACGGCAGAGAACACCGTGAGGCAAATATCCCGAGTTCGAGTCACGGTCCGGCACACAGTTTTAATCTGCCAGGAAGCGCCAGTAATAAAGTAAACTTTCATTACATCAGATTGTTGCTGCTTACAAGTGTTACTCCATAGTAATGGCCCATACGAAGGAATGAACACTGCAGCTGCAACAAATCCCAGCCACCAGGTTATTCGATGAAAGCTGCCTCGTTGTGGGATTGTGGTTCTGGCTCGGAACCTGGGTCATTTTCTTGCAGGTATCGCCAGTTTTTCTCATCTAGATCGTTGCCCGAGTCAGAATGTGTGGCATGAGACCAGCCATGCGTAGCGGTCTAGATATGAGATGCACACAGACGTATATCTCATTAAGGATATCATGAGTGCAGTTATCATGTTAGTTTGGTCACGGTACGTGGTAGTGGCTGAGTGAAGTAGGCAAAATCCGCGAAATATGGAGCAATAATTACTCTTAGGTAATACTAAATAATATGCACTGAAGCGCCAAACAGACTGGTATAGGCATGCGTATTCAAATACAGGCTGAATACGGCGCTGCGGTCGGCAACGGCAATATAAGAGAACAGGTGTCACGCTCAGTTGTTAGGTCGGTTACTACTGCTACAATGACAGGTTATCAAGATTTAAGTGACTTTTAACGTGATGTTATAGTAGGCGCACGAGCTATGGGACACAGCATCTCCAAAGTAGCGACGAAGTGAGGATGTATGTGTAGTGAACCGTGAATATCAGGAATCCGGTAAAATATCAAGTCTCCCCCATCGCTGCGTCCGCATCATTTAACGAAACATCATCGATATGGGCTTTCGGAGCTGAAAGCCCACTCGTGTATCCTTGATGACTGCACGACACAAAGCTTTACGCCTGCACTAGGCCCTTCAACACCGATATTGGACTATTGGTGACTGGAAATATGTTGCATGGTCGGACGACTCTCGTCCAAAAGAACGGACACAATTGCTGACCTGAGGCCGTCTAGAACGAAATTACGATTGTATTAATAGCTTGAGCTGCTGACGGGCGTTGACGTATAGCAACGGGGACTGGTGAAAATGTGTGCCCGACCGGGATAGAGCGTCCTTCATGTAAGCAGGGATCCCGGGTTCGAGTCCCGGTCGGGGCACACATTTTCACCTGTGCCCGTTAATATATATCAACGCCCATCAGCAGCTGAAGGTATTAATGTAATTCTAACCTCAGACATTAGTCGAGCCATGCCACGTCGAGTTGCGGTACTTCCGTGTACTCACGGGGGCTTTACACGATGTTAGGGAGGTGTCCCAGTTTCTTTGGCTCTTCAGTATATATGACTTAAGAGCATTGCCATATATGTAAAAGTGTTTTGATTGTATCACTTATGATGCAATTTAGTGGTGATAGAGTCTTCAACGTGTTTCATCAGTACTGTGGTGGCCCGAGGTGAGTGATTGTGGTTGGCAGATACCTCATTGTACTGTGGGATGTAGAACACTTAGTTCTCTCAGAAAAAGCTATATTCTCTATTACCTTTGAACTTTACCGCATTACTTAATATACTCGCTTATACAATCCTCTCCCTGTTGCATCTATACTGGCATTAACGTTGCGTTACGCGACATATTTAACAGCAGTAATACTCTTTTAAAATAATGCTATTTAAATGAAGCTCGAAATGCGAGGAAGCTGCCTTATGTCATTAGGCATGTACTTTTCATTGCATATATGTAATATATTGTTTTCATAATATTTTCTTACAGGCTATATTTGCAGTTACTGACGGAAACGCGCAAAATCGTGAAAAGTATTATACATATGAAGAATAAGCGAAATGCTTATGCGAAATCACTGTAGAGAATCGTTCGGTTACTCATTTGTTTTTACGAGTGGTTTTACCTCGTAGTATATCTGGATTTTTTTTCTTTGTGACTCTGTTGATTGTCGGCAAACTGCAATTAACGAAAACGCACTGGGACATTAAAAACTGATATATTTATTAAAGTTTGAATAACGAAACTGGGCAAGCATCGTATGGCGTCCGTCAAATGAAACAATAAACGCATTATCATATGTACGGTAAAGTTCGTAAATCACAGAGTATGTAGCTCTTCCTAAGAGTATTTGTTGCTCAGTATTTCGCGAATTTCTGTTCGCCACACTTATCTTCTATCACGCACCAAGACAGAAGTCCCTTACTATCTTACTAACAGCGTGAGACCAAGCGATAGCTACTAACATAACAACGAGTCGGTGGCAGTCCGTCATGCAGGAAAGTGTGTAAGTAAAAGAAAGAAAAGAAAAGAAAAAAGAAACATTCCTACGGCCTACCCAAACCATTGTTTCCCAATCGCGGAAGATGGCGCTGTAATCGACAAATATCCACTGTGCCTGTTTTTGCATTTAAGACACAAAGCATTTGATTCTACGTTTCATTTACGATGTAAATGTAAACCTTTCTGTTCAAAAGGTACATACTGATCTTCAGACATTGCTTGAGTGTGTTGTAAATGTGTACGGGGAAAATAAAAGACATTTCTAGCAAATAAGCTACTTGTATGGTAACGTAGTTTTCTGTTTCCTACGGGGTTGGCTGTGATAAGTGCCCAAACCACGTGAATGCTTCGCCGGGCGTTGTGGCCGAGCGGTTCTAGGCGCTACTATCGCAGGTTCCAATCCTGAGTTCTGAGTTCTAGGGCACTGATGACCTCAGATGTTAAGTCCCATAGTGCTCAGAGCCATTTGAACCATTTGAAGCTGAATGCTTCACTTCGGTCGCCTCCCTCGACCGATTTAGATGTGCGTTTCCGCCCAACCGCTGTAAATCTCACGCTGGCCGCTACGCGGAACACAAACCACAACCACTCTAATAAGTTAAAATGCCCACAAGGTGATAATGACAGGCTCACCTGCCATGGATACTCAACGAAATCAAGCATTCCAATGGTGAGCGGCATGGGTGCTCAGCGATAGTGAGCATCCCGATGGAAACAAAATAATATTACCTCAAAAACTTGTTACTGGATCACGTGAAACGTCGATTCTAAGCAGACCCTGGAACCGGTAACCACGTTACACTCTACAGTCCAATTTGGAAGAGTCAAGTAGGTATCCCACTGCTGTCCAGGGCGCCTCCAGACGCACTTTCGCTCAGTTCGAAGCCGGACTCAAGAATGAAGACAGCTCTACCCCAGCCAATGAGATTCCAGGCCGAAAGCGTTTGTGGAAACCTCATGGACAGTGGTGGTATACCACCATACGACCCGACAACCAGGAGTCATGCTCCGGGGTGCCATAACTTTTCACAGTAAGGCCTCTTTGGTTGTCAGCCGCGACACCCTTACAGCACAGCAGTGGTACGTCCAAGACATTGCACGTGCTGTCTTTTTTTTTTTTTTTTTGTTCTTCATGAGAAGCCATTCTGGTCTGACACTTCAGAAAGACAATGCCTGTCAGCACACGGCGGGAGTTTCTACTGCTTGTCTTCGTCCTTGCCAAACCAGACCTCGGCCGGCAAGGTCGCCTGGTCTCTCTCCAACTGAGAACGTTCGGAGCATTATGGGCAGCACCTCATCTGCATGGATACTCTGCAAATTACATTTAAGTGCCTGGCAGAGGGATCATCGAACCACCTTCACAATCCTCTATTATTCCAAACTCGTAAACCTCGCGGAAACAACGAACACCTATATCTTTTCGTACGAGCTCTGATTTACCTTATCGTGGTGATCGTTTCTCCCTATGTAGTCAGTGTCAACAATATATTTTCGCATTCGGAGGAAAAAGTTGGTGAATTTCATGACAAGATTCAGTCGGAACGAAAAACGGCTTTCTTTTAATGATGTCCAGCCCAAATCCTGTATCATTTCTGTGGCACTCTCTCCCATATTTCGCGATAATACAATACGTGCTGCCCTTCTTTGAACTTTTTCGATGTACTCAGTCAGTCGTATCTGGTAAGGAACCCACACCACGCAGCAGTATTCTAAAAGAGGACGGACAAACGTAGTGTAGTCAGTCTCGTTAGTAGATCTGTTACATTTTCTATGTGTCCTACCAATAAAACGGAGTCTTTGGTTAGCCGTCCCCACAACATTTTCTTTGTGTTCCTTCCAATTTTTGGTTGTTCGTAATTGTAATTCCTAGGCATTTAGTTGAATCTACGGCCTTCATATTTGACTGATTTATCGTGTAACCGAAGTTTAACGGATTCCTTTTAGCACTCAAATGGATGACCTCACGCTTTTCGTTATTTAGGGTCAATTGACAATTTTCGCAGTATACAGATATATTTTCTAAATCGTGTTGTAATTTGTTTTGCTGTTCTCACGACTTTACTAGTCGATAAACGACAGCGTCATCTGCAAACAATCTATGACAGCTACTCAGATTGTCTTCAAAATCGTTTATAAATATAAGGAACAGAAAAGGGCCTATAACACTACCTTTGGAACGCCAGAAGTCACTTCTGTTTTACTCGATGGCTTTCCGTCGATTGCTACGAACTGTGACTTCCCTGACAGCAAATCACAAATCCAGTCACAAAACTGAGACGATATTCCAAAGCACGCAATTTCACTAAAAGCCGCTCATGTGGTACAGTTTCAAAAGCCTTCTGGATATCCAGAAATACGGAATCGATCTGAAATCACTTGTCAATAGCAGTCAACACTTCACATGTTACATAAGAACGATCTTCACTAAATCCATGTTCACTGTGTGTCAATAGATCGTTTTCTTCGAGGTAATTCATAATGTTATCCTACTACCTTTCTTGAATATTGGTGTGACCTGTGCAACTTTCCAGTCTTTGGGTACTGATCTTTCGTCGGGATTTCGCCGATCTAACGCGTCAGTTCGACAGAGTTTTGGCACGATATACCTCAGGAGAACATCCTACAACTGTACTTAATAATGCCGAATCGAATAAATACCTGAATAAGCACCAAATGTGGATCAACGCGTTACTTACTTGTTCGATGTCTGAAGCACTTTTTGTTGGATAAATCATCCACATTGTTCTGTACATGTACTACACATCGACGGATTTTCGTCTCATTCGCATTATTCTTTCATGGCCTATAGTTTTTGTGTGTGTTATAACGTATATCCATACTCCCAGAATGACTAGGAAGATGCGTTATAAATATGGTGAAAATACTGTTTAATTATTTGCAGTATCCTTAATATGGGAAAACCAATAATAATTAGTCTACAACAGATTGCTGTTCAAAAAGGACTGTCATCTCTTTTTTGCAAAGCATTTGCAGAAGAGAACGCTTCTGCTCATATAATGTGTTTACCTTTAATCAGTTTCAATAGATGGTTGAAATTGCTCTGAGCCCTATGGGACTTAACATCTGAAGTCATCAGTCCCCTAGACCTGGAACTACTTAAGCCTAACTAACCTAAGGACATCACACACATCCATGCCCGAGGCAGGATTCGAACCTGCGACCGTAGCAGCAGCGCATTCCCGGACTGAAGCGCCTAGAACCGCTCGGCCACAGCGTCCGGCAAATTCCAATAGATCATCGAACATTGAGAACAGCTGAAATCTCTCAAATTGAATGAAGCTCCATGGCTCGGCCGATCCCTTAACACGGTGCATGGTATTTGCGGCTGCGTTAGCAGTTCTGTTAACTATAATCCATCGCCCATCGCACGAACAAAAAGCCCTGCCCAGTAGTTGGAAGAAATCACAGATCGCACCCGTTTACAAGAAGGGCAGGACACGTGATCCTCAAAACTTCCGTCCGGTATCCTTGATATCGATTTGTTATAGAATCTTCGAATATATTCTAAATTAAAAATATAGCGAGGTATCTCTGACAGAATAACCTCCCCATGGCAACCTGTATGATTTCCGAAAACATTGATCACGTGAAACCCAACTCGCTATTTTCTCAGATGACTGCTAAAAGTAATGGACGAAGGGAGGTAAATGCAGTATTTTTCGATTTTCGAAAAGTATTTGATTCAGTACCACGGCTATACTATTATAAAAAGTGAGGCACTATGACGTATCAATGAAAATTTGCGTCAGTTGAGGATATTTGATAAGGAGAATGTAGCTTGTAATCTTGGATGAAGAGTCATCATTAAGTATCAAAGTAACTTAGATTGTGCCCAAGGGAAGTGTCTTGGAAGCCTTGCTGTTGATATTGTGCAGGGAAATGCTAAAGTCCGTATTATTTCAAAAGTCAATATTTCACGGAATAATGCAGGTAGGGAGAGCCGCACGCGGTAGCCGAGTTGTCTTGGGCGCCTTGCCACGGTTCGCACGGCTCCCCTCGGAGGTTCGAGCCCTTCCTCGGGCACGGGTATGTGTTTTGTCCGTAGTGTAAGTCAGTTTAAGTTAGGGACCGATGGTCTCAGCTGTTTGGTCCCATAGGAACTTACCACAAATTTCCCAAATTTAGGTTTTTACTGAAACTAAAGAAAGTGCAAATGACAAATAATCCTGAGTTAATAACGAGCATCAAAACCGTTATAGGGATTAGTGAACACAGGGTTGTCGTAGCGATACTGTATATTGTAATCCCGAAATCCTCGAAAAACAAACAAAAAGTATACCTATTCAAAAATGTGATAAAAATTCACTTGACGCCTTCCTGAGAGACAATCTCGACTCATTCCAAATTAATAATATAAGTGTAGACCAGAAGTGGTTTGCATTCAAAAAATAGTATCGGCAGCAATTGAGAGATTTATACGAAATAAACTAACAAACGGCGGAGCTGATCCTCCGTGGTACACAAACGGGTTAGAACACTGTTGCAGAAACAACTAAACAAACATACCAAATTTAAACAGACGCAAAATCCCTAAGATGCGCTAAATTCCGGGCTTCTCTAAAGGATAGCCAGAGTTCAATGCGAGATGCCTATAACAGTTTCCACGACGAAACTTTGTCTCGAAACCTGGCAGACAAATCCAGGATATTCTGGTCGTATATGAAGTATGCTAGTGGCAATTTACAATCAATGCCTCCTCTGCGCTATAACACTGGAGATACTATCGAAGACAGAGCTACCGAAGTAGAGTTACTAAACGCAGCCTTCCGAAATGCCTTCACAAAAGAAGAAGTAGTAAATGTTCCAGAATTCGAATCGAGAACAGCTGCCAACGAGAGCAACGTAGAAGTAAATATCCTTGGAGTAGTGAAGCAACTCAAATCACTTAATAAAAGCAAGTCTTCTGCCCCAGACTGTATAAAAATAGGTTCCTTTCCGAGTATGCTGATGCATTAGCTCCATGCTTAACAATCATATACAACCGTCCGCTCAACGTGAGATCTGTACCCCAAGACTGGAAGGTTGCACAGGTCACACCAATATACAAGAAAGGTAGTAGGAGTAATCCACTAAATTGCAGGACCATATCGTTAACGTCGATATGCAGCAGGACTTTAGAACATATATTGTGTTCGAACATTACGAATTACCTCGAAGGAAACGGTTTATTGACACGCAGTCAACATGGGTTTAGTAAAGATCGTTCCTGTGAAACACAACTAGCTCTTGTTGAGTGCTATTGGCAAGGGATTTGAGATCGATTCCGTATTTCCGGAAGGCCTTTGACACTGTACCGCACAAGCGGCTCGTAGTGAAAATGCGTGCTTATGGAATATCGTCTCAGTTTTGTGACTGGATTGGCCATTTCCTGTCACGAAGGTCACAATTCTTAGTAACTGACGGAATGTCATCTAGTAAAGCAGAAGTGATTTCGGGCGTTCCCCAAGGTAGTGCTATAGGCCCTTTTCTGTTCCTTATCCATATAAACGATTTGGGAGACAATCTGAGCAGCCGTCTTTGGTTGTTTGCAGATGACGCTTCCGTTTATCGACTAATAAAGTTATCAAAAGATCAAATTGAAATTGCTCTGAGCACTATGGAACTCAACTGCTGTGGTCATTAGTCCCCTAGAACTTAGAACTACTTAAACCTAACTAACCTAAGGACATCACACACATCCATGCCCGAGGCAGGATTCGAACCTGCGACAGTAGCAGTCGCATGGTTCCGGACTGCGCGCCTAGATCAAAAGATCAAAATAAACTGCAAAATGATTTAGAAAAGATATCTGATTGTGCGAAAAGTGGCAGCTGACCCTAAATAACGAAAAGTGTGAGATCATCCACAAGAGTTCTAAAAGGAACTCTTTAAACTTCGGTTACACGATAAATAGGTCTAATCGAAAAGCCGTAAATTCAACTAAATATCTAGGTATTACAATTACGAACAAGTTAAATTGGACAGAACACATAGAAAATGATGTGGGAAAGGCTCACCAAAGGCTGCGTTTTATTTTCAGGACACTTAGTAGGTCGGTTACATTTTCTAAGGAGACTGCCTACAGTACACTTGTCCGTCCTCTTTTAGAATACTGCTGCGCGGTATGGGATACTTACCAGATAGGACTGACGGAGTACATCGAAAAAGCTCCAAGAAAGGCAGCACATTTTGTTTTATGGCGAAATATGGGAGAGAGTGTCACCGAAATGATACCGGAAGTGGGTTGGGCATCATTTAAGGCGTTTTTCGTTCTGACGGAATCTTCTCACGAAATTCCAATCACCAACTTTCTCCTCCGGGTGCGAAAATGTTTTGTTGACACCAAACTATATAGGGAGGCACGATCACCACCATAAAATAAGGGAAATCAGAGCTCGTACGGAAAGATACAGGTTTTCATTCTTTCCCCGCGCTATACGAAATTGGAATAATAGAGAATTGTGAAGGTGTTTCTATGAACCCTCTGCCAGGCACTTGAATGTAATTTGCAGAGTATCCATGTAGATGTAGATGCAGATGTACACCAACAGATGGCTCTTTATATGATACAAAAGCAATATTTAGCATAGCAATGGAGTTTTGAAGATGTTACTTATAACAAATGCTCAGTATGTCGGCCGTCATTCACCCACAGTGCCTGTAGTCAGGCGACAACGTTGTGAAATGCTCTGTACAACTTACCAGTTGGTATGGTGAAAAACTGCCGTCCAGTGTTGTCTTTTAGCATCGTTAATGCGGTCGGACGATCGCGGGTGACTTGAGACTTCAGCTAAGCCCACAGCCAATAATCACACGTACTGAGGTCTGGGGAGCCGGGAGTGGCTGCTCAGCTCGTGATCCTCACTAAATAATGTGCGCGAGACATCTTGCACACGTGTAGCAGTGCGGAGTGGGGCGCCGTCCTGGATAAAAGTCGTACCTTTCGGAGAGTGTTTATTAGCCAGACATGGGACGATGCGATTTAGTAACATCGCCCTACCTCGCACCCGCCACGCTGACAGTTTGCAAAGTTGCCCGTCTGTTGCCCAGTTTTACTGTCTTTTTCCATTTCAATAAAAGCCAATGCCATTTCAGGCATTTGTTTCACTTTTTACCACTCGACCGAAATTGTTCTGTGAATTAGGCTACAGGAAAGTTAAGGAGGTATTCGAGAAAAAAAGAGAAGCAGCTGTACGAATATAAAGATCTCAGATGGAGAACCAGTCTTCAGCAAAGATGGGAAAGGTGGGAGGTCGAAGGAGTATGTAGAGGGTCTATACAAAATGTAGGGCAGCGGGTTAACAGTAGTCATTGTAATCACTCACGTTGTTGTTGTTGTTGTTGTTTTGGTCTTCAGTCCTGAGACAGGTTTGATGCAGCTCTCCATGCTACTCTATCCTGTGCAAGCTGCTTCATCTCCCAGCACCTACCCCAAACTACATCCTTCTGGATTTGCTTAGTGTAGTCATCTCTAGGTCTCCCTCTACGATTTTTACCCTCCACACTGCCCTCCAGTACTAAATTGGTGATCCCTTGATGCCTCAGAACATGTCCTACCATCCTATTCCTACTTCTAGTCAAGTTGTGCCACAAACTCCTCTTTTCCCCAATTCTATTCAATACCTTCTCATTAGTTATGTGATCCACCCATCTAATCTTCAGCATCTTTGTATAGCACCACATTTCGAAAGCTTCTATTCTCTTCTTGTCCAAACTATTTATCGTCCACGTACTCCATACAAATACTTCTCAATCTATACTCGGTGTTAACAAATTTCTCTTTTTCAGAAACGCTTTCCTTGCCATTCTCGGTCTACATTTTATATCCTCTCTACTTAGAATATCATCAGTTATTTCTTTCCCCAAATAGCAAAACTCCTTTACTACATTAAACGTCTCATTTCCTAATCCAATTCCCTCAGCATCACAGGCCTTAATTCGACTAAGTTCCACTATCCTCGTTTTGCTTTTGTTGATGTTCATCTTATATCCTCCTTTCAAGACACTGTCCATTCCGTTCAACTGCTCTTCCAAGTCCTTTGCTGTCTCTGAGGTTCGCAAATGACATTTTAACTCTGTCAAAGTTTTTATTTCTTCTCCATGAATTTTAATACCTACTCAGAATTTATATTTTGTTTTCTTTACTACTTGCTCAATATACAGATTCAACAGCATCGGGGAGAGGCTACAATCCCGTCTCAATCCCTTTCCAACCACTGCTTCCCTTTCGTGCCCCTTGACTCTTATAACTGCCATCTGGTTTCTGTTAAAATTGAAAAACGACTTTCGCTCCCTGTATTTTACCCCTGCCACCTTCAGAATTTGAAAGAGAGTATTCCAGTCAACACTGTCAAAAGCTTTCTCTAAGTCTACAAATGCTAGGAATGTAGGTTTGCCTTTCCTTAATCTTTCTTCTAAGATAAGCCGTAGGGTCAGTATTGCCTCACGTGTTACAGCATTTCTACGGAATCCAAACTGATGTTTCTTGAGTTCGGCTTTTACCAGTTTTTCCATTTGTCTGTTAAGCATTCGTACTAGTATTTTACAGCCGTGACTTATTAAACTGATAGTTCGGTAATTTTCACATCTGTCAACACTTGCTTCATTTGGAATTGGAATTATTATATTCTTCTTGAAGTATGAGGGTATTTCGCCTGTCTCATATATCTTACTGACCAGATGGTAGAGTTTTGTCAGGACTGGCTCTCCCAAGGCTGTCAGTAGTTCTAATGGAATGTTGTCCACTCCCGGGGCTTTGTTTCGACTCAGGTCTTTCAGTGCTCTTTCAAACTCTTCATGCAGTATCATATCTCCCATTTCTTCTTCATCTACATCCTCTTTCATTTCCATAATATTGTCCTCAATTACATTGCCCTTGTATAGACCCTCTATATAATCCATCAACCTTTCTGCTTTCCCTTCGTTGCTTAGAACTGGGTTTCCATCAGAGCTCTTGATATTCATGCAAGTGGTTCTCCTTTCTCCTTTCTTCCTGTAGGCAGTATCTATCTTACCCCTAGTGAGATAAGCCCTCTACATTCTTACATTTGTCGTCTAGCCATCCCTGCTTAGCCATTTTGCACTTCCTGCCGATCTCATTTTTGAGACGTTTCTATTCCTTTTTGCCCGCTTCATTTACTGCATTTTTATATTTTCTCCTTTCATCAATTAAATTCAATATTTCTTCTGTTACCCAAAGATTTCTAGCATCTCTCGTCTTTTTATCTACCTGATCCTCTGCTGCCTTCACTACTTCATAACTCAGTGCTACCCATTCATCTTCTGCTGTATTTCTTTCCCCCATTCTTGTCAATTGTGCCCTTATGCTCTCCCTAAAACTCTGTACAATCTCTGGTTTAGTCAGTTTATCCAGGCCCCATCTCCTTAAATTCCCCCTTTTCGCAGTTTCTTCAGTTTTAATCTACAATTCATAACCAATAGATTGTGGTCAGAGTCCACATCTACCCTTGAAAATGCCTTACAATTTGACGGCCTGAGTGGCCAAGCGGTTCTAGGTGCTACAGTCTGGAACCACGCGACCGCTACTGTTGCAGGTTCGAATGCTGGCTCGGGCATGGATGTGAGTGATGTCCTTAGGTTAGTTAGGTTTATTTACTTCGGATTTCTAGGGGACTGATGACCTCAGATTTTAAGTCCCATTGTGCTCAGAGCCATTTGAACCTTTTTTTGTCATTAAAATTTAAAACCTGGTTCCTAAATCTCTGTCTTACCATTATATAATTTATCTGATACCTTCTAGTATCTCTAAGCTTCTTCCATGTATACAACCTTCTTTCATGATTCTTGAACCAAGTTACATTCACTCATAGGGGGAAATATTTGAAATATTAGAATTATTTAGAATTTCTGTAAATGTTTCTCGCCGTCGTTTACGAGAGCCTGGAACATTTTGATGGTGACAATGTAGTTCGGAATATTTAAACAATTGTGGCGCTTTTTTATCCCAATTGTGCAAGGAATTCCATCAACATAACTCACCAAGCGTTATTACACTGTTGAAAATCCTTTTCATCAACCTCATAGCACTGTGCGACCACACCTCCAACCACTTCGCGAGGCTGGCCATTTCGCCTATTTCTTCATGCGGAGGCTGCACTACTCCCACTCAGGTCCATGACTGGCTACTGGCAGAGCGGAAGTTGCACTAATCCCTAAACAAAAGCTTCAGCTGGTGGCAAAGTTTCGATATTTGATACCTGAGAAATTCCTGTTGAAGCACATGCTCTCTCTCTCTCTCTCTCTCTCTCTCTCTCTCTCTCAAGCAGTCACGTCATGTAGTGTGACACTGCCAGGACTGTACGCACCGTTGGTCATGGTTGGTTAAAACCACAAACAAAGCAGCATTTACCTAGTAAACCCCAGGTGTGCATGTCTTGGAAATATTCCCGCACTCTATCTGACTGATTGAGTAATTAATTACATCGATACCCTTTTTGTGGACAGTTTTTCCTTGCTTCCTATTGGTGGATAATAGAACTGGAATATTTGATGGGATGTTATCCTACAACCTCCCAGCCGGCCGGAGTGACCGAGCGTTTCTAGGCGCTTCAGTCTGGATCCGCGCGACTGCTGCGGTGGCAGGTTCGAATTCTGCCTCGAGCATGGTTGTGTGTGATGTCCTTAGGTTAGTTAGGTTTAAGTAGTTCTAAGTTCTAGGGGACTGATGTCCTGAGCTGTTAAGTCCCATAGTGCTCACAGCCATTTTTACAACCTCCCAGTATGCAAACATCGGTCGGTACTAGTACAGTTACGTCATTTGGTAGAAAGTCCATTAAGTTGAAGGTAACTGAAAATTTCGAAGTTCAGTTCAGTTGCACGCTATGTCTATAAACAATCTGTGGAGGGTTTGTACTGGTGCTACAATGAGATGGAGATGGAGGAGAATGAGCAGGAAGGGTCTACTGCCTGATATGATAGAGACAACAGCAAATACCACTGAAAGACAGAGATCACTGTGATGTATTGAGAAGCACTAAACCTGACACACTTAAACCACCTCCTGATCGTCCACACACAGCGCACCTGTCCCCTCGTACACCGCCATTGCCAACGCTCAGAGGCCAGAGAAAACTGTAGCAGCCATGGATGTGCGTGTATACCAGAATGCACCATCTAAGCCATGGGGTGCGTCCAGGGATAATTGGAGTGGTAGGACTTCGGATTTCATCAATGCGTTCAGGACCAACACTTGGCAGTGATCAATACTGAATTGCTCAATTGTCCATGGAGAATACATGCAACACACGCGATCGAAAAGACAGCTCAACTCGTACTGAGTATCAGTTCGCTATTCAGCTATCCAGAGTGCATAATCGCCGGGAGTTGTCCTGCAGCTGCGCGCAAAAAACGACTAGTCCGCTGGCCTGAACTTTTCTTTGTCTCTACCACTCGCAAGAGCTTTTAGCCAACAAAACCATTTGTTCTGGCCACAGTCTATCTCTGCCACGTGCTCCTCATGACGAATTTTGTCGTCCTAGGAAACCACCGACGTATTTACCACTATAATTACAATCACATAGTTCGATTGCAGCCCCAACCTGATTACATTAAACAGAGATCGAAGTAACAGAAACACCTCCTCCTGAAGACTGTGGCTCTGGAAATATCAATAACCCTCTTATGACTGGGCATCTCCTTATGGCTATCGATGCCTTGAAACTGCAGTCCCCCACGTCAAACCAATATCTCCCTTATGACTGGACACAGCCGATTTCTTTGTACATGTTGCAACAATAACCACAGTCACTTCACACCCCCAAAACAAGCTTTATAAGCATGCCATTCATACCGCCAACTAAGTACAATACTTCGCCAGTAACTGAATGCTGGTGGCTCCAAGCAATATTCAGTGGAGAACCGCGATGGATCGACATGCCTCATTTGTTTACCTTGCATGTGTGTCTTAGGAAGAGAGACATAATCGTCTTATGAGCGACCAGATATTAAAAATACGATCGCAAAGACCGTGTTATTGTAACCCCGCATAAAAATCGGTCTTCGTTCTACAGACACCCAAGTATCAACAACGATATCCATGCTGAAAAGTATACCTTCCTTATAAATCGAGGTATGCTAGTGCTTCTGAATAAAGTAGTCTTCCGCACAAATACCAAGATATTGAATGTGGATAGTGATTGCGGTTTCTGTATTAACAGACCGAAAGTGTAGGTGCACATTGCTAGCGATGTAAGCCCGTAATAAAGTCAACACTATCACCGAATTTAGAAAGTGATGCAGCTAAGAAACATGGTACTAGTCCAATATTTGCAACTGCTTCTTGCAGCTGCTACGTATTTGTCACACTAACAAACAGTATTTGTAGCGTCTTCTATATCGATAGTATGTAGACAGTGTAACAGAGATTCTGCGACATGTCCACGTGGTTATAGGGGAGGTTGATGGTTGATTGAGAATGATCGCTTACAGTGGATGGTGTGTTAGATGAGCAATCACTTAAAATGCATCACTAGATGGACCTCATAAAATATGTATAAAATCCCATGACTTCTCAGGTCTTTAGTGGCAAGCTTTCAGCCAGAAATGCTGTCTGGTATTTAGTACCATTCAGCCACATATTTTGGGTGCATCCTATCGCGTTGTCTTAATGATTACAGCGTCCGGTCCCGGTAGCTGAGTGGTCAGCTCGACAGAATGTCAATCCTAAGCGACCGGGTTCGTTTCCCGGCTGGACTGGAGATTTTTTCCGCTCAGGGACTGGATGTTGTTGTGTTCTAACCATCATCATTTCATCCCCCATCGACGCGCAACTCGTCGAAGTGGCGTCAAACCGAAAATGTCGTCCTAACCGCCGTCTGCTTCACGTCTGCTGTGCAGCGAGCTACGTTATGTAAGTATTAACTGTATTTTTCTTACTTGTCACTTCTTTTTCCGTGTGTTTTTGCTTTTAGGAAGCTTTAATTGTCGATTGCTATTAATAGTGTTCCATAAATTTCCTGTTAGTTTTGAATACAGTCAGAGAGAGTCCCTTTAGTCAGCCATAGTGCCAGTAGTGCTAGTGATTGTTTTCAATACAGTCCAGAGACGGGTAGTGCTATTTTCATTGTTTTCTACAAGAAGTGGCTAGCAATCACAGTTTAGTCAATAATCAGCCGCCTTTAGTGAATTAGCAGTAGTTAAAAGTTGATTAAGTCTCTTCAGTAAATTAATTCCTTAGGATGGATAGGATGTATGACTGCTGTGTACGGACGCACGAGGAGCTGGCCACTCTTCACGAACAGCTGAGCGTGTTGATGGCCGCGGTCATCCGTCTTCAGGCTGCTGCCTCGGAGTGTAGCGGCAGTAGGGAGTCTAGTGCGTCGCAAGGTACACCGCAGGTGTTACATGCTTCACCCACTGTCCCTTCTGTCGAGATACCTTCGCGGGTACCGGGCGCGGTTGGGCCACCCTCTCTGCTAGGGGAGTGGCGGGTTCAGTGGCGTTCGCGGCGCACGAGGCGGAGGGTCAATGTGGAGGCTGGCCGTGTGGCATCGCCCGCTCTGTCTGTGAGTGGACATGTGGCTGCTCCTTCAGCAAGGTCCGAGCAGGCACACGGGGGGAGGGGTTTATTAGTTATTGGGAGCTCCAACGTTAGGAGGGTGATGGAGCCCCTTAGGGAAATAGCGGAAAGGTCGGGGAAGAAGGCCAGTGTTCACTCTGCTTGCCGGGGGGTCTCATCCGAGATGTGAAGGAGGCCCTACCGGCGGCGATAGAGAGCACTGGGTGCACCTGACTGCAAATTGTTGCTCATGTCGGCACCAATGACTCCTGCCGTCTGGGTTCAGAGGTCATCCTCAGTTCGTACAGGCGGTTGGCGGAATTGGTGAAGGCGGAAAGCCTCGCTTGCGGGGTGGAATCTGAGCTAACTATTTGTAGTATCGTTCCCAGAACCGATCGCGGTCCTCTGGTTTGGAGCCGAGTGGAAGGCTTAAACCATGGCCGGATGCGGCTACAAGGCTAGCGGAGTACGTGTGGAGTGCACATGGGGGTTTTTAGGTTAGAGAATTCCCTCCCTAGGCCCTACAAGACGCCTCCTGAGACGCGGCAAGGTAGGAGTAGGCAAAATGCAACAGGGAATAACAATATTAATGTGCTAATAGTAAACTGCAGGAGCGTCTATAGTAAGGTCCCAGAACTGCTCTCATTAATAAACGGTCACAGCGCCCATATAGTACGAGGGACAGAAAGTTGGCTGAAACCAGACGTAAACAGTAATGAAATCCTAAACTCAGATTGGAATGTATACCGCAGAGACAGGCTGGACAGTGAAGGGGGAGGCGTGTTTATAGCGATAAGAAGTGCAATAGTATCGAAGGAAGTTGACGGAGATCCGAATTGTCAAATGATTTGGGTGAAGGTCAAGGTTAAAGCAGGCTCAGACATTGTAATTGGATGTCTCTATAGGACCCCGGGCTCAGCAGCTGATGTGGCTCAGCACCTGAAGAATAATTTGGAAAAAATTTCGAGTGCATTTCCCTACCATGTTATAGTTCTGGGTGCAGATTTTAACTTGCCGGATACAGACTGGGTGACTCAAACGTTCATAACGGGTGTCAGGGTCAAAGAATCCAGTGAAATTTTTTTAAGTGCTTTATCTACCTTGAGCAGTTAAACAGAGAACCGACTCGTGGCGATAACATATTAGACCTTCTGGTGACAAACAGACCCAAACTATTTGAATCAGTTAATGCAGAACAGGGAATCAGCGATCATAAAGCGGTTACTGCATCGATGATTTCAGCCGTAAATAGAAATATTAAAAAAGGTAGGAAGATTTTTCTGTTTAGCAAAAGTGACGAAAAGCAGATTACAAAGTACCTGATGGCTCAACATAAAAGTTTTGTCTCAAATACAGATAGTGTTGAGAATCATTGGAGAAAGTTCAAAACCATCGTACACTATGAGTTAGATGAGTATGTGCCAAGCAAGATCGTAAGCGATGGAAAAGAGCCACCGTGGTACAACAACCGAGTTAGAAAACTGCTGCGGAAGCAAAGGGAACTTCACAGCAAACGTAAACATAGCCAAAGCCTTGCAGACAAACAAAAATTACGAGAAGCGAAAGGTAGTGTGAGGAGGGCTATGCGAGAGGCGTTCAATGAATTCGAAAGTAAAGTTCTATGTACTGACTTGGCAGAAATCCTAAGAAATGTTGGTCCTATGTCAAAGCGGTAGGTGGATCAAAACAAAATGTCCAGACACTCTGTGACCAAAATGGTACTGAAACAGAGGATGACAGACTAAAGGCCGAAATACTAAATGTCTTCTTCCAAAGCTGTTTCACAGAGGAAGACTGCACTGTACTTCCTTCTCTAGATTGTCGCACAGTTGACAAAATGGTAGATATCGAAATAGACGACAGAGGGATAGAGAAACAATTAAAATTGCTCAAAAGGGGAAAGGCCGCTGGACCTGATGGGATACCAGTTTGATTTTACACAGAGTACGCTAAGGAACTTGCCCCCCTTCTTGGAGCAGTGTACCGTAGGTCTCTAGAAGAGCGAAGCGTTCCAAAGGATTGGAAAAGGACACAGGTCCTCCCCGTTTTCAAGAAGGGACATCGAACAGATGTGCAGAACTATAGACCTATATCTCTAACGTCGATCAGTTGTAGAATATTGGAACACGTATTATGTTCGAGTACAATGTATTTTCTGGAGACTAGAAATCTACTCTGTGGGAATCAGCATGGGTTTCGAAAAAGACGGTCGTTTGAAACCCAGCTCGCGCTATCCGTCCACGAGACTCAGAGGGCCACAGACACTGGTTCACAGGTAGATGCCCTGTTTCTTGACTTCCGCAAGGCGTTTGACACAGTTCCCCACAGTCGTTTAACGAACAAAGTAAGAGCATACGGACTATCAGACCAATTGTGTGATTCGATTGAGGAGTTCCTAGATAACAGAACGCAACATGTCATTCTCAATGGAGAGAAGTGTTCCGAAGTAAGAGTGATTTCATGTGTGCCGCAGGGGAGTGTCATAGGACCGTTGCTTTTCACAATAAATGACCTGGTGGATGACATCGGAAGTTCACTGAGGCTTTTTGCAGGTGATACTGTGGTGTATCGAGAGGTTGCAACAATGGAAAATTGTACTGAAATGCAGGAGGATCTGCAGCGAATTGACGCATGGTGCAAGGAATGGCAATTGAATCTCAATGTAGACAAGTGTAATGTGCTGCGAATACATAGAAAGATAGATCCCTTATTTATCTACAAAATAGGTCAGCAACTGGAAGCAGTTAATTGCATAAATTATCTGGGAGTACGCATTAGGTATGATTTAAAATGGAATGATCATATAAAGTTGATCGTCGGTAAAGCAGATGCCAGACTGAGATACGTTGGGAGAATCCCAAGGAAATGCAATCCGAAAACAAAGGAAGTAGGCTGCAGTACGCTTGTTCACCCACTGCTTGAATACTGCTCAGCAGTGTGGGATCCGCACCAGATAGGTTTGATAGAAGAGACAGAGAAGATCCAAAGGAGAGCAGCGCGCTTCGTTACAGGATCATTTAGTAATCGCGAAAGCGTTACGGGATGATAGATAAACTCCAGTGAAAGACTCTGCAGGAGAGACGCTCAGTAGCTCGGTACGGGCTTTTGTTAAAGTTTCGAGAACATACCTTCACCGAAGAGTCAAGCAGTATATTGCTCCCTCCTACGTATATCTCGCGAAGAGACCATGAGGATAAAATCAGAGAGATTAGAACCCCCACAGAAGCATACCGACAATCCTTCTTTCTACGAACAATACAAGACTGGAGTAGAAGGGAGAACCGATAGAGGTACTCAGGGTACCCTCCTCCACACACCGTCAGGTGGCTTGCGGAGTATGAATGTAGATGTAGAAAGACTTGCACCCGGCGAACACTCTACCCGACGGGAGGCCATAGTTACATCAGATTTACATTTTAATGATTACTGCCACTGGTAGATTATATTCACGGCACTCTCCTATCTCAAAACTAGTTACCTCTTTCGATCCTGTCTGCTAAGGACCCTGTACGGCAAAACTCCATCGTGATTTTAATCAGTCCCTCGGCACCTTGTAACTCTCCCTCGGTCTCTGCCACGATCTCACTGCAGCCTTGTCCATGTGGTCATCACAGTTTGAGTCGTAACTGAGCCGAAGTTGGAGAGACAAACACGGAGAGCTGAGTTAATGCAACGGGACGATCTTTTTACCGTCTGGTGGAAATGGGAACATTTTGTCGTAGCTCTGATAACCGTGTGCAATGTGTAAAGCCAGTGCCAAACAAAGCTTTCTCCTGCGACACAAGCTAGTAGGAAAGACAGTACCAGCAGTTACAGTAGTGTTTATGAGGAAAGTTAGGTAGACTCCACATAATATGTCAACTAGAAGATGGACAATGATTTTGCTACAGCTTTGAGGGATGTTTTCAAACTACAAATGGTTCAAATGGCTCTGAGCACTATGCGACTTAACTTCTGAGCTCATCAGTCGCCTAGAACTTAGGTTAGTTAGGTTTAATTAGTTCTAAGGACATCACACACACATCCATGCCCGAAACAGGATTCTAACTTGCGACCGTAGCGGTCTCTCGGCTCCAGACTGTAGCGCCTAGAACCGCACGGCCACTCCGGCCGCCAGCGGCGGACTTAGCGCACAGTATCCCTCAGGGTGCATTTCTATCTGTCACCAAAACATTATCTCTATCTTCGTTATTTTGTACCATCCAATAGAAAGAAACTATGAGCTATAAAAACTTCACTCTCACCCAATAGAGAATTTGATAAGGTGTTACTGTGTTCCTCTCTTCCGATATGTCAAAAACAAGTACCGTCTGTGTGCTATGTGGAGATCCTACTGAAAATATACAGGTACTGCTCGACTGGAGCAGGTAACCAGTGATCGAAGTCGCTTCAGGACCTGCACTGTAGGACCACCATATCCCACAGACTATCAATTAAAATAGAGTGTCATTGGGCCTTTGTTTGATATGTTGCTTTCCGCTGTAACACATCGAAGTAGTATATGTCTGCAGCTTTGTACACCGCCATACCTTTTTTTTTTTTTTATCCACCACAACTTCAAGGTCTGTGTCATGTGTTAAACCGACATAAACACATTTCGATCCATTGGCTCTCACAGAAAGCTGGACATTGCATGGTGTAAACTATGATGCTGTTCTCACAGCACACAGGATGGTTGAAATAAGAGAGAGGCGGTGTTTCTTACTGACAAAAATGTGAAAAACATCACAACATGTGGAAACTGGAAGAGTTTGCGGCATTGTGGAGCGTTTCCAAACAGCTATACAGAGGTGATGACCTGTACATTTAATCTCACCTTCAATAGTGATGGGGGTAGCAGACGTCTTGGTGTTCCATTATGATTGAAACAGATATCACGTACATAGCTGCAATATGAGGAATCGGTGCTGGTCATCCCTGGAACGTGTTGCTCTCATAAAGACTCTCTCCCCCTCAAACAGGTGGAGTCGGTCAATCATTATGTGGTAATCAACCATGTACCAGTAGATGGAAAAGATGCCACAGATGCACTGTAATAAGCACCACAGTTGATGGTGCTATCAATTTCAGCAATATTATCAGTTTTTCCATAATGTCAACGCGGACCAGTGACATGGTAGCATGTTTCCCAGGTTCTGCATCATCACTAAACTGCCCCCCCCCCTCTACTTTCCGAGTACCATTGCGAATGTAGATAGATGACTGGTGCTTATGTACAAGAATTATCGATGAACAGATGTACTGCACAAAGTAGACCAGACAGCATCTCTACTCATGAAGTTTGGTTATCTACATATTTCTAGCAGTTTGATCACAGTGTTTAATTTAGTATTACGATTGCCCATCTTTCCCTGCGTGGATGTGGGTCACAGACTATTCTTGAATTGATTAGATAAAGTTGGATATTGAAAGGTCTCCTTGCACTGTCTTTGACCAACCCTCCCTACAAACTGTCTCCTATTTAATTTTCAACTGACCAGAAGTAGGAGGTTATTATACCCATTAAACCCCAGGTCTCGTGAAGGAACAGAGAGAGCTGAATCCGTAACAGGTGTTCAGGGAGACTATTCTACACCAATCGTTCTCACAGCGCATCTCCAGATGCAGACATGTCGAAGAGGTTAGCACCCCTCATCGGTGTATGGTAGATATGAAAGTGTTGTGATGATATAACAGATGATCGTAAAGAAGAAATTTGTGCATGATTGAGCTCCAGACGAATGTAGTTTAGAACTGGTAGCACAGTAGATTCATATAAAATATTCTAAATTATTGGTCCTGTGTTTGGTGCCCATACAAGTACGGTATCAGAAAGAGAGAAATGATCGTGGAACATAAACACATTCCAAGGGCTACATGTTCCTGCATTAAACACGCTATAATGCTAGAGCTGTGCTGCTTGTGCCTTCTTAGTCGTGTGGAATACAACGCTGTTAATATTCCAGTGTAATAAAGCGCATGATATACATTCTTTCTGTGAGTTTCTTTATGGTGAACTATGGTGACGCACTGTATGGTGATAAAACTACTACCTATCACGTCAAAGAAGGCATTAATTCTTTGTAACACTCAAACTTTGTAAACACCTGGTGTCATACACCTCTGTAAAAGTATGAAGGCCAAATACAGTTCGGAAATTGTGATCTTTTCACAACAGTCCCATAAAATGGTCGTCAGCAGGCAAAAATGCATACGAAGGAACAGCGACATCTTACAAGGAAATAAGCACTACAGGCAGTGCCAGAGATTGTGTAACAGTCCTACAGTTTACCATTGCCCCTTGTAACCTTCCTCTTGCACACTGAAGTCATGGTCCGATTTTAGGTTGTATTGCTCATGTGCACGATAATATTGCCATCTCCGCTATTAAGGTGTCTTTATGTAGCGCCATTCTACCACCCTCATCCAGAATATGCAGTCCTATTGATTTCGCTAACTTCATATCTCATGGCATTCTTCTCTAATTTTGTATATTTAACTAGTTTTTCGCGATTTTACGTATTTTATCGCTTTTCCCTCAATTTCAACGTATTTCACATCAGTATTTCGTGATGAAATCGGTAAAATTCGAGAAAAACCTCGTATAATGCGTTATTCAATTTTTCGTCAAAGTTTCCCATAGGTGTGGTCGTAGTGCTGACATCCCATGTACTGTCTGATATTCTACAAGAATATTTGCGTTTATTGTACACCAAACTATTAAAAATCCAAAGACTTGCCCTCTCCCTTATGGTCCACATGCATGAATTTTGGATACGCCTATCATTAAAAATATAGTAGCAGTCGATTAGTACCTGTATGAGACTCCACTACATCCATCATCTGCGCCAGCCGTTGAAAAACAATTCCGTGTGCTGATATGATCCATGAGAGAGGCTGTCTGCAGACTCATGTAGTGCAGCTCCCGTGGCTTTAGATATTGACTTGTCTTGTGCAACAAATCGCCTCCTTTGCTTTTTCTAATGTTTAGAATTAGCATTCAGTGTAATAGATAGTCTGAACACAAATCAAATGTGCTAATCAGACCCCTACTGCAAGTATCGAGTCTCAACATCTGCATCTCTTGTATATGCCCTGTGACACCGTTTGACGCTGATCCAAATCATCAACCTCCCTTCACTGGATATTTGTCTGCCGGCATTTACTTCTCACCATTCATAACTTGTAGACTGACCTTAAACCCCTGTCTTCCCTTCATCCTCTGTTAGGACACGACAACACTTAAATTCGTGCTGCTAAAGATCATACCACGTTCGATATAATTTATATTACCAATATTTGTGCAAGACATTTCCAGGGGCAGATTTGGACTCTGGCCACAATCTATTGGTTATGAAATGAAGATTAAAGCTAAAGAAATTGCAAAAAGGTGGGAATTTAAGGACATGAGACCTGGATAAACTGAAAGAACCAGAGGTTGTACAGAGTTTCAGGGAGAGCATAACAGAACAATTGACAGGAATGGGGGAAAGAAATACAGTATAAGAAGAATGGGTAGCTTTGAGGGATGAAATAGTCAAGGCAGCAGAGGATCAAGTAGGTAAAAACACGAGGGCTAGTAGAAATCCTTGGGTAACAGAAGAAATACTCAATTTAACTGATGAAAGGAGAAAATATAAATGAAACAGGCAAAAAGGAATACAAACGTCTCAAAAATGAGATCGACAGCAAGTGGAAAATGACTAAGCAGGGATGGCTAGACGATAAATGTAAGGATATAGAGGCTTATCTCACTAGGGGTATGATAGATACTGTCTACATGCAGATTAAAGATACCTTTGGAGAAAGGAGAACCAATTGCATGGATATCAAGAGCTCAGATGGAATCCCAGTTCTAAGCATAGAAGGCAAAGCAGAAATGTGGTAGGAGTATATAGAGGGTCTATACAAGGGCAATGTACTTGAGGATAATATTATCGAAATCGAAGAGGATGTACGTGAAGTTGAAATAGGAGATATGATACTGCGTGAAGAGTTTGACAGAGCACTGAAAGACCTGAGTCGAAACAAGGCCCCGGGAGTAGACAAGATTCCATTAGAACTACTGACAGCCTTGGGAGAGTCAGTTCTGACAAAATTCTAGCATTTGGTATGAGACAGGCGAAATACCCTCATACTTCAAGAAAAATATAATAATTCCAGTCACAAAGAAATCAGGCGTGGACAGATGTGAAAATTAATTAACTATCCGTTTAATAAGTCACAGCTGTAAAATACTAACGCGCATTCTTTACAGACGAATGGAAAAACTTATAGAAGACGACCTCGGGGAAGATCACCTTGGATTCCATAGTAATGTTGGAACACGTCAGGCAATACCTACCCTACGACTTATCTTAGAAGAAAGATTAAGGAAAGGCAAATCTACGATTCTAGTATTTGTAGACTTAGAGAAAGCTTTTGACAATGTTGGTTGTAATACTCTCTTTCAAATTCTGAAGGTGGCAGGGGTAAAATACAGGGAGCGAAAGGCTATTTACAATCTGTACAGAAAGCAGTTGGCAGTTATAAGAGTCGGGGGGTATCAAAGGGATGCAGTGGTTGGGAAGGGAGTGAGACAGGGTTGTAGCCTGTCCCCGTTGTTATTCAATCTGCATATTGAGCAAGCAATGAAGGAAACAAAAGAAAAGTTCGGAGTAGATATTAAAATCCATGGAGAAGAAATAAAAACTTTGACAGAATTACAATGTCATCGGCGAACGTCAGAGACAGCAAAGGACTTGGAATAGCAGTTGAACAAAATGGACAGTGTCTTGAAAGGAGGGTATAAGATGAACATCAACAAAAGCAAAACGAGGCTGATGCTGAGGGATTTTGATTAGGAAATGAGACACTTAAAGTTGTAAAGAAGTTTTGCTATTTGGGGAGCAAAATAACTGATGATGGCCGAAGTAGAGAGGATATAAAATATAGAATGGCAATGGCAAGGAAAGCGTTTGTGAAGAAGAAAATTTTGTTAACATCGAGTATAGATTTAAATGTCAGGAAGTGGTTTCTTAAAATATTTCTATGGAGTGTAGCCATGTATGGAAGTGAAACATGGACGATAAATAGCTTAGACAAGAAGAGAATAGAAGCTTTCGAAATGAGGTTCTACAGAAGAGTGCTGAAGATTAGATGGGTAGATCACATACTTAATGAGGAGGTATTGAATAGAATTGGGGAGAAGAGGAGCCTGTGGCACAACTTGACTAGAAGAAGGGATCGGTTGGTAGGACATGTTCTGAGACACCGAGGGATCACCAATTTAGTATCGGAGGGCAGCTTTGAGGGTAAAAAACGTCGAGGGAGACCAAGAGATGAATACACTAAGCAGATTCAGAAGGATGTAGGTTGCAGTAGGTACTGGCAGATGATGAAGCTTGCACAGGATAGAGTAGCATGGAGAGCTGCAACAGACCAGTCTCAGGACTGAAGACCAAAACAACAACCAATATTGTCTAGATTCTCCAGTAATAATAAACATGCAAGGTGTACGATTGCTCCTATCACACCTCCTTTTATACTCTAAAAATCCACAGTGATGGCACATGATCACCCCAATGAAACTATTTTGTGAGCTGGATGTCCATTGTACTAATGCACCAATATCGCCAAGGAGGATGAAGCATTTTATGTGTTAATCTGTACCCAGTTATAAGGGGGATATTTCCAGAGTTAGTGTCGAATGTTATGAGATTAGGGCTGCAAGTGTAATATTTAATTCTAATTACAGCGATAAATAAATTTTGCTGGTTTCCTAGGACGACGCGGTTTCGAATGTGAGGCGTGTGCCAGAGGAGGCATGTGGCCAGAACAAATGGGCTTTTCTGGCAATCCGTGGTTACAACGAAAAGTTCCAGTAGGCCAGCTAGTCGGTTATTGCACACAGCTACAGGAGTAAGTCCCAGCCACAGTGCCCTTTCGATAGCTAAACAGTAAACTAATACACAGTGTGCATTGGGCTGTCTCTGTGATCGTATGTGTTGCATGTATTCCCCTTGGAAAATTGAGTCATTCAATATCGATAACTGCCAAGTGTTGGCAATGAACGTGTTGATAACATCCTAATTCCTACCACTCCCATCACTTCCAGACGCCCTCCACGTCAGGGTGGTGCACTCTGGCGGACACACGCGTCCACCAAACTGGCTACGGCCGTCCGACCTCTGAGCGTTGGCGCTGGTTGTTCATGAGGAGATTGTCGAGTGACGTGTGGACACTGGGCATGTGCATTTAAGCGATATCCAACATCTAGCCATGACAACTACTGCTACGGCCTGGATTGTGGTATTTTCTGTGTCTTTGTCCTATCCCCTAACACACCCTTTCTCCTTCTCCTCCTCCTCCTCCTTCCGAATGTAGTGGAGAGAACCAATTTAGGAATTCTATAAAGGTTTAAAAATCCAATCGCAATATCCAATCCCCGTTTAATCAATTTATTGTTGTTGCTTTATTGCGAGCACACATACCAGTCCAAAATCTCCACAGATTTTCTATGGACACAGCATGCAGCTGAGCTGAAATTTGAAATTTTCAGCTACCTCCAGCTTAATGGACTTTCTATAAATGACTTAACTGTATCAGTATACACCAATAGGAGGCAACGGGAATAAATAACAGTAGGGTTCGGAAATTGGGAAGCTGTAGGATCGAATCCCATCAAATATTCTAATCCTAGTAATCCACCAATAGAAAGCAACGGAAAACTGTCCCACACGAAGGGCATCGATTTAATTAATTAGACAATCAATCTGATGGAGATATTACCTCACTCTAAGAATTGCACAGGTGGGGTTTACTAGGTAAATGCTGCTTTGTGTGTGATTCGATCCGACCATGGCCAATGGTGCATGCAGTCCTAGCAGGGTTACACTACAGGACATGACCGGTTGTGAGGAGGGGGCGGTGGAGGGAGAGAGAGGGGGATAGGGGAAAGAGAGAGAGCGCATGTGCTTGAACAGGAATTTCTCAGCAATCAAATAATAAAGGACAGCCACCATCAGAAGCTCTTTTGTTTGGGGAATACTGCAACGTCTGCTCTCATAGTGGCCAGTCACGGACCTGAGCAGGGGTAGCGTGGCCTCCACATATAGTAATACGTGGAATGACAAGCCCAATGAAGTGATTGGGCGGGTGGGCTAAAAAAAAATTTCGAAGTTGTTTAATATTCCAAGTATCTTCTCACCCTCAAAGAATTTGTAGGGAATGGAATTTTGTCTATTTAAATATTTAAAGTAAATAAATGAACTATATGATATACACTGCCTTGTATCCCTTAAATTGTTTAAATAAAGAATCTTTCACACATTGTCTTGTGTATGAGAAACTTTTTAACCCTTTATTTGGCAAATGGTGAAAATTAAAAAAAATTAAGTGCTTATATCTATTTATTATACTTAAAGAAATACAATTCAGTCAGTTTTAGAAATTTTTGACAAAAATTATGAAAATTATGAAACGTTGCTTACAAGCAACATTGCCAGCAGTAGATCACACTTATACATATTATAGGAAAAAGGAGTTTGCCGATAACCTGAAGCAAAATGTTTGCCGTACGTGAATAATTTAATTTATAAACACATTTATGCATTCCTGCTGTGTAATAGAAGTGTTTCATTTTCCCTTCTTGTTCTTCTTGCAATGGAATTTTTGGAAACAGTTCCTCTTTGGATCGAAGTACAATACTAGATTGCAATTGGAACACATGACTGTAGAATACTCAGACGGACAATAACGACAACGACCTTTGGGACCGTATACAGGCCAATGCTCCATATTATCAAATCGGACATCTTGTGTAACAGTCGGAGCTGTTGCCTTCCTCCTATTCTTTTATGGTGGTGGTTTGTCTGTTGAAGGTCTTCCTACTTTACTTTTACCTGAAAATATCAAACCATTGGCAGTATCTGCCCTAAATGACTTTGATGAGGTCTTCTTGTCCAGAGATTCTCTTCGAAAAATGCAGGAAAGCATTTAAAACACTCAGATCTAGAATAAATCCAAACCATCTCATGTACCATCGCCTAGTTTTCATTGGTACTCTGTAGAGCTCTATCAGCATACCAGCAAGATCAACTCCTCCCATGTGCTTGTTGTACTGACGTACAATACTGGGACAGGGCACATCAATTCTTTTTTGATTGCTGTCCCATCGTTTTCCTGTTGAGAGTAGTTGGACACCAAAAAACGAGCTTGCAAGTGACACGATTTTATAGCCTGCCCACCTTACTAAAATGAGGTCTGAGTGACTGTCCTTCCTGTAGTCATAGCTGACTCGTCATTCAGTAACCGCTTCTCGTCATGTAGAGGACAGTTGTTTATTCAGTTCTTCCTTATGGTGCCCATGGACTCATTGTTTGATGTTTTGTAAGTATGTTTTAAGTTCAAGGCTGCAAAATAAATTGTCAAAATAAAAGTATTCCAATTCCATTATTTTCTCGTCATCAGCAAGATCAGTTATCATCCCCTTGCCAGTATAGGGAAGAAAATCATAGACAACTCTAGACACACCAGCACGAACAAAAATCTTAAAACGCCACTTGTGTGGCTTATTTGAATATATTGACGCAAATTACCTGCTCTTGTACCTTTATATGCAACCATCTTCTCATCTGTAGAAAATGCCGACTCTTGTTTCTGCTCACGGCAGTTCTATACAATTGACTCAAGAACAGGTCTTATTTTCAAAAGTCTTTCAGAACAGTTCACAGCATTCTCATTGCTCGTAAAATGCAGGTATCGGCGGAGTTTCTGAAAGCGCTTCAAACTGAAAATGCTGGTGAATTTTTCACAGTTCATTGACTGAGACCAATAGTCAGTCTACTAAGACATAGAAACAAGACCCATGTATATCAGAACACCGAAAAATTGTTCTATTTAAATTAAATTGCTGTTTACTGACGTGTAGTTCGTTGGTCAGAGTTTAAGTTCGTTTCCTGCACAATTAGTTCTGAATCAAAGAATCTTCTGAAATAACCCAGTGGTGTATTGCCTTCATCAGAAAACACAGGAGAGAGACTTTCTGCCCTAGCAGTTGTATCTTCCTTTACCCACATGTAAGTGACTGCTTTTGAAATTTACTTTTTCACTTGACTGCCACTTTCATTAGAAGGATTCACTGCAGAAGGTCCTTGCACATGTTCAGCTTCTGAGATTTCACTTCCTAAATCAGAATCAGTGTCTGGTATAACTTGGTTATGGAACTGAGATTGACGCTCTGGAATATAGTCTGGATCATCATCACTACAGCCTGCAAAAACTTCGAGTGCAGTGTCTTCAGATTCACTTAGATCAGACAAAGTCGGGTTTTCTAGTGGAACTACTATTCCTCTAGCTTTTTTAATTCCATAAAATATTCTGGAATCCATTGCTAAAAAGCCCCTAAAAATAAAAACATCTTCTTTGTCACGCCGTAAACATGTGTAATATACTAATGTCACATGTCCTAACTATAGGCAATGTTGCTCACAGGCAACATAAAAGTTTTATACTACTTACGTATTTCAAAACAAAGATTGAAATATTACTGCTCTAAACACACCTCTGGGTATATCTTGCCAGTAATCATAGCAGTTTTTCTTCAATCTATTTAAATCCACTCTTTTAGAACCAAAATAAGACACCCCTGTTGCTCACACGAGGAGATCTCTGTAACACCACTGCACAAACTGCTATCTCGTGTGAAAAACCTTAAGCTATTACAAAAACTGGCGTTCGCAGTGTGTAAAGGAATGTTGCCTGGAGGCAGTAATGCCAGTGAAATGCACTGGGAAGAGTTTGTTGTCCCATAAGGCCAAGGTAAATTTGATGTTGCTTGAAAGCAACACTGCCAAATAAAGGGTTAAACAATATTCCGTACACTGAAATCAATTTTCCACCTGCTAGCCAATCAATTGAGTCTTTTTCCAGACAAATTCCTGGAGGGGGAGGGGAGGGGAGCTGCCGGGGGTGTCCCCGATAGGGAGGGGTTAATTAATTGGTCGATTTAATTAATTAGTCAAATAGGTCCATATCATAAGTGTGCTTGTATTGAGAGACAATTTCCAGAGTGGTGGTGGAGAAGGAGGAGAAGTGGGGAGTAGGAGAGGGAAGGGAGGAGTGTGGAGGGTTTCTTGGAATGACGGATTATCCTCAGATGGTCATAATCCACTTAGCAAAATAGTAAGTTAAGGACTCGTCAATCAAAAGAGTACAATAGGTTTTCCACTGAATGTATGCTTGCTCCTGATGTAGGCAACCTGCGCTAACAAAATGTGCGGATCCTTTCCTTACCCAACTGCTCCTGTTCACAGACAAATGTGAGTTCACTGGGGAGGGACTGTGTTCTGAATTCGCTAAACAGCCATGTCTGGCAGCCAAAAAGCCCCATGCGAAGCACATTCCGAGGCTTCGGTGCCTGTTGGATATTTGTTTGTTGGCAGGCATTCCAGACTGTCGTGTAACTGGGCCGTACCTCCTTCCACTCTAACTGGTCTTGCATATCTTATGTTTCTACAAAAGATATTGGGGCCGTTCTTGAAAGTTGTGCCACTGATTGCCCATCAGGAAATGTGGTTTAAGCATGATGATGCACCAACTCGCTTGTATCGTGCAGTTCGCAGACATCTGAACAAACGATATGGTGACAGATGGACAGGGCGAGGAGTCTTAACACAAACAAATGTGCTTAAGTGATAAACAGGTGTTCCGTTATGTTTCATTTCGAATTGTTTTGTATTGCCTTATGCGTAATTTAATCCCTCAAACAGAAGTGGATGAGTTAAAAATCGAAGTTGAAACCATTGTAGAACTGAAACGGTACATTCCTGGGCATGGGTTTGTACTCAAAATATTCTTTCCTGTCTCCCTTCTAAAAGTCCTAGAAGTTTGTCCGAACACCCAGCATTCAGATTTTTAGTTCGACTATCGATCGTTTATATGCTTGGACAGCGTTTTGTGTTTGTTCTTAGTTTTGACAATTATTAGCGAAAAGTGTTTTACCGTGGAACACACTTCAGACTTTCACACTTTAATAGACCTTTACTCCATTTTGTTATTCTATTTTGAAATGACAGCATTCACTTTAGGAGTGGTGCACTTTCTTTCTGAAATTACAATTACTCTGGAAAAGTAAGATTTTTGACAAATGAGAGACTGTTCCAAGATACAACATGGTCATGTACCTAGGTACAAATATCAGTTCAGATCGTTGCAATCGAGAAAAAATTTTGTCAGTAGTCTATTTCTCTATGAGAAATGTCTTACGTTATTACTCTACTACACAAGAATAATCAGCAAGCGAAATCAATCGTTTTATCAAAAACCAGTTAGAAGTTAACAACGATCTGAAATAGAAGCTGTTGCAGCTATCACAAATTTCCCTTTTCGAGACAGGTAACTTCGTTAATACATTACATAAACTTACTTCTTTTGCAAATCTCATATACTCCATGGTGCAAGGTCTTCCGTTTGAAGGTACGAGATGGTTTGTGACTCACGAACTATAACTTATTCATCCACACGTTATGTAACTAGTCAAAATTTAACAATATTTTATTCGCCACAAAATTCTTTAACCATAGAACAGACAGTATCCTCCAAATATCTTTAATATATTACACAACACTAAATATGTAGAACTCGTTATATTTGCAAACCCTGCAGAAAACAAAACCTCAGGCCCCACAACAGCAGCAGTCGAAAATGCCAGGAACTACTTACCGCGTCCTCTAGTACGCGTTGCTTCATATAGTTCTAAAATCGGTGACTAACTGAAACACCGACCAAGAAAGAAGATGTGCTTGTAGGTACACTATCCTATGCCCCCCCCCCCCCTATTCTCATATTGTCATAAATGGAGCACCAGAAACCGATATTGCTTACATACAGTTGTAGTCAGTTTCGTATTCTAGGATCCCAGTCACATTTCTTTGGAATAGTAAATAGCGTTTTCAGGAGCTCTTAATTTTAGTCTCTGAAAGTAGCGGTTCACATGCGATTAACTTTAATCTTCAGCATATACTCGACAAATGAAGATCAAGTACTTTCAACTAAATTCAGTCCTTCATACAATAAAGCAGCCGCCACAGTGGTATGGAATCAGCTCCCGTGGTCTCACTTCACCCCAATAGACCCCGTCAGACCTTTTTCGTTTTCGATTATAGTGCTTTGCGAAACTCCGGGTCAAAGTAACTTTCACATGTTGTGTCACTGTCAAGCAAAATAGAAATAATTGTTGCTGCATGGTACAGATGGTAACAAAGAAACATGCAATGATACGAACATAACTGACGTTTTTGTTCAAAGACAGTAGTCACATTGCAAAAGGCAGAACGTGTTCTCCATAAAGCATGTGATCACCAAACACAGCTATGCGTGCTCTGTAACCAGCTCCCAAGCTGGGCACGAGGTTGGTAAGGAAATGTGGTAGAGCGTTCCATTCCTCAACAAGTTTGACTGAGAACTCTGGATGGTCGGTGGAACATGTAGGCGAGCTGCGGTATGCATCCCCAATGCATAACGACGTGGCCCACGGGGTTTAAGTTTGCCGAACATCCACTCATTCAAAGACCTCCTACACCAGTGCTTTCGATGCGATCACGCATTGTCGTCCTTAAAAGTACAGTGACGGTCGCATACAGCCTGAAAAGATACGCATTGGAAACGAATGCAGTGTCACAATGCCGCTGACCTGCGAGTGTACCATGATCAATTTGCCCAACCAACGGTATGCCTCTCCAAAACATAACACGTGAGCGCATCGGAACGATTATATGGAGAATTCTCGTCGTACCCTCATATGGCCAGAAGTGGGAGCACGTAATGCACCCAGGAACGTCGCCGAATTTCAAGATCACTTACTGCCCTCCAGTTTTTGAGGGGCAAGACGACCCGCAAATAATAATTATAACCTCTTCTATTCGTAAGCTGTTCATCGCAAGGAGACGGTATTTGCGTTGTGCACAGCGATGAACGATCAGTTACTTAACACATTTCGCTCGTCTTGTATGATTATAGAGATCGTTTATTTATTGGCGGGAGATAGTAATTTCGATTTTCCCTTGGTTTGTATTGTTTCAAGATACAGAGATCACAGCTTCCGCAGCAAAAGGAGCAAAAAAGGTCATGCGGACATATGGCCGGAAATGCGTTCCCAGTGAGGTAGGCCATTTTGATGGCGAAGGTAAGAGATCATTATCAGAGAAGGTATCAATGACACTTGAGAGCGCACCAGACGAATGGGAATGTTCTGCCTCTATCAGTGTTCCAGCTGCACACTCTAGGGGGCGCAATGTTATCCACGAGGGCGGTGCACTCGCACTTTGTTATCAGGGGCAACGGCCGTGCACCGCAAAGTTATGTGCAGACTATGAACGTAACTATACAGCCGATTTTGGTAGGCTTTACGTTAGTCAAATATTCGAATCAGTTACATTTTTTGAAAATTTGAAGCAAGCCATGTTAATAAGCCAGTATCTTTCACTACTACCTCATTTATCGCTTTCGCCGGCCGTTGTGGCAAATCGTTTCTAGGCGCTTCAGTCCGGAACCGCGCTGCTGCTACGGTCGCAGGTTCGAATCCTGTCTCGGGCATGGATGTGTGTGCTGTCCTTAGAACTACTTAAACCTAACTACCCTAGGTCTATGGGACTGATGACCTCAGATGTTAAGTCCCATAGTACTCAGAGCTATTTGAACCATTTATCACTATCTCTGTTGGTGTCTCGTTGTTTACATTGACAATAATTCATTAAGATCTTAAGAAAGAACTAATTCATTGACCGGAGACTGTTGAATGACGGAAGTCTGTCACCTGTCATAATGTTTTTATTGTACACTAGCTGACAGCCGGCACTGCCGGTCGGGGTGTTCACTTTGCCAGTTTTCCACAACGAGGAACCTTGCACGCACACCTGCCAGTAGGCTCGGCGTGGGATGATGCGCTTGGCACAGCTGCTTCAAGTATCTGCACGCCTCTGTGGCGAGGCCTACAACCGTTTGCGCCTCATAGTTGAAAGCTGCCAAAAGCGCTGCCTGGAGTCACTTTACTCGACTGCACGAGTGGCTCGGCAGTAAAGAGTCCTACAACGATGCATTCATGTAGGCGCATTCAGCGGCGTATGTCGATACCGTCAGCAAAATATGTTGCTAACAAAGTGAGCAGCAAGGATAAATATAAACATTAGGCACACTCCAGCAGTTCTTCACACATCTTGGTGTTCATGACGTCGGATCTCCCGAATTATGTGTGGCATCATGATATAATTTTGTATGTGCCTTTCGCTTCGAATGTCTGCGAAATTTGTTACGAATAGAGTTAGTAGTGCAGAAGCAAATTTCAACATCAGGCGGCTGATTTTCATGCATCTCATTGTTTATGATGCCGCACCTCCTGAATTATGATTGTTACCTGTCAGTAAGGGGTATGTGCACAAACTTTGGTCCATATCAGTCCAGTGGTCTAGGGGGAGATGTGCCACATACGTACATACATCAATTTTTTGTAATATGTGTGGGTTCTTTCCACGTAAACAGTGCAGTTACAATCGTCTACTGTGTGTATCTGAATAACCCAATTCCTTCTGTCCTTCACTTGAGACAGTTCCACACCACCAGTCAGAGACGTTAATCTCACCCACCGTTATCTAAGATTAACACAGCTATTTCATGGAGACTACGAAAATATTCAGATTTCGTAAGTCCCCCAAATAAAAAATAAGAGTAGTCATAACAGTTATGAGAGAACTAGTTCTGTATTTGTTTTTCGCATTTACACTACATATTTCCCGTGTGTCTTTCCTAAAATAAGCTCGTATAGCATATTGAAATAGTACTGTGTTTACGACACAATAAATTCTTTTAAAGCTGAGGGCCTCCTGAGCTAAATGAAGAAGAGAGTTTCAACTACAGGGTGAGGCATAAGAAAGAGCGATTTTTGAAAAGCTGTTAAATAAAGACACTTTTTCTATTTCATAATCTTAAAATATACGAAAAAGTGTTTTCTGTAACAGTAAAACGTCAGTTACTTTTTCACCGAGCGAGGTGGCGCAGTGGTTAGCACACTGGACTCGCAATCGGGAGGACGACGGTTCAATCCCGTCTCCGGCCGTCCTGATTTAGGTTTTCCGTGATTTCCCTAAATCGCTTCAGGCAAATGTCGGGATGGTTCCTTTGAAGGGCACGGCCGATTTCCTTCTCCATACTTCCCTCACCCGAGCTGGCGCTCCGTCTCTAATGACCTCGTTGTCGACGGGACGTTAAACACTAATGTCCTCCTCCTCCTCAGTTACTTTTTCAAGATAACTGTCTTATTATGGCGTCCGCTTAGAAGCACGCATTCCTCCAGCCAGACCTTGTACTGGCTCATCACACTTCCTGTCGCATCCACTCTTTCAGGGCTTCAGTTGTTCGAGGTGGGTTATCTTGCTAAACTTTCCGCTTCAGACAACCCCAAAGAAAATGTCACAAACATGTGTCGTCCAGTGAACGAGAGGGCCATGCAATGTACCCATTTCGGGAGGCCATATCTTTGGAAACAAACGACTGACTATATTCATGATTACTAGCGTATCTCTGCGAAGTCAGTGTTACAACTTAAAAATCGTTTGGCCTTATGATCCCTAATTGAAGACATTACGAACCACACAGTAACTTTTGCCCAGTGCAGTGGTTGCTGATGCAGTTCTCTAGTATTAACGTCACTGCAAAATCGAAAGTTCTGCTTGTTCACATAACTGGAGAGACGGAAGTGAGCTTCATCCCTCATCCACAAACGGTTTACAATGTCCTGGTCCCGAATAATCATGACCAAAACTTTTAATCAGAAGCGGCTGCGGATCACATAATCTATTCCCTTAAGGACCTGTACCGTTTAGATTTTGTAGGGGTGAAAGTGCAAATCCTGGGGTTAAATCCTTCCTACCGTTCTCTTTGAAATCCCAAGTTTAGCGCGCGTTTTTGCAACTTCACAGGTTCAAATGGGACCGCGCAAACTGCGACGCGACGCGACTGGGACGCGACACGCGCCTGCGCCAGGTCGCGCGGCTTTGTGGTAGCGGCGCAGTTTCTCGCGCCGCGCGTCACGCGGGTACTGACGGATGTGTGAGGCGGGGAGCGGGAGGGCAGTTCTGCCATATACTCACTTCGGCATGGCGCATACGGACAGTGGAAGTATTGTCCATCCGAAGAGTACGGCCTGTAATGTAAACTGAAGTTTTCTATCACTGAGCATTATTCTTTTTTTCGCTGTTTAAGCGCTCCGTCCATTTTCGTTAGCACGTAATAGTTTTCATTTACATACATATGTACAGTTCTTTTGTTTTGTTTATTCTTTGTCAAAAAACCCAATGCACAGTTCAATAACCGGTGAGCCATTAGCCACTGAAAGTATATCGTTTGCCTCCACAATTTTTTCAGAACGTAAGAAGGGACAGACGATTTACCGTGAGGGTAGTGAATAAGGAAGTAAGGAATATTATAAAATCGTGTCATCTAGAAGGAAGACAGGAAAGTAAAACAAGGTTACCTACTTGCTGCCTCTTATGCTGAAGTATCTCTGCGATCCATTACAAAAAGTCGGAAACGCATAATTTCCACAGGTATGACCCCTTTGCGCTCCTGGTAAAAAGCGTCCGAGATAGTAAAACTTACGTACTTCATATCATCATGTGGATATGGGTCTAATAAGAGACGTTAAACTTCGTACATGTGGACGTGACATTTCCATTGCAAGCCCGAAATAGTCGAGAAGCCCTCGTAAATAACGATGTTTTAATCGGCTCGTCGTGACGAGGAAAAGTATTTCAGTGGTTGCATACACGCTATCAGCATTAATAAACTAATTACACAACAGGCTACACAAAGGAATTAGTGGTCGGTACTATTATAAAAGTAGGAATATCCTGAAAGAGTGTGGTGATATGTAGAAATGTAATGGTGACAATGTTTTCGGAACGATGTGAACTCTTCCTCTCACAAAGCATACTTGCTGGCTTCCGCATTCCTGTCGCGCGATTTATTCCCAGCTGCTGACGATACACTGGCCATTGTGTTGTGCCACGTATCAGTTGTTTACTTTTCTCAGTAACAACTATTTTATTCGCGAACCACGGACTGTCAGTTTGGCAAGGCGTTGGTGAGGAACCGGCATCAGTAGTGTGCGTGGTATCCCGCCTGAAGACCACGCTCTTCATTACTTTGCTATTGCTCAGATGAAGGAAAGGAATAAAACTCTTTGGTAAGTTTCCATTTCAGTCGCTCGGTTTTAAAAATAAAATGGGTTGTGAGATTCAACAAAAATTCCAACAGAATTAGCGATTTATTTTCGTGTGAGTTGTTAACCTCGTCTCATTCGAAGATGCAATACCATTTGCGAGTAACGGCCACACTTCTCTTGTTGAAGGGTTTGAGAGCACTTCTTTTGCCAAAACACAATATGATTTGCATAAACTCATTTTTGCACCAGTTATTGTGACACACTGTTTTAGAAATCTGTCTCATTAAACAAGTAACTGGCGACCAGAGAGCCGAATATCTTATCAAAAAACTCATTGTGACGGTTTGTGGCAACATAAGAGAAGAAATTTCATGTTTACTTTCATATTAGGACACTCTTGTCTCACTAGCTGTCGATAACTCTAAAAAAATTAGACAGTGGAATGAAAAAAAATAAATAAATAGGGAAGTGTAACTACTGATATACCGTGATAGATAAGAAAGCTCAGTGTGTTTACGACGTGGCAAAATATGGTTCAAATGGCTCTGAACACTATGGGACTTACAATCTGAGGTCATCAGTCCCATAGAACTTAGAACTACTTAAACCTAACTAACCTAGGGGCATGACACACATCCATGCCCGAGGCAGGATTCGACCCTGCGATCGTAGCGGTCGCGCGGTTCCAGACTGAAGCGCCTAGAACCACTTGGCCACACCGGCCGGCGTGGCAAAGTACTCTCTTCCTTGTTTCATCATTAACCAAAATCTTGTTTCCATGTCTCGAGCGGTTTAGGAAATACCAGTGATGTAGGAATATTTCATTCCCGTGGCGTAAGATTCTGAGTGAATGCTCTACATGGGATCCATTTTCTCGAAATCGAAGACAGATGGAGACCTCCTCCTAAGTCTAAACAAAAATTTAATATGTTAGCTGAATTTCATACTCATAAACATATGGTGTAATACGCACCAAACGCTAAATCATAGCGCCCTCTATTTTTCATTGCAAACTTTTTGAGTTTTGCGTAGTGACTTACTAAAATGTGTAGATCACAGTAAGCATGACTATTAGCCAGATGATAGGCACTTGGCCAAGAAGTTCACACGTAAAGCCACAAGTACGGAAAAAAATCAAATATTTTCAGTGAATAGTTTCTGTAAATTATTAGAGAAAGATAAAAAGGTGCGCGCGCTTCGGTTCTGTCAGCGCAGAGCGTCGCCAGTCGGCGCGTGCTAAGTACGGTGTACGTGTCGCAATATGCACTGCAGCCGCGCGACTCGTGCGGCACGTGCGTGTCGCGCTGTAGTGTCGTGTCAAATCACACGTGCTATACGCGTTTCATTTGGCGTACACGTTCGATGTTTTTCAGGCGAGCGCACAGTTTTTGGTCTCCCAGTTGGCGCTGTCTCCTCAATGTTCCCCAGCCACTTTCTAATCGCCCAGGCAGGTGCACCGGCCGATTTCGATTAACGCTGAAGTGGTTGCGGATTGCACGACGTGCTAGCTGGTACGAACTACCGTTTTGATAAAAATGCTTTGACAGTGTACGCTCCATTATGACTAAATGCTATTTCGCGTCAAACGTAACTGAAGCTATCCCCTCCACCTCTATCCGACGCAGCTTGATTCACTCGCTTTTTAAAATCGCTAAATATTATATCTCACTGTGCATAAAACTATAAAAAGGTAGCACGTGCAAGAATGTAATGAATCATCAAGAAATCCCAAAAAAGATCATCGAAATGCCAGCAAGATTATTACCGAAGTAGACGCCTTGTGATTAACCGAAGAACCTTAACTTGGAAGCCACGGTCACATTATTTGCTACTTGTGGATGTCTGCTCATGTCCGAGAAAAGTGAACTAATAATACAAATTAAGCCCATAATACTGAAGTAGCCAGATCAGTTATTCATGTTTTCCGAGTGAGCTACGTGGTGTGCTTACAATTTAAAGCCACAGTGGCCACAAGACGGCAGCCTTTTCTGATGAACGGAGTGCTCCAGTATTCATCTACAGACAAGAAAACGAAGTAAACGCGCTCTCATACGGCTTCTATTTGACTTTCTCTGCAGGAAAGCCACAACAAACGACAAGACTAAAGAAATACTTGCATTAAGGTCTATGTCCATTCTGTTTGAATGTTTTTTGTTTTGTCATATTTTGCCTGATAAAGAGGTGATAGCTCGAAACGCGTTGCAATATTAAATAATTTAAGTAAGTGAACTGGTAGGAATTTCTGAAAAACCTGTTTGTAAAGTCCTGTGATAATATTCTTTTGTACTCGCTTCGAAAGATGTATTCGAATCCAGACCGATTGCTTCGGTTTACGCTTTCGACGACACCACCTCAGAATGAGTTTTTGATGTCGCCGTAGAGAACGTCACAACTACTTCTCACCTCAGGTTGTGTACAAAACGGTGGGACCCCGAGTGAGTAAACAAAAGAGTTACTATAACGGATTCAGTTTTTAGACTACAATAACGCACCGATAACTGATTACCGCCCGAATGCACGGTTATTGGTTGCGGGACTGAATTAACGCAAAAGATAACAACAGGAACGAATCGCCTTACGTAACAGGTTAAAGAGTGACTGATACGGCGCACTCGGAGTGTCTCTTAAAAACAGTGTAAATTACCAGTCTGTGTGAGAGGATCTCTTGAAAAATACTCAGCCAGTAAGCAACTACGTCGTTCCACTATACGAAAGGTATCGACTGCCTTTATTACCTAATTCTGCCTCAAGTAAAACGTGTGAAAATTTAATTTTATTTACGTTTCGTACTCCTAACACAAAGTACCTCTTAGAAAGCCACCGAATGATTTTATAAAATAAGGGCAACAAAATATATTAGGAAAATACTTTAATCGGTCTTCATGATCAACTCCATTAGCCACGATACACTTCTGGCTACATTTATAAAGCTGGAACTGTTTTTCGGACAGATTGAAGCATTACCGCCACACTACTTCGGATGTCTGTTCGGATACCAACCACACAGCTATACCCAACTACCGTAAAGGCTACCTAAACCGTTCTGGATTGAACTATTAGTACTACGTTTTTTTGAGGATCAACCTCAATAACCACGAGGCTAACGATGTAGCTTGGATTCTTATGGGAAACCATTTCGATAAGGGAGAAACCACGAATAGATCTTACATCAAACCTCCTCCATCCTTTCTGGTGCGATAGAAACGCTTGCATATAATTTTATATGCAGGGAACAAAACCAGATCTAGACATAGGGTGGAAAAAAGTTAGCATAAATCAAGAGAACCACCCACAACGTTAATAAATATTGACGGCATCTTATGTTCGTCACTCTTCTTTCAACCTGTAGTGCAAAGTGTCGAATATTTGGAGAGGTGGGGCTGTCCACCAAAACAAGAAAAAAAATTCCATTACACGTTGTAACATTACAGGACATATTGGGACATATTGAAGTATTCGATACTGTAGACTTTTAGGGGATGTCGATACAGATATGCAAAATGTAAAGGGAAACTTTGGTGGTGTTTAAATATTGTGCTGTGTCAATATTAGGACTTTTGCACAGAAAGAACAAAAATAGAATTAATGTAAATATATATTAGTGTTAGTAATCTATTTTCATTCAATTTTGTAATTATATTTCATTTTGTAAAAGAAAGACTCACTGTTTGCTGTAGCTCTGATTAATTGTATAAATTATCAGTTTTGAGCTAAATTATTTCGTATAATATGGACAAGATACTTTTAAAAACTCTCCAGCTAACGAGAAAGTCTGTAAATGAACGTTTAATGCACACTTCTGGAACTTTCAATGGAGAAATTCTATATTATGATCGCAAAAATACGAAAACTTGTGAAAACTGTTTCATAACCTAATTTCGAAAGACGATTTGTATCAAGAAATATTGCTAAAAAGATTTATTTACGTTTTGAAACACGATTTAAATCATTTTACATATAAATAGTTGTTCTAAATCACTCAAGAAATATCCAGAATCAAATGTCAAAATATTTCTGGAAACACCGGTACAAATCTGGTGAAGGTTATCCAGAAGCTGGTAGAAAAATGTTATGAAATCTATTTGTAAATAATGCTTGTAAGAATTTATATGTACTGATCCTCTTACTTACTTTAATCTGTACTAAAATTCTGTAATGTCTAATTTAGTTTTAAGTCGTGAATTGCTATCGTGTTCTAAACAAAACATTGTCAAAGACTCTCATTGTTTGGAAAGATATTAATACACCTAGGAGTTATCAGTTGCCAGTTCGGATATGCAGTGCGGTTAGCTCGGAGAGTCAGTTATTGAGTTTGTGAAGTCTGTCAGTTCTGTTTGTATATAAACGTCTGTAACGAAGAATTACTTGTTGTCGTCAATATGAACTCAAGACCTTTTGCACAAAGGAGACACCTCCTAATGCAACGTTTTAACTTGGTGTTGAGGAGCTGAAATGTTATAATTTGGTGCAGAAAGTCCTGGGACGTTATAATTTGGTTGAGGAAGCTGGGATGTCATAATTTGGTGGAGGCGCTGGAGCTGGGATATTTTAATTTGGTGGAGGAAGCAGACGATTTGACGACCACCTAGTGATTCTTCTAAATAAAATACGTCTCTTCTGGGATCACAAGAAGTAAATACGTCGATTCTGGGGTCACAAGAAGAGGAGTGAATCAACCGAGTGAAACCATCCTGGAATTGAAGAAATTTCGCAAAACACGGACACCAACGACCGCCGACGGACACTAAGATAAGTAACTGCTTCCTAAAATAATGGAAAAAGACGCAGATTTCAGTACTGACAGCGGTGTAGCGAGTACACCTATTAGGGAAAGTGCTTCTGACAGTGTAATAATGTTGGAAATGTTAATACAAATGTTTTCAGAGTTAAACTCGAAGATGGACGATTCTCGTGCCGAATTACGTCAACAAATTGAACAGACACAACAACAGATGGACAGGTCGATTTCGAAGGCTGTGTGTGATTTAAAATCAGAAGTAAACTCAAATACAGAACAGATTGCTCACACTAATCAGGTTCTCGAAGAATGGCGAATTACTTTTGAGTCAAACCAAAAAGAACTTAGTTGTCGTGTGGACACGGTTGAGTTCAAAATTTCTGTCCTTCAAACTGATTTAAGTAACAAAATTTTAAATAACCAGTCAAAACTTAAAAAAGTTGTTGATTTTGTAAATGAGGAAAATTCTCAATTGAGAAATGAATTTGACCAGACAAAACGATTTTTTGAAAACGAAATTGAATCTTTCAAATCTGATACGGAATCTGATACGGACAAAAAGGTCACAGAAATTTGTAGTAGAGTAGGTAATGTCGAAAAAACTGTAGACAGAAAATTTGTAGAAATACAAGAAACTATGTTTCAAAAAGGTTTTAGTAATAGTTGTAATGGGATATGGGGAAATTTTCCAATTAAAACTTATCCCGGTGACAAGAATATACACCCAAAAGACTTCATGCTATTCTGCAAGGAGCAGTTCACGTCCATAATGACAGATAGTGTTAAGATAAAATTTGTAAAGAAATTACTTGATGGTGAGGCGCTTTCGTGGGCCAATCAGAATTGTTATGCGGAAATGTCCTTTGAAGATTTCGAAAAAATGTTTTCTAACCAAATTTTGGTCTGAAACTGAGCAAGCTCGAATCAAAAGTGAATTCTTGAATGGTCCTAGTTACAGAGAATCTGATGGGTCAATGAAAGCCTATTGTGAGAAACAGTTGCAAAAATTAGTGCATCTGGATAAGCCATTTGATGAGCTAACTCAAATTGATGCACTAAACCGGAGACTTCCGAAAAGAGTACAATGGGGTTTAGTTTATGGTCCAGATGAGTCCATAGAACAATTCTTGAAATATGTGGACAAACTTGATAGAGCCTTTGAACAAAACAACACATTCAACGACTTTGTAGGTTCAGCACACAGAGGGTGGGAACCGAACCGTGCTAATAATAACAGTAATAGTGAACGAAGAAACTTTAACAACAACAGGGATAATTATAATAGCAATGACAGAAGAAATTTTGGTAGGAATGATCAGCACTTTAATTCAAACAGAGAATGGGAAAATCGAAACAGGTCCTGGGGTAATGACATGAGAGAAGGTAACCCGAGGCAGGGAAACGACAGACATAGGCCTTTAAACGACTAAATGCTCCACTGGGAGTCTGTCAGTTTGAGGCAAGGAATTTTCAAAATCAGGCTAATTTCACCCGGAACAGACAGCACTATAATCAGAGACCTAACCAGTATAGACAGTATGCTATGATCGATCTGTAGATAGAGGTAATGAAAAAATTAAATTTGACAGGAAATTTTGGAACGTCATCAGAGAAAATACTAGAAACAACTGTAATAGGAACCAGGCTACCGTTGATGAAGTAGGCCTAGAAGATGATATAATTGCAAATTTATATAATCAAGAAGAAGCACCTAATGCTGAAATGAAAGGTAAGAATAACTTTGATAATTTTGGATTGTACAAACTTATGTGTGGTGATGTTTTAGATGTAAGTTGTCATAATGATGTTCGTACTGAAGTTTCTGGAGAGTCTGATATTCATGTGGATGTGGTTGGTGAAGATGGTGTTGTGAGTAATGTTGGTGATACTAGTAGTGTTTGTAGTGTAAGCTCAGGCAATGATGATGATAATGTTGATGATAAGGCTAATGGTGATTATGTACTAGAAGATTTTGATGGTGAATTGGATGGAATAGTTTATGTTGAGGTTAAAGAGAATGTTATAAGCAATAGTGTTGAGAATAGTTGTGCCAGGAACTCTAACTACATTCCACATGAGAATCAGATTGTGCCAGTTCAGCTTAGTAATACATCAGGAGACAGGGGGGTTGATTGTGCTGATGCATCTGTGATTATTTTGAAATCTATTTGGGACAAATTTAAAGATTACAGTGATGACAATGATGTTAAGATCAAATTAAGGGAAATTTGTGAACCAGTTTCTGCTTTTAAGCCTAATGAAATCATCAAACGGGGTACTAGTCAGGATGTGAGTGAGGTAAATAGTAATCCAGACATTCCAGTAAATTCCAGTAGACCTAGAAGTTTGAAGAAAGTATTGCCTAATAAAGAAAACCTAAATATGGAACAGAGGTATGATGAGATAGCAGAAGATCTTTTGTATGAAGAACAGGAAGAAAGGGAAAACACCACTATGGGTTGTCCATACATAAAAATTAAAGCTGCAGGTTGGGAAGGGTATTTTTTGATTGACACATGGAGTCCAATTAGTGCCATTTCAAGCAAATTAAGAGATATAATTAACCATGATCCTGACTTTGTTGAATTACCAGTTGTTGGAATAAAAATTAGAGGCATTACTGGCAAACTGAGCAAAATTGTTAATAGACAGATGCTGTTGTCCTTCAGTATAAATGATGTACAGTTTACTCGAGGATGTCCTGTAATAAGTGACTTAAATGAGAATGTACTGTTGGGTATGGACTGGATATTAAAAGCTAATGCAGCATTTGATTGGGAAAAGAGTTTGTTTACCTTTATTGATCCTAAGACGAGAGTATGTTCCAGTACTGACATGTCGGTTCAAAACTGTGCTGATAAGGGAATTGAAATTAGGGACGTTACATTTTCTAAAGACAGTGGTTATTGTGTAGAGGAAATTACTGAGGATTATGATGATGGAGAATATGGGGATATAGTTCAAGAAAAATTATGGGAATCAGATAATTTGAACCAAGAACAGAAGGTAGAGTTAGAAAGATTATTGTGGAATTACTGTGATGTTTTTGATGATAGACCTGGCAGAGTAAAGAATTACCAATGTAAACTCAGGTTAAAACCACATGAGCCATTCTTTATAAAACCTTATAGTGTACCCATTGCAAAGAGAAAAGATGTAGAAAAGGAACTTCAAAAGATGGAAGAGTGGGGCATCATTGAGAGAAGTAAGAGCCAATACAATAATCCTTTGGTAGTGGTTGCAAAACGTGATGGCAGTGTCAGGCTTGTACTAGATTCAAGACACCTAAATAAGTATGTGGAAAGAGAGACCGATCATCTCGAGAATATAGACGTACTACTTCATAAATTTGAAAGAATGAAATACATGACCAGTTTAGATCTCACACCAGGATTTCACCAAGTAGAATTAGAAAATGATTCCAAAAAGTATACTGCCTTTTTGTATGGGGGAAGATGTTACCAGTATTGTGTGGTACCATTTGGGCTGAATGTCTCAGTAGCCGAATTCATTAGAGCAATTGACTTTGTTTTGGGAAAAGATCTTTTATCAAAATTAACTGTGTATGTAGATGACATTTTGATCACTGGAGAAACTTGGGAAGAACATGTTAATACTTTGAGGGAGGTTTGCAATAGATTAAGGAAAGGGGGAATGTCACTTAAATTATCTAAATGTAAGTTTGGTATGAAAAAATTGAAGTTTCTGGGGCACAGTATTTCTGAGGAAGGTATTTTGCCAGATCCTGAAAAACTCAAGGCAATTCCAAAATTCCCAATTCCAAAAACCAAGAAACAACTCAAGTCAATTTTCGGGATGTGCGGTTACTACAGAAAGTTCATTAGTACCCAAGCTCTAAATGCTCCAAGTCTTAACAGATTGCTGAAGAAAAACGCAATGTGGGTTTGGGATCAGGAATGTGAAGCGGCTTTTGAAGAAATAAAAACACAGTTATGTAACAGTAATATTTTGTACCGTCCTGATTTAAGTTTACCTTTTTGCATTATGGCAGATAGTAGTGATTATGGCCTAGGTGCTCACCTTTTCCAAGAAGTAAATATAAATGGGAAAATAGAACACAGGTCTACTGCTTTTGCTAGTCGAACCTTGAAAAAACATGAGAGGCAATACACTGTTACCGAGAAAGAGCTTTTGGCCATTTACTGGGCATTTTCTAAATTCAGAAATTGTTTATTGGGAAACCAGGTAGTTGTCTACACAGACCATAAGGCATTAATTTATATTGAAGAATGTAGGTTGCATCATGGAAGGATTACCAGGTGGGCACTCTTGTTACAACAATTTAATTACTCAATAAAATATCTTAGAGGACCCGATAATGTAGTTGCTGATGCTTTATCTAGCCTACCTGTGGGGGCTGACTTTGAAGATGACAGTGGGGAATGTGAAAAAGAATTCAAAATTATGTATTTAAGAGGGGTGGACAATGAACAAGAAATCAGAGACATTTGTAATGACATCCGACAGAATCAGAAACACGATGAGAACTGTAAACTGGTCAAAAGTTATTTAGGGAAAAAGGGACATGAAAAAGTGGGAGATTATTACAAAATCTACAAAGGGATTCTATTCAAGAGAAACAGTGTACATAGCGATGTATGGAAATTATGTTGGCCTGAATAGTACATCAATGTACTCATCAAGTACATTCATGAAAGTTTTGGTCATTGTGGGATTCAAAAGTGTATCCAGAAAATCCAAGAAAATGAGTACTTTAACAACATAGCCAGGAGGGTTAGAAAAATTTTAACGGGTTGTGACAGGTGCCAAAGAGTAAAAGTATCCAACCAAACTTGTCGAGGATTGATTCAAAACATCTTACCGAAAGAACAACACGAGTTTGTCGCTGTCGACTTATATGGACCATTACCAAAGACCAGAGGAGGCTATTGCTACATTTTTGTTATGGTTGATGTTTTTTTCAAAATTCATTAAGTCATACCCTCTTCGCAAGGCAAACAGTAAGAGCATTATTTCAAAAATCAGAGGAGACTATTTTGGCAGGGTTGGAAAACCTCAGAAAATCTTATCAGACAATGGGACTCAATTTACTTCTGGAGTATGGAAAGCTTTTGTTGAAGATGAAAATATAAGTCACATTCTTATTTCAGCTTATCATCTGTCAGGAAACCCTTCGGAGAGATACATGAGGGAAATTGGGCGATTCTTTAGAACCTACTGCAATACTGATCATGCTAGTTGGATTGACTATGTTGAGAAATTCGAAGATGTTGTGAACAGCCTACAGCATTAGTGTTTTCGCCGTATGAAATACAGTATAATAGCAAACCACCACATCCAATTAGTGATTTCATTGATTTTCCAGTCTGCAAACCATTAAGTACTCAAGAGAGAGAGGAAATAGTGAGAAAGACCATGAAATCTCAAGGTGATAAGAGGAAATGTAGACATGACAAAAGATTGAAGCCTACTCAATTTAAAATTGAAGACTTGGTCCTTGTTGAAACACAAGAGAAGTCTAAAGCCATCAGTGGTGAATTAAAAAAGTTTTTTGACATATATATTGGACCTTTCAAGATTCAGGACAATCCTCATCCGAATGCTTACCGTCTAGTCTACCCAAATTCTGGCAGACTGTTTGACCTACGAAACGTGACCGAACTGAAATTGTACAAAAAAATGTAAAAAAGTATTTTAGATAATAGATGTTTATAGACTTTTATATGTAATCTTACCAGGATATTTTTGTATACTTTGTTATGTTGTATTTATCTGATTCCTCAGGGGAGCATACATTCTTTGTGTGCTAAGTGTTTGGCGAGCACTAGGTCCCCTAGCTATGCAATTGTCATATTTCATGTTCGTATTCTGGCATTGCATCTTACACTTATTCTGTGATCCTGTATAATCAATTTTCTCCACCTGTCAGTCTATCCTCTCTTAGCTTTAAGAAATTATTTAGAGTAAATTTTCTTGAGTAATTAGACTTTAGAGAATTCAAATTTCTGTGTCCTTAAAAACCGGTGCACCGACTATTAAATGCTTTTGCTAATGTTTAACTGGGTTTGACCACTGTGTGCTGTATATTCATAGCGGACTGTGCTATTGCAGCCTGTGATAGCATGCAGTGTATATGGAAACCATACGGACTGTGAAGATGAGACTGAAATACAGTGTGCGGCATTGAGGTATACCGACCTTTAAGGAAGAAGATCACTGACCTTCAAGAAAGAAGATCACCGGTCTTCAAGAAAGAAGACACCAAAGATATGTGTAAAACTTTTCTGTTTTGTAATGTAAGGACATCAACCCTTCCGTGTTTCACGTGGAAGTGCTGATGGGGGGGTTGTGTAACATTACAGGACATATTGGGACATATTGAAGTATTCGATACTGTAGACTTTTAGGGGATGTCGATACAGATATGCAAAATGTAAAGGGAAACTTTGGTGATGTTTAAATATTGTGCTGTGTCAATATTAGGACATTTTGCACAGAAAGAACAAAAATAGAATTAATGTAAATATATATTAGTGTTAGTAACCTATTTTCATTCAATTTTGTAATTATATTTCATTTTGTAATAGAAAGACTCACTGTTTGCTGTAGCTCTGATTAATTGTATAAATTATCAGTTTTGAGCTAAATTATTTCGTATAATATGGACAAGATACATTTAAAAACTCACCAGCTAAAGAGAAAGTCTGGAAATGAACGTTTAATGCACACTTCTCTAACTTTCTATGGAGAAATTCTATATTACGATCGCAAAAATACGAAAACTTGTGAAAACTTTTTCATAACCTGATTTCGAAAGACGATTTGTATCAAGAAATAGTGCTAAAAAGATTTATTTACGTTTTGAAACACGATTTAAATCATTTTACATATAAATAGTTGTTCTAAATCACTCAAGAAATATCCAGAATCAAATGTCAAGATATTTCTGGAAACACCGGTACAAATCTGGTGAAGGTTATCCAGAAGCTGGTAGAAAAATGTTATAAAATCTATTTGGAAATTATGCTTGTAAGAATTTATATGTACTGATCCTTTTACTTAATCTGTACTAAAATTCTGTAATGTCTAATTTAGTTTTAAGTCGTGAATTGCTATCGTATTGTAAACAAAACATTGTCAAAGACTCTCATTGTTTGGAAAGATATTAATACACCTAGGAGTTGTCAGTTGCCAGTTCGGATATGCAGTGCGGTTAGCTTGGAGAGTCAGTTGTTGAGCCTGTGAAGTCTGTCAGTTCTGTTTGTAAATAAATGTCTGTAATGAAGAATTACTTGTTGTCGTCAATATGAACTCAAGACCTTTTGCGCGAAGCAGACACCTCCTAATGCAACGTTTTAACTTGGTGTTGAGGAGCTGAAATGTTATAATTTGGTGCAGAAAGTCCTGGGACGTTATAATTTGGTTGAGGAAGCTGGGATGTTATAACGTGGATCGGGAAATGCATACTTTCTGTGATCTGTACACTTGTCCATACGAGCCGTCCATCCTGATATCCGTTAATGACATTTCTCATATGAGGTGCTCAACGTGACGTTCCTCCAATGGAAATGTATCACTCTGATCCTCAGCTTAAGAGATCACGCACTCTCCGAAATACGCTTGCTCGTTGTTGCGTCGAAGACGCGATCCTGTAGTGTCTGGGTATCATTGACCGGCGTGGCGTCGGCTGAAATGTTACAAGCAATCTGGGTTGCTCCATCCATTGATAAAATAACACCACCCACTCCTTATGACGGAGAAATGCTGGAACACGATTCTCATCACTTTATTAAACTCTCATTAATATACTTGATTTTCACTATTGTGCCTGATAAAAATTCCAGAGGTTGTGTGTCTTAACTTACATCACTTCAGCTGAGAGAATTCGTGGGAACCTCGGAGTTCGTTTCCCCAAGAGTTGTAGAACGTACGAGGCACACAACAATGGGAATAAGGGAGGGACAGCCTGCTCACCGCTCAGAGCATTGAGTCCCCGGTTAGAAGTCCGGCAGGGCAGCTACATTGGGGCCCGCAGGGGTCACGCGCCGTTTGGAGGAGGGTGGGATCTTTGGTGTTGCGTGCGCCACTGGCGGCTAGCAGGTCTGAGTCTCAAGACCCGGCGTTAATTCCTTAGCTTTCTGGGATTGTGACTCCCGACGTCGCGCCAAAGGTACCCAGAGCTGCCGCTAGGTGTCACACTCAGCGAGTCGGCACCAGAGACGGAGAGAGAGAGAGAGAGAGAGAGAGAGAGGGAGGCCAACGCCGCGACTGTGCGGCAACCGGGTTTCTCTCCAAAAATGTAGCGGAACATACGAATGGATGACAGCCAAGCGCAAACTCTGTTGTTGTACCTCTGACACTGAGGCAAGAACGTAAGATCAAATTGCGGAAAATGAGGTAGTAAACGAGTTTTGAAGTATTGTACGCTTACTGAATCTATAATGCACCTCCCTAGCGCTATTTACGCTAACAGTGTATACAGTTCTGTACAGACAAAGTAAAAATGTACATACATCAAAAAAGTTTCGCATCACCTCGGCTCCAAGAGCTCCAGAACCTGTACACAAAATTGGAATTGAGATCAACATGAATATCCTTTGCACCCTTTTTATTGCTAATGAAAGTCAGGCATTGCATCTTGTACCACCATACAGGGACACCTTCGGAGGTGGTGGTCAACATTGCTGTACACACCTCTCCCTCTAATAGCCAGTAGCACGTCCTATTGCATTGATTCGTGCCTGTATTCGTAGTGGCATTTTAGCCATAAGTTCATCAAGGCACTGTTGGTCAAGATTGTCCCACTTATCAACGGCGATTGGGCGTAGATCCCTGAGAGGGTTGGTGCGTCACGTCTTCCATAAACAGCCCTTTTCAATCTATCCCAGACATGTTCTATAGCGTTCATGTCTGGAGAAGATGCTGGCCACCCTAGTCGAGCGATGTCGTTATCCTGAAGGAAGTCATCCACAGGATGTGCACGATGGGGGCGCGAACTGTCGTCCATGAAGACGAATGCCTCGCCAATATGCTGCCAACATGGTTGTACTATCGGTCGGAAGGTGGTATTCACGTATCGTACAGCCGTTACGGCGCCTTCCATGACCACCAGCGGCGTACGTCCGCCCTCCATAATGCCATCCCAAAAGAGAAGGGAACCTCCACCTTGCTGCACTCGCTGGACAGTGTATCTTGAGGCGTTCATCCTGACCGGGTTGCTTCCAAACACGTCTCCGACGATTGTCTGGTTGAAGGCATATGCGACACTCATCGGTGGATAGAACGTGATGCCAATCCTCAGCGGTCTATTCTGCGTGTTGTTGGGCCCACCTGTACCGAGCTGCAAAATGTCGTGGTTGCAAAGATCGGCTTCGCCATGGATGTCGGAAGTGAAGTTGCGCATCATGCAGCCTGTAGCGCAAAGTTTGAGTCGTAACAAGACGTCCTGTGGCTGCACGAAAAGCATTATTCAACACGGTGGCGTTGCTGTCAGAGTTCCTCCGAGCCATAATCCGTAGGATACGGTCATCCACTGCAGTAGTAGTCCTTGGACGGTCTGAACGAGGCATGTCATCGACATTTCCTCTCTCTGTGTGTATCTCCTCCATACCCGAACAACATAGCTTTGGTTCACTCCGAGACGCCTGACCCCTCCCTTCTTGAGAGACCTTCTTGGCACAAAGTAACAATGCGGACGCGATAGAATACGGTATTGACCGTCTAGGCATGGTTGAATTACAGATAAGACGAGCCGTGTACCTCCTTACTCGTGGAATGACTGGAACTGATCTGCTGTGGGATTTCCAGCTATTTTGGTGGAACGAATTATGTTTGCAGAAACAAAATAATATAGTCACATAAAACTCTCAGAGTTCATGTGAATAAAGTGAAAGAGCAAATAAATATCGTGATAAGCATCCTTCACAGAAATAGATTATAGTACTTAAAAATTCAAAAGGATAGACTGTATCTGCAGAACGATCTGCTGGTCAACTGCAAATGTGTATTGATTGCCCTTTTTGTACATACTCTAGTCACTGTGAATGTCGAGTAATTCTTTTTTCTCCATTACATGGAGAAACGAACATATAAAGCGCACCAGTATTACTGATGGAACCTTCTGGCAGATTATTCTAGTTCTGAGAGGACGTTTCATCGCAGCGCACTCTCTGCTGCAGAGTGATATTCTTTCTGGGAGTTTTATTAGTATAGACAAGTCATTTCACATGTCTGAATCAAATTTTAATTTATTTGATTTGACTCAAATAAAATCGTATTTTCATTAGAATATTATAATTCAGTATTTCCAGTTGACAAAAAAATACAATATTAATACAATTAAAGAAACTGCTGAAAATGAGGTTCTAACCTCGAGACTGTTTCAATATGAAACTCAAATAGTTACGAACAGATTTGTATTTAAGTGAGCCGGAAAAATATCTCCCTTTTTTAGAATTAACACTTTTGAGTTTTACAAAATTGTCATGTTGTTTTAGTAAACTGATGTCTGGGCACAGATTTTCGAATTACATAAATGTACGTAAAGGAAATCGAACAGGGCCAGTCCACAAGCTCCGCTAGCCACATAACAACGTATATATACGCTCACAAGCGTAAAATCTATACCAGCTGCTGTCTGAGCAGGGTGAAAGCACATACAGAGCGCATAACAAATCCGGCAATAACTCACGCATTACAGTCATTTTCACGCCTTGAAGAAGAAAGTTTTTCCGAGTCTGACATCCAGTGGCACACATAGTGACGTCCCGAGTCACTACCCCAGGAAGCTCAGAATTTGACGCTGAGTGTCTTACCCGGTAACATCTGGAGAGAACTGACCAGTTCTTGACGAGGAGCGGCCTGCTGCTGTGTGAACCTGACCTGGTGGGGTTCCAGCGGCGTTTGCTTGGCTTGTTGGAAATTCTGAGTTGTTTATACAAGGCTCTGTTCCGTCTGCTGTCATTGGACAGAAGTACATAACGTTTTACCTGACACGCTTGTTGCCATGACGGCCCAAACTGAGGAGTTGAATGTGGATGATCGAACACTCTTGGGTCGATCGTCGTAGAGGAGACTTCTCGTGCTCGATCGCTGAGGGGAGGCGAACATTCTGGTGTTCTGCACTAGGAAGTCGTCCCGACAACTTAGCTCGGTCCACAAGTTCCATGGGGGCGCAGATCTCGTGTTGACGCACACATCTTAGTGTTGCAGGCCCTTTGCTGTTCCTTATCCGTATAAACGATTTGCGAGACAATCTGAGCAGTCGCTTAGGTTGTTTGCTGATGACGCTGTCGGTTATCGACTAATAAAGTCATCAGAAGATCAAAACACATTGCAAAGAAATAGATAAATGGCTATGAGCACTATGGGACTTAACATCTGTGGTCATCAGTCCCCTAGAACTTAGAACTATTTAAACCTAACTATCTTAGGGACATCACACATATCCATGCCCGAGGCAGGATTCGAACCTGCGATCGTAGCGGTCACGTGGTTCCAGACTGTAGCGCCTAGAACTGCACGGCCACACCGGCCGGCAGACAAATTGCAGCGACCATAAATAACGAAAAGTGTGAGGTCATCCACATGAGTGCTAAAAGTAATCCGTTCAACTCCCGTCACACGATAAATCAGTCAAATCTAAAGGCCATACATTCAACTAAATACCTAGTAATTACATTTATGAACAACTTAAATTGTAAGGAACACACAGAAAATCATGTGGGGAAGGCTAACCCAACACTGCGTTTTTAGCAGGTACATCGAAAAAGTGCAAAAATGGTAGCATGTTTTGCATCAACGCGAAATAGGGGGGAGAGTGTCACTGAAATGATGGAGGATTTGTGATGGAGATTATTAAAAAAAAGGCATTTTTCGTTGCGGAGCAATCTTCTCACGAAATTCCAGTCACCAGCTTTCTCCTCTGAATGCGAAAATATTTTGTTGACGCCGATCTAGATAGGAAGAAACGATCACTAGGATAAAATAAGGGAAGTCAGAGCTCGTACAGCCGGTCGTTGTGGCCAACCGGTTCTAGGCGCTTCGGTCTGGAACGGCGCTTCTGCTACGGTCGCAGGTTCGAATCCTGCCGCGGGCATGGATGTGTGTGTGGTTAGGTTCGTTAATGTTTAAGTAATTCTAAGTCCAGGGGACTGATGACCTCAGATGTTAAGTACCATAGAGCTTAGAGCCATTTGAACCATTTGAAGAGCTCGTACGAAAAAGATGTAGGTGTTTGTTATTTCCGAGCGCTATACGACATTTGGAGAATAGAGAATTTTGAAGGTGGTTCGAAGAACCCTCTGCAAGGCACTTCAACGTAATTAGCAGAGTATCGATGTAGATGTGGATGTAGATCGAGATGGCTAGTGATTGGTGAGCACATTGTAGCGGCACCAATTTGTCTGGGAGATTACCATTTTATAGTTGTACACCACCGCAGTACCGTAAGATTACAGATACGAAGAGAGGTTCTTTTCATTTTAGTCCCGACAAGGAACCACTACATAGTAAAATTCAGATTCGTAGGGTTTATTCACATTGTAATGACACATTCCGACGCAGAGACATACAACACCTCAAAGGCTGCGCCAAAGATCAAATTGAGAGGGATGTAGAATATAATCTCTGTAATGTTCATATTGGATTCGCTTTTGTTTCATACTCCAAGAAGGAGCTAAGAGACACTTTCGATTGTTGCCTTGTGGAGGACGGACGTAATTTCGGACTGTGCGGAAAGGCAGCCATGTTGTTAGTAATCATGATTTGTGCGACGAGCAGAGCAAGTCTTATTGTCTTGTGAATAAATAATTTTCGTAACACTTCGATACTTCTCACTATTTTTTAAAGTGACGTAGCATTGTATTTCCTTGGTTTCCACCGTCTACGTGAAGTGAACCGATGCCGACTTAGGAAGGTACACACGGTCAACAAAGAGAAGAACATCGAGGGCGACTAAAGAATTAATATTGTGGCAGAAGGACTAATTCTACGTCTAAGGTGAGAACTCTGATTAAATCAACAGTGACGTAGAATTCAAAAATGTAATTAATCGGAATGGTAAATTATATTACAGGCATATTTCACGCAGCACTGAATTTGTCCGCATTCAAGCTGGTCAATACATCCCGTAAAAAAAGAAAGGCCTTTCAAAAATTCTGAAGTTATAATTCCATGTCCACAATTTTTCTTCTTTACAAAAAACCAAGAAATTTAATTTTATTATTTATTTCGCCTCAACATCGTGGAGGGAATGTGCAGCATGAACACATTATCCTTCCCTGGACATTATGCTTTTGCTGATTGTCAGTATTAGTCTAACATGATAGACAGTTAGTCTATTGGTTTTCTTGTGTACGAAGAAGACTTTTTGCAATAAATCACCAGTTCATTTTTTACTTGAATTTCATTTAAAGAATGTAGTGTTCCTTTCATTCGATTTGCATTATTAATTGTTTTTAAAATACAGTTATTAAGTAATTTTATACAAATTGTTCACCCTAGGACCTCAGGTAAGGGCCAAATTTCAAGTAGCATATTTCCATTGTATTATGTATATCAAAACTGTATCTAAAGGGATTTGTCAGAGTCTAAATAGTCTCCAACTCTGGTAACGATTTCTAATTTCACATACATGTGGTACTGCAAGACTAACGCATTGAACTGTTCCCATAACCAAAACTACACAGGACTGAAGTCGAGGGAACAGGGGACCAAGGTGTGCCCCCTCCGCCCCAACCATTCCAAAAGACATGAAGCGTCAGCATCCGATATTCACACACATTGCAGATGAAATGTGACATAATGCATAAACCACATCGGTAGTCTTTACTGATGTGGTACCTCCTCAGACAAGGTAAGCAAAATGTTAACAAGAAGTTGACGATAATGAGCTCCATTAAATGTTTGGAGTAGGATATATGGCCCTAGTAACTTATCACCAAGAATGTCTATCCATTAGTTGACGGAGAAATGAGGTTGATGTACTCTTTGTACAGCAGCATAGGGGTTTTCATAAGCCCACACGTGCTGAGTATGGAAGTTCACAGCACGACCCTTTGTGAACCGCACAGGATCAGAGAAATAAATTCTTCGTCGAAAACAGTGGACCTGCAGCACGCTTCTGTATGGGCCAATGACACAACTATGATAGGCTATCGTGGTCCTCTGGAATTAGTGCCTGGATGTGTTGAAGGTGTTACGGATACAGCAATAGCTCAAGCAGTACCAGCCGGACAACAGGATGACTTATGCCTTCTGTTGGTGTCAATCGCCAAATCTCCACACTGCTGTTGCACGTCTTTCGTCCAGCAAATCTGGTATGTCCTCCTGCATCTTAGGTGTGTGAACTGACTCATACCGTCCACTACTCGTCTTTTGGAAGCTAGAAAATCCGTGTCCTTAAGAAGCAGAAAACTTTGGGTCAACAATTTATCGCATGGTACTCTGCAACGTGGGTATTTTTCTGCGTAGTGGGAACGTGCTTACGGGCTATTTCCAATTGCTAACCCATAGCAGATAATTATATCCGTCATGTCACTTTAGGAGTAGTACGCTTCCATTGTTAACAAGCAGAAGAGAAATGGAAATTTACCAACCCATTCGTGCACAGTGCATTACAAATATCACAGTGACAGTAAACATTGCGATATGACTTACAGGGACTAGATGTTTGTCTGTGAACACATGTAATATAGAATAACGTGATGCAATTCTGAAATGTACTTAAATGCCATACTCCGAATAAATAAATGCGATACATACCCATAGTTGCAGGCAATTTACTACAAAATAACACACACTAACAACGCTAAAACTATAGTACATGCAACACAACTGCCTGTAGATTACCCAGTGCTCAGACTTGTGTGCACTGGAGTACGTCAGTACGGAAAGACACGTACAGTAGTGAACGCTATTGACGGATCATGGGTTGGGGTTCGGTTGTTTGGGGAAGGAGAGCTGACAGTGAGGTCATCGGTCTCATCGGATTAGGGAAGAACGGGGAAGATAGTCGGCCGTGCCCTTTCAAAGGAACCATCCCGGCATTTGCCTGGAGTGATTTAGGGAAACCACGGAAAACCTAAATCAGGATGGACGGACGCGGGATTGAACCGTCGTCCTCCCGAATGCGAGTCCAGTGTGCAAGCCACTGCGTCACCTCGCTCGGTTCACGGATCATGGGGGCAGCACCTGTCGCCATACATCACTTGTTTATTTAATATCTACCTTGTGTGTCAGGCGGACATATTCACACCCGAACGTCTTCAGCCACTATGGACAAGTGTAGAGATCTCACAAAGTATGCATTTCCAGACCCACGTTCAAGGTATTTTTTTTCTTGTTCTTGTGGTTGGTATCACCTATCAAAATATTTGCCACTATTTCTCCAATATCCTGTGTAGGTATTCCACCCAAGAGTCTTCAGGCGCATTTGCTCTGGTGTTCCGACAGATATTTTCGATTTCGTTTTTGGAATGTGTAGGTGGAGTGAGTCGAAATTAATACTGTTCATTACGCCTGTCATGATGTGCCACTGTCGCCGCAAAGCGTCGGTTTGTTCCCCATTAAAAAAAAAAAAATTTATTTTCAAAGCGGAATTTCACGTACCCATTCGGATGGACGGGCCACAAACTAGTCTACAACGTTTTTCGCTTCATCCATTTGTATTAACAGGAGCGGGAAAACTCTAAGAATAACCGATACTCTAACAGCGACAACAAGGCCCTGGCCCAAATTGATAGCTACCGCCACTCTCCGTTCTCCAGTTTTCCTGCTAATACGTATCGCTAAAACGAATACCAATCTGGACTAATCTCGGGCCGCCCTAACGAATGAGAATGTAAAATTCCGCTTCAAACAGCATTTCGCGTGTAACGGAAACAAACCGAAGCTTTCCGTCGACGTGATGACCAGTACACGTTTGGACTGACTGCATCTACACATTTAAAATATCTACTGAAAAACCAGAAGAAATGTGCCTGAAGACTTTTAAGAGAGACATCCGGTACATTTATACACTGAAGTAGCAAAAGTCACGGAGCACGTCGTAGCATCGTGTCGGACCTCGTTTCACCCAGTACAGAGCATCATCTCCGTGTGGCGTGTACTCAAAAAGTCGATAGAAGTCCCTTGCAGAAATATTGCACGCTGCCTCTGTAGCCACACATAGTTACGAAACACTGCCTCACCTGTAATAGAACACAGGCAGATGCAGCTCAAGTGCGTTCTGGGTACTGATACTCTAATAGAGGTGGTGATATCTGGTATAAAAGCTGAAACCTTACTGCCTGCAGCCTCCTGTAACAAATCGTCCCGTGTGCTGGATTTTTCCACGTGTAGAACATTCGCACTTACCTTGCTCAGAGATCCGTCCTGTTCCGCACCATTCTGTCGCGAGAGTTCCCGCCACTCATTGTCGTTAAGTGGATTATGTTGTGGATCAGCGGGTTCGATTTTCTCCAACTGTGGTGGTCCCGCCAAGGCATTCCTATTCTGCTCACGGTCCCCTCATGAGCAGTCTCTGCTTTCGTGGTGTAACGTTCTCTGGCAGCATGCATCCAAAGTGAAAGTTAAAAGAACATTTCGATGTATAATGTTCATTGCAACAAATAATTTATATGTATTTCTGTTAATTGTATTTCAAAAGGACATTTAAAAGATAATTATGAATTTTGCTATTATAAATGATTATTCAAAGACTGTTAAATACTATCTGTGGCGGAGGATGTGAAAACCGCTACAGAAGAAAGGATATGTTATCAAAAACGACAAAGACTGTACAAAAATTAGGTAAGATATAAATTGGCAATATATTGTAGTAGAATCGCTTGCCTTCTGCACAGACTGAATGGGAGAGGAACCCGTAACGTTGCATTAGGCTATTACGTAGTCTTCATTTGTCATAAGTCGATGATCGACGCCATTTGTAGCTCGGATTGTAAACGGTGTGTAAAGATTTTAATTGTTTCTGTTAAAATATATTTATCTAGTAAAATCTGTTTGTCACAATTACTGCAAAGTTCGCACCGGACATTACCCATTTTATTTTAGAATTTCCAGCATTTTATTGGATATCGCTGGCAGTACGGAGCTGCACCGTGAGCGAGCATTCTGGAACAGCGGCAGATTAAAATATACCATCGCAATAACGACCACATCCTAAAAAGGGTACAGGTAGAGGTGAACGAAAATAAAAACGTGTTTCTTTTCACAGCATTCCATAGGCAGAATACAAAGAGATAGTAGATTTTATCTTGTGCATTCACAGGTGGATACAAGCTGCAGCTCTTTTAAATTTTCATTCAAAAAGTGATAAATTCTGAACATAACGTGAAGTGTATTTAAAAGTGGATAATTCTTCAGGAGAGCTTAGAAATATAAAAAAGAATTCATAAAGTAAAGATAGTCTTATGCTTCAAAGCTAGTCGGGCTATATCCAGTAAACAAAAATCCAGTGCAACGTGAAAATCTTTGCTAAGTTCGATGGAAAATTATATTTTCATTCTTGTACAAACAGCTGTAGTCCTTGAATAAAAATAAAACTTGAACATTATTTTGGGAACATTCAAAGAAATTCGTCTTTATTAATCTGCAATAGAATATTTCATATGTAAAGTAATAATCATAGATGAAAAATTTATTGCAACCTTTGAAACCTCCCTTTAGAAAAATTTATGAATGATTGTGCTGATAATCTCCTTTACGTTATTTGATTTTCAAACAGCTGAGCAAAACTCAACGTACTCAGACATTTCTCTTTACTTACTCTGATCATCACTAAACGGACTCACAATATTTTAGCGCAACGCAATCTGACTTATATAATCCCCACAAAAGAATGGCCCCGACTAACAATAACCTATACCTTTCACGAATCACTAACCTCATAAAAATCTTCCTTACTCGAACTACTGCAATATAGCGAGCGCCAGTACTGCCAGCTACATAAAAGATTCTAACTATTGAAGGCACTAACTAGAAATCCAGTCCTACAAATTTACTCTGATGGACACACGTCCAGATCATCCGCTCTCAAAACTCTTGTCATCTCTCTCCCCACATCCAACACTGCTGGCGGCTCACCTCCAACTGCGCTACGCTAAGCGCTGTTCACATCCAACTGCCCAACACTACAATAGCGAATATTTCAACAATGCCAACCAGCCACAGACTGCACACAGCACAATCAGTGATTTTCATACAGAGCGCTATGTGGCGTTACCAACATAAAAACCTAAACAGCCTACTTACACCTTTCATTTCTCATGTCCATCCATGTATATGTTAAGTTTAATCTCAACGGTTTCCCAATCAAATTAAACGCAGAAAACAAAGTTTAAAACCAAACGGTCAGCTCCCGAATAATTAAATAGACAGAAAGGCATTAAAGTGGTTTCTGATCCCACTGCTTCCAGGGTTTTGTGATTGCGTTCGCGTGTCTCTTCATTCCTGTACTGATTTGCCCTATCTTTTTCTATTTCCCAGTTGTTCCCAAATTACCGCCACCCGTTATTGCTATCACCACTCAGCTGATTCAAGCCCCGTAATCGAACTCACTACGACCGCCCGTTGTTGTCGCTACTACATCTACATTTATATTGCGCAAGCCACCCAACGGTGTGAGGCGGAGGGCACTTTACGTGCCACTCTCATTACCTCCCTTTTCTGTTCCAGTCGCGTATGGTTCGCAGGAAGAACGATTGCCGGAAAGCCTCCGTGCGCGATCGAATCTCTCTAATTTTACATTCGTGATCTCCTCGGGAGGTATAAGCGGGGGGAAGCAATATATTCGATACCTCATCCAGAAACGCACCCTCTCAAAACCTGGACGGCAAGCTACACAGTGATGCACAGCGCCTCTCTTGTAGAGTCTGCCACTTGAGTTTGCTAAACATCTCCGTAACGCTATCACGCTTAATAACCCTGTGACGAAACGCGCCGCTCTTCTTCGGATCTTCTCTATCTCCTCCGTCAACCCAATCTGGTACGGATCCCACACTGATGAGCAATATTCAAATATAGGTCGAACGAGTGTTTTGTAAGCCACCTCCTTTGTTGATGGACTACATTTTCTAAGGACTCTCCCAATGAATCTCAACCTGGTGACCGCCTTACCAAAAATTAATTTTATATGATCATTCCACTTCAAATCGTTCCGCACGCACACTCCCAGATATTTTACAGACAGAAATGCATAAAAATGGTTTTTGATCCCACTGCTTCCAGGGTTCTCGTGACCGCGTACGTGTGCCCCTTCATTCGTGTACTGATTTACCCAACGTTTTTCTATTCCCCAGTTGTTCCCAAAGGAACTAGGGTGGCCGCGTACGGTCAGTCACTCTGGTCTAGGTTTTCGACAGCGCCCGCAACTGGAATCGTGCGTTTGCGCACCGCGTGACTAGATCGTATACTTAGACACATACTCCCCCAAATCGTACTCGAACTCTTATTGCGCCGCTTTAAATGCTTCCACATCATCCTTTCATTTTGCAAAACGATGAGGTATCAGTCCCCTATAACTTAGAACTACTTAAACCTAACTAACCAAATGACATCACACTGAAGCGCCTAGAACCGGCCGGCTGCATTTGGCAGCTGGGATGATGTGACACATGTGGGTTGGCATTATAGTCAGGCAAATACTGATCAGCTCTGCTGCTCCGAACGTATAAAATAAAAATTGATTAGCCTGTACCATGTGTTCGAGCATACGGGCGGCGCTCGTAAATCCAGAATATTTAAGGAAGAGTATTACTATAGTGTTGTGTGGGCTGAAAGGAATGTGTGTGAGTGAATTCCTAAAGTACCAAACTGCTGAGATCATCACTTACACTAACCCCACCTAAGAACAACACACAACCCATGCAAGAGACAGGACTCGAACCTCCGGCAGGAAGGGCTCTCAATCCGTGACATGGCGCCTCAAACCTCGTGGCTACTCCGCCCGGCGCTGAAAGGAAAGCCTGCCGAAATTCCCTTACTGTCTCACAACGCCGCTATCTGGTCCTCATTGGCATGGCAGGTTCCCCTGCTAAGAAACAACGCACGAATTCAGTTGTGTGTGCTGGGCCACACTGGGGAAAGCACAAATTCGAACAGTTCCGACCAGGCATAGGGTGAATTCAGTTAACCGAGTTCAGGAACAACTCAAACTAACGTAGTGAAAGGAAATGCTTAAAACAGAAGCTTTGCTTTTCTCTCGCGAAGGTCTGTCCTCCGCCGCGAGAACCTCCCGCAACATTGCTTTCCCTGTAATCGCACTTATCCTCGCGTTCCGAGTCCCTCTTTGCACTTTATTCCCTGAGGCTCCAACTCCATCAGCCCCTATACATCTACATTTACATGGATACTCTGCAAATTATATTTAAGTGGCTGGCAGAGGGTTCATCGAACATCGCGTGACCGTTACGGTTGCAGGTTCGAATCCTGCCTCGGGCATGGATGTGTGCGATGTCCTTAGGTTAGTTAGGTTTAAGTAGTTCTAAGTTCTAGGGGACTGATGACCTCAGATGTTGAGTCCCATAGTGCTCAGAGCCATTTGAGCCATTTCGTCGAACAACCTTCACAATTCCCTATTATTCCAATCTCGTATAGAGCGCAGAAGAAACTAACATATATATCTTTCAATGCTAGGTCTGGTTTCCCTTATTTTATTATGCTGGTCGTTTCTTCCTATGTTGGTCTCCGTCAGCAGAATGTTTTAGCATTCGGAGGAGAACGTTGGTGATTGAAATTTCGTAGGAAGCTTCCTCTGCAACGAAAAACGCCTTTGTTTTAATGATCTCCATCCCAAAGCCTCCAACATTTCAGTGACACTCTCTCCCCTATATCGTGATAATACACTTTTTCGATGCACCCCGTCAGTCCTATGTGGTAAGGATCCCACACCGCACAGCAGTATTCTAAAAGATAACGGACAAGCATAGTGTAGGCATTCTCCTTAGCAAATGTATTACACTTCCTAAGTCTCCTGCCAGTAAAATGCAGTCTTGGGTTAGCCTTCCCCAGAACACACTCTGTGTGTTACTTACAATTTAAGTTGTTCGTAATAATAATTCCTACGTATTTACGGCCTTTAGATTTTTCTGATTTATCGTGTAACTGAAGTTTAACGGATTACGTTTAGCACTCATGTGGATTACCTCACACTTTCCGTTATTTAGGGTCGATTGCCAATTTTCGCACCATCCAGATACCTTTTCTAAATGGCTTTGCAATTTGTTTTGAACTTCTGATGACTTTATTAGCCGATAAACGACAGGGTCATCTGCAAACAATCAAACTCGTTTATAGAGATGAGGAACAGCAAAGGACCCTGGAGAACGCCAGGAATCACTTCTGTTTTACTCGATGACTTGCACCACCAAACTCTGATAGGAACCTAATTGGTATACACTCTGGGCCAGAAGACTTGCCTTTATTAAGTAATTCATGTTGCTTCACTACTCCAAGGATATCTACTTCGACGTTACTCATGTTGGCACCTGATCTTGTTTCGAATTCTTGAATATTTACTTCGTGTTCCTTTGTGAAGGCATTTCGGATGACTGTGTTTAGTAGCTCTGTTTTGGCAGCACTGTCTTCGATAGTATCTCCATTGCTATTGCGCAGAGAAGGCATTGATTGTGTCTTGCTGCTAGCATACTTCACATACGAACAGAATCTGTCTGAATTTTCTTCCAGGTTTGGAGATAAAGTTTCGTTGTGAAAACTATTATAAGCATGTCGCATTGAAATCAGCGCTAAATTTCGAGTCTCTTTAAAAGATCGCCAATGTTGGAGATTTTGTTTCCGTTTAAATTTGGCATGTTTGTTTCGTTGTTTCTGCAACAGTGTTTTGACGCGTTTGGCGTACCAATGAGGATGAACTGCGTCGTTTGTTAATTTATTTGGTGTAAATCTCTGAATTGCCGCCGATACTATTTCTTTGCATTCAAGTCACATCTGGCCTGCAGTGACATTATTAATGTGGAAGGAGTGGAGGAAGATGTTATGTGAATTTTTATGTGCTTTTTTGAACAGGTATATATTTCGTTTATTTGTGGAGGACTTGGGGATCTGGGTACGTTCAATAATACCAGTATACGTTTTAATCCTCGTTACTAGTTCAGGATTATTCCTTGTTGATCTGGGTACGTTCAATAATACCAGTATACGTTTTAATCCTCGTTACTAGTTCAGGATTATTCCTTGTTAACAGGTAAAGCGCGGTTTTCACAACCTTTTACTATTCATGAAGTAACTGCTCGAAATAGTTGTCGGAGAAAGCGTTTAGCAAAATTTCGGATGATGTTTTATGCGTACCTCCGGAATTAAACATGTATTTTCACTAACATATCGAGGATAGATTAAAGGCACCACGAACTATATTTGTATGAGTCGGGTACGCGTTTGAAATTAAACTCAACTCGTCTTTGAACCTTTCAGCTACTGTATCATCTGAATTGGGAGGTCTGTAAAAGGATCCAGTTATTATTTGATTCCGATTGCCAAGAATGTCCTCTGTGCATACTAATTCGCAGGAACTGTCTACTTCAATTTCGGGACAACCTGCTTTGAGGTGAGCCACACGTTTCTTCAAGTCAGGAGTTACGTATCGTCCCCTCCGGACCAAACCTGGGTGTTGCTCACAGTAGCCGGCAGTCTGTTGCTTTATCGCCACCGCCTGCGGCCGAACTGGTGCTCGCTGTCTCTGCGACGTTAACTCCCGGCTCTCGGCAGCTCTTTGGAACAGGAACTCGGGCGCAGCAAAAGACGGAGTACGTATCGCGCTGATTCTCTGCTCTGCCTGACCCTTCGTGGCTTCCAAACGCCCGGCAGCCGCTCTCTCAGCTCGGGACAGTAGCTCTACGCGTTCACTTTGGGACAGCCACGAACGTCGCCATAACCCTGCTCTCCTGTTCTTCGAGCACTCTGTTTAGCGGCAACTGCTCGCTTTCAGCTTCACAGACGCTTCTCGACGACCCTCGACGTTTTCGCTAACTCGATCGCTATTTCATCCTGTAGCATCTTCTAAAGTCATTCGCTTTACTTTCCACGTTCCGTTCGAGCTTAAGATTCGCAGCTTCTAAGTCATCAAATAGCTTTTCATTCACTTTCCTCGGCTCATTAAATTTCTCTTCAGTCCCTTCGTGAGTTCACCAACCGGCAGAGAGGTTGTTTGAGCATAGTGGAAAAAAAATTTGCATGCAGTTAATGCAATACTAAATCTAACCATAGTACATAACATCGTTAAATGAACCTGTATAATTAATCAATGGATTGTGAATTTGGCACATTAGTTCTACTCATTCCTCTCTCTGGGTACTTCGTTATCACTGTCTTTTTGTGCAGCATATAAAAATCAGGCTAATATTTCAAAGAAAGAAGCCGTTAAGAGCATCGAGTTGCAAGTCTGGCAGCTATTTGGTGCGTTCTGAAGTAGTTAGAGGACACACGATTTGAGTTTTCATGAAACACATTTATTCAAAAATAGCCACAAAGAATTATGGGTGGACATTCTGTAGATATACTTAAGTTGTGCCTGAACACGAAATAAACTAATCTGATCTGGCAAGAAGAAATTACATAGCGCAATTTAACTATGCATACGTGAGGGAAAAGAGAGGAAAGGGAACAGGAACATATGACTTCAGTTATCCAATCAAGCTTCACACGAAAACGACGAAATTCAGAGGAACATTACCTGCATTGCCTGCATGCACTAACATCAAAGGGGTTTACACCGATTGAAACATCTTGTTACAGCAAATACACCACCTGAGAATTCACGCAAGCATCATGAAAAGAAGTCACCTGAGTTGCACATCCAACTGTTTCAAACAGATGTGAGTGAAAATCGCTAAATGTATAAATCAATGAGAGTACACCACTGTAAGAACGAATAGATCATGAATCACGCCGAATTCATAATAAAACCATCAAGGCGGAAGGCCCCAATGATTCGAGAAACATATGGCCCCCATTAAACAAAGGCAGCTGCTACACGTTCCCACAAAACACGGAAATGCAGTAACGCAAATATTCACCCATCACTTATCAGTTAAAATAACACGGACCAACTATTGAGATTCAGTAATAGAGCGCAACGCTCACAGAATAAAGACAACTCGAGATCACAGCAGAAAATAGAACATGCGATAAACTACAATACATAAAAAGAAATATCGCACATACACGAAAACACAAGTTCTGTCATATTCACAAAGCTTTAAAGCACATTAACTCAGGCTAACCATATCCCGTAGAGCGCATTGACACCACAATAGTAGAAAGGAACAAAGCAAACTCCGGACACTGACAAAATCATAGACTCAAGCATTGCCTATCAAGAGCAATATAAAACAAAAAGTAATCGAAACACTTCATTCAGGCCAAGAGGTTTTCCGAACGGCTCCACGCATGAAGACCGCGTTTGAAGCTACGACCTATCTCATCACTGGCAGGAGAGGGCTCACTTAAGAGCACAGCTACATCCACCGAGTTCAGTCCGGAACCGCGCGACTGCTACGGTTGCAGGTTCGAATCCTGCCTCGGACATGGATGTGTATGATGTCCTTAGGTTAGTTAGGTTTAAGTAGTTCTAAGTTCTTGGGGACTGATGACCTCAGATGTTACGTCCCATAGCGCTCAGAGCCATACATCCACCGACAGCCACCGCTCGGCTCGGAGCGCATGGAAAGCCCACACGGGAAACGGACAATACCAACTTGACAACCACGAAGCTGTCGAACAGCACCGATAGAACTCTTTGCCCACGTAAGAGGTACAAAATTGGTTATCCTGTGCTTCTAGCAGACGAAAAGCAGCTCAAGTACCAAACCCAAGACAAACCTGAAAAGACACATAAAAAGACCTGGTCACACAAGGTAGGCTAATGGACGAACTTTATAAATATGGGGCTAGATTACACATGGAATATTAATGGATCACTTAAAGTACTGACATACTGATGCGCAGAACGAGTTGCTTGCACTTAACGTCAGATTATCACTGAAACTTCTCAGTCCTTCTGGGAGGGTTAGTAGAACAAACTGCAGACAAACAGAATCAAACAGGGCAACAGTCTTATGAAGCGACTCTACACAGACATTTCAACATATCATAAACACACTAATTATAATCCTTCATGCAGTGATTTTTGCGTTTTCTCCTGTGGAGTTACGGGGTACTTTTATTGATATGAGCGTCCACTGTCTACATCTATATCTCCATGGGTAGACTGCAAATCACACTTAAGTGCATGGCAGAGGGTTTATCGAACCACCTTCACAATAATTCTCTATTATTCCAATCTCGAACAGCGTGGTGGAATAACTAACACGTATATCGGTCAGTGCGTGCTCTTATTTCCCTTATTTTATTATGATGATCGTTTCTCCCTATGTAGGTCAGCGTTAACAAAATATTTTCACGTTCGGAGAAGAAAGTTAATGACTGAAATTCCGTGAGAAGATTCCGCCGCAACGAAAAACGCCTTCGTTTTGATGACGTCCTCCCCTAACTGTGTATCATGCAGTGACACTCTCTCCCCTATTCCATATTAATACAAAACGAGCAGCGCTTCTTTGAAGTTTCTCGATGTACTCCGTTAATTCCATCTGGTAACAATCCCACACCGCGCAGCAGTACTTCGAAAGGAGACGGACAAGCACAGTGTAGCTAGACTCATCAGTAGATCTGTTACATATTCTAACTGTTCCGCCAAAAAAACGCAGTCTTTGGTTTGTCTTCCCCGCATCATTTTCTCTCTCTTCTTTCCACTTAAGTAGTTCGTAACTGTAATTTTTAGGTATTAATTTAAAATTACGGCTTTTAGATTTGATTTATCGTGTAGCCGATGTTTAACGGATTCCTAGTAGCACTCTTGCGGATAACCCCACACTTTTCATAACTTTGCGCTAATTGCCAACTGCCAACTTTCGAACCATACAGATATCTTTACTAAATCGTTTTGCAACCGATTTCGATCTTCTAATGACTTTACTAGACATTACCTACAAACAGTGATCGTAGATGGCAACTACTCATGATCGCAACAGAGTTTCACTGGACACGGGGATAAGAACATTTTTCCATAACACATCCGTCAGTAGTTCTCTTTGATGAACAGGATGTGCTTCACTTCAGCAACTGCTTCATTTCTGCGCTACAATAGGGTGTCTCACGGAGACCTAGGAGCTATAAAGGGCTTGGAAAATCTCTGTCGGCTAGTCTCATAGTCTTTAAACCGGAGATGCTTATTTTGCTGTAATTGGTTTTGTGGAACCGAGAATTCATTGAGATCTTCTCTTGCAATGCTGCGTGGTGATTGCCCTTTAATCGCCTTAATGAGCTCCGGTCTTATTGCCAAAGGTAATTCAAACTGAGTTCGAGGATGTTATAAATGCATAAGATCCAAAGTTGATGAGATGTAGATTGTTTACATAGGAAAGTATCACTTTGCTTATGTCACCGAGAAATACTGGCAATGAGTGTTGTGTATAGAGTTACTAACTTATACTTCTCCACAGTACTGCTTGTGAGTCAGGTAGATCTGTGGTACATCTACATCTACATCTACATCTACATGACTACTCTGCAATTCACATTTAAGTGCTTGGCAGAGGGTTCATCGAACCACAATCATACTATCTCTCTACTATTCCACTCGCGAACAGCGAGCGGGAAAAACGAACACCTAAACCTTTCTGTTCGAGCTCTGATTTCTCTTATTTTATTTTGATGATCATTCCTACCTATGTAGGTTGGGCTCAACAAAATATTTTCGCATTCGGAAGAGAAAGTTGTTGACTGAAATTTCGTAAAAAGGTCTCGCCGCGACGAAAAACGTCTGTGCTGTAATGACTTCCATCCCAACTCGTGTATCATATCTGCCACACTCTCTCCCCTATAACGTGATAATACAAAACGAGCTGCCCTTTTTTGCACCCTTTCGATGTCCTCCGTCAATCCCACCTGGTAAGGATCCCACACCGCGCAGCAATATTCTAACAGAGGACGAACGAGTGTAGTGTAAGCTGTCTCTTTAGTGGACTTGTTGCATCTTCTAAGTGTCCTGCCAATGAAACGCAACCTTTGGCTCGCCTTCCCGACAATATTATCTATGTGGTCCTTCCAACTGAAGTTGTTCGTAATTTTAACACCCAGGTACTTAGTTGAATTGACAGCCTTGAGAATTGTACTATTAATCGAGTAATCGAATTCCAACGGATTTCTTTTGGAACTCATGTGGATCATCTCACACTTTTCGTTATTTAGCGTCAACTGCCACCTGACACAGCATACAGCAATCTTTTCTAAATCGCTTTGCAACTGATACTGGTCTTCGGATGACCTTACTACATGGTAAATTACAGCATCATCTGCGAACAGTCTAAGAGGACTGCTCAGATTGTCACCCAGGTCATTTATATAGATCAGGAACAGTAGAGGTCCCAGTACATTTCCCTGGGGAACACCTGATATCACTTCAATTTTACTCAATGATTTGCCGTCTATTACTAAGAACTGCGACCTTCCTGACAGGAAATCACGAATCCAGTCGCACAACTGAGACGATACCCCATAGCTCCGCAGCTTGATTAGAAGTCGCTTGTGAGAAACGGTGTCAAAAGCTTTCCGGAAATCTAGAAATACGGAATCAACTTGAGATCCCCTGTCGATAGCGGCCATTACTTCGTGCGAATAAAGAGCTAGCTGCGTTGCACAAGAGCGATGTTTTCTGAAGCCATGCTGATTACGTGTCAATAGATCGTTCCCTTCGAGGTGATTCATAATGTTTGAATACAGTATATGCTCCAAAACCCTACTGCAAACCGACGTCAATGATATAGGTCTGTAGTTAAATGGATTACTCCTACTACCCTTCTTGAACACTGGTGCGACCTGCGCAATTTTCCAATCTGTAGGTACAGATCTATCGGTGAGCGAGCGGTTGTATATGAGTGCTAAGTAGGGAGCTATAGTATCAGCGTAATCTGAAAGGAACCTAATCGGTATACAATCTGGACCTGAAGACTTGCCCGTATCAAGCGATTTGAGTTGCTTCGCAACCCCTAAGGTATCTACTTCTAAGAGACTCATGCTAGCAGATGTTCGTGTTTCAAATTCTGGAATACCCCATTCGTCTTCCTTGGTGAAGGAAGATCGGAAAACTGCGTTCAATAACTCCGCTTTAGCGGCACAGTCGTCGATAACAGTACCATCGGCACTGCGCAGCGAAGGTATTGACTGCGTCTTGCGGCTTGTGTACTTTACATACGACCAGAATTTCTTCGGATTTTCTACCAAATTTCGAGACATTGTTTCGTTGTGGAACCTATTAAAGGCATCTCGCATCGAAGTACGTGCCAAATTTCGCGCGTCTGTAAATATTAGCCCATCTTCGGGATTTCGCGTTCTTCTGAACTTCGCATGCTTTTTCCGTTGCCTCTGCAACAGCGTTCGGACCTTTTTTGTGTACCACGGGGGATCCGTTCCATCTCTTACCAATTTATGAGGTATAAATATCTCAATTGCTGTTGCTACTATATCTTTGAATGTGAGCCACATCTCGTCTACATTCGCATAGTCAGTTCGGAAGGAATGGAAATTGTCTGTTAGGAAGGCTTCTAGTGGCACTTTATCCGCTTTTTTAAATAAAATTATTTTGCGTTTGTTTCTGATGGATTTGGAAGAAATGGTATTGAGCCTAGCTACAATGACCTTGTGATCCCTAATCCCTGTATCAGTCATGATGTTCTCTATCAGCTCTGGATTGTTTGTGGCTAAGAGGTCAAGTGTGTTTTCGCAACCATTTACAATTCGCGTGGGTTCGTGGACTAACTGCTCGAAATTATTTTCGGAGAAAGCATTTAGGACAATCTCGGCAGACGTTTTCTGCCTACCACCGGTTTTGAACAAGTATTTTTGCCAACATACCAACTATAACCGTATGAGTGGGGTATTTATTTGTTACGAGACTCAAACTTTCTCTGAACTGTTCCGCAACTGTATCATCGGAGTCTGGGGGTCGGTAGAAGGAGCCAGTTATTAACTTAATTCGGCTGTTATGTATAACCTCCACAGACACCAATTCGCACGGAGTATCTACTTCGACTTCACTACAAGATAAACCACTACTGACAGACACAAACACTCCACCACCACTTCTGCCTGATCTATCTTTCCTGAACACCGTCTGAGACTTCGTAAAAATTTCTGCGGAACTTATTTCAGGCTTTAGCCAACTTTCTGTACCTATAACGATATCAGCTTCTCTGCTTTCTATTAGCTCTTGAAGCTCAGGGACTTTTCCAGCGCAACTACAACAATTTACAACTATAATTCCGACTGTTCCTTGATCCAAGCACGTCCTGTATTTGCCAAGCACCCTTTGACATTGCAGCCCATCCCGCACTTTCCCGAGGCCATCTAACCTAAAAAACCGCCCAGTCCACGCCACACAGCCTCTGCTACCCATGTAGCCGCCAGATGAGTGTAGTGAACTCCTGACCTATTCAGCGGAACCCGAAACCCCACCAACCTATGGCGCAAGTCAAGGAATCTGCAGCCAATACGGTCGCCAAACCGTCTGAGCCTCTGATTCAGACCCTCCACCCGGCTCTGCACCAAAGGTCCGCAGTCGTTTCTGTCAACGATGCTGCTGATGGTGAGCTCTGCCTTCATCTCGTAAGCAAGACCGGCAGCCTTCACCAAATCAGATAGCCGCTGGAATCCAGAGAGAATTTCCTCAGATCCAAAGCGACACACGTCATTAGTGCCGACATGTGCCACCACCTGCAGCTGGCTGCACCCTGTGCTCTTCATGGCATCCGGAAGGACCCTTTCCACATCAGGAATGACTCCTCCCGGAATGCACACGGAGTGCACACTGGATTTCTTCCCCTCCTTAGCCGCCGTATCCCTAAGGGGCCCCATTACGCGCCTAACATTGGAGCTCCCAACTACCAGTAAGCCCACCCTCTGCGATTGCCCGGACCTTGAAGGCTGACAATGATCCTCTGAAATAGGGCAGGCAGCTGCATCTGGCTCAGCCAGAGACAGTGCCTGAAACCGGTTTGTCAGACACACCGGGGAGGCTTTCTGATCAGCCTCCGGGGACGCCTTTCGCTGCCTGCCAGGCCTTGGAACGACCTCCCAATCAACCACAGGCGAGGGCTCAGCCCCACTGCGGGCGGCAACCGGGGCAACCACAGCGGCAGACCAATAACTTAGGTTATCTGAACATGAGAGAAACTACAGATTAAGAAAGAAAGGTTAAACCTTTGCTAATTATCTGATAACAGAAAACTAATCGCTCAAATTACGTTGATTGTAAGATTTTACATTCTGTAAAGAATATCAAAAGGATGATCCACCTGGAAATACTTGAAATGAAGAAACATATGACTCAGAATGCCATGTTAGTATTAAATGACAAAACTCAGTTTCCTTGGGTCTCTGAGTGGAGGACCATCCTGCAGGTGATGTGCTGTTCATTAGGTAGGTTTGTTGCAGATACTGCTCACCTCTCCAGAGGCATATTTTGTAGTGCTGTTGTACAAACACAGTAGCTTTGATTGGAAGCATCAAAATATCGCTATGACATCACACAATCTGACGATGTATTTGGTATTTATGTATCACAGTGTGGTATTTGTTATACATAGAATATCTTTGGTTAGAAATTCTTTGTTATGTATTAGACGAGACGTCACTATTTCTACCAATTTCTTCATTTCTAACACTATGACGTAACACACACACTAGTAATGGAGTGGTGGCTTAGCAGTGATCCGTAAATCGTAACCACGCTGGACTGTGATTGGCAGATAGAGTCACAATGGCGACGTGACGCCGGGAAAAGTGTGGTGGAAAATACGTAAAATTGTGGAAAATCTGGTAGCAATAAGAAAAAGAAAGAAAAATACGTAAAACTGAGGAATACACAAAAAAATATGAAAATGGGTGAAAACTACAAAAAATATGGAATAATGAGAGTACTTCCTGTATGCGGCATCCGCTGGTGCCTCTAATTATATAATACTGGTATTAACAAATATAACTCAAGTGACATGACTTAATGTAATTCGTTACAAACAAATAGCCATTGGCTGATGCCCCCCCCCCCACGTGCTTTACAGCTCTGGAGTAGCCCCTCGCACTCAAGTGTCCCAGTTATAAAAGAGGGGAGGAGGTAATGCTTGATCCTCACTGCTTAGAGGGGAGAGTAAGTGAGCCGGTTGTCGTCACCTTTGTCACATGACAAAGTTGCCTCGATGACTACTCTGGGGACTTTAATCAATTCTCACTGGTTCTCGGGGAATAGGGAGGGGGGGGGGGGGAGTTTACCAAGCATTCCCAAGTTGGTGACCTGACACCTAATGTAAGATATTTGCAGATTCAGCACACCTATCCTGCAGTCCTCCATTGCCTCAATAGACATCTCTGCTGGCCAACGTCCCGTACTGAACAGAAAGACTTGCTATGTGGGTCCCATTAAATAATGTAGACGGCATTAGCACATCTGCTTCTTAGCAGGATGACCAACTGAAAATAGAATGTTTGCAGTTGTGCACATGTACATTTAGATTGGAGATCTGCATCTCAAGATTGCACATAGACCGAGTATTGGGGACTGAAGACGCCAAATAAACTGTTTCAGCGCAGTGGCTCCGGGGTAAACTGACCTTATGGCATCTTCCTCAACCGAATCAGTGCATGGCAGCTAGCAGAGAAGGAGCGCAACGTCAAACTGATAAATGGGCTCATACTGTCAAGTTCTTTGTAACTTGACATGATTATGTAATCACTGAAATAGCGTCACACATGCAGTAACCACTCACAGACAGCAAGTGCAGCTCTAGCAGTGGAGGGTGTACGCATAGCGTGTCAGGGGACGCGGAAAACGGTGCAGTCGTTGATAGGAAAAGGAGAAACTGAATTGGCGACCAAAAGGGCACGACAATTGTTTTTCGAGCCAGGGATAGAAAGGGCTAAGTTTAAAAATTGTTCGCTGTCACCGTGGCTGAAGCATGAAGTCAACGGTAAGACGGCGCTAACCAAACCTGGCGCCAGTGGAAGTTTAGTACAGCGCGCCCCACAGATGACAGGAGTGAATGATGGCTGTGGAGACGTGTACGGCCGAAGAGACGAGCAGCTGTTGAGCAGCTGGCCGCCCATCTTAGCCGAGGGGCTGCCGACTGCGTCTCCTCAGCGGCCGTTCACCACACGTTGCTGTGTCTGAACCTCTACAGCAGGCGCCCGCTTCAGGTCAGCATGCTGACCGCTGTTCGTCGTCGACAGAGGCTGGAATTCGCAGCCCAGTACCGTAATTGGACGTCCACCCAGTGGCAACAGATGGCCTCATCACGTGGTTCCCGTTTTTATGGTCCACTAGACTGACGGCTGCTGGCGCGTATGGCTAGAAACATCTAAAAGAAAACACCCGGCAACAGTCGTCAGAAGAGTCCAGGCCAGAGGCGGGAGCGTTGTGGTATTGGGAACGTTTTCATGGCAAACCCTGAACAGTTTTGTGAACGAAACGGCATTCGTCATCTAACAAGTGCTCCGTTTCACCCGCAGACCAGCGGACAAGCAGATCGCTTCATACGGACTTGCAAACAACAGTGGCCAAGCTTCTCACCACCTACACATTTACTATAATACAGAATAAAATCTGATTAATAGTTTAAATTAAAAACCTCGGAATGGTGTTTTATTGTAAAATTATTAAGATTCTAATTCGGAACAGGCGCTGCAACTCTTTTCCACCTCCTATCGCTCACACCCACGAGACGAACCATCACTGCCGGAACTTCTGCACGGCCGCAGCCATAGGTCAGTGCTTCACTTGCTACACCCACCACAGCACCCGGTGCCGCGAATGGGCCTTAGGTACCACTTCGTGCCGCGTAATCTTGTTTTTTTTTGTACTGTTTATGGCAACAGTGAGCGCTGGTGCAAGAGGCGTGGTTCAGGAACGCATTGGCTCTTTACATATTTGATTGCAGCTCCGAATGGTTTGCACCGCCGCCATCAGAACCAAATTCGTGCGTGTCATCTCTCCACCATTCTGCTGCTTTCCTTCCCCCATGTTCACTGCCTCACAGGAGCGCACGGCCTTCGCAGATGCCCGCTGGTGCCACCAAGGAACAGATGGACGATACGCCCTCGCCCTGACCGTACCCGCTCGCCGACCCAATGGAGGTGGACATGGCATCAGCATCGCCGTCGCCCTCGTCGCCCCAGGACACGCCCTTAGGCCTGGATGTGCGGCCTGGCAGCAGTTTTCTGGAGTGCGTTGCTGTTGCCTCACAAGCCACAAGGCAGGGTACAGCCAGAAGCACGCCATTCTCCACAGCTACGGCTCCTCGCTCATCTCTACGTCCAGCATCGTGCCTCCCTCCCCATTGTCATTAACTGCCTCACTACACGGCAACGGTGTGCCATTTCGGGGGGAGGGGGGGGGAGGTAATGTGTTGGCATAAGATCTCGCCAGCACAGCAGGTGACACAGAGGTTGTGAGAAGATTGATTGTAGTCACCGGAGCAAGCGAGCCTATCGGGAGAGAGGCCAAAGACACACTCGCAAACAATGCGCCGCCAGCGCCCTCTCGACCTCCAGTATTTAGATCGCCACCGCAGATTTGGGGTGGAGAGGGGGGTAGTCAGCAGGCGTCCAGTGAGTCAACGAACTGAGTCATCAGTCACAGCCTAATGGGAGTCGAAATCGCAGTTAGCTCAGCCTCTAGCTCACAGTCACTACCTAGCCATCAGAATAGTGTGCATAGTCCAGGTCTTGTGTGAAGTAAAAGTCGGCCGTCTTAAGTAACTTCTTGTTCTTATAAGTAAAGAACCCTGTTAATACACCCATGCACTTTTTGTTATAGAAGAGGATACTGGCCACCAAACAACATGCTCTCCTTGCTTCCCACAATACAAGTCTACAGTGACAACAAGACGACACAAAATTCCTTGAATGATCTTGTCATTCTGGAAACCACAGTGGATCAACACAAATATGCGTCGATGTCAACCTCTACATGCAGTTTGTTTTTCCTAAGCGCGATGGCATCTACCAGCAGGACAATGCAACGAGTCACACAGCTCACAGTGTACGAGTGGTTTCAAAGAGTGGCTGGATGGGGCTGCTCGTTCCATGCTTGCTCAGCTGAGACAAGTAGCCAGGCTGGCCACGGCTGTAGACTTGGCACGGCTCCACATCCCTGCCGGTACCTTCCAGAAACTCAGCGACTCTCTTCCCACGCGTCTCCCAGCACTCTTAGCCGCAAAGTCATCCGACAGATGTTCACATTAATGTGAGTGCACATTGGAAGTCACAGGCAGCACTGCAGCCCTGCACGCCTTAGAGCTGAAGAGTGGGAAGCAATCAGGGCGCCATGGTTCTCAGACACTTCGTACCTCCTGTAAACCTCCAGAGGCAAAGAAGTAAGGAAGGCTGCATAGCACTGGCGTAACGGGATATTAAAGTTTGTGTTGGGATAGCAACTTTCTAACGAAATACGACACAATTAAATAAGAAACACCTCGAATATATCGCTCTTGAATATCATAAGAATTCTCTTCATTATTAAGTACCGTACAAAAAATTTATTACCATTAACGTATTCACTGGCATTGAAATGCATAGTGTAAAGGCCTTGGCCATGTATGTGTGTAATGTGCATAGAACTACTTAAACCCAACTAACCCAAGTTCTAAGGGACTGATGACCTCAGATGTTAAGTCCCACAGTGCTCAGAGCCATTTCGTAGAGGCCTGTAAGCGTAAAATCGTTAGTTCCAATTTCGCTATTAGCATCCACTTTTACTTTTATTTAAATACCGAATTGGTGATGATATGGAAACGTTTCTTATCAAGTATCGAATCACATTTTTTAATAAAAATAACGTCCTTTTTAAAATTTATTGGGTACAAAAATGCGAAACACCAGATACAAAATAAACCCTATTTTCATTTCTAGAGATTGAACTACGTTGTTGATGTACAACTTTCTTATTTAATAAACGCATTTCGACTCTCTATATCAAATTTTTACGCGGTCAGTAATTGGAAATGGAGAGATTTTATTATCATTAAAGACTATGAGATAATGTCAGTTAATAACATTTTCATTTGTTAATAAATGTGAAACATAAATACTAAAAATAGACATTGCTACTAGCAAGATTCGAATCACAGCTACGCTCCTTTTTACTTTTCCCATTTAGCTCCGTCTTACGCTCACCATAAAAGAATTCCTAAGTTGATGGAGGCTTGTAGCTCGTAACGGTATTTTCCTCACAGGATTCGACCTGATTCCTCTTCCAGAATGCTTAAGTAACCCTCTCAAAACTATAACCTGGTCTTTGTACAAGGTGAGCTGCTTCGTGAAAAGCAGAGAAACAACTTCTTCATACAAAAGAATGGAATAAACTGTGAAGTAACACTCCTCATCGCGAAATTTTTAAACATCGTCACGCGAAGAAAGGAAGTTATAACAAATTACTCTGGAAGACAACAAGAAAAAGGCTCCTCTTCACAGGAAAAACAAGCAATAACAACTCTTCTTAAAAAAACAATCAAAATACATGTACAGCGGGCATTAATCTATTTTACTGGGAGAAATTTCTAGAAAATTGCAGGAAAATTATTTCTATTTCTGTTGTAAGTTGGTTATTAAAACTACTGTTGCATATTTAAGTAGTCACTAACGCCCGTTGTGTCTCTCGTTGAAGTGAGTATGTAAGGGACAATGTGAGTCACGTACCACACGCAAATGTTATGTTAGAACTGCCAATCCGATGGTAATATACACTGAAGAGCCAAAGAAACTGGTACACCTGCCTAATATCGTGTAGGTCCCCCACGAACACACAAGTGCCGCAACACGACGTGGCATGGACTCGACTAACGTCTGAAGTAATGCCGTAGAGAACTGACGCTGTGAATCCTGCAGGGCTGTCCATAAATCCATAAGAATACGAGGGGGTGGAGATCTCTTCTGAACAGCACGTAGCAAGGCATCCCAGATATGCTCAATAATTTTCGTGGCTGCGCACCTTGGTGGCCAACGTAAGTGTTTAAATTCAGAAAAGTGTTCCTGGAGCCACTCTGAGGCAATTCTGGACGTGTAGGGTGTCGCACTGTCCTGCTGAAATTGCCCACGTCCGTCGGAAAGCACAATGAAAGTGAACGGATGCAGGTGATCAGACAGGATGCTTAGGAACGTGTCAGAGTAGTATCTAGACGTATCAGGGGTCCCATATCATTCCAACTGCATTGAAATTTGCAGCAATTTTCGGAAGGACTGCACTTCTGTCACATTGAACGATTCTCTTCGGTCGTCGTTGGTCCCGTTCTTGCCGAATATTTTTCCGGCCACAGCGATGTCGGGAATTATATGTTTTGCCGGATTTCTGATATTCACGGTACCCTCGTGAAATCCTCGTACGGGAAAATCCCCAATTCTTCGCTACCTCGGAGATGCTGTGTCCCATCGCTCGTGCGTGGACAGTAACATCCCGTTCAAACTCACAATCATGACCTATTGTAGCAGCCTTGACAGGTCTAACGACTGCGCGAAACACTTGTCTTACGTAGGCGTTGCCGACCGCAGCGCCGTATTCTCCCTGTTTACATACCTCTCTGTTTGAATACGCATGCCTATACCAGTTTCTTTGGTGCTTCAGTCTATTTTCTAGCGGTATGGTTGAAGGCGCCGTGTGCGTGACACGGGCCAATCATTTCGCTGCACACTCACTTGCGGAGGAATATATTAAGAAGATAACTATAAGAGTTCTGTGAAGGTTACAGAACTTCCGAGTATATTAAGCAAAGGCGATATTTCAACCTTTTTTGAGAACTGTGTCGTACTATACGTACGCAAGGAAGTACACGTGCGACACTGACCTTGAACTGCGGTAGGTATGAAGGAAGTGGCAGAGGGCAATTCAGCAAGGTCCTCTCGTCTGCCCCAGAGCAGGTTACAGCAACGGAGCGTATCCGGTATCGGGACATCATTGTCGTTTCTTTCGTGTCAGAAGCGCTACTTGAAATTTCTCTATAGACCGTAAGAACACGTTTGCTAGAAATTGTTGGTCCACTTTATCAGTTTTGATGCAATTTTTGTGATGGCGTAGTGGCGCTATCGCAGGTCAAAAACGACACACTCAGAAAATGTTCGTTAAAAAAAATTGTTAGTAATGCGAGCAATATCGTTTCTTTTTTGCGAGTTAGTAGTATATCGGTCAAATATAGTAATGGAAATCCTAATCACTTACAGTCTTGACCAGTAACCCTCGCAATACTCGCATTACCAGGGGGGGGGGGGGGGTACTTTGTACCCACCTTTTGAAAATATTGAAATCTACTCGGGTACTTTATTTTCTTAAGTTTTGTAAAAATTGTTTGTTGTCTTTGATGAAATCTTCTTACAGATTTTATGATTGTTTTACATTTTTCGTTTAAGATTAATCCGAAATTTTAAGTTGAAGGGAGGTGGTCATAATGTCTTACCCCCTTGGTAGTAGATGAGACTTCCCACAATGTTTGTCTTACTCCACAAATAACAGCATTATATGACCTTAGAACACATGGAAATTATATTTCTCTGGACTCATAGCAACAATAGTCCCAACAATGATTCATTTCCCTTTGTTTCTTTATTGTTTCCTGTTCAGTGGCACTTAGTTCAGTCTTAATACAACTGTGCTTCAAAACTTGTCGACATTCACTTACTGATGGAGAAATATCACAGATTTTGGAAGAAGCTACGGCTTCTCAAATGGAATCTGATCAAACTGAAGCTGTAGTGAGTGGACCTGAAGAGGATTGTGTTGTGCGCTAGGATGTGGACAGTGATAGAGCACTTACAGAAGCTGATGATGAAATCTGGGTACCTGAAACTGATGACGTCGCAGTTTGCGAGGTTAGTGACAAGGATATTACAAGCACTGGAAAAATTTATACCTCCAAACCACCTCAAATTAGAAGACGATTAGCAGAAAACACAGTGAAAGAAAGAGAAGGCATAAGAGACGAAGGTAAACTAGGAACAATAACAGACATATTTGAAGAGTTTTGGTCTCCAGAAATTGTCAACATCATAATAAAGCATACCAATCAAGATGCATTGAGGCAGAAAATACCCAAGACAGACCGACAGACAGACAGACAGACCTGCGTTCATGGCGTATATAGGACTATTTATTATAATGGGGAAGGAAAAAGACAGTAAGTCATCATTTACAGATTTATGGTTCTTTACTTAAGGAACGTTTGTTTATACTGCTACGAGTCGTACCAGATTGGAGCAGCTTACTAAAGTAATAAGATTTGATCACAGAGAGTCACGAAGCGATCGCAATAAACGTGATAAGTTTGCTGCAATACAAGAAGTTTTTGATAAAAAGAATGAATTTTGTCCAAAATATTATTCTGTTGGGATGCACACTGTTATTGATAAAAAGTTTCCATTGTTCCGTGGCAGGTGTCCCGTCAAGGTCTTCGTGAAGGAAAAGCATGGTAAATACGGTGTACTTACACGCATGCTCACAGACGCTAAAACCAGATATGTTATCTGCACGGAGCCTTATGCTGGGAAAAGAAATAATGGTACACAGCACTCAAATTCCGCTGCAGCTGTGGTCAAACGCCTGAAAGTTCCTATACATAATTCAGTGAGAAAGGTCACCACATATAGATATTACACTTCAATTGATTTGGCCGAAGATCTATAGAGGAATCACAAGCTGACTCTCGTGGGAACATTACAAGCTAATTGGAAACACATACCTCAAGAACTGAGAGACATCTCAAGACGAGAATTACATATTAGTGTTGGAAATATTCCAATCACAATTGTATCCCCCGTAAAAAACCCAAAAGAAATCTGCTATTTCTATCATCTGATCATAAATTTATACTATAATGAGACTAAAGGTGGCGTTGACACGATAGATCAAATGGTGAGAAAATATTCAACTAAGAGGGCTACAAGAAGGTGGGCGCTATCTCTTTTCTGTACTCTTGTGTACATAGCAGTGGTGAATAGGTCTACACTATTTTTGTTGAACTTGCCGGACTGGGATAAGAAGAACCTAGTAAGTGACGACTTATTCTTCAAGAACTTGGACTACAGCTCGCGAAACCATACACTGAAGAAAGGGCTAAAAATATTTCTGGACTGCCAAAGCCTGTAGTTTCAAGAATGGAGGGTATTCTCAGAGGAAAATCCAGCAGGACTACGGTGCAAAGGAAGCTCATGGAGGTAAAGGTAGATGTATTTTGTGTGTTAGTGAAAGCCTTTCAAAAGCAGAAAAGTACAACAAAGTGAACAAAACAATAATAGTCTGCCACAATTGTAAGAGGTACATATGTGCAAAACAGCAAAAAACTGTTTTATGTTCCAAGCCCAAGAAAGTCGTGAATAATTACTCTCACGACACTACGTTATGTACATAACATATATTTCTATATTACGTCAGGTATTTGTAACTATTTTAATTATAGTAAAGTGCACTTCAATAGTATTATAACGACTTTTACTACTAATTTTTCTCAAGATAATTAGACTTACTTAACTTAGAAGTGAAGTAAGTGAAAGGTTAAAACTGTTTTCAAAAATGCATTTTATAAGACATATTGAGGTACTGGATCCTGATTATGTTCATAACGCAATGTAAAAACAAGTAATGAAACGTTTTTATTTTATAAATTCTTTACGGTGGGTACAAAGTAGCCCCCCGCCGCCCTCTCTTTGGTAATACACGTTACTGAAAATGGCTTGGTATTGAGAGTGTTAAAACTGCACTGGAAGGAGAGTAAATAACTAAATCTTCTCACTGTGTACTTCACACAAATTATATACATGTTTGTATGTATATGTGTGTGTATGTATGTATGTTCGTTCCACACCTCTGCCTAAACCACAGGACGAATTTCAACCAAACTTGGTGCACGTATCATTTACTGAGTGGAAAGGAGCACTGTGGTGGTAAGGACCACAAGGGTTGGGGGTGGGGGGTGGGAGTGCAAAACCAGCGCAGCCCACGAGCGAGAACACCCACTCTTCAGTCATCCAGCATTTGTAGCTCAGATCACTTACAGACTTGCAATAAACTTGACACATAATTTCAAATCTTTAGGAAACTTTTTCTTTCTCATAACACCAAAAAATGATGAAAACAAAAAAAATGTCGCTTACTACAGTGTTGCTGTTCACTTGGCAAGCGACGTTTTAATTAATTGGGTATTTGTTGCTAACGTTGTCGTGGAAAATTTTTTATGCAGACAGTATTCGCCTATAGCTCTGAATGTAGCAGAAAATTACATCGTGGAACGACATTTACACTCCTGGAAATTGAAATAAGAACACCATGAATTCATTGTCCCAGGAAGGGGAAACTTTATTGACACATTCCTGGGGTCAGATACATCACATGATCACACTGACAGAACCACAGGCACATCGACACAGGCAACAGAGCTTGCACAATGTCGGCACTAGTACAGTGTATATCCACCTTTCGCAGCAATGCAGGCTGCTATTCTCCCATGGAGACGATCGTAGAGATGCTGGATGTAGTCCTGTGGAACGGCTTGCCATGCCATTTCCACCTGGCGCCTCAATTGGACCAGCGTTCGTGCTGGACGTGCAGACCGCGTGAGACGACGCTTCATCCAGTCCCAAACATGCTCAATGGGGAACAGATCCGGAGATCTTGCTGGCCAGGGTAGTTCACTTACACCTTCTAGAGTACGTTGGGTGGATCGGGATACATGCGGACGTGCATTGTCCTGTTGGAACAGCAAGTTCCCTTGCCGGGCTAGGAATGGCAGAACGATGGGTTCGATGACGGTTTGGATGTACTGTGCAATATTCAGTGTCCCCTCGACTATCACCAGAGGTGTACGGCCAGTGTAGGAGATCGCTCCCCACACCATGATGCCGGGTGTTGGCCCTGTGTGCCTCGGTCGTATGCAGTCCTGATTGTGGCGCTCACCTGTACGGCGCCAAACACGCATACGACCATCATTGGCACCAAGGCAGAAGCGACTCTCATCGCTGAAGACGACACGTCTCCATTCGTCCCTCCATTCACGCCTGTCGTGACACCACTGGAGGCGGGCTGCACGATGTTGGGGCGTGAGCGGATGACGGCCTAACAGTGTGCGGGACCGTAGCCCAGCTTCGTGGAGACGGTTGCGATTGGTCCTCGCCGATACCCCAGGAGCAACAGTGTCCCTAATTTGCTTGGAAGTGGCGGTGCGGTCCCCTACGGCACTGCGTAGGATCCTACGGTCTTGGCGTGCATCCGTGCGTCGCTGCGGTCCGGTCCCATGTCGACGGGCACGTGCACCTTCCGCCGACCACTGGCAACAACATCGATGTACCGTGGAGACCTCACGCCCCACGTGTTGAGCAATTCGGCGGTACGTCCACCCGGCCTCCCGCATGCCCACTATACGCCCTCGCTCAAAGCCCTCAACTGCACATACGGTTCACGTCCACGCTGTCGCGGCATGCTACCAGTGTTAAAGACTGCGATGGAGCTCCGTATGCCACGGCAAAATGGCTGACACTGACGGCGGCGGTGCACAAATGCGGCGCAGCTAGCGCCATTCGACGGCCAACACCGCGGTTCCTGGTGTGTCCGCTGTGCCGTGCGTGTGATCATTGCTTGTACAGCCCTCTCACAGTGTCCGGAGCAAGTATGGTGGGTGTGACACACCGGTGTCAATGTGTTCTTTTTTTCATTTCCAGGAGTGTAGTTTAGGCGACAAGACTTCATAAACACTGACTGCGTGGAAAACTACCATATCATGCAAGACGTTTAAATCTATTACTTAGTTGCTACTTATTCTATTCGCAACATTTTTTATAGACAATATCCACATTTGTCTCTGAATGTACCTACAATATATAATTCTACAACTCATCTCAGTATTTGACATGTCTCCTGAACCATGAGTGAAAAACGTTCAGATTATGCATGACGTTTTAATTTATCACTTATTTGAAACCAACTCTAGTCGCAAACATCATCCATATATGCCGCTCAACGTAACTACAAAAATATATAATTATATAACAAATAGTTCAAGAGATATTACGTCATAAACAGTGAGATGCGCGAGAAACTGTCAGATGATGTGTGACGTTTTAATTTATTACTTCTTTACTGCCAACTGTGTTCACAACGCATTTCGCAGATAGTGGCCACGTATACTGCTGGATGTACCTGGAAAATTATCTTTTTGTACAACACATATTTCAGGATATACGACGTCATAAACATTTAGCTATATGAAAACACAACAGCAGGGTGAAAATTCGCTAGGCATACAGGTGAAATATGTATACAAATATGATCGAAATTTGTCTGAAATTAGGTGACGTGTACGTATACGAGCAAACTAGCGGTAAAATGCTCATCCTAATCCTTCGAACGACTTCAGTCATATTTGGCACACATATTAGTCGCTGTCTAGAATGAAGAGCTAAAAACCACCAGCTTCCTGCTGGGGTGAGCGTGATAGCGTGGAGAGAGACGAGGGGAGGAGGAGGAGGAGGACATGGACAGCAGAAGAGAGGAAATGGACAGAGAGAGGGGAGGGGACGAGATGGCAAGAGACAGGGGAGGTGTGGAGGCCGTGGATAAAGGAGGGACGGGAGAGAAGAGTGGATAAAGAGAGAGAGAGGATGGCTAGAGAAAGGGGGGAAGAAGGTGGACAGAGTGAAGCGGGAGGAAGAGATGGAATAACGGAAGACTAGAAGAAATAAATACTTGCTCAATGCCTGGTTTCTCTTCTAGTTAGAGTACTTAATTTTTTGTTCATTCAGGCTTCGAAAATTAATAGACAGTGAAGCTACATCAGGCAGTGACAAGCGGCAGCACATCGAGTCGAACTAAGCTCGTGTGACAGACAGGGGTGCCGCGAGGCATTCCACGCTGATACGACTCTGTATCGTACTGAATGGAGGGTGGTGATCCGCCACACAGAATACCAAAATATCACAAGAGTAGCGACTATGTTAAGGTACGGTCGCAGAAACCGACACTAGCGCTCCAAATGGCCTGGCGGTGAACTTTGAATTCGGGGAAATATGACGTGATAATCTGTATTCTTGCTCTGCAAAATGCGAGTACTATATGATAATATTTTTCATTTATATGAGTGGGTCTGGTGCCAAAGTGCATTTATTTTAAAACCCAATAATGCAATTTCTACCGCTTGGCTGTAATCGAGTTGAAATTATGTTCCCGATTAAGACATCTCTACCGCGCGACCGCTACGGTGGCAGGTTCGAATCCTGCCTCGGGCATGGATGTGTGTGATGGCCTTAGGCTGGTTAGGTTTAAGTAGTTTTAGGAGACTGGTCACCTCAGATGTTAAGTCCCATAGTGCTCACAGCCATTTAAACCACTTGAGGACCTCTCTATGTGTATTGCAGTCTTTGAATTGCATTGCAAATACGTTGCTCGTACTCTGTTTAATTTTTGCTGACATCCGTATTATAGGGTGAACTAAATGCTTCTGTATTTGTTTTTGTTGCATGCTAAAGGACGCTGGTTTTGTCTCGCGGTGTTCTGCAGACTCACGTATTTTTGTTACAGCTTAAGAACCTCGATTGAAATCCATTGTTAGTGTACTCTTCGTATCCTTTGTTATTTTTGTTCCCATTCGTTTTTCGTACTCCACCAAAATTTTCATTGACTTCTGCTAAAATGCACTATCTGCACTGCCTGTTAATAACGTGTGAAAACAAACACAGAACCTAAAGATCATCCAATAAGAAAGCGACATGATGCATTAATAAACTTGCAGCACTGCAAGTGCCCTGACAGCGAACCGAAGTCGTGTTACGTGTAGCCCCTACACGGGTTTCACCCCCTGTTGTGGCTGTCTCTGCACAGTTCGTAGCCAGTGTTTCTGGTGTCTGTTTAAAGCAACAGTCTGGAACGCTCTGTATCGACGCAAAGAGGATTATATACTGAGCATGGTGGCGCAGTGGTTACCACACTGGACTCTAGTTAGGGAGAACGACGGTTCAAACCCATTCCGCCATCCTGATTTAGGTTTTCGGTGATTTCCCCAAATCGCTTCAGGCAAATGCCGGGATGGTTCCTCTGAAAGGGCATAGCCACCTTCCTTCCCCATCCTTCCATAATGTGAGGGACCGATGGCCTTGCTGTTTGGTGCCCTCCAACAATTCAACCAACCAACAGTGGATTACATGTACCGAAATCCTGGCCAAAATTATTTTTGATAGTTTCAAACCTTTAAAGCACTCCCTTTCACTACTAGGTTAACTGTAGTTGTGAATACCCCTAAACTACTCCACTGCCGTCCATAGAGATGGGCCTGGGATGACTCGGCATGCATTTGTTAGTTTGTCTGACTGTCTTTCAGTTTGTACCATGCCACTTTCCACTAGTTCTTAACCTTTTGTACTTGAAAATTTCAAAGTAGATTCGTGTGATACCCTTAATTTGCTGTACCGATTTTACTGGTGACGTGATGACAGGACTGCTTCTACTAGGGCACCGAATTGCTCGTCACGTGTGTGATTGTTCCATATGTAGTTACTTTGCCATACTTTTCTCGCAATTTTTAAATGCGCCTTCAAACTAATTATAGCTATGTACTGTGTTATATATGTGCGTATTGAGAAGTGTATGTTAGTGTGTGTAATCTAGGTTGGTTCTGCTACGTTCACTTGTCTAATGTTACCGATCACAGCAGGTGATTGTCCCAGGCCTCTCGCAAAGTTCTTTTCAATTGCACGTTGGTTTATTGTCTTACTTCTCGCAGTTCACAGCCTGATGCGATAGATGGTGCTGCATGCAGCGCTAGATTGCAAGCAAAATCTATCTACGTAGGGGGGCAACACATCTGTATGCTCCACCGTGACGTAATCCAGCAAATCAGATGCCTTCCTATGAGTATGAAAGAGGGAACCTTGCCAGTTCACGACAGTCAGTTTTAGTCCCTGACGACGATGGTGGAGGGTATCATCGAAAGCGTGGAATTTTCTGAAAATTTGACGAGGCAAGTGAACCGAGAACCTTTCATGTACTTGCTACAATAGTTGACCAAACGTCCATTTTTGCCATTTTGGCCATAATTTCGGTAAATATACTCCGGTGTGCGGCACAGGTCAGCACAGCATGGGAAACATGCGATGTTGGTGTAATGTGTTGAAAGATAATGTCATGAAGATCTCGGAGAAGGGTCATAGCCACCGTCCTTAAGGCGCCAGAAATGTGATAGGTACAGTCCACATTACCATCTGTGTGGACAAGACGCGGTCATCTTATTTACCCAGTGGTACCCCATACCAACAAGTCAGATGATGAGCCCATGAGAAGATGACGAAAGCAGTCTGGCAACGTTCGTCCTCCTCAGAGCTTGCATGCATGGATACGTCCAATGTGATGTTGTACACAGGACTGGGACTCGTCTGCAATGACGACATAGTGCCACTTTGGTATGTCCAGTCTCCTTGTTGGGAGTTCCACTGTCGGCCGCCTCGGTCTCCTGCCGCGTCGATGTGGGCTTCGACAGCAGTTGTCGCTGGACGTCGCCGCACTGTCCGTGAGGGCGCTCTTCTGGCCACCAGTGAGCTCGCTGCGTTCCATGACACAGGGAACCTGGTGTGTCTGTGTGGTCCTGCACAGCCAACCAAACAGCACGTCGAGCCTCTCAGGCGCTAGTCACGTAGGGCCATTAACAGCCTACGTGACCCTCGCGAACCGATGGGCACCGTATTCACGTGACAGCGCGAGCAGCGTAACGACAAACTGCAGTCTCGGACTTTGGTAAGTGCTGGTAGACGTTTCCCCTTCGTACACAAGGTGTCACACAGTCTTCCCACAAACAAACAACACTCAAATGCGATTTCTGAACGACAAACCCGCTGTAAAATCTTTACTTACATACAGAGCATAGTGGCAGCTGTGGAAAATCACTGGTCCACATCTACCCTATACCTTGCAAGCCGTGTAATATGCTGTGGCAGATGGTGGAATCCGTGCTGGATACAGTGGCCGATGCGCAGGGAACAGTTACTGAGCGATTTCATTTGTTTCTTTAGGCGGGGCCGACCTTGTCTGGCCACTTCCAGACGGCTGGCGACACACTGCGATGGCAGAAGCGAGCCACACGCCCTGCGTTCTTCCTCAAACGATTTTACAGATACTATTCCGTAAAAAAAAAAAAAAAAAAAAAAAAAAAATCTTTTTTCCCTACTTATAGCTTTATATGCCAGCTTCGTGTGACGTGCCCATCATTTCGTTAATGGTGACAGTTATTATGGTACTTTGATTTAAGTAAGACATTGCATGAAATATGAAAAAGTTTAAAATAGAAAATAGGGGTTGCTAAGATTTTGCGTTTGGTACACATTACATAATATGTTGCCGCGTATAAAATTCAGCTGAGATAATGAATTTTTCTTTAGACTTTGGTGGAAGTCTCAGTCACCAATGACGGAAAAATTAATCTGATGTAGCGCACTCATCTGCAACCGTCCGAGCCAGCGAAAAAGCCAGAATGAGATATTCTCAACATTCCTCACATCTCAAACGGTTTGAGATATGGAAACAAGATTTTCGCAAATGACAGCACGCAAAGAGAAGAGTGCTTTGCCGTATGGTTAACATGCAAAACTTAATTATTGACCGCATTATACGATGAAACAATGTAATTATTAAGGGGCATCGATAGCTGGTGAAACGAGACATACTGTGGGATATAGTACAACGTAAGTGAAGACATTACAAGCTCATTTTTGAATCGGCGATGTGCTTTTTCATAAACGTTTCCTCCCTATTTTTCCTCAGTTTCTCACTTAAAAAACTTCATAACCACTGTCCATTTTCAATTTCTCGCGGTGTAATGAACAGTCCATTAAATTTTGGGCACGCAGCCACGCAAATAAAATTTCCTCCGCTGATATTTCGGCCGCGTATCGTCCGGCCATCCTCAGAGTGAGTCATAAGACTGACGACAAGATGCCAAGCGCGGCCTTAGATGCTCCACCGCGGCGGTACTGCGCATGCGATTGAGAGATGTTGGTCGGCGGCAAAGAAATACGCTTATACATGCACCGCCTGTGGCGAAGGCGTACAGACATTCGATTCGCTTATCGATGTATGATCGGCGGCGGTGACACCGTGACGACTTCTCTGCAGTTCAATTACCCCAAGAGCCGGATTCCATGCTTTGTCCAAATTAAAACAATTATCTCTGTTTATTAAATTATTAGCTGCTCTCATCTCGATACCTTGACGGCAGATTCCCAAAAGGAAGACGTGGATGTTAAAATATTCACATCACTGTAATTCATGGAATGACCTGTACCAAGACAATGTTCGGCCACAGCTGACTTGTCTGGCTGTAATAAGCATTTGTATCTTCGATGCTCTACACATCTCTCATGAACGGTGCGTGTTGTTTGATCTCTGTACGATTTCTCACAATTTCCGCTATAAATCTGATACACACCCGCTTTTCGAAGCTGTAAATCGTCCTTCACAGAGTAAAGCTGCAGCAGTCTTCGTTGGGGGGGATGGGGGGGGGGGGGGTGAAAGACCACCACAACACAGAATTTCTCAAGAATACACCCACATCGGCAAAAAAGTACTAGATTTGAAAGAATTACTATCTTCTTCCTAGGTTTTACATTGAATGCTCTACAAATTTGTTGCGGAGAAAATCCATTCGATTTAAAAATGCTCTTAAGGTATGTGAGCTCTTGTTGCAAATTGTCTTTATCGGAAATACAGTGTGCCCTATGCACTAAGGTCTTAAGAACACATACGGTCTGTGAAGGGTGATAGCAGCTACTGGCATGAACATTTAGATTTGTATACGTTGGTTTCCGGTATACGGCGTGTCCTAATGTGCCATCAACTTTACGGCGAGCGACAACATCCAAAAATGGGAGGTAGACGTTTTTTTATATTTCCATAGTAAATTTGATACTAGAATGGATGGAATTCTAATGCTCAAGAAATCGATGTAATTCATTCATCCCGTGCGTCGATACCACAAATGTGTCGTCCACGTACCTCCAGAAGACCGTTGGTTTAAAACTTGCTGAGTGCAGTGCCTTGTCCTCGAAGTCTTCCATGAATAAATTATCTACCAGAGGGTAGAGGGGGCGTCCCATGACAACACCATCGATCTTGTATGAATGCATGGTTTCTCGGCGATATGAATTAATAAAATATTCTCAGGCTTCCAGCGGTTAAAATCGCACGAGCTTCCGACCGAGCTCTTCCCGGTCATTGTCAAGTGGTAAGACTGACTGCTGTGTCGACGTGGCCGCGTCGTTATACAGCCGCACTGCTAGCTGTGACGTCACTGGTGCTCTCTTCCTCGACAAACAGGGTGTTGCAAAAAGGTACGGCAAACTTTCAGGAAACATTCCTCACACAAATAAAGAAAAGATGTTATGTGGACATGTGTCCGGAAACGCTTAACTCCATGTTAGAGCTCATTTTATTACTTCTCTTCAAATCACATTAATCATGGAATGGAAACACACATCAACAGAAAGTACCAGCGTGACTTCAAACACTTTGTTACAGGAAATATTCAAAATGTCCTCCGTTAGTGAGGATACATGCATCCACCCTCCGTCGCATGGAATCCCTGATGCGCTGATGCAGCCGTGGAGGATGGTGTATTGTATCACAGCCGTCCACTATACGAGCACGAAGAGTCTCTACGTTTGGTACCGGGGTTGCGTAGACAAGAGCTTCCAAATGCCCCCATAAATGAAAGTCAAGAGGGTTGAGGTCAGTAGAGAGTGGAGGTCATGGAATTGGTCCGCCTCTACCAGTCCATCGGTCACCGAATCTGTTGTTGAGAAGCACATGAACCCTTCGACTGAAATGTATAGGAGCTACATCGTGCATGAACCACATGTTGTGTCGTACTTGTAAAGGCACATGTTCTAGCAGCACAGGTAGGGTATCCCGTATGAAATCATATTTACGTGCTCCATTGAGCGTTGGTGGAAGAACATGGGGCCCAATCAAGACATCACCGACAAATAATGCCTGCCCAAACGTTCACAGAAAATCTGTGGTGATGACGTGATTGCACAAATGCGTGCGGATTCTCGTCAGCCCACACATGTTGATTCTGAAAATTTACAATTTGATCACGTTGGAATGAAGCCTCATCCGTAAAGAGAACATCTGCACTAAAATGAGGATTGACACATTGTTGGATGAACCATTCGCAGAAGTGTACCCGTAGAGGCCAATCAGCTGCTGATAGTGCCTGCACACGCTGTATATGGTACGGAATCAACTGGTTCTCCCGCAGCACCCTCCATACAGTGACGTGGTCAACGTTACCTTGTACAGCAGCAACTTCTTTGACGCTGACATTAGGGTTATCGTCAACTGCACGAAGAATTGTCTCGTCCATTGCAGGTGTCCTCGTCGTTCTCGGTCTTCACCAGTCGCGAGTCATAGGCTGGAATGTTCCGTGCTCCCTAAGACGCCGATCAATTGCTTCGAACGTCACCCTGTAGGGACACCTTCGTTCTGGAAATCTGTCTCGATACAAATATACCTCGCCACGGTTATTACGCCGTGCTAATCCATACATCAAATGGGCATCTGCCAACTCCGCATTTGTAAACATTGCACTGACTGCAAAACCACGTTCGTGATGAACACTAACCTGTTGATGCTACGTACTAATGTGCTTGATGGTAGTACTGTAGAGCAATGAGTCGCATGTCAACACAAACATCGAAGTCAACATTACCTTCCTTCTATTTTGCCAACTGGAGGTGAATAGAGGAAGTAGGGTACATACTGACGTAACTAAAATGAGCTCTAACATGGAAATTGAGCGTTTCCGGACACATCTCCACATAACATCTTTTCTTTATTTGTGTGTGAGGAATATTTCCTGAAATTTGGCCGTCCCTTTTTGTAACACACTGTATATAGTCATGTTTTCATTCCGCGTCCGTCGCGCCCGTTTTAACATCGCGATAGTCGGGTTCCGTCCTTGTTGATGGTGTTTTCAGCGGTTTTTATTTCAATAGCTTCTTTTATGACGCTATCGCAAAATCCCTCCTTCATATCGACATGTTTCGTCGAATAGAATTCGATGTCCACTTTCTAAGGCGTGTTCTTCCACGGCTGAATTTTCTGGATAGCGTAGGTGTAAGCACCTCTCGTGTTCCTTCCCGACGTTGCTCTACCATGCGTACTGTTTGGCTGACGTAGTAACAGCCGCACTGACATGGTATCTTGTACACTCGAAGCGTTCTAAGATTTAGATCGTCCTTGATGTGGCCGAGGAGAGCTCGGTCGAAAGTTCGTTGGATTATAACCACCTGACGCGGCTGGAAGCCCGAGAAAATCTTATTAATTCATATCGCCACGAAACCACGCATTCATACATGGCGTACCTCTACGGGGGGGAAACGTGGCGCCTAGGGAACCTGCTTGGGAAGAAGGCTAACCTGTTAAGCTCTCTAGCCTTCCTGCTACGCTGTCGAGATGAGAACGCGATTCCACGATTTACCTCGGCAGCCAGGTGAATCTACCGTTCAGCCAGCTCTGCCCTGTTGCGGGAAACGATACACTTCACCAGGCGGCAGCTGGATTTAAAAGGTCGCGAACTGCTGGCTATACATCTGCAGTTGACAGAGGTACTCTCACAATTAGATTTTGAGTGGGTCGACGCGGCCACTACAGCAAAAGAAGGCCACAGAGAAACAGAAAGGGTAGTTCGCGCGGATTTCTTAACAACAACACGGTGCAGAACGGAAATCAACAGAAGGAACTGTCATCAATATGACGGAGAAAGAGGTCGATGCGGGTGCCATTTCGGCGCTTAAGAAAGGTATTAACTTCGCACCAGCGCTTCAGAGAATCCCTGTCTGTGATGATATAAGTGGGGTTGAACAAACAATCCGTAAGATGCCTAGTGAGAATGCTGACTAAATTCATCGCGAAACGTGTCGCATCATTTCAAAATCTAAACCACCGAGGTCTAACTTGACTAGGGCTAAACGCAATGGTCTTCACGCACTCCGCAACGACGCACTCATCGTGGTTCTGCCAGTCGACAAGGGCAATGCATCCGTCATTGTAAATAAAGCTAACTACGATGCCAAAATTCAGTTAATGCTTGAAGAGGATATATAGCGTTAACTGCCACGGGACCCGACGTCAAGAATAATGAGGAAGACATCAGAGCTTCTAAAACAGTCAATGCTGGAAGAGGGCGTTATTAAGACTCTCCTCCCTCAGGCGCCGAGACCACCTACGCTTTCTGGACTACCAGAAATCCACAACCGATTCTCCTCTTCGTCCCATTGTGAACAGCATTGGGTCACCAACTTATAGACTGGCAGAACACCTGACCAGCCTCCTTGCACCGCATGTGGGTCGTTGTGTGCATCACATCAAGAACACCGTCGACTTTCTCAACAGAATTAAACAACTGCGTCTTAGTCAAGGAGATTTGATGGTTAGTTTTGGTGTGGTCTCCCTGTTTACACGTGTTCCGGTCAAAGACTGTATAGATCTCCTCTCCCAATTATCTGATAGCACAATTGTGGGACTGTTTAAGCACACAGTGACATAGTCGTACTTCCTACATGGCGGCCAGTATTTCGACCAGTTGGACGGCGTGGCTATGGGAAGCCCTCTGGCTCCATCCATAGCCAAACTTTTTATGGCAAAATTTGAAGACTTCGCCTTGGACACGGTTCCAGCTAAACCAAGTTGCTTTTAGCGTTACGTCGATGACACTTTCATCATGTAGCTCCATGGTCGTGAATTTTTGGAACACCTGAACAGCATTCACGGCCACATCAAGTGTAAGATGGAAGTCGAAACAGAGGGTACATTGCCCTTGCTTCACGTCCTCATTCGACGGAAAACCAAGGGGCCCCTCAGCCACAGTGTCTACAGAAAACGGACACACACACACACACACACACACACACACACACACACACACAGATCAGTATCTGCACGCTCTCAGCCACCACCATCCGGCACAAAAACGTGGCGTTCTGAATACCCTCGTCCATCGTGCTAAAGTCGTCCCAGGCGCAGCAAGACTGCCACTAGAACTGAGCCACCTCCGAAACGTCTTCCGGGAAAACGGGTACAGCCACGGACAGGTCTCCAGGCTATATCTGGCGTGACACGCAAGAAACACACCAACAGAGAAGAGAACACCACCGAAGAAGAAAGCAAGAAACTTGTGTTTTAGCCTTTCTGTGGTACAGTGTCGGGAAAGATTAGCCGACTCCTGAAGAGATGTAACATTTCATCGGTGTTCAGGCCCCCAGCAAAAATTCGTCAGCTCATAAGGCCTGTGAAGGACTACCTAGGGCTAAGAACGCCTGGAGTGTACAAGATACCATGTCAGTGTGGCTGTTACTACGTCGGCCAAACAGTACGCATGGTAGAGCAACGTCGGAAAGGAACACGAGAGGTGCTTACACCTACGCTATCCAGAAAAATCAGCCGTGGAAGAACACGCCTTAGAAAATGGACACCGAATTCTATTCGACGAAACATCTGTCGTTATGAAAGCGGAGGGATTTTGCGATAGCGTCATAAAAGAAGCTATTGAAATAAAAAACGCTGAAAACACCATCAACAAGGGCGGATGTTTGCAACTCAGCACAGCCTGGGACCCGGCTATCGCGATGTTAAAACGGGCGCGATGAACGCGGTATGAAAACATGATCATATATGACGTGGAAGAGAGCACCAGTGACGTCACAGCCAGCAGTGCGGCTGTATAACGACGCGGCCACGACGACACAGCAGTCAGTCTTACCACTTGAGAATGACCGGGGAGAGCTCGGTCGAAAGCCCGTGGGATTTTAACCACCCGACGCGGCTGGAAACCCGCAAATTTTTATTAACTATCAATCTTCTCATAAAATTCACCATTAAACTGGAAATAAGATGATAAAAGCACATGTTCAAATAAGGCCGTAATGTTCGTATCAAGATGTTGGCTGATAAGAGAAAGAGTCCTTTAAAGGTACCGGTGCATAATGACAGCAACGTCAGGCTAAATAATAATGATGTGCTAGTTAGTTTTGAATTGTTAAGTCTCTGAATAAAATCCATAGAATTACGAATGTGGTGACTCCGTTTTCCTACCAATTGTTTTAATTAGGAAGTCAAGTGTTTGGCAGAAAAATACGTCGGTGAACCAATAGCGCTCGTTATAGGTCTCATAGACCTCTACACTCTCATACTTAGACATTTTGTGAACTTTAGGAAGACCATAATATCTCGGTGGTACTTCTTTTGACTTCCTTTGGTAGTGATGAAGCGTTCAGCAAGGCAGCAGTCCATACTGTCACCTTGATAGTAGGATCTTTGTTAATCTTCCGGTATGCACCAGAACTAAGTAGACCACATAGCTCTTCCTTGTAGACTTTCTGAGGCAAAAGGACCGCAGCATTACCCGCACGCGCTGCAGTCGGAAAACTATAAGCGCGACGCCATAGATAGTACAAGGGTACTAATATCGATACGCGCTGCTGCTGCGACTCACGGAGACAGAGGATAACAGCATAACCGCGAGAGACTAATCACAGAATATCAACCAAAACCAAGATTTAATGGGAAGCATAACACGAGCCAGCCACGGCTCAACCTCCCGCCCTCAAACAAACACGATGCTGGAAGGGGGGGGGGGGGGGCTACTTAACCATCAGACTAACTAACTGGATTTAACCTGGCTAAGGTGAACCCAGTACTTGTTACCGGAATGGTTATCCTTAAGCAGCAGATTCACCGGGCCTAAAATGCGCAAATTGGTGCTAGGCCCCAGAAAATGAGGAGTAAATTTACTCATATTTCCGACACGCAGCTGCCTACTGGGGAAACTACGGACATAGACCTGATCTCCTAGCCTCCCTCTAAAGGTTCGCCGATTACGATTGTAACGCTCACCTTGATTATTATGGACCCTGAGTATATTACGTCTGGCACGGTTCCAGTTTTCATTGATGACTTGAGGAACTAGATCTTGAATTCCCCACAAGTTCTAAAAAGGGGAATTAACAGGATAGGAAAGGATCAAAGAGGCGGGAGTAGCTCCCAAGGCTTCATGATTGGTGGTATTAAAAGCAAAACTAAGCCAAGGAAGACTAGAGTCCCACTTACTAGGCGTTTTCTGAAATCAAAGCGGATTTACGATTTCGGTTAACCCTCTCCGTAAAGCATGCCTGCGGATAATACGACGCAGTCGTGATATGCTTGACACCGTTCTGAAAATAGAACGCCTTGAAAGGAGCCGAAAGGAAGGCCGGCGCATTATCGCTAACAATTTTCTTAGGGGGGCCAAAAACAATGAAAACTTTAGTTAAATGAGAAATAGTGGTGGTAGCAGTGACGTTACGGCTCGGAAGGAGCCAAGTGAATCCGGAGAACGCATCAATAGTAACTAACACGTATCGATGACCTTTCTTAGTACGAAGAAAGGGTCCTAGATAATCGATATAGAGCTTGTGCGTAGGACAGGACTCGCGCTCAGAGCTCAGCAAACCCTGTTGAAGAGCATTCTTGGGTTTGACTACATTATACAGCCGATATTGCTATACCATCTCTCTGACATTTCGCTCCATGGAGGGCCAAGAGGCTTTGACTTTTTTCAGAGTCTTAGGAACTTATAAGTGGCTACCCACCAACGAATCATGAAAGTACCGAAAAACCGGGCGCACCAGAGCTACTGGCAAACTTCTTTAACTGCTTCGCATGCCCGACCCTTTTACGCAGAATGCAACTGTTAATAATATACTCATGCGACAGTTCCCCAGCCAAATAGGGTCCTGATCCCGACGCTGAGCGACATCAAACTAAAGAGGAATTTCTCCCAATCCTGCCTCCATCTGTCTCCCGGGTTCCCTCACTAGGTGTAGATTCGGCGAACTACCGGCTGAGGACATCCGCAAGGATATTTTCAGTGTCTCTCACGTGTTTAACTTCAAATTAAATGCGTACCTCTCATCTGGCACTACGGCCAGTTTTACGGCTAAAATACCAGCATTAGATGTGTCATTTTGGACAATAAACCTTTTATTAAAGTATGGTACTCCTAGAAATGGACGATTGGCTACAGCTGCCTTAATATACTCAAACGCGGGCTCCTGGACAGGTCCTTATTCAAAACGCACTCTCTTCCGGCACTGTTCGTTTGAGGTCGCGGCCAACTAAGCCAAATTAGGGACAAAACGCCTAAAATAGTTCAACATGCCTATGAACCTAGCAATTCCGCGTTTATCAGTAGGCGGAGGCAACGCCCGTATGGTCTTAGTTCGCTCTTGTTCGATGCGAATACTCTGACCTGACACTAGGTGACCTAAGAAGAACACCTGCTGCCTTTCTAATGTCATCTTACTGGGTTTAACAGTCAGCCCGGCTCCCTGAAACCTCGAAAGAACTTTCTGGATATGATCCAAATGGACTGAAACGAACAGCTATAGATGACTAAATCGTCCAAATAATTATAGGCAAACACTAATTTCAAGTCCCTAAGGATATTATCCAGCAAACGAGTTGCCAAACCAAAAGGAACTCTGTCAAACAGATTCCAATCAGTACAAAATGCGGTAACATGTTTACATTCTTCAGCTAATGGAATCTGACAACAGGCTTGGTTCAAACCAAGAACAGTAAACCAATTAGTACCGGCAAACCAGGTAAAAGTTATGCAGATCAGAGGCAGAGGCACATTCGAAGACAACCTTAGTGTTCAAGCACCCGGTAGTTAACCACAGGTCTGAAATAGTGCTCCTGATCCTTGGGAACATGGCATATGGGGGAAGCATAAGTAGATGTAGAAGGCGTAATAACTCCTTGTTGGAGCATTTGTGATATTCTCGCCTTCAGTATCTTCACCTTAGGAGGTGAGAGGTGACGTGGGGGCTGCCTGACAGGACTATCGTCGGATAGAAGGATATGGTAATTAAGAACATTAGTGACACTCAAGTTATCACTAAGAAGCTCAGGAAAACTCTGTAACAAATCCCGTAATTGAGAAGCGTGATGCGGCGAGAGATGGGTAAGATCAAACTCATTAGCCACATCCTGAACGGCCAATGCATCTGCATTTCGATGCACAATACGTTTAGCGCACTTATAAAACGAAACATAAGGTGGCTTGCGGAGTATGGATGTAGATGTAGAAACTTCTCCACAGGAGCTAACTTAAAGAAAAAGGTGTGCCCAGAATAATCCAAGAATAACCCAGTATTTACTGAAATCACATCCCAAAATTAGATCGACCGGCAGCTCCTTGACCGAGGCTAATGACAAGGGCCAGGAAAAATCCCCCATCGATATACTCCCTCGGACCCAATCATGCAGAGGCAACACCTGGTCATTGGCCACCCGACATCTCTGCACCGGAGAAAGCACCGACCGAAGTTTCGTAAAATGACCAACTTCCAAAAACCACTCGAAGCACAATAATGAAAATGAGCTACCAGAATCGGAAAGAGCACAGATCGGTTCGCCACCTACTCGAGAACCAACGTAAGGCGATGGCGGTGAAGAGGGAGCGACAACACGGGTACGCCAGCGTCTAAAGGCTCGATCACGAGATAGCTGCCCAGTCCGGCGTCATTTATTGGCTCTGAGAGCGCGAGGCTGAATCCAAGAGCGCTCCAAGTGAGCCGTGCTGCCGCACCTGAAACAACCCCGGGGTTCCAGTTTTACGGCTTCAGCGGATGCAGACACTTCGGAATTTCCCTTGCCAGCGCCGGTGGCCTGCCCCTTAACTTCGTGACATACATCGTATCCAAGCGGCAACGCCCATATCGCTACAACCGCGGCACGGAGTTCTTCCCAAGCTGAAGGCTGATTACGGAAAACATAGTGCTACTTATCCGCAACGCGCATTCCCCTAAGAACAATAGACACCGGCTGTTGTTCAGGCAAATCGATTAACAAAGCCAAGGACGCCGTCTGAACTCTGTCCACATACTGATGTAACTGCTCTTTATCCCGCTGCATCTCCCAAATGTAACGACATTCAAGCTGTTTTCGAACTCCGGTGGTCAATCTCTGCCTAATGACGAGCTCCCTCAATTGCTGTAAGGAGAACACTTCAGTCATGGCTCGGAAGAGGAGGTTCTGCAACTCACTTCTAGCTAACAGGTACGGCAGTGACAAAATTACTTGGTGTGGAACCACGAAAGGGAGAAGCATAAAGTTCAAGACGAACCGACAACAGTAATAATTTTTCGACCTGTTCAAGCCACTCCACGACTAATTCAGTAATATCACGAGAGGATTAGGCAACTTGGCAAACATTGCGTCTAACTTCACCGAGAACGTAACAGTACCATCCCGGGCAGGCTCTCGCCCTCTCCCGAACACAGCAAGTTCCGCTCCTCAATCCTCTTCTCACCAAATCTAAACGCGTAACATTAAACTGCAATGCACTAACCAAAGAGCCCAATTCGGCGGCTAATTTTTTATGGTGATCTTCCAAAGCTAACATGCCCAAATCCGCTTTCCGATTTGTTAAATACATTAACTGGGCCTACACCCTATCCAATAGACTGGCACTAGGTTGAGTGCCTTCCAAAACGCAAATAGTGTCCTCAAGGCCCCTAACAGCCTTCAACAAAAATTCAGTGGCCGCTCCTGTCTCACCCAACACCGCCGGCGTGACGTCAACCGGCTGAAAAACGGCAGCACCTAAACGGGCCACTAAATCCGGATCACTGCTCTCAGTAGCTTGGCGCCTTATTTCCAACTCGTAAACAAGATGTTCCTGAGCAGGCCGATCCCCGGACTCTGACTGACCGCCATTACAATACACCTGAAACAATCAACACCCAAAACAATGTGGTGTCACAGAACAGAAATAAAATTGTAACTAACAGTAACTGAAATGGCAAGAACACAAACGTAACCACGCTCTGCTACCAGTGAAATCCCTGGGCTAGCAGGACGGAGCGGATGCGGTTATATTTGTGGAAAGAGGTCAAAATATGTTACTGTCAGTTGCACACCATCATACAAAATTTATTTCTTAAAACACACAATCAGACAAGCAAGAATCAAAACTCTCAAGGTTTTAACGAAAGACCTCCTTTGATTTAATTTAGATCGGCTGAAGGCCACATCGAAAATCCAAGGCACAAGGCCTAAGCAAGGTACAGGAGTTCTTCTGTTGTTGTTGTTGTTGGGATGTTTAAGGGGGACTAAACAGCTAAGGTCATCAGTCCCCCATTCCAAAAAAACCAGCGAAACAAAATTTACGGAACAGGTAAAACCCCAAGGGGGGAGGAGACGCCCCTCCCCCCAGTCACTGAAAGAACACCAGTGTGTCAGCGAACACTAGAGACAAGAAGAGTACAGACGAACACTGGACAGAAAGAAACGGAAGAAAATAAGAGGGTCGGAGACTGGTTGACTGACCATGGGTACAAAAATTGGGAAAGAGTCAACCATCCGAATACACACATTAAAATCTGGAACCAATGAGACACTCGAGGACAAGATACACAGAAAGGGAAAGGGACAGGTCCCCCCTAAATGGAACCATAAAAAGGACTACCACGGATAAAATTTAAAACGTCGTCAGCCATGGAGGCATCGTCGCATAAAACCAAAGGCAACGTGCCCGGGAGATTAAAAGTCTGCCGGAGGATGCGCAGGCGGGGACACTCCAACAAAATGTGGGCGACCGTCAACCGGGACCCACACTGACACAGGGGGGGATCCTCCTGACGCAAAAGATGTCCGTGTGTCAGGTAGGTATGGCCGATGCGGAGCCGACACAGGATGACAGAGTCCCTGCGAGAAGCCCGCAGGGAGGACTGCCACACATCGGTCGTCTCCTTGACAGCCCGCAGTTTATTCGGAGAAGTCAGGCTACGCCACTCGTCACGCCACATCTGAAGCACCTTACGGCGCAACGCCAGCTGCAAATCACGAGCCGGGAGGCCGATCGCCAAAGTGGGGGCGTCGACCGCCCCTTTGGCCAGCCTGTCGACACGTTCATTCCCCGGGATGCCAACGTGACCTGGCGTCCAAACAAAGACCACCGAACGACCAGAGCGGGTAATGGCAAAAACAGACTCCTGAATAAAGGATACCAGAGGACAAGAGGTATAGCAGCGGTCGATAGCCTGGAGGCTGCTCAGGGAGTCACTGCAGATGACGATGGACGTACCTGAGCAGGAACGCATATGCTCAAGAGCGCGCAATATGGCCACCAGCTCTGCAGTAAAAATACTGCAGCCAGCCGGCAAGGAGCGCTGTTCAACATGGGCAGCGTGGGCAAAAGCGTAGGCAGGACGACCATCCACCAGGGAACCATCAGTGTAGACAGGCTCACAGCCTGAAAACGAGGCGACGAGCGCAAGAAAACGGTGACGGAGGGCCACATGCGGAACCGAGTCCTTGGGTTCCCGTGCCAAGTCCAGGCGGACGGACGGACGGGTCATACACCAGGGAGGCGTGGGTGCACAGGCCCGGAAGGGCGGCAGAAGAGGGAACGACCCCAGTTCCGACAGCAGGGACTGGACACGGACAGCAATGGAAAGCCCAGACCTAGGTCGCCGGTCGGGCAGAGGGAGGACCCTGGCAGGGAAAAGCAGGCGATGATTGGGATGGCCCGGTGAGCAATGCACATGGACAGCATAGTCGGCGAGCAGTCGGTGGCGGCGAATCCGCAGCGGGGGAACCCCGGCCTCCACCAGCAGACTATCCACGGGGCTCGTACGGAAAGCACCAGTTGCAAGCCGAACCCCACAGTGGTGTATGGGGTCCAACAACGTCAACACTGAGGGCGATGCAGACCCATAGGCCAGGCTCCCATAATCAAGCCTGGACTGCACAAGGGCTCTGTATAATCGCAACAGCGTGCTACGATCTGCACCCCAAGACGCATGGCTCAGGCAGCGGAGGGCGTTGAGGTGCTGCCAGCACTTTTGCTTCAGCTGAGTAATATGAGGAACCCATGTGAGCCGGGCATCAAAGACGAGTCCTAAGAAGCGGCTAGTGTCCACCACTTCAAGTAGGTGACCGTCGAGGTAAAGTTCCGGATGAGGGTGGACCGTCCGACGCCTGCAGAAGTGCATAACTCGAGTCTTGGCCGCAGAGAACTGAAATCCATGAGACAGAGCCCATGATGCCGCCTTGCGAACGGCTGCTTGCAGCCTGCGTTCGGCGACTCCCGTAGTCGTTGAGCTAAATGAGATGCAGAAGTCGTCGGCATACAAAGAAGGAGACACCGACGACCCCACAGCTGCAGCCAGACCATTAATGGCCACTAGAAATAAGGAAACGCTCAACACCGAGCCCTGCGGGACCCCATTTTCCTGTATATAAGATGAACTAGAGGCGGCACCGACTTGCACCCGGAAAGTGCGGCGCAATAAAAAGTTTTGAAGAAAAGCTGGAAGCTGACCACGAAGACCCCACTCGCGCAACGTAGCAAGGATGTGATGCCTCCATGTTGTGTCATATGCCTTCCGCAGATCAAAAAATACAGCAACGAGATGCTGACGGCGGGAAAAGGCCGTACGGATAGCAGATTCCAGCCGCACCAAATTGTCCGCAGCAGACCGGCCCTGACGGAAGCCACCCTGGGATGGAGCGAGGAGACCGCGCGACTCAAGGACCCAACACAAACGCCGCCCCACCATACGTTCGAGCAATTTGCACAAAACGTTGGTTAGTGTAATGGGGCGATAGCCGTCCACCGCCAGAGGGTCCGCACCGGGCTTCAAGATGGGAACGATAACACCCTCTCGCCATTGCGACGGGAACACGCCCTCGCTCCAAATGCGGTTAAAGATGGTGAGGATGTGTCTCTGGCAGTCCCTGGAGAGATGCTTCAGCATCTGCGCGTGGATGCAGTCCGGTCCTGGCGCTGTATCAGGGCAATTGGCGAGGGCAGCGAGGAATTCCCTCTCGCTGAAAGGAGCATTGTATTTTTCAGAACGACGTGTGTGGAACGATAACGGCGTCCGCTCGGCGCGCTCCTTTAGAGAGCGAAAGGCAGGAGGGTAAGTTGCAGTCGCAGAGCTCGTAGCAAAGTGCGTGGCAAGGTGGTCAGCAATGGTGGCGGCGTCCGTGCAGACAGCGCCGTCCAGGGAGATTCCAGGGACACCCATAGGGGTCTGGTATCCATAAATCCGCCGGATGCGGGACCACACGAGCGACGGGGAGACACGGGAGCCCAAGGATGAAATGTACCTCTCCCAGCATTCCTGCTTACGCCGTGCAATAAGACGACGGGCCAAGGCACGGAGCTTCTTAAAGGCGATGAGGGTCTCCAGAGACGGGTGCCGCTTATGACGCTGGAGAGCCCGCCTACGGTCGCGAATAGCCTCAGCAATCTCCGGCGACCACCAGGGGACAGACTTCCTCCGAGGGAGTCCAGAAGAGCGAGGGATGGCAATCTCGGCCGCAGAAATAATTGACGAGGTCAAGACACGGACCACCTCGTCAATGTCACCCTGTGGGAGAGAAGTAATGGTGGCAGCGGAAGTAAAAGCCGGCCAGTCAGCCCTGTTGAGAGCCCAGCGGGGCAGGCGCCCAGAAGAATGACACTGGGGCAGTGACAAATAGATGGGAAAATGGTCACTACCACACAGGTCAGGATGCACTCTCCAGTGAAGGGATGGGAGAAGTCCGGGGCTGCAAAGAGAGAGATCGATGGCCGAGAACGAGCCATGGGCCACACTGAAATGCGTGGGAGCACCGGTGTTCAAGAGGCTAAGGTCGAGCTGAGCCAACACATGCTCCACAGCGCGACCACGGTCATCGGAGACAGTCCCACCCCATAGAGGGTTGTGGGCATTGAAATCGCCCAGAAGCAGCAATGGCGGCGGGAGTTGAGCCAGCAGCGCAGCCAAGACATGTCGGGGGGTTGCCCATACGGAGGAATGTAAACAGAGCAAACAGTAATAGCCGGCGAGAGCTCAATCCTGACAGCGACTGCCTCTAAAGGCGTCAGAAGGGGTACTGGTGAGCTACAGACAGAGTGGTGAACAAAGAGGCAAACTCCACCTGAAGCTCGTTGACAGTCAGCGCGGTTCTTATAGTATCCCCGATAACCGCGAAGGGCAGGGGTCCGCATTGCTGGAAACCAAGTTTCCTGAAGAGCAATGCACAGAACAGGGGAAACACTCAAAAGCATCCGGAGCTCAGGCAGGTGGCGGAAATAACCGCCGCAATTCCACTGGAGAATGGAAGCAGGAAGGGACTGGGAGGGCGTTAAGTCCACTAAGAGACAGACGGCGCCGCAGAGTCAACGGCCGCCACCGAGCGAGAGTCAGCTGTGTCCATAGGAGAGGTCCCCGAGGGTTCCGTGAGGGCGAGATCCGCGGCAGAGGCGAGGATCTCCACCGCATCCCCAGAGCCAGAGCTATTGACAGCAGGCGGTACTGAAACTGCCGGAGCGTCCTTCTTCTTGGACACGTTCCGGTCCTTCTTCTCGCGTCTGTCCTTTGGCTTAGAGGGCTGGGAGAGTTTCTCTAAAGGAGCGTCGGAGGCTGACGACGACGCAGAAGCCCTACGACCAGCAGGTGGATGAACCTTCAGCCACTGGCTGACATCCGGCGGGGTAGCAGAAGAACCGGAAGAAGGGAGGGCCCCGAGGGACCCCTTCCGCGAGAGAGGAGCCGGCAGAGACGACGCCGGCAGAGAAGGGGGAGGGGGAGGGGGAGGTATCGAGCCCCCTGGTTTTGGAGCAGATGTCACTCCTGAAGCATGTGCGGGGGGAGTGACAGAAGGGGGTTTGCCCCCAACTGCTAAGGGGGCAACAGAGGAAGGCTTGCCCCCAGACACAAGGGGGGCAGACAGAGATGGACGGCCCCGAGGGCCAACTGAAGGCGGCACAGAGGAGGCGACAACTGCCGCCCGCGAGGGCGACGATAACGTAGCTGCAGCATAAGAAGTTTGAAGAGGGACAGGATGCAACCTTTCAAATTTCAGTTTTGCCTCGCGATAAGTAAGCCGGTCCAGGGTCTTAAATTCCATAATCTTCCGCTCCTTATGAAGAACGGGGCAGTCCGGCGAGCATGGAGAGTGGTGTTCCCCACAGTTGACACAGACAGGCGGAGGCGCACATGGAGAATCGGGATGGGAGGGGCGTCCGCAATCTCGACATGTGGCACTGGATGGGCAACGGGAGGACATATGCCCAAACTTCCAGCACTGGAAGCACCGCATCGGGGGAGGGACGTATGGCTTGACGTCACAACGGTAAACCATTACCTTGACCTTCTCAGGCAATACAGCACCCTCGAAGGCCAAGATAAAGGCACCGGTGGCCACCCTGTTGGTCTTGGGTCCTCTGTGCACACGACGGACAAAATGCACACCACGTCGTTCCAAGTCAGCTCTCAGCTCGTCATCGGACTGTAACAAGAGGTCGCGATGGTAAATAATCCCCTGGACCATATTTAAGCTACTGTGGGGAGTGACGGTAACAGGGACGTCTCCCAGCTTATCACACAAGAGCAACGCCCGTGACTGGGCTGGGGAGGCCGTCTTGAGGAGGATGGACCCATTCCTCATTTTAGACAAACCCGCCACTTCCCCAAACTTATCCTCCAGGTGTTCCACAAAAAACATAGGCTTTGTCGAAAGAAAGGAGTCACCATCACTTCTGCTGCAGACAAGGTATTGTGGTACATAAGGCTCCTGCTTGGCACTAGATCTGCGTCCCTCCCATGGCGCAGCCAACGAGGGGAACGACTGAGGATCATATTGTGCAGCATCGAATTCAATTTTGCCTCGCTTAGAGACGCTGGTGGCAGTGCGACCACCAGCTTGCTGAGATTTATTGCGCTTCATTGCGCCACATCCGCCCAGATGCCACCTACTCCGAACGAGGGCTCTCCCCAAGGGCGCCACCCAGCCAAAGCAACGGGTACCTGGCCGATATCCCATTGCCCGGAGTCCCCGTGCCCCAGACAAGATGGGCACATACTCCTTGGCATGCATGGGGAGGAAACAGCTCTGGCATCTGTAGTGCGATCCCTGCGTGGTCAGGGGGCTACCACCAAGAGGGTACATGACGACCCCACCACAACGGACTGGCTACCGTGCTGGATTTTAGGTGTTGAAAGGGTCCACAATTGCCGTGGGCGCTAAGAAGGGGATTGCGCACAAGACGAGGAGGCAACCCAGAAGACATGGGGTGTAAATCCCTCCACACGACAATAGATAGCATGCAATATGGAGGTGCACGATGGACCAATAGAAAAACACCACGTAAGGCGTCCTTCCCCAAATGGCACGCACTAACAACGGAAATTTTGAAAATGGCAGGTCAAACCCAAGTGGGGACCATCACATAAGGCCGAAACTTTGAAGACTCCTTTTAGTCGCCTCTTACGACAGGCAGGAATACCGCGGGCCTATTCGTACCCCCGAACCCGCAGGGGGAGGAGTTCTTCTGGCGGTTTCACTTCTTCAGAATTTTTTATCTTCAATATAAATAGGCTGAAAGCCTTAGCTTTAATGTTATCCCATATAACGCGGCTGAAGGCCTCACGTTAATCAAGAATAGTGTCGCGGCTTAAGGCCGAGACAAAGATTTTCAAAGTTTAATTTAAATTGGCTGAAAACTCGGTTGAAGGCCGCATTTCAACAAAACAATTTTACGGATTTTGCCTGGGAAGAAGAGCTTTCAATTTGAAAAGGCTGAAGGCCTGATCTCAAAATACTTCGTGTAAAACTCTGCTGCAGGCCTCATATTAAAAAATAACAATCTTATGACTTAAGGGCAAGACAAGGATTTTGAATTTTTAATTTAATAGTGATTAAAACACACATCACGGAGAAAACAATTTTACGACATAAGGCCTAAAGGAAGAGATTCTGAATTTCAACTAAAATAGGATAAAGTCTTTATCCTAAAATGCTTCACATAACTCTCGGCTGAAGGCCACATACGAAACCCAAATAATCTCACGTCTTAAAATTAAAAATTGGAAATTTCTTTGTCTGGGCTTTAACTGAAAAACTCGGCTGAAGGCCACATAAAAACTACAAAATATTTCTTCCGGCTTAAAACCTAGACAAAATTTTCAACTCTTGATTTGAAAAGGCTGAAAACTCGGCTGAAGGCCACATACCTACTTGAAACCAATTTACGGCTTAATGTCTAGGCACAAGGAATTTGCAATTTTAATTTTGAAAGGCTGAAACTCGGCTGAAGGCCACATACCAGTCAAGAAACTTTTTTACGCCTTAAGGCCTAAGAAGAAAAGCCTTGAAATTTCAATAAGCAAAAACTCCGCTGAAGGCCACACACAGTACTTAAGACTAAAAAGGAAATCACTCTGTAATACACAAGGAGCGGCGCTCAGAAGGTTCCAACCTGGGGAAGTAACTAACGCACTTTTAGGTGAAACAGGCAGCCAGACCGACAACTTCTTAATCAAAAGGCAACCCAACAAAAAGCCAGCCGAGGAACCAACCAACAACATCACTTCTACTGCACCTGAACAGCAAAACGACAACAAGATGTCAATCGCACAACGTTCCGGATACTGGTGGCCAATCAAGCCAAATGAGAATAAACGCCCAAAACTACCAACACCTCAGCTGTCACACTACACGCTGTGCTGTACAATACCAACACGATGTGGAAAATACACTGCCAGAAACTACGTCAACAACCACTTTAGGTCACTGGAACGTCAACGGCCACAACACAGGAGATACCTCTGGTACACTTAATTTAAGTCATTCCTTCATTAATGAAGTTTAACACCACACAGGAAGACGGCTGCAATTCTAATCGACTTGAACGCACACACGTTGTTGCTCGCGTGGATCTCTCAGAAAGTGACAACCAGGATCAAACCAAGAGATGTGATAGCAGTTGAGGCTTGATAGTAGGTTAAGTGAGCACTCAACTTTAGTGTCCAGTTTCGGTGGCTGACGAACTTCGTAACCCTTGCAAGAAGTGCCTCACAACTACAACCGCACGTACACGCCGCCAGCGGCTCCGGTCTGACCACGCGCCACAGAGACTTCCTCGTTGCTCTGACCCAACGGACCGACTGTCACACACAGCACACCCGGAAAACATATCCGCCACACCAGACATAGTACAGCAGTACTAGTATCGATACACACTGCTACTGCGGCTCACGGAGAGAAGACAGCAACGTTATTGCGGTAACCACTGGGCTACAACAAATGATTAAAAAACAAGGCACTCATCCAGCCAGCCACGGCTCACATACGTTGCAAAGAGCAATGGTGCTGACAATTCTTTTCGGTATTCAATACTGCCTTCTCACGTTGCCATCCTGATAAGTCAATGTTGACTTTTATAGAAGAGATATTCATTTTCCAAAAACATCGCAGTTCTTCCACATAAAACATGTTCCTTAATTCTACAACACTTATTCAAAAAATGGCCCTGGGCCCTATGAGACTTAACATCTATGGTCATCAGTCCTCTAGAACTTAGAACTACTTCAACCTAACTAACCTAAGGACAGCATACAACACCCAGCCATCACGAGGCAGAGAAAGTCCCTGACCCCGCCGGGAATCGAACCCGGGAACCCGGGCGTGGGAAGCGAGAACGTACAACAGTTATTGTTTCTATACAGGCTACACTTTAGTTTCTTTTTTTGGCGTGCTTTTGCCTAGAGCGGAATGCTGTCTGTGTATTTCATTGGTCAAATTTTTCAGTGTAACGAAAATATGATTCTCTATAAATTGTTCGAAGCAAAGAGTAGGATATGACCAAATGAGGAAGCAAATAGACCAGCGTGAGGCCTAGTTGTGCGAAAAACGATTTAACTTCTTTAAATAAATCAGGGTAACTGAGAAAAACTTAAATCTTCCGTTTCTGTCATACTAAAGTCATACGCAGTGTTTAGAATTGTCACGTCGATGTCTCATATCTGCCTAGTGGTAGCGAGATGCTTTAGGAGCTTTAAGTAGAATGCTATGGACCACAGGGTGTACTCAAAAAATGTCTGAAGTAACTAATTGTGTTTTCTTATACATCATAGTTATTGTTTTGCAACACTACTATAAATCTCAGAAATTCTGCTGGTTTGTACATAATGCGGATGTAGTGGAACATAGATGCTCCAGAAAATGGCGCAAAATGTGCAAAATATTGATTTGTGTTATGTCAAAGTCATGTGTAAATATTATGTCGATATTTTGTGACCATACTTTGTCCATAATTAGCGTCCTGATACAATCGCTCTAAAACAAAAAAATTAAGTCTGAAATCCTAGCTTCACTTGAAAATATGTATCTATTAGGCTGGTGCAGAAGTTCACAGCTTTTTTTTTTTGTCAGCTGGTATTCAGGTTGCTATGGGTTTATTTAACGATTGTCAGTTTTTATTGTTAGTTCACTGTTGCTATTTGAGTTTACATGTTGAAATTTTGTGTCTGAAGATAGTGAGTGGAGCTGTCGACGCTACAAAATGGAGTACAAACAGGATAAATCGGAACATTTCCGACATTTTACACGGTCTGAGTTCATTCGAGGAGCTACAGCAGCGGAGGCACCCAGAAACATTTGCACCGTGTGTGGGGATAATACTATTGGACAGAGAACTCTAAGGAAGTGGTTTTCTCTTGTTAAGGAGGATCGTTTTGACGTTAATGATTTCGCTGTTTAATGGAAGTCGTTCACACTCATGAACCCACAATGATCCACGCGAGTGTACTCGAGAGCTGGTAAATGTGGTAAACTGCAATTATTTCACCACCGTACGAATTTAAGTGCAATGGGAAAGGCTCAAACATCAAGAGTACGGGTGCCGCATGCCCTAAGCCAAAATCACAAAATCAGCAGGTGACCACACGTGCATCATTGCTTGGCTCGTGAACAACACCGGCGATGACTACTCCGTACCGCTATTGGGGTGCAAAATAACTGATGATGGTCGAAGTACAGAGGATATAGAATATACACTGGCAATGGCAAGGAAAGCGTTTCTGAAGAAGAAAAATTTGTTAACATCGAGTATAGATTTCAGTGTGAGGAAGTCGTTTCTGAAAGTATTTGTATGGAGTGTAGTCATGTATGGTTCAAATGGTTCAAAGGGCTCTGAGCACTATGGGACTTAACATCTATGGTCATCAGTCCCCTAGAACTTAGAACTACTTAAACCGAACTAGCCTAAGGACAGCACACAACACGCAGTCATCACGAGGCAGAGAAAATCCCTGACCCCGCCGGGAATCGTACCCGGGAACCCGGGCGTGGGAAGCGAGAACGCTACCGCACGACAGCCGTGTATGGAAGTGAAACATTACGATAAATAGTTTGGACAAGAAGAGAATAGAAGCTTTCGAAATGTGGTGCTACAGAAGTATGCTAAAGATTAGATGGGTAGATCACATAACTAATGATGAAGTATTGAATAGAATTCGGGAGAAGAGGAATTTGTGGCACAACTTGACAAGAAGAAGGGACCGGTTGGTAGGACATGTTCTGAGGCATCAAGGGATCACAAATTTAGCACTGGAGGACAGCGTGGAGGGTAAAAATCGTAGACGGAGACCAAGAGATTAGACGGAGACCAAGAGATGAATACACTACGCAGATTCAAAAGGATGAAGGTTGCAGTAGGTACTGGGAGATGAAGAAGCTTGCACAGGATAGAGTAGCATGGAGAGTTGCATCAAGCCAGTCTCAGAACTGAAGACAGCAAACAACAACAATGCTAACACAGGGAAACGAAAGGAATGGTTGAGCCCAGCAAAGCAGCAACTCCCCGAACAACGACCTGTAATCATCTACAAAAGATGATGTTATGCATCTGGTGCGCTACGAATTGCTTCCCCGAAGTGTAACCATCACTACTGACGTTTATTCTCAGCAACCGAGACGTTTTGCAGACGCAATCCAAGAACGACAAGGAGGAAGACCGCGTGAAGTGATGCTACTCCACGATAATGACCACCCGCATTTTGCTAGGCTGAGGGAATACACTATACGGGAGTTGTGTTGGGGAGTCCTTCCGCAACCACGTTATTCAGCTGATCTGGTGTCCTCAAACACAGATACAACCTTGAAGGAACTTCCCTTTCCAATGAAGATGCTCTATGAACATGGCTCGACGAGTTCTTCGCCTCAAAACCACGTGATTTCCACAGTCGCGGAATATAAAACGTACTCCAGCGTTGACAGATTGTTTTAAATAGAGAAGGAGAATGTATTATTGATAAACGTCTGTGTTACGTTAGAACTTATGCACCAGACAAATACCTTTTCTGCATGAGACACGGCAGTCCGCAGAGCTTACCGGTGTGACGGGATGCCGCAGCGTGAGGGGAACGTGCATCCAGCCATGAGGTTGCCCCGCTGAACTGCAGGCGTTCATGAACAGTACAAGGCGTAGGGTAGTATCTGACAACTTCTCGGGCTTCAAACTACCCATTTCAGCGATAGTATTGCTCGTAACGGGAATATTTTTCAATCTCTGAGTTTTGACGTTATAACAACAGCAGCTGCCGAAGAGCACTGAAACACATAAATCAAAAGAAGGCAGCTGTAGTAGACGAAATTCCTTCAGAATTCTTGAAACTTTGGGTGAACTTACCTTCGTAGCACCATTCCACTTAGTAAGCGAGATATATGTATCGAGTAACACATACTCTGACATCAATAAAAAATATAAAACAGCAATTCGGAAGATGCTGACATCTGTGAAGAATATTACGGCTACGAAGAAGTCTCGGACGAAATATCAGCACAGGTCAGTTACTGGATGCAGCAGTATTCCGAGCACTTTATACACCGTGGTCGTTTCTTTACGTTTGATTAGCCAGATAGGATTCTACAAGCAGTCAGCTGAATTACTTCTTAGCAGCTTCCCTTACGGTTGGGCAATGCCTTTGCCACACACATAAAAAAAGACGTATTTCACAAAAAGATTGTCAATGTAAAAGGATTCCTTTCCTGGTTAATGGTTGGTTTACGATATCTCTCAGCATTCGCAACCACTGTATCCTGATGATTAGTAAATCTTCTTGGCCGCAGTATCATCCACGGGCAATTATCGTCCTAACTTACAGGCAAAGCAAGTGGATGTCCTTTCTGTGCATACAAAAGCTTGGTGAATGTTGGGCGGTCACATCATTGTCCGGCGAGTTGCCATACCTACCTGTCACTCTGGGAATGATGGGATTCCCTCAAACATATATACATGAGATAGTCCTTCAGATGTACGCGTGAGACTCCTAGCACTTGACGTCTAAATGTGGTTTTTTATGTATTTATTTGCAATGGATTTCGGTGTCTCTCCATTTTCTGGCATGTCTACGGTACCACGTGATCAGGCGTGTACCGGGTAATCATCAATATACACATGTCTCATAGAGGGTATAACACCAAAAATGCAGACAAAGTACCGTCTGCAACATCCAAAATTTTCGCCGTTTAATTTTCGTTGATATCTTGCACTATACTCTTGATTCTGATGCTATATGCTGTACTACAGAAACTAAATACATCAATACTTCGATTACGTATTAAATAAAAATTTGACGTTATATAATTGATTGTAATTATAATAGAAATATTATAAATTGCCGGGTAATAGCCAAGGGAACTTTATTGAGATGTATCAATAGCAAAGACGAAATGATAATAGCTGTACCGATGTTTATCTTTGCGCATGGAGAGCCTCTGTCGCGTGGCGTGCAGATGGGAGGCAGAGCAGTTTGTGTCATGAAAGAGTGCGGAAGTTTTTGTTGAACGCTCCGGCCGACCCGGTGTGTACCTATACTCGCGCCAGTGTAGACATCCCTCACTCGTTAACCTGCGATTACTGAGAGCACGGTAGGAGTGGACCGGCGGGGGAAGCTGCAGTTTCAACTGTTGCCTGTCCCGTAAGTATCCGTGGCTCTGGAGACGACTCGGGGTTCCTCTCATCAAGCAGCAGCAGCAACAGCAGCTCCGCATTGTCGTCGGCTACATACTTGTCATCCGCACAGCTACAATATCGAAGGACTGTTAATTGACAAACATTGTAGTGTAGAGAGGCTTCAACCAGCAACATTCACAGAGTGTGAATAACTTGAATAATAACTTGCAAAAGTTAAAATTTCTAGGACACCTGTGTTGCATTGTCCTCATACATTATTACCATGCAGGGTCCCTTTCCTTTCCATGCAATCGTCGAGTGTCATAAGAATATCAAAACTGATTAAATATTTACTGCTAGTTTCGTGTACTTCATACTGACCAGTTTCAGTCTAAATTTTCTGCCTTAGTAACTACATTGTTGTATTGCTTAACAGAAGCTACTTACAGCAAAATAAGTTTCGCTGGCAAAACAAATAACTACAGATACAATATAAATCTCCCACATGAACCATGGACCTTGCCGTTGGTAGGGAGGCTTGCGTGCCTCAGCGATACAGATAGCCGTTCCGTTTGTGCAACCACAATGGAGGGGTATCAGTAGAGAGACCAGGCAAATGTGTGGTCCGTGAAGAGATGCAGCAGCCTCTTCAGTAGTTGCAGGGGCAACAGTCTGGATGATTGACTGATCTAACCCTGTAACACTAATCAAAACGGCGTTGCTGTGCTGGTACTGCGAACGGTTGAAAGCAAGGGGAAACTACAGCCGTAATTTTTCCCGAGGGCATACACCTTTACTGTATGCTTAATGATGATGGCGTCCTCTTGGGTAAAATATTCCGGTGGAGAAATAGTCCCCCATTTGGATCTCCGGGCTGGGCTACTCAAGGGGATATCGTTATCAGGAGAAAGAAAACTGGCATTCTACGAATCGGAGCGAGGAATGTCAGACCCATTAATCGCGCAGGTAGGTTAGAAAATTGAAGAAGGGAAATTGATAGGTTACAAATAGATATAGTGGGAATTAGAGACGTTCAGTGGCAGGAGGAACAAGACTTCTGGTCAGGTGAATACAGGGTTATAAATACAAAATCAAATAGGGGTAATGCAGGAGTAGGTTTAATAATGAATAAAAAATAGGAGTTCGGGTAAGCTACTACAAACAGCATAGTGAACGCATTATTGTGGCCAAGATAGACACGAAGCCCACGCCTACTACAGTAGTACAAGTTTATATGCCAACTAGCTCTGCAGATGACGAAGAAATTGAATAATTTCTTTTATTTCATCATAAATTTCTTCAGATGGTGAAGGAAGACGAAAATTAAATAGTCATGGGTGACTGGAATTCGGTAGTAAGAAAAGGGAGAGAATAAACATAGTAGCTGAATATGGATTGGCCTTCGGTTGCTTCAATTTCTTCATCTGCAGAGCTAATTGGCATATAAACTTATACTACTGTAGTAGACGTGGGCTTCGTGTCTATCTTGGCCACAAAATGCGTTCACTATGTTGTTTGTAGTAGCGCGTAATGGGGCCCCTTAGGGATATGGCGGCTAAGAAGGGGAAGAAATCCAGTGTGCACTCCATGTGCATTTCCGGAGGAGTCATTCCTGATGTGGAAATGGTACTTCCGGATGCCATGAAGAACACAGGGAGCAGACAGCAACAGGTGGTGGCACATGTCGCCACTAATGACGCGTGTCGCTTTGGATCTGATGAAATTCTCTCTGGATTCCAGCGGCTATCTGATTTGGTGAAGGTTGCCGGTCTTGCTTACGAGATGAAGGCAGAGCTCTCCATCTGCAGCATCGTTGACAGAACCGACTGCGGACCTTTGATGCAGAGCCGGGTGGAGGGTCTGAGGGTCAGAGGCTCAGACGGTTTTGCGACCGTGTTGGCTGCAGATTCCTTGACTTGCGTCAGAGGATGGTGGGGTTTCGGGTTCCGCTGAATAGGTCAGGAGTTCACTACACTAAGCTGGCGGCTACACGGGTAGCGGAGTCTGTGTGGCATGGACTGGGCAGTTTTTTAGGTTAGAAGGCCTCGGGAAAGTACGGGGTGGGCTGCAATCTCAAAGGGTTCATAGCACATACAGGACGTGCTTGGATCAAGGAACAGTCGGAATTGCAGTTGTAAATTGTTGTAGTTGTGCTGGGAAAGTCCCTGAGCTTCAAGCGCTAATAGAAAGCACAGAAGCTGAAATCGTTATAGGTACAGAAAGCTGGCTAAAGCCTGAAATAAGTTCTGCAGAAACCTTTACAAAGTCTCAGACGGTGTTCAGGAAAGATAGATTAGGCAGAATTGGTGGTGGAGTGTTTGTGTCTGTCAGTAGTGGTTTATCTTGTAGTGAAGCCGAAGTAGGTACTCAGTGCGAATTCGTATGTGTGGTGGTTATACTTAACAACTGAATTGGCTCCTCCTACAGACCCCCAGACTCCGATGATATAGCTGCTGAACAGTTCAGAGAAAATTTGAGTCTCGTAACAAATAAATACCCTCACTCTAACGGTTATAGTTGGTGGGGACTTCAACCTTCCCTCGTTATGTTGGCAAAAATACTTGTTCAAAACCGGTGGTAGGCGAAAACATATTCCGAGATAGTCCTAAATGCTTTCTCCGAAAATTGTTTCGAGCAGTTAGTCCACGAACCCACATGAATTGTAAATGGTTGCGAAAACACACTTGACCTCTTAGTCATGATGCTATTAGCTCTGGACTGTTTGTGGCTGATACAGGGATTAGTGATCACAAGGTCGTTGTAGCTAGGCTCAATGCCATTTCTTCCAAATCCACCAGAAACAAACGCAAAATAAAAGCGGATGAAGTGTCACTAGAAGCCTTCCTAAGAGACAGTCTCCATTCCTTCCGAACTGACTACGGAAATGTAGACGAGATGTGGCTCAAATTCAAAGATATAGTAGCAACAGCAATTGAGAGGTTCATACATCATGAATTGGTAAGAGATGGAACTGATCCCCCATGGTACACAAAACAGGGCCGAACGCTATTGCAGAGGCAACTGAAAAAGCATGCGAAGTTCAGAAGAATGCGAAATCCCGAAGATTGGCTAAAATTTACAGACATGCGAAATTTGGCACGTACTTCGATGCGAGATGCTTTTAATAGGTTCCACAACAAAACATTGTCTCGAAATTTGGTAGAAAATCCGAAGAAATTCTGGTCGTATCTAAAGTACACAAGCGGCAAGACGCAGTCAATACTTTCGTCGCGCAGTGCCGATGGTACTGTTACCGACGACTGTGAAGGTAAAGCGAACTTACTGAACCCAGTTTTCCGAAATTACTTTACCAGGGAAGACGAACAGAACATTCCAGAATTTGAAACACTAACAGCTGCTAGCATGAGTTTCTTAGAAGTAGATACCTTCGGGGTTGCGAAGCAACTCTAATCGCTTGATAAGGGCAAGTCTTCATGTCTAGATTATATACCGATTAGGTTCCTTTCAGATTACGTTGGTACAATAGCTCCCTACGTAGCAACCCTTTACAACCACTCGCTCACCGATAGATCTGTACCTACAGATTGGAAAATTGCGCAGGTCGCACCAGTGTTCAAGAAGGGTAGTAGGAGTAATCCATTTAACTACAGACCTATATCATTGACGTCGGTTTGCAGTAGGGTTTTGGAGCATATACTGTATTCAAACATTATGAGTCAACTCGAAGGGAACGATCTATTGATACGTAATCAGTATGGTTTCAGAAAACATCGTTCTTGTGCAACGCAACTAGCTCTTTATTCGTACGAAGCAATGGCCGCTATCGACAGGGGATCTCAAGTTGATTCAGTATTTCTAGATTTCCGGAAAACTTTTGATACCGTTCCTCAAAAGCGCCTTCTAATCAAGCTGCGCGCCTATGGGGTAACGTCTCAGTTGTGTGACTGGATTCGTGATTTCCTGTCAGGAAGGTCGCAGTTCGTAGTAATAGACGGCAAATCATTGAGTAAAACTGAAGTGATATCAGGTGATCCCCAGGGAAGCGCCCTGGGACCTCTGCTGTTCCTGATCTATATAAATGACCTGGGTTCTCTTAGGTCGTTCGCAGATGATGCTGTAATTTACCGTCTAGTAAGGTCATCCGAAGACCAGTATCAGTTGCAAAGCAATTTAGAAAAGATTGCTGTATGGTGCGGCAGATGGCAGTTGGTAAATAACGAAAAGTCTGAGGTGATCCACATGAGTTCCAAAAGAAATCCGCTGGAGTTCGCTTACTCGTTAAATAGTACAATTCTCAAGGCTGTCAATTCAACTAAGTACCTGGGTGTTAAAATTACGAACAACTTCAGTTGGAAAGAGCACATAGATAATATTGTGGGTAAGGCGAGCCAAAGGTTGCGTTTCATTGGCGGGACACTTAGAAGATGCAGCTAGTCCACTGAAGAGACAGCTTACACTACACTCGTTCGTCCTCTGTTAGAATATTGCTGCGCCTTGTGGGATCCTTACCAGGTGGGATAGGCGGAGGACATTGAAAGGGTGCAAAAAATGGCAGCTCCTTTTGTATCATCGCGTAATAGGGGAGAGAGTGTGGCAGATATGATACGCGAGTTGGGGTGGAAGTCATTAAAGCAAAGACGTGTTCCGTCGCGGCGAGATCTATTTACGAAATTTCGTTCACCAACTTTCTCTTCCTAATGCGAAAATATTTTGTTGAACCAAACCTACATAGGAAGGAATGATCATCAAAAGAAATTAAGAGAAATTAGAGCTCGAACAGAAAGATTTAGGTGTTCGTTTTTCCCGCGCGCTGATCGGGAGTGGAATGGTAGAGAGATAGAATGAATGTGGTTCGATGAACCCTCTGCCAAGCACTTAAATTTGAATTGCAGAGTAGTCATGTAGATGTAGATGGGGGGTAAGATATGAAAGAGGAAGCAGCCTGGTAGAATTTTGCACAGAGCCCAACTTAATCAAAGCCAACACTTGGTTCAAGAATCGTAAGAGAAGGTTGTATACATGGAAGAATCCTGGTGATACTAGCAGGTATCCGATAGAGATTTAGGAACCAGGTTTTAAGTTGTATCTTACCGTTGTATAGTCTAAGAGGTTTCCAGGGGCAGATGTGGACTCTTACCACAATCTATTGGTTATGAACAGTAGATTAAAACTGAAGAAACTGCAAAAAGGTGGAAATTTAAGTACATGGGACCTGGATAAACTGACTAAACCAGAGGTTGTACAGAATTTCAGGGGGAGCATAAGGGAACAATTGAAAGAATGAGGGAAAGGAATACAGTAGATGAAGAATGGGTAGCTTTGAGGGATGAAATAGTGAATGCAGCAGAGGACAAGTAGGTAAAAAGACAAGGGCTAGCAGAAATCCTTGGGTAACAGAAGATATATTGAATTTAATTGATGAACGGAGAAAATATAAAAATGCAGAAAATGAAGCAGGCAAAAATGAGAACCACAGGAAGTGCAAAATGGCTAAGCAGGGTTGCCTACAGGACAAATGTAAGGATGAGGAGGCTTATCTCACTTGGGGGAAGATAGATACTGCCTACAGGAAAATTAAAGAGACCGTTTGAGAAAAGAGAACAAACTGCATGAATATCAAGAGCTCCGATGGAAACACAGTTCTAAGCAAAGAAGGGAAAGCAGAAAGGTGGAAGGAGTATATAGAGGTTCTATGCAAGGGCGATGTACTTGAGGACAATTTTATGGAAATGGAAGAATATGTAAATGAAGATGAAATGGGAGATACGATACTGCGTGAAGAGTTTGAGAGAGCACTGAAAGACCTGAGTCGAAACAGGGCCCCGGGAGTATATAACATTCCATTAGAACTACTGACAGCCTTGGGAAAGCCAGTCGTGACAAAACTCTACCATCTGCAGACGAAATACCCACAGACTTCAAGAAGAATATAATAATTTCAATCCCAAAGAAAGCAGGAATTGACAGATGCGAAAATTACCGATCTGTCAGTTTAATAAGTCACGGCTGCCAAACACTAACGCGAAATCTTTACAGACGATTGGAAAAACTAGTAGAAGCCGACGTCAGGGCAGATCAGTTTCGATTCCGTAGAAATATTGGAATACGTGAGGCAATACTAACCCTACGACTTATCTTAGAAAATAGATTAAGTCTACAAATGCTAGAAACGTATGTTTCCCTTTCCTTAGAGTATTCCAGTCAACACTGTCAAAAGTTTTCTCTCTTTCAATTTCTGAAGGTGGCAGAGGTAATATACAGGGAGCGAAAGGCTATTTACAATTTGTACAGAAACCAGATGGCAGTTATAAGAGTCGAGGGGCATGAAAGGGAATCAGTGGTTGGGAAGGGAGTGAGACAGGTTTGTAGCTTCGCCCCGATGTTATTCAATCTGTATATTGAGGAAGCAGTGAAGAAAACAAAAGAAAAATTCGGAGTAGGTATTAAAATCCATTGTAATACTATCAAAGTTTTTATTTCATCTCAATGTCATCGGCAAACCTCACAGACAGCAAAGGACTACGAACAGCAGTTATGCGGAATGGATAGTGTCTTGAATGAAGGATAAAAGATGATGTCAACAAAAGCCAAACGAGGATAATAGAATGTTGTCGAATTAAGTCGGGTGATGCTGAAGGTATTAGATTAGGAAATGTGACACTTAAAGTTGTAAAGGAGTTTTGCTATTTGGGGAGAAAAATAACTGATGTTGGTCGAAGTAGAGAGGATATAAAATGTAGACTGGCAACGGCAAGGAAAGCTTATCTGAAGAAGAGAAATCTGTTAACATTGAGTATAGATGTAGGTGTCAGGAAGTCGTTTCTGAAAGTATTTGTATGGAGTGTAGCCATGTATGGAAGTGTAACATGGGCGATAAATAGTTTAGACAAGAAGAGAATAGAAGCTTTCGAAATGTGGTGCTACAGAAGAATGCTGAAGATTAGATGGGTAGATGACATAACTAATGAGGAGGTACTTAATAGGATTGGGGAGAAGAGAAGTTTGTGGCACAACTTGACTGGAAGAAGGGATCGATTTCTAGAACATGTTCTGAGACATCAATAGATCACCAGTGTAGTGTTGGAGGGGAGCGTGGAGGGTAAAAATCGTAGAGGGAGACCAATAGATGAATACACCAAGCAGATTCAGAAGAATGTAGGTTGCAGTAGGTACTGGGAGATGAAGAAGCTTGCACAGGATAGAGTAGCATGGAGAGCTGCATCAAACCAGTCTCAGGACTGTAGGCTACAACAATATAAATTAAGATAGCGCTATTTCATTTACTCTGTATCAACCTTAGAGAGTGACTTCTGCTACCTTGGTATTTATTTGATTGTTGTTATTTTAAAAGTGAAACCGATTTCTCATATGCTCAAAGGTAATTCAGTTCAATCTTTCAATAGTAAAAAATAAATGCTTCCCGTTATCTAAATTTTGCATTAAGTTACACTGAGGTTACTGAACGTCTTTTTTTGCATAACATTTAACGTTACTTTCAAAATTTAGTGTTTCAGAATGAGTAACTTCAAGTAGTGGGGCAACTGATGACGCGATTGATGTTAGCTGATGACACGATTACCGTTATCCAAGATGGTGGCTTTTGGAGGGAAGATAGCTCAATTGCGCTACCTCTACTAACCTAAAAAAATGGCGGGAAAGAATTGGCTATTTCCACTAACCTAAGTCAACTCTTCCTAGGAAGTAGGCATAAGTCTTTATTTAAACCATTAGAGGTAGTACCACTATCAAGTGTTTTCGCCATGCTCTTGTCAAATGTTCACGAATTTTCCTCTAAGAGCTTACTCCTGCAGCTGATGCAAGTTATTATGATATTGTCACTCAATTCGAATATAATTTTTATAAATTTGTTTAAATAAGTTTAAATTTGATTAGATTTCTTTAAATTTATTATCTACCTACGGCATTAGTGTGTTACCACCACGAGGCTAAGATATAGGTTGTCGGTATGTTACATGAAATCATTCAACTCTACACATAAGTCCTTATTAAGCAGTTAGAGTGAAATTAACGTGCATTTTCCAAGAGGATTGTGGTACTGCCTCTAAGAGCTTATTCCCAGAAATCATGGGAGTTAGTGTTGTGTTGCCTCCACTAGAGCCTGCTCATTCAATTCGGATATAATTTGTTTAAATTTATTATCTACCTACAGCATTAGTGTCGTGTTACCGCCATAAGAGGCTAAGATATCAATAGCTCTATTACTTTCACTGGACATAAGTCCTTATTTAAACAATTAGAACCTCTACAACCATCAAGTGTGTTCGCCACCGTCTTTGAGAATGTTCACGAAATTTGCTCTAACAGTTTATTCTTGCAGCTGATGAGAGTTAGTATGGTGTTTCCTTTAAATTCGAATATAATTTGTTCAAATTTTTATAAATTTATTGCCTATCTACAGCATTAGTTTCATGCTACCGCCATAACAGGCTGAGATATGAATAACTGTATTACATGAACTAGACATAAATCTTTATTTAAACGATTATAGCACTACAACCATCCACTCTGTTCACGAAATTTGCTCTAGCACCCGATGGGAGTTAGTATCGTGTTTCCAATTCACTTCGAATATAATCTCTATAAATTTGTATTAATTTCTTTAAATTTGTTTAAATTTATTATCTACCTACAGCATTAGTGTTGTATTACCGCCACAAGAGGCTTAGATATCGATGTTTTAATAGCTGTAGTACATGCACTGTATCGACGTGACAGCGTTGTGTTTCGTCCTCGGATAATAAACATCGTCCGGGTAGAGTAGAGTGCGGGAATCGGCATAAGAGGGCGACATACGTAAAACGAGAGCCAGACTTTGACGCTCAAAACATCATATCTCTTCCACTGGCCCACAACGGAGCCGGTGTTGGTCTGTATTCTAGACGTTACAGTTCACACATAAGGCGAATCTGCAAGATGGGTTCTATGGAGAGTCCCTCGAATACCAGGTCGAACGTACACCAGGATCGAGCGTCACCGCGTTGACAGAGCACCATACTACGTTCCAGTGCACGGTAGGACACGTCAATTCGACGACATTAAACGACCGGCGGCGAAGTAGTGTGCGGCAGGTGACTGGCTGTTGGTAAGCGAGAGACGGGGAGGTTGCCGTACTCCAGGTAAAGCCTGCCAAAGCAGGAAAAGGGCACCCGTGTCTGACCTGAGGGTCAAGGGAACACGGTGCCAGGCCATCCGTCAGTAGGCCGGTGAGGCTGGTCGGTCATCGTCGAAAAAGCCTGCGGTGCAAACTAACAAAGAGAAATACTTCTCGATAGTGAACACTGACAAGGCCAAGACCGGCCCGTTCTTTTGGAAGGGTGACGGAGTAATATCGAACCTTTAATATCATTCCAACGCTGACAAAGGAACCGAATGCGGCCACGATGCTCCGAGATATGTGTTTAGGCATCGGTAGTGTTTGCGCTACGTGCGGAATTCGCGATGCCCGATAGACGTTAACATATTCGGTCCGTTGATGTAGGTCCTACACACGAAGACGAAGATCCACAAGCCCAGCACTTGCAAGAGACTCCGATAATTGATGGTGGTCGTGCGTGAGATGTAGTCCGTGAAGTCGATACCGAGACAACGGATTTTATCGAGCAGTGCCACCCTCGCAGGTGTCATCCCACGCCAGTGTTCAAAGCCATTGATTTATGTACATTTACACGGCATCTCGAAGCTTCGAAGTGGCTAACCAATCCAATGCTTTGCGAACATCACGTTCGTCACGAAGAGGTAACATCAGATCATCTGCATACGCAGTGCACCTAAAAAAGAAGCCACCAAGAGAAAAACCCGTGAGGCGGTGTCGCAGCCCGCACAACAAAGGTTCTAATGCTAAGGCGTACAGTATTGTCCATAATAGGCGTACCTGTGTAACACAGCGACGAATTTACAAGGTGTTCGACAGTCTAACGTTGACAAGCGCTTTCCCTGTTGCGCCACGTAGGAGACGAGTAACACCTCGGAGGAAGCGTCGGGGTAATGCTTATTCTGAAGAACAGCAGTTTAGTACGTATGACTGACGTAATCAAATGCTTGACGAATATCGCAGCCAGAGCTCCCGATACGCGACGCACCTTAGCGAGGGCAATCAGCGGCACAGGGCGGAGCGGATATTATGCGTCCCACCTATCGATGACTCATCCATTGATAGGACACGGGATGTCGTACGCAGAATTCGAGCTGCTACTCGACGCGTGAAGTTTTTCGTATCACGGTTCAACCAAGTCAATGGTCGGTAGACTGTAGTACGTGAACCTCCGTGAGGTTTACGGATTGGGATGGTGGTACCTTCCACAAATGCAGCGGGATGTTGCGCCTCTATTGTCATGAGCTCTTGACATATAGTAGTCCAATAGGGCACCAGTAGTCTCTGGAACGTCCTATAAATCTCCAGAGGTAACCCATCCGGTCCTAGTAGCTCATTGGGTGGCCCTTTTCCTATGGCATCCAACATTTCTTCTTCAGTCACCGGTTCTAGCAGTTCCTGTTGGAGTTCCGGAGTAACCGCTGCGTGTGTCAAACCAGCGACAACACTAATGATCTCTTGATCAGATCTCGTCCTCGTGTACAGGTGAGAATAAGGGGTAAAGTATGCATTGCTTATGTCTCTTTGCGTGGCGTGACGGACGCCGTTTTCTGTAGTCACTTCATAGATCAATCCCCCGTGTATCTGCTCTCATTCCATGGCTATATGGTACATGCCCCCCCCCCCCCCCCCCCCATGAACCTTGGAACTTGCCATTCGTGGGGAGCCTTGCGTGCCTCAGCGATAACGATAGCCGTACAGTAGGTGCAACAAGAACGGAGGGGTATCTGTTGAGAGGCCAGACAAACGTGTGTTCCTGAAGAGGGGCAGCAGCCTTTTCAGTAGTTGCAGGGGTAACTGTCTGGATGATTGACTGATCTGGCCTTGTAACACTAACCAAAACGGCCTTGCTGTGCTGGTACTGCGAACGGCTGAAAGTAAGGGGAAACTACAGTCGTAATTTTTCCCGAGGGCATGCAGCTTTACTGTATGGTTAAATGATGATGGCGTCCTCTTGGGTAAAATATTCCTGTGGTAAAATAGTCCCCCATTCGGGTCTCCGGGCGGGGACTACTCAAGGAGACGTCGTTATCAGGAGAAAGAAAACTGGCATTCTACGAATCGGAGCGTGGAATGTCAGACCCATTAATCGCGCAGGTAGGTTAGAAAATTTAAAAAAGGGAAATGGATAGGTTAAAGTTAGAGATAGTGGGAATTAGTGAAGTTCGGTGGCAGGAGGAACAAGATTTCTGGTCAGGTGAATACAGGGTTATAAACACAAAATCAAATAGGGATAAAGCAAGAGTACGCTTAATAATGATTAAAAAAAATAGGAGTTCGGGTAAGCTACTACAAACAGCATAGTGAACGCATTATTGTGGCCAAGATAGATTCGAAGCCCACGCCTATTACAGTAGTACAAGTTTATATGCCAACCAGCTCTGCAGATGACGAAGAAATTGATGAAATAAAAGAAATTATTCAGATAGTGAAGAGAGACTAAAATTTAATAGTCATGGGTGACAGGAATTCGACAGTAGGAAAAGGGAGAGAAGGTAACGTAGTAGGTGAAGATGGATTGGGGGTAATAAATGAAAGAGGAAGCCGCCTGGTAGAATTTTGTACAGAGCACAACTTAATCATAGCTAACACATGGTTCAAGAATCATAAAAGAAGGTTGTATACATGGAAGAGGCCTGGAGATACTGACAGGTTTCAGATAGATTATATAATTATAAGACAGAGATTTAGGAACCAGGTTTTAAATTGTATGACATTTCCAGGGGCAGATGTGGACTGTGACCACAATCTATTGGTTATGAACTGTAGATTAAAACTCAATAAACTGCAAAAAGGTGGGAATTTAAGGAGATGGGATCTGGATGTACTGAAAGAACCAGAGGTTGTAAGGAGTTTCAAGGAGAGCATAAGAGAACAATTGAGAGGAATAGGGCAAACAAATACAGTAGAAGAAGAATGAGTAGGTTTGAGGGATGAAGTAGTGAAGGCAGCAGTGGATCAAGTAAGTAAAAAGACGAGGGCTAGTAAAAGTCCTTGGGTAACAGAAGATATATTGAATTTAATTGATGAAAGGAGAAAATATAAAAATGCAGTAAATGAAGCGGGCAAAAAGGAATATAACCGTCTCAAAAATGAGATCGACAGGAAGTGCAAAATGGCTAAGCAGGGATGGCTATAGGACAAATGAAAGGATGTAGAGGCTTATTACAAAAAACTCGATGGTTTGTCACCTCATGGTTCCATGTCACAGACATCAGCGAAAGTTCTTCACCAAGTGTTATGCACAGATCACATCTGGATCACCAGTGACGACGGAACAGGCTAATATTGTTGCTCACATGCCAGTTGCGCAGTGAACTAGCTTTATTGCTGTACACTTGTACTGTGTTGAGGGACAAGGATAAAGTGATGGCATGGCGATGGAACTTGATGAGGTTTGTTTGCCATAGATACATTGACTCTGCACAAAAGAGTAAACAAGTAATCGGCAAATGAAATCTATTTATAATGTCCAGTAGCTGGTGAATGCGGTAAATGATGTTCTCACAGGAGTGCACCTTGAGGGCATACAGGCCTCAGTGATATGAGCATGTCGTCCGATCACGTGACCACGGAATAACAATGGACGTAAGTCTGGAGTGAAGCAAAGTTTCTTTATGAACCACCAGGCACACTGTACTTATGAACGAAAGCGAAATATGTGGACAGCCCTAAATAAAGCCAAACACATCAGTAGCTCACGTTAAGCTCAACCCAAGTAGTCCATGGCTCGTGCACCAGACCCAGAATACGTGTATACACGGTACTATAGCCCATCTCAAACTGGTTTGTTTTTTACTCCTGTGTGCATCATACCATTGCCATAATTTGGCCTAACAGAATATTTGCTTGTGAGTGGACACCACGTGCCACACGCTTTGCGCTGATTGCCGTCCACATATTTCTGCGGGACAGCTGTCGTGATAGTCACTAGGGGAAAGACAGACTCTGCGTACAGGAAAATTAAGGAGACCTTTGGAGAAAAGAGAACCACTTGCATGGATTTCAAGATTTGAGATGGAAACGCAGATCTAAGCAAAGAAGGGAAACCAGAAAGGTGGAAGGAGTATATAGAGGATCTATACAAAGGCGGTGTTCTTGAGGACAATATCATACAACCGGAGGAAAATGTAGATGAAGTTGATATAGGAGATATGATACTGCATCAAGAGTTTGACAAAGCACTGAAAGACCTAAGTCGAAATAAGGCCCCGGGAGTAGACACCATTCAATTAGAACTACTGACAGCCTTGGAAGAGCCACGCCTAATAAAACTACCATCTGGTGACCAAAATGCATGAGACAGAAAAATTACCCTCAGACTTCAAGAAGAATATAATAATTCCAATCCCAAAGGAAGCAGGTGTTGGCAGATGTGAAAATTACCGAACTATCAGTTTAGTAAGTCATGGCTGCAAAATACTAACGCGAATTCTTTACAGACGAATGGAAAAACTGGTAGAAGCCGACCTCAGGGAAGATCAGTTAGGAAATATTGGAATACGTGAGGCAATACTGACCCTACGACTTATCTTAGAAAATAGATTATGTCTACAAAAGCTAGAAACGTAGGTTTGCCTTTCCTTAGAGTAATCCAGTCAACACTGTCAAAAGTTTTCTCTCTTTGACTTTCTGAAGGTGGCATGGGTAATATACAGGGAGCGAAAGTCTATTTACAATTTGTACAGAAACAAGATGGCATTTATAAGAGTCGAGGGGCATGAAAGGGAATCAGTGGTTGGGAAAGGAGTGAGACAGGTTTGTAGCCTCTCCCCGATGTTATTCAATCTGTATATTGAGTAAGCAGTGAAGTAAACAAAGTTTTTATTTCTTCTCCATGGATTTTAATACCTACTCCGAATTTTTCTTTTGAGGTTCGGCGATGACATTGTAATTCTGTCAGAGAGGGCAAAGGACTTGGAAGAGCAATTGAAAGGAATGGATAGTGTCTTGAAAGGAAGATATAAGATGAACACCAACAAAAGCAAAACGATGATAATGGAATGTAGTCGAATTACGTCGGGTAACGCTGAGGGAATTAAAATAGGAAATGAGACACTTAAAGTAGTAAAGGAGTTTTGCTATTTGGGGAGCAAAATAACTGATGATGGTCCAAGTAGAGAGGATATAAGATGTAGACTGGCAATTGCAAGGAAAGCGTTTTTGAAGAAGAGAAATTTGTTAACATCAAATATAGATTTAAGTGTCAGGAAGTCTTTTCTGAAAGTATTTGTACGGAGTGTAGCCATGTATGGAAGTGAGACATGGACGATAAATAGTTTGGGCAAGAAGAGAATAGAAGCTTTCGAAATATGGTGCTATAGAAGATTGCTGAAGATTAGATGGGTAGATCACATAACTAATTAGGAGGTATTGAATAGAATTGGGAGAAGTTTGTGGCACAACTTGGCTAGAAGAAGGGATCGGTTGGTAGGATCAAGGGATCACCAATTTAGTATTGGAGGGCAGCGTGGAAAGTAAAAATCGTAGAGGGAGACCAAGAGATGAATACACTGAGCAGATTCAGAGGGATAGAGAAGCATAAGGAGCTGCTTCAAACCAGTCTCAAGACTGAAGACTCCAACAACAACAACGTGGGATATGGAGGGCAGTCGTTGATGATTCCCACCATTTGACGAGTACAAATGATGGTCCCTTCACAGAGTTGATGTGCTCGGTTGACAGTCATCTGTGGAGCCCGTGTTTGTGGCATAACGGAACACTACCTGAGGATGGCGTAGTAAAACTCTGTGATTCCCGGGGGGAGGGGGGGGGGGGGGGGTCAGGGATTTTCTCTGCGACGTGATGACCGGGTGTTGTGTAATGTCCTTAGGTTAGTTAGGTTTAAGTAGGCACAGTCTACACGTGTCTCCAACTGACATTCCGGTGAGATCAGGTAAGCGGGCAGCGGCTACGCCACAGTAGTTGTCGTCGAAGCTTGATGGTACAGGCGTAAGCAGTGTGATCAGTAAATGCAGCTGGCCACAACTCGGCTGCCTTGACTGCATCCTCGAGAGAGCGGGATGTATACATCCTATTAATGTAGACTGGCAATGGAAAGGTAACCATTTCTGAAGAAGAGAAATTTGTTAACATCGAGTATAGATTTATGTATCAGTAAATCGTTTCTGAAAGTATGGAGTGTAGTCATGTATGGAAGTGAAACATGTACGATAAATAGTTTGGACAAGAATAGAATAGAAGCTTTCGAAATGTGGTGCTACAGAAGAATGCTGAAAATAAGGTGGATAGATCACGTAACTAATGAGGAGGTATTGAATAGAATTGGGGAGAAGAGCAATTTGTAGCACAACTTGACTAGAAGAAGGGATCCGTTGGTAGGACATGTTTTGAGGCATCAAGGGATCACAAATTTAGCATTGGAGGGCAGCGTGGAGGGTAAAAATCGTAGAGGGAGACCAAGAGCTGAATACACTAAGCAGATTCAGAAGGATGTAGGTTGCAGTAGGATCTGGGAGATGAAGAAGCTTGCACAGGACAGAGTAGCATGGAGAGCTGCAGCAAACCAATCTCAGGACTGAAGACCACAACAACAACAACAACAACAACAAAACATTTTTGCAAGCTCGGACCATCTGGTCCGTCAGAAACTATCACATTCATTTTTCCATACACTCCTGGAAATTGAAATAAGAACACCGTGAATTCATTGTCCAAGGAAGGGGAAACTTTATTGACACATTCCTGGGGTCAGATACATCACATGATCACACTGACAGAACCACAGGCACATAGACACAGGCAACAGAGCATGCACAATGTCGGCACTAGTACAGTGTATATCCACCTTTCACAGCAATGCAGGCTGCTATTCTCCCATGGAGACGATCGTAGAGATGCTGGATGTAGTCCTGTGGAACGGCTTGCCATGCCATTTCCACCTGGCGCCTCAGTTGGACCAGCGTTCGTGCTGGACGTGCAGACCGCGTGAGACGACGCTTAATCCAGTCCCAAACATGCTCAGTGGGGGACAGATCCGGAGATCTTGCTGGCCAGGGTAGTTGACTTACACCTTCTAGAGCACGTTGGGTGGCACGGGATAGATGCGGACGTGCATTGTCCTGTTGGAAGTTCCCTTGCGTTCTAGGAATGGTAGAACGGTGGGTTCGATGACGGTTTGGATGTACCGTGCACTATTCAGTGTCCCCTCGACAATCACCAGAGGTATACGGCCAGTGTAGGAGATCGCTCCCCACACCATGATGCTGGGTGTTGGCCCTGTGTGCCTCGGTCTTATGCAGTCCTGATTGTGGCGCTCACCTGCACGGTGCCAAACACGCATACGACCATCATTGGCACCAAGGCAGAAGCGACTCTCATCGCTGAAGACGACACGTCTCCATTCGACCCTCTATTAACGCCTGTCGCGACACCACTGGAGGCGGGCTGCACGATGTTGGGGCGTGAGCGGAAGACGGCCTAACGGTGTGCGGGACCGTAGACCAGCTTCATGGAGACGGTTGCGAATGGTCCTCGCCGATACCCCAGGAGCAACAGTGTCCCTAATTTGCTGGAAAGTGGCGGTGTGGTCCCCTACGGCACTGCGTAGGATCCTATGGTCTTGGCGTGCATCCGTGCGTCGCTGCGGTCCAGTCCCAGTTCGACGGGCACGTGTACCTTCCGCCGACCACTGGCGACAACATCGATGTACTGTGGAGACCTCACGCCCCACGTGTTGAGCAATTCGGCGGTACGTCCACCCGACCTCCCGCATGCCCACTATACGCCCTCGCTTAAAGTCCGTCAACTGCACATACGGTTCACGTCCACGCTGTCGCGGCATGCTACCAGTGTTAAAGACTGCGATGGAGCTCCTTATGCCACGGCAAACTGGCTGACACTGACGGCGGCGGTGCACAAATGCTGCGCAGCCAGCTCCATTCGACGGCCAACACCGCGGTTCCTGGTGTGTCCGCTGTGCCGTGCGTGTGATCATTGCTTGTACAGCCCTCTCGCAGTGTCCGGAGCAAGTATGGTGGGTCTGACACACCGGTGTCAATGTGTTCTTTTTTCCATTTCCAGGAGTGTATAAACTCCGTTACTCGCTCGTTACACTCGAAGGACAGATGTTGAATGGGCCGAAACGAGCTGCCGCATAACAGCGTAGTTGCCTGCCAACTTCGAAAGAAGGTAGGTGCGGTCCCTAGCGCAACTTATAACATCGTCGAAAATCAGTGCGGACGTGAGAGCTTTGGTACACCCTGTTAAACAAACGGAAAAATGGAGGCGGTACAATCGGAGAGCGATCCACCTTCACCAACATGTGTAAGCAATTTATATATGAATTACAAAACACTAATAATAAAAAATGTTGCATGGCGCGAGATTTTTTTTTATTTTTCCGCCTCTCCCGACACGCTTCATATACCCTGCGCTGCTTGTGCTGCTAGTTAGTTGGTTAGGCATTCCATAGATTTTTTTATTTTGTTTATTTTTTATTTAATTTTTGTTCATTGTATCTGCTCGGGGCGGACGTCGCAAGACACCCGTTTCAGTTCGTCGTTGATCCATTAACTCACTTTTTTTATTACAGACGGCAGCTAACACATTCCTCCCCCCATGAACCATGGACCTTGCCGTTCGTGGGGAGGCTTGCGTGCCTCAGCGATACAGATGGCCGTACCGTAGGTGCAACCACAACGGAGGGGTATCTGTTGAGAGGCCAGACAAACGTGTGGTTCCTGAAGAGGGGCAGCAGCCTTTTCAGTAGTTGCAGGGGCAACAGTCTGGATGATTGACTGATCTGGCCTTGCAACATTAACCAAAACGGCCTTGCTGTGCTGGTACTGCGAACGGCTGAAAGCAAGTGGAAAGTACAGCCGTAATTTTTCCCGAGGACATGCAGATTTACTGTATGATTAAATGATGATGGCATCCTCTTGGGTAAAATATTCCGGAGGTAAAATAGTCCCCCATTCGGATCTCCGGGCGGGGACTACTCAGGAGGATGTCGTTATCAGGAGAAAGAAAACTGGCGTTCTACGGATCGGAGCGTGGAATGTCAGACCCATTAATCGCGCAGGTAGGTTAGAAAATTTAAAAAGGGAAATGGATAGGTTAAAGTTAGATATAGTGGGAATTATTGAAGTTCGGTGGCAGGAGGAACAAGACTTCTGGTCAGGTGACTACAGGGTTATAAACACAAAATCAAATAGGGGTAATGCAGGAGTAGGTTTAATAATGTATAGGAAAATAGGAATGCGGGTAAGCTACTACAAACAGCATAGTGAACGCATTATTGTGGCCAAGATAGATTCGAAGCCCACACCTACTACAGTAGTACAAGTTTATATGCCAACTAGCTCTGCAGATGATGAAGAAATTGAAGAAATGTACGATGAAATAAAAGAAATTATTCAGATAGTGAAGGGAGACGAAAATTTAATAGTAATGGGTGACTGGAATTCGAGTGTAGGAAAAGGGAGAGAAGGAAACATAGTAGGTGAATATGGATTGGGGCTAAGAAATGAAAGAGGAAGCCGCCTAGTAGAATTTTGCACAGAGCACAACTCAATCATAGCTAACACTTGGTTTAAGAATCATGAAATAAGGTTGTATACGTGGAAGAACCCTGGAGATACTAAAAGGTATCAGATAGATTATATAATGTTAAGACAGAGATTTAGGAACCAGGTTTTAAGTTGTAAGACATTTCCAGGGGCAGATGTGGACTCTGACCACAATCTGTTGGTTATGACCTGTAGATTAAAACTGAAGAAACTGCAAAAATGTGGGAAATTAAGGAGATGGGACCCGGATAAACTGAAAGAACCAGAGGTTGTAAAGAGTTTCAGGGTGAGCATAAGGGAACAATTGACAGGAATAGGGGAAAGAAATACAGTAGAAGAAGAATGGGTAGCTCTGAGGGATGTAGTAGTGAAGGCAGCAGAGGATAAAGTAGGTACAAAGACGAGGGCTGCTAGAAATCCTTGGGTAACAGAAGAAATATTGAATTGAATTGATGAAAGGAGAAAATACAAAAATGCACTAAATGAAGCAGCCAAAAAGGAATACAAACGTCTCAAAAATGAGATCGGCAGGAAGTGCAAAATGGCTAATCAGGGATGGCTAGAGGACAAATGTAAGGATGTAGAAGCTTATCTCACTAGGGGTAAGATAGATACTACCTACAGGAAAATGAAAGAGACCTTTGGAGAGAAGAGAACCACGTGTATGAATATCAAGAGCTCAGATGGCAGCCCAGTTCTAAGCAAAGAAGGGAAGGCAGAAAGGTGGAAGGAGTATATAGAAGGTTTATACAAGGGCGATGTACTTGAGGACAATATTATGGAAATGGAAGAGGATGTAGATGAAGACGAAATGGGAGATACGATACTGCGTGAAGAGTTTGACAGAGCACTGAAAGACCTGAGTCGAAACAAGGCCCCCGGAGTAGACAACATTCCATTAGAACTACTGACGGCCTTCGGACAACCAGTCCTGACAAAACTCTACCAGCTGGTGAGCAAGATGTATGAGACAGGCGAAATACCCTCAGACTTCAAGAAGAATATAATAATTCCAATCCCAAAGAAAGCAGGTGCTGACAGATGTGAAAATTACTGAACTATCAGTTTAATAAGCCACGGCTGCAAAATACTAACGCGAATTCTTTACAGACGAATGGAAAAACTGGTAGATGCAGACCTCAGGGAGAATCAGTTTGGATTCCGTCGAAATGTCGGAACACGTGAGGCAATACTGACCTTACGACTTATCTTAGAAGAAAGATTAAGAAAAGGCAAACCTACGTTTCTAGCATTTGTAGACTTAGAGAAAGCTTTTGACAATGTTGACTGGAATACTCTTTTTCAAATTCTAAAGGTGGCAGGGGTAAAATACAGGGAGCGAAAGGCTATTTATAATTTGTACAGAAACCAGATGGCAGTCATAAGAGTCGAGGGGCATGAAAGGGAAGCAGTGGTTGGGAAAGGAGTGAGACAGGGTTGTAGCCTCTCCCCGATGTTATTCAATCTGTATATTGAGCAAGCAGTAAAGGAAACTAAAGAAAAATTTGGAGTAGGTATTAAAATTCATGGAGACGAAGTAAAAACTTTGAGGTTCGCCGATGACATTGTAATTCTGTCAGAGACGGCAAAGGACTTGGAAGAGCAGTTGAACGGAATGGACAGTGTCTTGAAAGGAGGATATAAGATGAACATTAACAAAAGCAAAACGAGGATAATGGAATGTAGTCAAATTAAATCGGGTGATGCTGAGGGAATTAGATTAGGAAATGAGACGCTTAAAGTAGTAAAGGAGTTTTGCTATTTAGGAAGTAAAATAACTGATGATGGTCGAAGTAGAGAGAATATAAAATGCAGACTGGCAATGGCAAGGAAAGCGTTTCTGAAGAAGAGAAATTTGTCAACATCGAATATAGATTTATGTATCAGGAAGTCGTTTCTGAAAGTATTTGTTTGGAGTGTAGCCATGTATGGAAGTGAAACATGGACGATAACTAGTTTGGACAAGAAGAGAATAGAAGCTTTCGAAATGTGGTGGTACAGAAGAATACTGAAGATAAGGTGAATAGAGCACGTAACTAATGAGGAGGTATTGAATAGGATTGGGGAGAAGAGTAGTTTGTGGCACAACTTGACTAGAAGAAGGGATCCGTTGGTAGGACATGTTTTGAGGCATCAAGGGATCACAAATTTAGCATTGGAGGGCAGCGTGGGGGGTAAAAATCGTAGAGGGGGACCGAGAGATGAGTACACTAAGCAGATTCAGAGGGATGTAGGTTGCAGTATGTACTGGGAGATGAAGCAGCTTGCACAGGATGGAGTAGCATGGAGAGCTGCATCAAGCCAGTCTCAGGACTGAAGACAACAACAAACAACCTTATTATTATCATTCTTTATTAATTTACTTACCTTATTAACCATCCTATCCCTATCAATTGAGATATGGAAAAATACAAACGAAAATAATAACATCCGCTAGGATTCTCCGATTCCCAGCCAGTTAGTTACCTTAGCTTTTCCGCTATCGCCGCTGTCGGCGAAAAGCGTTTACCATGTGGGTACAGGAGCGACAATTGTAAAAGTTTCTTTCCTCGATTTTTGGAAAAGTTTGCGTTTGCGGACCCCATACCTGATGATGAAAAATGCTCTATTTACAATTATCTATCGATCGCTCTAATACTGAGTCCGTTGCTCGTCAAAACCTTTAGGGTTGATTTTCTCAAAATTGCGGGGGTGTTGACCCAAAATATCTTGGAGTATTTCATTTTAGGTTCTACACAAGCAACCTGCCAAATTTGAGCCGAATCGGTTGGCCGTGTATGAGGCCTTCCCCTTGTTAGCCAGGATCGGCGACTACCTGCCCGCGCCTATCATCCGTCCCATACATGTCCGTCCTGCACACACATAATTGTGGTGCAGTAGATACATTCTACTTTACCACACTCGTCTCTAAAATAACCCGTGTTCAAGACGGTGGAAATACGAGGGTCTCTAGAATTTACCCCGAAATTCTCGAGACACTACAATGCCTTCCAGAATGCTGGAAGTTAGCAAAGTATAATTATTAAATTGTCATTACTTCAACACCCCCATCAATTTAATACTTTCCTTAACTACCCGTAAAATTCACTATCCCCAGCTTTTGACATATTTTACCAAAAGCAACTAGGACTGGACATTTCAGTAAACTGCCATTTGTTCCTCGGAGCTAATGTATTGAACATTTAGATGGCCTCGCCCTGTATAAAGACCAACAGCCGTTCTATCACATTTCGTTGTCTCTGATGAACCCTCACCGTCGAGGACAACATACTGCGTACTATTATTCAAGAAGTTTTCGAGCCTTTCACATTTCTGTGAACTTATTCGAAATGCTCGTAGTTTCTTTAACAATTTGCAATGGGGCACGATGTCAAATTCTTTCCGGAAATCTAGAAATATGGAATCTGCCTGTTGCCCATCATACATAGTTCTCAGTATGTCACGTGAGGAGAATGTGTACAGGGAGTCTGCAGCAATCAGAAGTTTGGGATATTGGTCTCTAATTTTACGGGTCCGTTTCTTTACCTCTCTATATACTGGAGTCATCTGCGCTTTTTTTCCAGTCGCTTGAAACTTTACGCTGGGCGAGGGATCTACGACAAATGCAGGTAAGGGACCAATGACGTATAACACTCCTTGTAAAATCCAAAACCTATAACAATATTAATATACAGAAGAAAACGCTGCGATCTTATGCACCATCCTAATAGCTTGCGATCTCAGAATTTGCGGCGTGAGGCACCGTCACACGTCGCGAGGGCCAGGGAGACCACTCTCCCTTGGAAAAAAGCACTTGCATTAACGTGCCTGTATACTAGACTTGCAGTCATTACGACACTCGCTTTCTAAGTGGCGCACACATTCCGCCAGTATCAGGGTTATCGCCTGCTAGTTAGACAGCCAGCTATACACGCCAGCTCCTATCTAGCTCCGCTCCACCTGTCCGTCAAAACAGTGCGCATATAGCCGCGCCAGTCTCTTTCACTCTGCGCGAGAAAATTTAACATTTCTTCTTTTAAAATATGTAAAATTAAATCAATACGTTTTTTCAGTTTACTGCAAATATTACTTTTTGAAGCACTGTAATCATTTTCTTTCTTTATCTACAAATAGTGGGGATAATATGAAAAATGTTCTCAAACATAATTTTGAATGTCGAGTGTTGAGTATATACGAAATTTGGAAGGCTTCCTAACACCAAACGCTGACTGGAAGTATCTTGTATGATGAGGGGCCCTGTAGTCTGCAGGTTGACAGAAACTGTTCCGTCAGTGGAGGCGGGCCTATTTGGTAAAACATCCACACCACGTCTCCGTGCGACTTATCGCCGGCCGCGGGTGGGTCTTGAACCTGTCCTGGAGAGTGGTGGCGTGTTTCAGCCTGAATTAATGGAGTGCTCTGTTAGTTCAGAGACAGGTCTCCGTGCCGGCGCTGACGCACGGCGTGGTAGGAGGTCCGCAAAACCTCAGGCGTGGTGGGGATGTTTTGGACTTTGCGAGGGAAATAAGGAATCAACTTTTACATTAGTATGGCCAGTGTAGCGGGCTGTGTGTAGCCTTCTTATCTTGAGAATCTGCAACTCTATTGGAATTTTCGTAAGAATCTTTACATACTTCTGCAGAACTGATATTTTTCATGTTCATTAGTGAATGACGGCGCTGCTGTTATTACGCAGTTTAATCTTAGTGATTCAGCTCATATAATGTGAGTTACTTTTTCGTTGTTTAATGAAGCTGTTTAATTAAACAGTAATAAAGTACCCAATATCAATCTGGAAATATCCACCAGGCTGTGGCTAAGCCATGTCTCTACAAAATCCTTTCTTCCAGGAGAGCCAGTTCTGCAACGCTCGCAGAAGAGCTTCGGTGAAGTTAGGAAGGTAGGAGACGGGGTACTGGCACAATTGAAGCTGTGAGGACTGGTAGTGAGTCGTGCTTGGGTAGCTCAGACGGCAGAGAACGCCGTGAGACAAATATCCCGAGTTCGAGTCTCGGTCGAGCACACAGTTTTAATCTGCCAGGAAGCGCCAGTAATAAAGTAAACTTTCATTACATCAGATTGTTGCTGCTTACAAGTGATACTCCATAGTAATGGCCCATACGAAGGAATGAACACCGCAGCTGCAACAAATCCCAGCCACCAGGTTATTCGATGAAAGCTGCCTCGTTGTGGGATTGTGGTTCTGGCTCGGAACCTGGGTCATTTTCTTGCAGGTATCGCCAGTTTTTCTCATCCAGATCGCTGCCCGAGTCAGAATGTGTGGCATGAGACCAGCCATGCGTAGCGGTCCAGATATGAGATGCACACAGACGTATATCTCATTAAGGATATTATGAGTGCAGTTACCATCTTAGTTTGGTCGCGGTACGTGGTAGTGGCTGAGTGAAGTAGGCAAAATCCGCGAAATATGGAGCAATAAATACTCTTCGGTAATACTAAATAATATGCACTGAAGCGCCAAACAGACTGGTATAGGCATGCGTATTCAAATACAGGCTGAATACGGCGCTGCGTTGGCAACGGCAATATAAGAGAACAGGTGTCACGCTCAGTTGTTAGATCGGTTACTACTGCTACAATGACAGGTTATCAAGATTTAAGTGAGTTTGAACGTGATGTTATAGTAGGCGCACGAGCTATGGGACACAGCATCTCCAAAGTAGCGACGAAGTGAGGATGTATGTGTAGTGAACCGTGAATATCAGGAATCCGGTAAAATATCAAGTGTCCCACATCGCTGCGTCCGAATCATTTAACGAAACATCATCGATATGGGCTTTCGGAGCTGAAAGCCCACTCGTGTATCCTTGATGACTGCACGACACAAAGCTTTACGCCTGCACTAGGCCCTTCAACACCGATATTGGACTACTGGTGACTGGAAATATGTTGCCTGGTCGGACGAGTCTCGTACGAAAGAACAGACACCATTGCTGACCTGAGGCCGTCTAGAACGAAATTACGATTGTATTAATACCTTGAGCTGCTGACGGGCGTTGACGTTTAGCAACGGGGACTGGTGAAAATGTGTGCCCGACCGGGATAGAGCGTCCTTCATGTAAGCAGGAGATCCCGGGTTCGAGTCCCGGTCGGGGCACACATTTTCACCTGTGCTCGTTTATATATATCAAAGCCCATCAGCAGCTGAAGGTGTTAATGTAATTCTAACCTCAGACATTAGTCTAGCCATGCCACGTCGAGTTGCGGTACTTCCGTGTACTCACGGGGGCTTTACACGATGTTAGGGAGGTGTCCCAGTTTCTTTGGCTCTTCAGTATATATGACTTAAGAGCATTGCCATATATGTAAAAGTGTTTTGATTGTATCACTTATGATGCAATTTAGTGGTGATAGAGTCTTCAACGTGTTTCATCAGTACTGTGGTGGCCTGAGGTGAGTGATTGTGGTTGGCAGATACCTCAGTGTACTGTGGGATGTAGAACACTTAGTTCTCTCAGAAAAGGCTATATTCTCTATTACCTTTGAAGTTTACCGCATTACTTAATATACACGCTTATACAATCCTCTCCCTGTTGCATCCATACTGGCATTAACGTTGCGTTACGCGACATATTTAACAGCAGTAATACTCTCTTAAAATAATGCTATTTAAATGAAGCTCGAAATGCGAGGAAGCTGCCTTATGTCATTAGGCATGTACTTTTCATTGCATATATGTAATATATTGTTTTCATAATATTTTCTTACAGACTATATTTGCAGTTACTGACGGAAACGCGCAAAATCGTGAAAAGCATTATACATATGAAGAAAAAGCGAAATGCTTATGCGAGATCACTGTAGAGAATCGTTCGGTTACTCATTTGTTTGTTACGAGTGGTTTTACCTCGTAGTATATCTGGATTTTTTTTTCTTTGTGACTCTGTTGATTGTCGGCAAACTGCAATTAACGAAAACGCACTGGAACATTAAAAACTGATATATTTATTAAAGTTTGAATAATGAAACTGGGCAAGCATCGTATGGCGTCTGTCAAATGAAACAATAAACGCATTTTCATATGTACGGTAAAGTTCGTAAATCACAGAGTATGTAGCTTTTCCTAAGAGTATTTGTTGCTCAGTATTTCGCGAATTTCTGTTCGCCACACTTATCCACTGTCACGCACCAAGACAGAAGTCCCTTACTATCTTACTAACAGCGCGAGACCAAGCGATAGCTACGAACATAACAACGAGTCGGTGGCAGTCCGTCATGCAGGAAAGTAAGTAAGTAAAAGAAAGAAAAGAAAAGAAAAAAGAAACATTCCTACGGCCTACGCAGACCATTGTTTCCCAATCGCGGTAGATGGCGCTGTAATTGACAAATATCCACTGTGCCTGTTTTTGCATTTAAGACACAAATCATTTGATTCTAAGTTTCATTTACGATGTAAATGTAAACCTTTCTGTTCAAAAGGTACATACTGATCTTCAGAAATTGCTTGAGTGTGTTGTAAATTTGTACGGGGCAAATAAAAGACATTTCTAGCAAATAAGCTACTTGTATGGTAACGTAGTTTTCTGTTTCCTACGGGGTTGGCTGTGATAAGTGCCCAAACCACGTGAATGCTTCGCCGGGCGTTGTGGCCGAGCGGTTCTAGGCGCTTCATTCTGGAACCGCGCGATCGCTACTATCGCAGGTTCCAATCCTGAGTTCTGAGTTCTAGGGCACTGATGACCTCAGATGTTAAGCCTCATAGTGCTCAGAGCCATTTGAACCATTTGAAGCTGAATGCTTCACTTCGGTCGCCTCCCTCGAACCCCGCCAACAGGGTGACCGATTTAGATGTGCGTTCCCGCCCAACCGCTGTAAATCTCACGCTGGCCGCTACGCGGAACATAAGCCACAACCACTCTAATATGTTAAAATGCCCAGAAGGTGATAATGACAGGCTCACCTGCCATGGATACTCAACGAAATCAAGCATTCCAATGGTGAGCGGCATGGGTGCTCAGCGATAGTAAGCATCCCGATGGGAACAAAATAGTATTACCTCAAAATCTTGTTACTGGATCACGTTAAACGTCGATTCTAAGCAGACACTGGAACCGGTAACCACGTTACACTCTACAGTCCAATTTGGAAGAGTCAAGTAGGTATCCCGCTGCTGTCCAGGACGCCTCCAGACGCACTTTCGCTCAGTTCGAAGCGGGACTCAAGAATGAAGACAGCTCTACCCCAGCCAATGAGATTCCAGGCCGAAGGCGTTTGTGGAAACCTCATGGACAGTGGTGGTATACCGCCATACGACCCGACAACCAGGAGTCATGCTCCGGGGTGCCATTACTTTTCACTGTAAGGCCTCTTTGGTTGTCAGCCGCGACACCCTTACAGCACTGCAATGGTACGTCCAAGACATTGCACGTGCTGTTTTTTTTTTTTTTTTGTTCTTCATGAGTAGCCATTCTGGTCTGACACTTCAGAAAGACAATGCCTGTCAGCACACGGCGAGAGTTTCTACTGCTTGTCTTCGTCCTTGCCAAACCATACCTCGGCCGGCAAGGTTGCCTGGTCTCTCTCCAACTGAGAACGTTCGGAGCATTATGGGCAGCACCTCATCTGCATGGATACTCTGCAAATTACATTGAAGTGCCTGGCAGAGGGATCATCGAACCACCTTCACAATCCTCTATTATTCCAAACTCGTAAACCTTGCGAAACAACGAACACCTATATCTTTTCGTACGAGCTCTGATTTACCTTATCGTGGTGATCGTTTCTCCCTATGTAGTCAGTGTCAACAATATATTTTCGCATTCGGAGTAGAAAGTTGGTGAATTTCATGACAAGATTCCGTCGGAACGAAAAACGGCTTTCTTTTAATGATGTCCAGCCCAAATCCTGTATCATTTCTGTGGCACTCTCTCCCATATTTCGCGATAATACAATACGTGCTGCCCTTCTTTGAACTTTTTCGATGTACTCAGTCAGTCGTATCTGGTAAGGAACCCACACCACGCAGCAGTATTCTAAAAGAGGACGGATAAACGTAGTGTAGTCAGTCTCGTTAGTAGATCTGTTACATTTTCTAAGTGTCCTACCAATAAAACGGAGTCTTTGGTTAGCCATTCACACAACATTTTCTTTGTGTTCCTTCCAATTTTTGGTTGTTCGTAATTGTAATTCCTAGGCATTTAGTTGAATCTACGGCCTTCATATTTGACTGATTTATCGTGTAACCGAAGTTTAACGGATTCCTTTCAGCACTCAAATGGATGACCTCACGCTTTTCGTTATTTAGGGTCAATTGCCAATTTTCGCACTATACAGATATATTTTCTAAATCGTGTTGTAATTTGTTTTGCTCTTCTCACGACTTTACTAGTCGATAAACGACAGGGTCATCTGCAAACAATCTATGACAGCTACTCAGATTGTCTTCCAAATCGTTTATAAATATAAGGAACAGAAAAGGGCCTATAACACTACCTTTGGAACGCCAGAAGTCACTTCTGTTTTACTCGATGGTTTTCCATCGATTGCTACGAACTGTGACTTCTCTGACAGCGAATCACAAATCCAGTCACAAAACTGAGACGATGTTCCAAAGCACGCAATTTCACTAAAAGCCGCTCATGTGGTACAGTGTCAAAAGCCTTCTGGATATCCAGAAATACGGAATCGATTTGAAATCACTTGTCAATAGCAGTCAACACTTCACATGTTACATAAGAACGATCTTCACTAAATCCATGTTCACTGTGTGTCAATAGATCGTTTTCTTCGATGTAATTCATAATGTTATCGTACTACCTTTCTTTAATATTGGTGTGACCTGTGCAACTTTCCAGTCTTTGGGTACGGATCTTTCGTCGGGATTTCGCCGATCTAACGCGTCAGTTCGACAGAATTTTGGCACGATATACCTCAGGAGAACATCCAACAACTGTACTTAATAATGCCGAATCGAATAAATACCTGAATAAGCACCAGATGTGGATCAACGAGTTACTTACTTGCTCGATTTCTGAAGCACTTTCTGTTGGATAAATCATCCACATTGTTCTGTACATGTACTACACATTGACGGATTTTCGTCTCATTCGCGTTATTCTTTCATGGCCTATAGTTTTTATGTGTGTTATAACGTATATCCATACTCCCAGAATGACTAGGAAGATGCGTTATAGATATGGTGAAAATACTGTTTAATTATTTGCAGTATCCTTAATATGGGAAAACCAATAATAATTAGTCTACAACAGATTGCTGTTCAAAAAGGACTCTCATCTCTTTTTTGCAAAGCATTTGCAGAAGAGAACGCTTCTGCTCATATAGTGTGTTTACCTTTAATCAGTTTCAATAGATGGTTCAAATTGCTCTGAGCCCTATGGGACTTAACATCTGAAGTCATCAGTCCCCTAGACCTGGAACTACTTAAGCCTAACTAACCTAAGGACATCACACACATCCATGCCCGAGGCAGGATTCGAACCTGCGACCGTAGCAGCAGCGCATTCCCGGGCTGAAGCGCCTAGAACCGCTCGGCCACAGCGTCCGGCAAATTCCAATAGATCATCGAACATTGAGAACAGCTGAAATCTCTCAAATTGAATGAAGCTCCATGGCTCGGCCGATCCCTTAACACGGTGCATGGTATTTGCGGCAGTTCTGTTAACTATAATCCATCGTCCATCGCACGAACAAAAAGCCCTGCCCAGTAGTTGGAAGAAATCACAGATCGCACCCGTTTACAAGAAGGGCAGTACACGTGATCCTCAAAACTTCCGTCCGGTATCCTTGATATCGATTTGTTATAGAATCTTCGAATATATTCTAAATTAAAAAATAACGAGGTATCTCTGACAGAATGACCTCCCCATGGCAACCTGTATGATTTCCGAAAACAATGATCACGTGAAACCCAACTCGCTATTTTCTCAGATTACTGCTAAAAGTAATGGACGAAAGCAGATAAATGCAGTATTTTTCGATTTTCGAAAAGTATTTGATTCAGTACCACTGCTATACTATTGTCAAAAGTAAGGCACTATGAGGAATCAATGAAAATTTGCGTCAGTTGAGGATATTTGATAAGGAGAATGTAGCTTGTAATCTTGGATGAAGAGTCATCATTAAGTATCAAAGTAACTTAGATTGTGCCCCAGGGAAGTGTCTTGGAAGCCTTGCTGTTGATATTGTGCAGGGAAATGCTAAAGTCCGTATTATTTCAAAAGTCAATATTTCACGGAATAATGCAGGTAGAGATAGCCGCACGCGGTAGCCGAGTTGTCTTGGGCGCCTTGCCACGGTTCGCACGGCTCCCCTCGGAGGTTCGAGCCCTTCCTCGGGCACGGGTGTGTGTTTTGTCCGTAATGTAAGTCAGTTTATGTTAGGGACCGATGGTCTCAGCTGTTTGGTCCCACAGGAACTTACCACAAATTTCCCAAATTTAGGTTTTTACTGAAACTAAAGGAAGTGCAAATGACAAATAATCCTGAGTTAACAACGAGCATCAAAACCGTTATAGGGATTAGTGAACACAGGGTTGTCGTAGCGAGACTGTATATTGTAATCCCGAAATCCTCGAAAAACAAACAAAAAGTATACCTAATCAAAAATGCTGATAAAAATTCACTTGACGCCTTCCTGAGAGACTCATTCCAAATTAATAATATAAGTGTAGACCAGAAGTCGTTTGCATTCAAAAAATAGTATCGGCAGCAATTGAGAGATTTTATACGAAATAAACTAACAAACGGCGGAGCTGATCCTCCGTGGTACACAAAACGGGTTAGAACACTGTTGCAGAAACAACTAAACAAACATGCCAAATTTAAACAGACGCAAAATCCCTAAGATTGCGCTAAATTCCGGGCTTCTCTAAAGGATAGCCAGAGTTCAATGCGAGATGCCTATAACAGTTTCCACGACGAAACTTTGTCTCGAAACCTGGCAGACAAATCCAAGATATGCTGGTCGTATATGAAGTATGCTAGTGGCAATTTACAATCAATGTCTCCTCTGCGGTATAACACTGGAGATACTATCGAAGACAGAGCTACCGAAGTAGAGTTACTAAACGCAGCCTTCCGAAATGCCTTCACAAAAGAAGAAGTAGTAAATGTTCCAGAATTCGAATCGAGAACAGCTGCCAACGAGAGCAACGTAGAAGTAAATCCTTGGAGTAGTGAAGCAACTCAAATCACTTAGTAAAAGCAAGTCTTCTGCTCCAGACTGTATAAAAATTAGGTTCCTTTCCGAGTATGCTGATGCATTAGCTCCATGCTTAACAATCATATACAACCGTCCGCTCAACGTGAGATCTGTACCCCAATACTGGAAGGTTGCACAGGTCACACCAATATACAAGAAAGGTAGTAGGAGTAATCCACTAACTTGCAGGACCATATCGTTAACGTCGATATGCAGCAGGACTTTAGAACATATATTGTGTTCGAACATTACGAATTACCTCGAAGGAAACGGTCTATTGACAGGCAGTCAACATGGGTTTAGTAAAGATCGTTCCTGTGAAACACAACTAGCTCTTGTTGAGTGCTATTGACAAGGGATTTGAGATCGATTCCGTATTTCCGGAAGGCCTTTGACACTGTACTGCACAAGCGGCTCGTAGTGAAAATGCGTGATTATGGAATATCGTCTCAGTTTTGTGACTGGATTGGCCATTTCCTGTCACGGAGGTCACAATTCTTAGTAACTGACGGAACGTCATCGAGTAAAGCAGAAGTGATTTCCGGCGTTCCCCAAGGTAGTGCTATAGGCCCTTTTCTGTTCCTTATCCATATAAACGATTTGGGAGACAATCTGAGCAGCTGTCTTCGGTTGTTTGCAGATGACGCTTCCGTTTATCGACTAATAAAGCCATCAAAAGATCAAATTTAAATTACTCTGAGCACTATGGGACTCAACTGCTGCGGTCACTAGTCCCCTAGAACTTAGAACTACTTAAACCTAACTAACCTAAGGACATCACACACAGGATTAGAACCTGCGACAGTAGCAGTCGCACGGTTCCGGACTGCGCGCCTAGATCAAAAGATCAAAATAAACTGCAAAATGATTTAGAAAAGATATCTGATTGTGCGAAAAGTGGCAGCTGACCCTAAATAACGAAAAGTATGAGATCATCCACAAGAGTACTAAAAGGAACTCTTTAAACTTCGGTTACACGATAAATAGGTCTAATCGAAAAGCCGTAAATTCAACTATATATCTAGGTATTAGAATTACGAACAAGTTAAATTGGACAGAACACATAGAAAATGTTGTGGGAAAGGCTCACCAAAGGCTGCGTTTTATTTTCAGGACACTTAGTAGGTCGGTTATATTTTCTAAGGAGACTGCCTACACTACACTTGTCCGTCCTCTTTTAGAATACTGCTGGGCGGTATGGGATACCTACCAGATAGGACTGACGGAGTACATCGAAAAAGTTCAAAGAAAGGCAGCACATTTTGTTTTATCGCGAAATATGGGAGAGAGTGTCACCGAAATGATACCGGATGTGGGTTAGGCATCATTTAAGGCGTTTTTCGTAGTGACGGAATCTTCTCACGAAATTCCAATCACCAACTTTCTCCTCCGGGTGCGAAAATGTTTTGTTGACACCGAACTATATAGGGAGGCACGATCACCACCATAAAATAAGGGAAATCAGAGCTCGTACGGAAAGATACAGGTTTTCATTCTTTCCCCGCGCTATACGAAATTGGAATAATAGAGAATTGTGAAGGTGTTTCTATGAACCCTCTGCCAGGCACTTAAATGTAATTTGCAGAGTATCCATGTAGATGTAGATGTAGATGTACACCAACAGATGGCTCTTTATATGATACAAAAGCAATATTTAGCATAGCAATGGAGTTTTGAAGATGTTACTTATAACAAATGCTCAGTATGTCGGCCGTCATTCACCCACAGTGCCTGTAGTCAGGCGACAACGTTGTGAAATGCTCTGTACAACACACCAGTAGGTATGGTGAAAAACTGCCGTCGAGTGTTGTCTTTTAGCATCGTTAATGCGGTCGGACGATCGCGGGTGACTTGAGACCTCAGCTAAGCCCACAGCCAATAATCACACGTACTGAGGTCTGGGGAGCCGGGAGTGGCTGCTCAGCTCGTGATCCTCACTAAATAATGTGCGCGAGACATCTTGCACACCTGTAGCAGTGCGGAGTGGGGCGCCGTCCTGGATGAAAGTCGTACCTTTCGGAGAGTGTTTATTAGCCAGACATGGGACGATGCGATTTAGTAACATCGCCCTACCTCGCACCCGCCACGCTGACAGTTTGCCAAGTTGCCCGTCTGTTGCCCTAGTTTTAATGTCTTTTTACATTTCAATAAAAGCCGATGCCATTTCAGGCATTTGTTTCACTTTTTACCACTCGACCGAAATTGTTGTGTGAATTAGGCTACAGGAAAGTTAAGGAGGTATTCGGGAAACAAAGAGAAGCAGCTGTACGAATATAAAGATCTCAGATGGAAAACCAGTTTCAGCAAAGATGGGAAAGGTGGGAGGTCGAAGGAGTATGTAGAGGGTCTATACAAAGTGTGGGGCAGCTGGTTAACAGTAGTCATTGTAAATCACTCACGTTTTGTTGTTGTTGTTTTGGTCTTCAGTCCTGAGACTGGTTTGATGCAGCTCTCCATGCTACTCTATCCTGTGCAAGCTGCTTCATCTCCCAGCACCTACCCCAACCTACATCCTTCTGAATCTGCTTAGTGTAGTCATCTCTTGGTCTCCCTCTACGATTTTTACCCTCCACACTGCCCTCCAGTACTAAATTGGTGATTCCTTGATGCCTCAGAACATGTCCTACCAACCGATTCCTACTTCTAGTCAAGTTGTGCCACAAACTCCTCTTCTCCCCAATTCTATTCAATACATTCTCATTAGATATGTGATCCACCCAACTAATCTTCAGCATCTTTGTATAGCACCACATTGCGAAAGCTTCTATTCTCTTCTTGTCCAAACTATTTATCGTCCACGTACTCCATACAAATACTTCTAAATCTATACTCGGTTTTAACAAATTTCTCTTCTTCAGAAACGCTTTCCTTGCCATTCTCGGTCTACATTTTATATCCTCTCTACTTAGAACATCATCAGTTATTTTTTTCCCCAAATAGCAAAACTCCTTTACTACATTAAACGTCTCATTTCCTAATCCAATTCCCTCAGCATCACAGGCCTTAATTCGACTACATTCCATTATCCTCGTTTTGCTTTTGTTGATGTTCATCTTATATCCTCCTTTCAAGACACTGTCCATTCCGTTCAACTGCTCTTCCAAGTCCTTTGCTGTCTCTGAGGTTCGCGAATGACATTGTAACTCTGTCAAAGTTTTTATTTCTTCTCCATGAATTTTAATACCTACTCCGAATTTATATTTGGTTTTCTTTACTACTTGCTCAATATACAGATTCAACAGCATCGGGGAGAGGCTACAATCCCGTCTCAATCCCTTTCCAACCACTGCTTCTCTTTCGTGCCCCTTGACTCTTATAACTGCCATCTGGTTTCTGTTAAAATTGAAAATAGACTTTCGCTCCCTGTATTTTACCCCTGCCACCTTCAGAATTTGAAAGAGAGTATTCCAGTCAACACTGTCAAAAGCTTTCTCTAAGTCTACAAATGCTAGGAATGTAGGTTTGCCTTTCCTTAATCTTTCTTCTAAGATAAGCCGTAGGGTCAGTATTGCCTCACGTGTTACAGCATTTCTACGGAATCCAAACTGATCTTTCTTGAGTTCGGCTTCTACCAGTTTTTCCATTCTTCTGTTAAGAATTCGTGCTAGTATTTTACAGCCGTGACTTATTAAACTGATAGTTCGGTAATTTTCACATCTGTCAACACTTGCTTCCTTTGGAATTGGAATTATTATATTCTTCTTGAAGTATGAGGGTATTTCGCCTGTCTCATATATCTTACTGACCAGATGGTAGAGTTTTGTCAGGACTGGCTCTCCCAAGGCTGTCAGTAGTTCTAATGGAATGTTGTCCACTCTCGGGTCTTTGTTTCGACTCAGGTCTTTCAGTGCTCTTTCAAACTCTTCATGCAGTATCATATCTCCCATTTCACCTTCATCTACATCCTCTTTCATTTCCATAACATTGTCCTCAATTACATTGCCCTTGTATAGACCCTCTATATACTCCTTCCACCTTTCTGCTTTCCCTTCTTTGCTTAGAACTGGGTTTCCATCTGAGCTCTTGATATCCATGTAAGTGGTTCTCCTTTCTCCTTTCTTCCTGTAGGCAGTATCTATCTTACCCCTAGTGAGATGAGCCCTCTACATTCTTACATTTGTCGTCTAGCCATCCCTGGTTAGCCATTTTGCACTTCCTGCCGATCTCATTTTTGAGACGTTTCTATTCCTTTTTGCCCGCTTCATTTACTGCATTTTTATATTTTCTCCTTTCATCAATTAAATTCAATATTTCTTCTGTTACCCAAAGATTTCTAGCATCTCTCGTCTTTTTATCTACCTGATCCTCTGCTGCCTTGACTTCTTCATCCCTCAGAGCTACCCATTCTTCTTCTGCTGTATTTCTTTTCCCCCATTCTTGTCAATTGTGCCCCTATGCTCTCCCTAAAACTCTGTACAATCTCTGGTTTAGTCAGTTTATCCACGGTCCCATCTCCTTAAATTCTCCCCTTTTCGCAGTTTCTTCAGTTTTAATCTGCAATTCATAACCAATAGATTGTGGTCAGAGTCCACATCTACCCCTGAAAATGCCTTACAATTTGTCGGCCTGAGTGGCCGAGCGGTTCTAGGTGCTACAGTCTGGAACCGCGCGACCGCTACTGTCGCAGTTTCGAATCCTGGCTCGGGCATGGATGTGTGTGATGTCCTTAGGTTAGTTAGGTTTATTTATTTCCGATTTCTAGGGGACTGATGACCTCAGATTTTAAGTCCCACTGTGCTCAGAGCCATTTGAACCTTATTTTTTGTCATTAAAATTTAAAACCTGGTTCCTAAATCTCTGTCTTACCATTATATAATCTATCTGATACCTTCTAGTATCTCTAAGCTTCTTCCATGTATACAATCTTCTTTCATGATTCTTGAACCAAGTTATATTCCCTCATAGGGGGAAATATTTGAAATATTAGAATTATTAGAATTATTTAGAATTTTTGTAAATATTTCTCGCCGTCGTTTACGAGAGCCTGGAAAATTTTGATGGTGACAATGTAGTTCGGAATATTTAAACAATTGTGGCGCTTTTTTATCCCAATTGTGCAAGGAATTCCATCAACATAACTCACCAAGCGTTATTACACTGTTGAAAATCCTTTTCATCAACCTCATAGCACTGTGCGACCACACCTCCAACCACTTCGCGAGGCTGGCCATTTCGCCTATTTCTTCATGCGGAGGCTGCACTACTCCCACTCAGGTCCATGACTGGCTACTGGCAGAGCGGAAGTTGCACTAATCCCTAAACAAAAGCTTCAGCTGGTGGCAAAGTTTCGATATTTGATACCTGAGAAATTCCTGTTGAAGCACATGCTCTCTCTCTCTCTCTCTCTCTCTCTCTCTCAAGCAGTCACGTCATGTAGTGTGCCACTGCCAGGACTGTACGCACCGTTGGTCATTGTTGGTTTAAACCACAAACAAAGCAGCATTTACCTGGTAAACCCCAGGTGTGGATGTCTTGGAAATATTCCCGCACTCTATCAGACTGATTGAGTAATTAATTACATCGGTACCCTTTTTGTGGACAGTTTTTCCTTGCTTCCTATTGGTGGATAATAGAACTGGAATATTTGATGGGATGTTATCCTACAACCTCCCAGCCGGCCGGAGTGACCGAGCGTTTCTAGGCGCTTCAGTCTGGAACCGCGCGACTGCTACGGCCGCAGGTTCGAATCCTGCCTCGAGCATGGATGTGTGTGATGTCCTTAGGTTAGTTAGGTTTAAGTAGTTCTAAGTTCTAGGGGACTGATGTCCTGAGCTGTTAAGTCCCATAGTGCTCACAGCCATTTTTACAACCTCCCAGTATGCAAACCCTACTGTTATTTTTTTCACTTGCCTCCTATCGGTCGATACTAGTACAGTTACGTCATTTGGTAGAAAGTCCATTAAGTTGAAGGTAACTGAAAATTTCGAAGTTCAGTTCAGTTGCACGCTATGTCTATAAACAATCTGTGGAGAGTTTGTACTGGTGCTATAATGAGATGGAGATGGAGGAGAACGAGAAGGAAGGGTCTACTGCCTGATATGATAGAGACAACAGCAAATACCACTGAAAGACAGATCACTGTGACGTATTGAGAAGCACTAAACCTGACACACTTAAACCACCTCCTGATCGTCCACACACAGCGCACCTGTCCCCTAGTAAACCGCCATTGCCAACGCTCAGAGGCCAGAGAAAACTGTAGCAGCCATGGATGTGCGTGTATACCAGAATGCACCATCCAAGCCATGCGCGGAGTCCAGGGATAATTGAGTTGTAGGACTTCGTATTTCATCAATGCGTTCAGGACCAACACTTGGCAGTGATCAATACTGAATTGCTCAATTGGCCATGGAGAATACATGCAACACACGCGATCGAAAAGACAGCTCAACTCGTACTGAGTATCAGTTCGCTATTCAGCTATCCAGAGGGCATAATCGCCGGGAGTTGTCCTGCAGCTGTGCGCAAAAAACGACTAGTCCGCTGGCCTGAACTTTTCTTTGTCTCTACCACTCGCAAGAGCTTTTAGCCAGCAAACCCATTTGTTCTGGCCACAGTCTACCTCTGCCACGTGCTCCTCATGACGAACTTTGTCGTCCTAGGAAACCAGCGACGTATTTATCACTGTAATTACAATCACATAGTTCGATTGCAGCCCCAACCTGATAACATTAAACAGAGATCGAAGTAACAGAAACACCTCCTCCTGAGGACTGTGGCTCTGGAAATATCAATAACCCTCTTATGACTGGGCACCTCCTTATGGCTATCGATGCCTTGAAACTGCAGTCCCCCATGTCAAACCCATATCTCCCTTATGACTGGACACAGCCGTTTTCTTTGTACATGTTGAAACAATAACCACAGTCACTTCACACCCCCAAAACTAGCTTTATAAGCCTGCCATTCACACCGCCTACTAAGTACAATACTTCGCCAGTAACTGAATGCTGGTGGCTCCAAGCAATATTCAGTGGAAAACCGCGATGGATCGACATGCCTCATTTGTTTACCTTGCATGTGTGTCTTAGGAAGAGAGGCATAATCGTCTTATGAGCTACCAGATATTAAAAACACGATCGCAAAGACCGTGTTATTGTAACCCCGCATAAAAATCGGTCTTCGTTCTACAGACACCCAAGTATCAACAACGATATCCATGCTGAAAAGTATACCTTCCTTATAAATCGAGGTATGCTAGTGCTTCTGAATAAAGTAGTCTTCCGCACAAATACCAAGATATTGAACGTGGATAGTGATTGCGGTTTCTGTATTAACAGACCGAAAGTGTAGGTGCACATTGCTAGCGATGTAAGCCCGTAATAAAGTCAACACTATCACCGAATTTAGAAAGCGATGCAGCTAAGAAACATGGTACTAGTCCAATATTTGCAACTGCTTCTTGCAGCTGCTACGTATTTGTCACACTGACAAACAGTATTTGTAGCGTCTTCTATATCGATAGTATGTAGACAGTGTAACAGAGGTTCTGCGATATATCCACGTGGCTATAGGGGAGGTTGATGGTTGATTGAGAATGATCACATACAGTGGATGGTATGTTATATGAGCAATCACTTAAAAATGCATCACTAGATGGACGTCATAAAATATGTATAAAATCCCATGACTTCTCAGGTCTTTAGTGTCAAGCTTTCAGCCAGAAATGCTGTCTGGAATTTAGTACCATTCAGCCACATATTTTGGGTGCATCCTATCGCGTTGTCTTAATGATTACAGCGTCCAGTCCCGGTAGCTGAGTGGTCAGCTCGACAGAATGTCAATCCTAAGCGACCGGGTTCGATTCCCAGCTGGACTGGAGATTTTTTCCGCTCAGGGACTGGATGTTGTGTTGTTCTAACCATCATCATTTCATCCCCCATCGACGCGCAACTCGTCGAAGTGGCGTCAAACCGAAAATGTCGTCCTAACCGCCGTCTGCTTCACGTCTGCTGTGCAGCGAGCTACATTATTTAAGTATTAACTGTATTTTTCTTACTTGTCACTTCTTTTACCGTGTGTTTTTGCTTTTAGGAAGCTTTAATTGTCGACTGCTATTAATAGTGTTCCATAGATTTCGTGTTAGTTTTGAATACAGTCAGAGAGAGTCCCTTTAGTGAGCCATAGTGCCAGTAGTGCTAGTGTTTGTTTTCAATACAGTCCAGAGACGGGTAGTGCTATTTTCATTGTTTTCTACAAGAAGTGGCTAGCAATCACAGTTTAGTCAATAATCAGCCGCCTTTAGTGAATTAGCAGTAGTTAAAAGTTGATTAAGTCTCTTCAGTAAATTAATTCCTTAGGATGGATAGGATATGTGACTGCTGTGTACGGACGCACGAGGAGCTGGCCACTCTTCGCGAACAGCTGAGCGTGTTGATGGCCGCGGTCATCCGTCTTCAGGCTGCTACCTCGGAGTGTAGCGGCAGCGGGGAGTCTGGAGCGTCGCAAGGTACACCCCAGGTGTTACATGCTTCACCCACTGTCCCTGCTGTCAAGATATCTTCTCGGGTACCGGGCGCGGTTGGGCCACCCTCTCCGCAAGGGGAGTGGCGGGTTCAGTGGCGTTCGCGGCGCACGAGGCGGAGGGTCAATGTGGAGGCTGGCCGTGTGGCATCACCCGCTCTGTCTGTGAGTAGACATGTGGCTGCTCCTTCAGCAAGGTCCGAGCAGGCACACGGGGGGAGGGGTTTATTAGTTATTGGGAGCTCCAACGTTAGGGGGATGATGGAGCCCCTTAGGAAAATAGCGGAAAGGTCGGGGAAGAAGGCCAGTGTTCACTCTGTCTGCTTGCCGGGGGGTCTCATCCGAGATGTGAAGGAGGCCCTACCGGCGGCGATAGAGAGCGCTGGGTGCACCTGACTGCAAATTGTTGCTCATGTCGGCACGAATGACTCCTGCCGTCTGGGTTGAGAGGTCATCCTCAGTTCGTACAGGCGGTTGGCGGAATTGGTGAAGGCGGAAAGCCTCGCTCGCGGGGTGGAATCTGAGCTAACTATTTGTAGTATCGTTCCCAGAACCGATCGCGGTCCTCTGGTTTGGAGCCGAGAGGAAGGCTTAAACCAGAGGCTCAGACGATTCTGCGGAGAGCTGGGGTGCAAATTTCTTGACCTCCGCTATCGGATGCAGAAATGTAGGGTCCCCCTGAATAGGTCAGGCGTGCACTACAGGCCGGATGCGGCTACAAGGGTAGCGGAGTACGTGTGGAGTGCACATGGGGGTTTTTAGGTTAGAGAATTCCCTCCCTAGGCCCGACAAGACGCCTCCTGAGACGCGGCAAGGTAGGAGTAGGCAAAATGCAACAGGGAATAACAATATTAATGTGCTAATAGTAAACTGCAAGAGCGTCTATAGAAAGGTCCCAGAACTGCTCTCATTAATAAACGGTCACAGCGCCCATATAGTACTAGGGACAGAAAGTTGGCTGAAACCAGACGTAAACAGTAATGAAATCCTAAACTCAGATTGGAATGTATACCGCAGAGACAGGCTGGACAGTGAACGGGGAGGCGTGTTTATAGCGATAAGAAGTGCAATAGTATCGAAGGAAATTGACGGAGATCCGAATTGTCAAATGATTTGGGTGAGGGTCAAGGATAGAGCAGGCTCAGACATCGTAATTGGATGTCTCTATAGGACCCCGGGCTCAGCACATGAAGAATAATTTGGAAAACATTTCGAGTACATTTCCCCACCATGTTAGAGTTCTGGGTGGAGATTTTAATTTGCCGGATACAGACTGGGTGACTCAAACGTTCATAACGGGTGGCAGGGACAAGGAATCCAGTGAAATTTTTTTAAGTGCTTTATCTGAAAACTACCTTGAGCAGTTAAACAGAGAACCGACTCGTGGCGATAACATATTAGACCTTCTGGTGACAAACAGACCCGAACTATTTGAATCAGTTAATGCAGAACAGGGAATCAGCGATCATAAAGCGGTTACTGCATCGATGATTTCAGCCGTAAATAGAAATATTAAAAAAGGTAGGAAGATTTTTCTGTTTAGCAAAAGTGACGAAACGCAGATTACAAAGTACCTGATGGCTCAACATAAAAGTTTTGTCTCAAATACAGATAGTGTTGAGAATCAGTGGACAAAGTTCAAAACCATCGTACACTATGCGTTAGATGAGTATGTGCCAAGAAAGATCGTAAGCGATGGAAAAGAGCCATCGTGGTACAACAACCGAGTTAGAAAACTGCTGCGGAAGCAAAGGGAACTTCACAGCAAACATAAACATAGCCAAAGCCTTCCAGACAAACAAAAATTACGCGAAGCGAAAGGTAGTGTGAGGAGGGCTATGCGTGAGGCGTTCAATGAATTCGAAAGTAAAGTTCTATGTACTGACTTGGCAGAAATCCTAAGAAATGTTGGTCCTATGTCAAAGCGGTAGGTGGATCAAAACAAAATGTCCACACTGTGATCAAAATGGTACTGAAACAGAGGATGACAGACTAAAGGCCGAAATACTAAATGTCTTCTTCCAAAGCTGTTTCACAGAGGAAGACTGCACTGTACTTCCTTCTCTAGATTGTCGCACAGTTGACAAAATGGTAGATATCGAAATAGACGACAGAGGGACAGAGAAACAATTAAAATTGCTCAAAAGGGGAAAGGCCGCTGGACCTGATGGGATACCAGTTTGATTTTACACAGAGTACGCGAAGGAACTTGCCCCCCTTCTTGCAGCAGTGTACCGTAGGTCTCTAGAAGAGCGAAGCGTTCCAAAGGATTGGAAAAGGGCACAGGTCCTCCCCGTTTTCAAGAAGGGACATCGAACAGATGTGCAGAACTATAGACCTATATCTCTAACGTCGATCAGTTGTAGAATATTGGAACACGTATTATGTTCGAGTACAATGTATTTTCTGGAGACTAGAAATCTACTCTGTGGGAATCAGCATAGGTTTCGAAAAAGACGGTCGTTTGAAACCCAGCTCGCGCTATTCGTCCACGAGACTCAGAGGGCAACAGACACTGGTTCACAGGTAGATGCCCTGTTTCTTGACTTCCGCAAGGCGTTTGACACAGTTCCCCACAGTCGTTTAACGAACAAAGTAAGAGCATACGGACTATCAGACCAATTGTGTGATTCGATTGAGGAGTTCCTAGATAACAGAACGCAACATGTCATTCTCAATGGAGAGAAGTCTTCCGAAGTAAGAGTGATTTCAGGTGTGCCGCTGGGGAGTGTGATAGGACCGTTGCTTTTCACAATAAATGACCTGGTGGATGACATCGGAAGTTCACTGAGGCTTTTTGCAGGTGATACTGTGGTGTATCGAGAGGTTGCAACAATGGAAAATTGTACTGAAATGCAGGAGGATCTGCAGCGAATTGACGCATGGTGCAAGGAATGGCAATTGAATCTCAATGTAGACAAGTGTAATGTGCTGCGAATACATAGAAAGATAGATCCCTTATTTATCTACAAAATAGGTCAGCAACTGGAAGCAGTTAATTGCATAAATTATCTGGGAGTACGCATTAGGAGTGATTTAAAATGGAATGATCATATAAAGTTGATCGTCTGTAAAGCAGATGCCAGACCGAGATACGTTGGAAGAATCCCAAGGAAATGCAATCCGAAAAAAAAGGAAGTGGGCTGCAGTACGCTTGTTCGCCCACTGCTTGAATACTGCTCAGCAGTGTGGGATCCGCACCAGATAGGTTTGATAGAAGAGACAGAGAAGATCCAACGGAGAGCAGCGCGCTTCGTTACAGGATCATTTAGTAATCGCGAAAGCGTTACGGGATGAAAGATAAACTCCAGTGGAAGACTCTGCAGGAGAGACGCTCAGTAGCTCGGTACGGGCTTTTGTTAAAGTTTCGAGAACATACCTTCACCGAAGTGTCAAGCAGTATATTGCTCCCTCCTACGTATATCTCGCGAAGAGACCATGAGGATAAAATCAGAGAGATTAGAACCCCCACAGAAGCATACCGACAATGCATCTTTCTACGAACAATACGAGACTGGAATAGAAGGGAGAACCGATAGAGGTACTCAGGGTACCCACCTCCACACACCGTCAGGTGGCTTGCGGAGTATGAATGTAGATGTAGAAAGACTTGCACCCGGCGAACACTCTACCCGACGGGAGGCCACAGTGACACGAGATTCACATTTTCATGATTACAGCCACTGGTAGATTATATTCACGGCACTCTCCTATCTCAAAACTAGTTACCTCTTTCGATCCTGTCTGCTAAGGACCCTGTACGGCAAAACTCCATCGTGATGTTAATCAGTCCCTCTGCACCTTGTAACTCTCCCTCGGTCTCTGCCACGATCTCACTGCAGCCTTGTCCATGTGGTCATCACAGTTTGAGTCGTAACTGAGCCGAAGTTGGAGAAACAAACACGGAGAACTGAGTTAATGCAACGGGACCATCTTTTTACCGTGTGGTGGAAATGGGAACATTTTGTCGTAGCTCTGCTAACCGGGTGCAATGTGTAAAGCCAGTGCCAAACAAAGCTTTCTCCTGCGACACAAGCTAGTAGGAAAGACAGTACCAGCAGTTACAGTAGTGTTTATGAGGAAAGTTAGGTAGACTCCTCATAATATGTCAACTAGAAGATGGACAATGATTTTGCTACAGCTTTGAGGGATGTTTTCAAACTACAAATGGTTCAAATGTCTCTGAGCACTATGTGACTTAACTTCTGAGCTCATCAGTCGCCTAGAACTTAGGTTAGTTAGGTTTAATTAGTTCTAAGGACATCACACAAACATCCATGCCCGAGACAGGATTCTAACTTGCGACCGTAGCGGTCTCTCGGCTCCAGACTGTAGCGCCTAGAACCGCACGGCCACTCCGGCCGCCAGCGGCGGACTTAGCGCACAGCATCCCTCAGGGTGCATTTCTATCTGTCACGAAAACATTATCTCTATCTTCGTTATTTTGTACCATCCAATAGAAAGAAACTATGAGCTATAAAAACTTCACTCTCACCCAATAGAGAATTTGATAAGGTGTTACTGTGTTCCTCTCTTCCGATATGTCAAAAACAAGTACCGTCTGTGTGCTATGTGGTGATCCTACTGAAAATATACAGGTACTGCTTGACTGGAGCAGGTAACCAGTGATCGAAGTCGCTTCAGGACCTGCACTGTAGGACCACCATATCCCACAGACTATCAATTAAAATAGAGTGTCATTGGGCCTTTGTTTGATATGTTGCTTTCCGCTGTAACACATCGAAGTAGTATATGTCTGCAGCTTTGTACACCGCCATACTTGTTTTTTTTGTCCACCATGACTTCAAGGTCTCTGTCAGGTGTTAAACCGACATAAACACATTTCGATCCATTGGCTCTCACAGAATGCTGGACATTGCATGGAGTAAACTATGATGCTGTTCTCACAGCACACAGGATGGTTGAAATAAGAGAGAGGCGGTGTTTCTTACTGACAAAAATGTGGGAAACATCACAACATGTGGAAACTGGAAGAGTTTGCGGCATTGTGGAGCGTTCCCAAACAGCTATACACAGGTGATGACCTGTACATTTAATCTCATCTTCAATAGTGATGGGGGTAGCAGACGTCTTGGTGTTCCATTATGATTGAAACAGATATCACGTACATAGCTGCAATATAAGGAATCAGTGCTGGTCATCCCTGGAACGTGTTGCTCTCATAAAGACTCTCTCCCTCTCAAACAGGTGGAGTCGGTCAATCATTATGTGGTAATCAACCATGTACCAGTAGATGGAAAAGATGCCACCGATGCACTGTAATAAGCACCACAGTTGATGGTGCTATCAATTTCAGCAATATTATCAGTTTTCCATAATATCAACGCGGACCAGTGACATGGTGGCATGTTTCCCAGGTTCTACATCATCACTAAACTGCCCCCCTCTACTTTGCGAGTACCATTGCGAATGTAGATAGATGACTGGTGCATATGTACAAAAATTATCGATGAATGGATGTACTGCACAAAGTAGACCAGACAGCATCTCTACTTATGAAGTTAGGTTATCTACATATTTCTAGCAGTTTGATCATACTGCGTAATTAGTATTACGATTGCCCATCTTTCCCTGCGTGGATGTGGGTCACAGACTATTCTTGCATTGATTAGATAAAGTTGGATATTGAAAGGTCTCCTTGCACTGTCTTTGACCAACCCTCCCTAAAAACTGTCTCCTATTTCATTTTCAACTGACTAGAAGTAGGAGGTTATTATACCCATTAAACCCCAGGTCTCGTGAAGGAACAGAGAGAGCTGAATCCGTAACAGGTGTTCAGGGAGACTATTCCACACCAATCGTACTCACAGCGCATCTCCAGATGCAGACATGTGGAAGAGGTTAGCACCACTTATCGGTGTATGGTAGATATGAAAGTGTTGTGATGATATAACAGATGATCGTAAAGAAGAAATTTGTGCATGATTGAGCTCCAGACGAATGTAGTTTAGAACTGGTAGCACAGTAGATTCATATAAAATATTCCAAATTATTGGTCCTGTGTTTTGCGCCCATACAAGTAAGGTATCAGAAAGAGAGAAATGATCGTGGAACATAAACACATTCCAAGGGCTACATGGTCCTGCATTAAACACGCTATAATGCTAGAGCTGTGCTGCTTGTGACTTCTGAGTCGTGTGGAATACAACGCTGTTAATATTCCAGTGTAATAAAGCGCATGATATACACTCCTGGAAATGGAAAAAAGAACACATAGACACCGGTATGTCAGACCCACCATACTTGCTCCGGACACTGCGAGAGGGCTGTACAAGCAATGATCACACGCACGGCACAGCGGACACACCAGGAACCGCGGTGTTGGCCGTCGAATGGCGCTAGCTGCGCAGCATTTGTGCACCGCCGCCGTCAGTGTCAGCCAGTTTGTCGTGGCATACGGAGCTCCATCGCAGTCTTTAACACTGGTAGCATGCCGCGACAGCGTGGACGTGTCCTGTATGTGCAGTTGACGGACTTTGAGCGAGGGCGTATAGTGGGCATGCGGGAGGCCGCGTGGACGTACTGCAGAATTGCTCAACACGTGGGGCGTGAGGTCTCCACAGTACATCGATGTTGTCGCCAGTGGTCGGCGGAAGGTGCACGTGTCCGTCGACCTGGGACCGGACCGCAGCGACGCACGGATGCACGCCAAGACCGTAGGATCCTACGCAGTGCCGTAGGGGACCGCACCGCCACTTCCCAGCAAATTAGGGACACTGTTGCTCCTGGGGTATCGGCGAGGACCATTCGCAACCGTCTCCATGAAGCTGGGCTACGGTCCTGCACACCGTTAGGCCGTCTTCAACTCACGCCCCAACATCGTGCAGCCCGCCTCCAGTGGTGTCGCGACAGGCGTGAATGGAGGGACGAATGGAGACGTGTCGTCTTCAGCGATGAGAGTCGCTTCTGCCTTGGTGCCAATGATGGTCGTATGCGTGTTTGGCGCCGAGCAGGTGAGCGCCACAATCAGGAATGCATACGACCGAGGCACACAGGGCCAACACCCGGCATCATGGTGTGGGGAGCGATTTCCTACACTGGCCGTACACCTCTGGTGATCGTCGAGGGGACACTGAATAGTGCACGGTACATCCAAACCGTCATTGAACCCATCGTTCTACCATTCCTAGACCGGCAAGGGAACTTGCTCTTTCAACAGGACAATGCACGTCCGCATGTATTCCGTGTCACCCAACGTGCTCTAGAAGGTGTAAGTCAACTACCCTGGCCAGCAAGATCTCCGGATCTGTCCCCCATTGAGCATGTTTGGGACTGGATGAAGCGTCGTCTCACGCAGTGTGCACGTCCAGCACGAACGCTGATCCAACTGAGGCGCCAGGTGGAAATGGCATGGCAAGCCGTTCCACAGGACTACATCCAGCATCTGTGCGATCGTCTCCATGGGAGAATAGCAGCCTGCATTGCTGCGAAAGGTGGATATACACTGTACTAGTGCCGACATTGTGCATGCTCTGTTGCCTGTGTCTATGTGCCTGTGGTTCTGTCAGTGTGATCATGTGATGTATCTGACCCCAGGAATGTGTCAATAAAGTTTCCGCTTCCTGGGACAATGAATTCACGGTGTTCTTATTTCAATTTCCAGGAGTGTACATTCTTCCTGTGACTTTCTTTATGGTGAACTAGGGTGACGCACTGTAAGGTGATAAAACTACTACCTATCACGCCAAAGAAGGCATTAATTCTTAGTAAGACAAACACTCCAACTTTGTAAACACCTGGTGTCATACACCTCTGTAAAAGTATGAAGGCCAATTACAGTTCAGAAATTGTGATCTTTTCACAACAGTCCCATAAAATGGTCGTCAGCAGGCAAAAATGCATACGAAGGAACAGCGACAGCTTACAAGGAAATAAGCACTACAGGCAGTGCCAGAGAATGTGTAACAGTCCTACAGTTTACCATAGCCCCTTGTAACCTTCCTCTTGCACACAGATGTCATGGTTCGATTATAGGTTGTATTGCTCATGTGCACGATAATATTGCCATCTCCGCTATTAAGGTGTCTTTATGTAGCGCCATTCTACCACCCTCCTCCAGAATATGCAGTCCTATTGATTTCGCTAGCTTCATATCTCATGGCATTCTTCTCTAATTTTGTATATTTAACTAGTTTTTCGTGATTTTACATATTTTATCGCATTTCCCTCAATTTCAACGTATTTCACATCAGTATCTCGTGATGAAATCGGTAAAATTCGAGAAAAACCTCGTATAATGCGTTATTCAATTTTTCGTCAAAGTTTCCCATAGGTGTGGTCGTAGTGCTGACATCCCATGTACTGTCTGATATACTACAAGAATATTGCGTTTATTGTACACCAAACTAATAAAAATCCCAAGACTTGCCCTTTCCCTTATGGTCCACATGCATGAATTTTGGATAGGCCGATCATTAAAAATATAGTAGCAGTCGATTAGTACCTGTATGAGACTCCACTACATCCATCATCTGCGCCAGCCGTTGAAAAACAATTCCGTGTGCTGATATGATCCATGAGAGAGGCTGTCTGCAGACTCATGTAGTGCAGCTCCCGTGGCTTTAGATATTGACTTGTGTTGTGCAACAAATCGCCTCCTTTGCTTTTTCTAATGTTAGAATTAGCATTCAGTGTAATAGATAGTCTGAACACAAATCAAATGTGCTAATCAGACCCCTGCTGCAAGTATCGAGTCTCAACATCTGCATCTCTTGTAGATGCCCTGTGACACCGTTTGACGCTGATCCAAATCATCAACCTCCCTTCACTGGATATTTGTCTGCCGGCATTTACTTCTCACCATTCAGAACTTGTAGACTGACCTTAAACCCCTGTCTTCCCTCCATCCTCTGTTAGGACACCACAATATTTAAATTCGTGCTGCTAAAGATCATACCTATTTCGATATAACTTATATTACCAATATTTGTGCAAGACATTTCCAGGGGCAGATTTGGACTCTGGCCACAATCTATTGGTTATGAAATGAAGATCAAAGCTGAAGAAATTGCAAAAAGGAGGGAATTGAAGGACATGAGACCTGGATAAACTGAAAGAACCAGAGGTTGTACAGAGTTTCAGGGAGAGCATAACAGAACAATTGACAGGAATGGGGGAATGTAATACAGTAGAAGAAGAATGGGTAGCTTTGAGGGATGAAATAGTCAAGGCACCAGAGGATCAAGTAGGTAAAAACACGAGGGCTAGTAGAAATCCTTGGGTAACAGAAGAAATACTCAATTTAACTGATGAAAGGAGAAAAATATAAAAATGCAATAAATGAAGCAGGCAAAAAGGAATACAAACGTCTCAAAAATGAGATCGACAGCAAGTGGAAAATGACTAAGCAGGGATGGCTAGACTATAAATGTAAGGATATAGAGGCTTATCTCACTAGGGGTATGATAGATACTGCCTACAGGAAGATTAAAGAGACCTTTGGAGAAAGGAGAACCAATTGCATGGATATCAAGAGCTCAGATGGAAACCCAGTTCTAAGCATAGAAGGGAAAGCAGAAAGGTGGAAGGAGTATATAGAGGGTCTATACAAGGACAATGTACTTGAGGATAATATTATCGAAATCGAAGAAGATGTAGGAGAAGGTGAAATAGGAGATATGATACTGCATGTAGAGCTTGACAGAGCACTGAAAGACCTGAGTCGAAACAAGGCCCCGGGAGTAGACAAGATTCCATTAGAACTACTGACAGCCTTGGGAGAGTCAGTTCTGACAAAATTCTACCATTTGGTATGAGACAGGCGAAATACCCTCATACTTCAAGAAGAATATAATAATTCCAATCACAAAGAAAGCAGGTGTGGACAAATGTGAAAATTACCTATCAGTTTAATAAGTCACAGCGGTAAAATACTAACGCGCATTCTTTACAGACGAATGGATAAAACTTATAGAAGCCGACCTCGGGGAAGATCACCTTGGATTCCATAGTAATGTTGGAACACGTGAGGCAATACCTACCCTACGACGTATCTTAGAAGAAAGATTAAGGAAAGGCAAATCTACGATTCTAGCATTTGTAGACTTAGAGAAAGCTTTTGACAATGTTGGTTGTAATACTCTCTTTCAAAATCTGAAGGTGGCAGGGGTAAAATACAGGGAGCGAAAGGCTATTTATAATCTGTACAGAAATCAGATGGCAGTTATAAGAGTCGGGGGGTATGAAAGGGATGCAGTGGTTGGGAAGGGAGTGAGACAAGGTTGTAGCCTGTCCCCGTTGTTATTCAATCTATATATTGAGCAAGCAATGAAGGAAACAAAAGAAAAGTTCGGAGTAGGTATTAAAATCCATGGAGAAGAAATAAAAACTCTGACAGAATTACAATGTCATCGGCGAACGTCAGAGACAGCAAAGGACTTGGAAGAGCAGTTGAACGGAATGGACAGTGTCTTGAAAGGAGGATATAAGATGAACATCAACAAAAGCAAAACGAGGGTGATGCTGAGGGATTTCGATTAGGAAATGAGACACTTAAAGTTGTAAAGGAGTTTTGCTATTTGAAGAGCAAAATAACTGATGATGGCCGAAGTACAGAGGATATAAAATATAGAATGGGAATGGCAAGGAAAGCGTTGGTGAAGAAGAAAATTTTGTAAACATCGAGTATAGATTTAAATGTCAGGAAGTGGTTTCTGAAAATATTTGTATTGGAGTGTAGCCATGTATGGAAGTGAAACATGGACGATAAATAGCTTAGACAAGAAGAGAATAGACACTTCCGAAATGTGGTTCTACAGAAGAGTGCTGAAGATTAGATGGGTAGATCACATACTTAATGAGGAGGTATTGAATAGAATTGGTGAGAAGAGGAGCTTGTGGCACAACTTGACTAGAAGAAGGGATCGGTTGGTAGGACATGTTCTGAGACACCGAGGGATCACCAATTTAGTATCGGAGGGCAGCTTTGAGGGTAAAAAACGGCGAGGGAGACCAAGAGATGAATACACTAAGCAGATTCAGAAGGATGTAGGTTGCAGTAGGTACTGGCAGATGATGAAGCTTGCACAGGATAGAGTAGCATGGAGAGCTGCATCAGACCACTCTCAGGACTGAAGGCCAAAACAACAACCAATATTGTCTAGATTCTCCAGTAATAATAAACATGCAAGGTGTACGATTGCTCCTATCACACCTCCTTTTATACTCTAAAAATCCACAGTGATGGCACATGATCACCCCAATCAAACTATTTTGTGAGCTGGATGTCCATTGTACTAATTCACCAATAGCCCCAAGGAGGATGAAGCATTTTATGTGTTAAACTGTACCCAGTTATAAGGGGGATATTTCCAGAGTCGGTGTCCAATGTTATGAGATTAGGGCTGCAAGTGTAATATTTAATTCTAATTACAGCGATAAATAAATTTTGCTGGTTTCCTAGGACGACGCGGTTTCGAATGTGAGGCGTGTGCCAGAGGAGGCATGTGGCCAGAACAAATGGGCTTTTCTGGCAATCGGTGGTTACAACGAAAAGTTCCAGTAGGCCAGCTAGTCGGTTATTGCACACAGCTACAGGAGTAAGTCCCAGCCACAGTGCCCTTTCGATAGCTAAACAGCAAACTAATACACAGTGTGCATTGGGCTGTCTCTGTGATCGCATGTGTTGCATGTATTCCCCTTGGAAAATTGAGTCATTCAATATCGATAACTGCCAAGTGTTGGCAATGAACGTGTTGATAACATCCTAATTCCTACCACTCCAATCACTTCCAGACGCCCTCCACGTCAGGGTGGTGCACTCTGGCGGACACACGCGTCCACCAAACTGGCTACGGCCGTCCGACCTCTGAGCGTTGGCGCTGGTTGCTCATGAGGAGATTGGCGAGTGACGTGTGGACACTGGGCATGTGCATTCAGGATGTATTTCAGCGATATCCAACATCTGGCCATGACAACTACTGCTACGGCCTGGATTGTGGTATTTTCTGTGTCTTTGTCCTATCCCCTAACACACCCTTTCTCCTCCTCCTCCTCCTCCTCCTTCCGAATGTAGTGGAGAGAACCAATTTAGGAATTCTACAAAGGTTTAAAAATCCAATCGCAATATCCAATCCCCGTTTAATCAATTTATTGTTGTTGCTTTATTGCGAGCACACATACCAGTCCGAAATCTGCACAGATTTTCTATGGACACAGCATGCAGCTGAGCTGAAATTTGAAATTTTCAGCTACCTCCAGCTTAATGGACTTTCTATAAATGACTTAACTGTATCAGTATACACCAATAGGAGGCAACGGGAAAAAATAACAGTAGGGTTCGGAAATTGGGAAGCTGTAGGATCGAATCCCATCAAATATTCTAATCCTAGTAATCCACCAATAGAAAGCAACGGAAAACTGTCCCACACGAAGGGCATCGATTTAATTAATTAGACAATCAATCTGATGGAGATATTACCTCACTCTAAGAAATGCACAGGTGGGGTTTACTAGGTAAATGCTGCTTTGTGTGTGATTCGATCCGACCACGGCCAATGGTGCATGCAGTCCTAGCAGGGTTACACTACAGGACATGACCGGTTGTGAGGAGGGGGGTGGAGGGAGAGAGAGGGGGATAGGGGAAAGAGAGAGAGCGCATGTGCTTGAACAGGAATTTCTCAGCAATCAAATAATAAAGGACAGCCACCATCAGAAGCTCTTTTGTTTGGGGATTACTGCAACGTCTGCTCTCATAGTGGCCAGTCACAGACCTGAGCAGGGGTAGCGTGGCCTCCACATATAGTAATACGTGGAATGACAAGCCCAGTGAAGTGTTTGGGCGTGTGGGCTAAAAAAAAATTTCGAAGTTGTTTAATATTCCAAGTATCTTCTCACCCTCAAAGAATTTGTAGGGAATGGAATTTTGTCTATTTAAATATTTAAAGTAAATAAATGAACTATATGATATACACTGCCTTGTATCCCTTAAATTGTTTAAATAAAGAATCTTTCACACATTGTCTTGTGTATGAGAAACTTTTTAACTCTTTATTTGGCAAATGGTGAAAATTAAAAAAAATTAAGTGCTTATATCTATTTATTATACTTAAAGAAATACAATTCAGTCAGTTTTAGAAATTTTTGACAAAAATTATGAAAATTATGAAACGTTGCTTACAAGCAACATTGCCAGCAGTAGATCACACTTATACATATCATAGGAAAAAGGAGTTTGCCGATAACCTCAAGCAAAATGTTTGCCGTACGTGAATAATTTAATTTATAAACACATTTATGCATTCCTGCTGCGTAATAGAACTGTTTTATTTTCCTTCTTGTTCTTCTTGCAATGGAATTTTTGGAAACAGTTCCTCTTTGGATCGAAGTACAATACTAGATTGCAACTGGAACACATGACTGTAGAATATTCAGACGGACAATAACGACAACGACCTTTGGGACCGTATACAGGCCAATGCTCCATATTATCAAATCGGACATCTTGTGTAACAGTCGGAGCTGTTGCCTTCCTACTCTTCTTTTATGGTGGTGGTTTGTCTGTTGAAGGTCTTCCTACTTTACTTTTACCTGAAAATATCAAACCATTGGCAGTATCTGCCCTAAATGACTTTGATGAGGTCTTCTTGTCCAGAGATTCTCTTCGAAAAATGCAGGCAAGCATTTAAAACACTCAGATCTAGAATAAATCCAAACCATCTCATGTACCATCGCCTAGTTTTCATTGGTACTCTGTAGAGCTCTATCAGCATACCAGCAAGATCAACTCCTCCCATGTGCTTGTTGTACTGACGTACAATACTGGGACAGGGCACATCAATTCCTTTTTGATTGCTGTCCCATCGTTTTCCTGTTGAGAGTGGTTGGACACCAAAAAACGAGCTTGCAAGTGTCACGATTTTATAGCCTGCCCACCTTACTAAAATGAGGTCTGAGTGACTGTCCTTCCTGTAGTCATAGCTGACTCGTCATTCAGTAACCGCTTCTCGTCATGTAGAGGACAGTTCTTTATTCAGTTCTTCCTTATGGTGCCCATGGACTCAATGTTTTGATGTTTTTTAAGTATGTTTTAAGTTCAAGGCTGTAAAATAAATTGTCAAAATAAAAGTGTTCCAATTCCATTATTTTCACGTCATCAGCAAGATCAGTTATCATCCCCTTGCCAGTATAGGGAAGAAAATCATAGACAACTCTAGACACACCAGCACGAACAAAAATCTTAAAACGCCACTTGTGTGGCTTATTTGAATATATTGGCGCAAATTACCTGCTCTTGTACCTTTATATGCAACCATCTTCTCATCTGTAGAAAATGCCGACTCTTGTTTCTGCTCACGGCAGTTCTATACAATTGACTCAAGAACAGGTCTTATTTTCAAAAGTCTGTCAGAACAGTTCACAGCATTCTCATTGCTCGTAAAATGCAGGTATCGGCGGAGTTTCTGAAAGCGCTTCAAACTGAAAATGCTGGTGAATTTTTCACAGTTCATTGACTGAGACCAATAGTCAGTCTACTAAGACATAGAAACAAGACCCATGTATATCAGAACACCGAAAAATTGTTCTATTTAATTTATATTGCTGTTTACTGACGTGTAGTTCGTTGGTCAGAGTTTAAGTTCGTTTCCTGCACAATTTTGTCAATTAGTTCTGAATCAAAGAATCTTCTGAAATAACCCAGTGGTGTATTGCCTTCATCAGAAAACAAAGGAGAGAGACTTTCTGCCCTAGCAGTTGTATCTTCCTTTACCCACATGTATGTGACTGCTTTTTTAATTTACTTTTTCACTTGACTGCCACTTGCACTAGAAGGATTCACTGCAGAAGGTCCTTGCACATGTTCAGCTTCTGAGATTTCACTTCCTAAATCAGAATCAGTGTCTGGTATAACTTGGTTATGGAACTGAGATTGACGCTCTGGAATCACTACAGCCTGCCAAAGCTTCGAGTTCAGTGTCTTCAGATTCACTTAGATCAGACAAAGCCGGGTTTTCTAGTGGAACTACTATTCCTCTCGCTTTTTCGATTCCATAAAATATTCTGGAATCCATTGCTAAAAAGCCCCTAAAAATAAAAATATCTTCTCTGTCACACCGTAAACATGTGTAATATACTAATGGCACATGTCCTAACTATAGGCAATGTTGCTCACAGGCAACATAAAAGTTTTATACTACTTACGTATTTCCAAACAAAGATTGAAATATTTCTGCTGTAAACTTACCTCTGGGTATATCTTGCCAGTAATCTTAGCAGTTTTTCTTCAATCTATTTAAATCCACTCTTTTAAAACCAAAATAAGACACCTCTGTTGCTCACACGAGGAGATCTCTGTAACACCACTGCACAAACTGCTATCTCGTGTGGAAAACCTTAAGCTATTACAAAAACTGGCGTTCGCAGTGTGTAAAGGAATGTTGCCTGGAGGCAGTAATGCCAGTGAAATGCACTGGGAAGAGTTTGTTGTCCCATAAGGCCAAGGTAAATGTGATGTTGCTTGGAAGCAACACTGCCAAATAAAGGGTTAAACAATATTCCGTACACTGCAATCAATTTTCCACCTGCTAGCCAATCAATTGGGTCTTTTTCCAGACAAATTCCTGGAGGGGGAGGGGAGGGGAACTGCTGGGGGTGTCCCAGATAGGGAGGGGTTAATTAATTGGTCGATTTAATTAATTAGTCAAATGGGCCCATATCATAAGTGTGCTTGTATTGCGAGACAATTTCCAGAGGGGTGGTGGAGAAGGAGGAGAAGTGGGGAGAAGGAGAGGGAAGGGAGGAGTATGGAGGGTTTCTTGGAGTGACGGATTATCCTCAGATGGTCATAATCCACTTAGCAAAATAGTAAGTTAAGGACTCGTCAATCAAAAGAGAACAATAGGTTTTCCACTGAATGTATGCTTGATCCTGATGTAGGCAACCTGCGCTAACAAAATGTGCTGATCCTTTCCTTACCCAACTACTCCTGTTCACAGACAAATGTGAGTTCACTGGGGAGGGACTATGTTCTGAATTCGCTAAACAGCCATGTCTGGCAGCCAAAAACCCTCATGCTAAGCACATTCCGAGGCTTCGGTGCCTGTTGGATATTTGTTTGTTGGCAGGCATTCCAGACTGTCGTGTAACTGGGCCGTACCTCCTTCCACTCTAACTGGTCTTGCATATCTTATGTTTCTACAAAAGATATTGGGGCCGTTCTTGAAAGCTGTGCCACTGATTGCCCATCAGGAAATGTGGTTTCAGCATGATGATGCACCAACTCGCTTGTATCGTGCAGTTCGCAGACATCTGAACAAACGATATGGTGACAGATGGACAGGGCGAGGAGTCTTAACACAAACAAATGTGCTTAAGTGATAAACAGGTGTTCCGTTATGTTTCATTTCGAATTGTTTTGTATTGCCTTATGCGTAATTTAATCCCTCAAACAGAAGTGGATGAGTTAAAAATCGAAGTTGAAACCATTGTACAACTGAAACGGTACATTCCTGGGCATGGGTTTGTACTCAAAATATTCTTTCCTGTCTCCCTTCTACAAGTCCTAGAAGTTTGTCCGAACACCCGGCATTCAGATTTTTAGTTCGACTATCGATCGTTTATATGCTTGGACAGCGTTTTGTGTTTGTTCTTAGTTTTGACAATTATTAGCGAAAAGTGTTTTACCGTGGAACACACTTCAGACTTTCACACTTTAATAGACCTTTACTCCATTTTGTTATTCTATTTTGAAATGACAGCATTCACTTTAGGAGTGGTGCACTTTCTTTCTGAAATTACAATTACTCCGGAAAAGTAAGATTTTTGACAAATGAGAGACTGTTCCAAGATACAACATGGTCATGTACCTAGGTACAAATATCAGTTCAAATCGTTGCAATCGAGAAAAAATTTTGTCAGTAGTGTATTTCTCTATGAGAAATGTCTTACGTTATTACTCTACTCCACAAGAATAATCAGCAAGCGAAATCAATCGTTTTATCAAAAACCAGTTAGAAGTTAACAACGATCTGAAATAGAAGCTGTTGCAGCTATCACAAATTTCCCTTTTCGAGACAGGTAACTTCGTTAATACATTACATAAACTTACTTCTTTTGCAAATCTCATATACTCCATGGTGCAAGGTCTTCCGTTTGAAGGTACGAGATGGTTTGTGACTCACGAACTATAACTTATTCATCCACACGTTATGTAACTAGTCAAAATTTAACAATATTTTATTCACCACAAAATTCTTTAACCTTAGAACAGACAGTATCCTCCAAATATCTTTAATATATTACACAACACTAAATATGTAGAACTCGTTATATTTGCAAACCCTGCAGAAAACAAAACCTCAGGCCCCACAACAGCAGCAGTCGAAAATGCCAGGAACTACTTACCGCGTCCTCTAGTACGCGTTGCTTCATACAGTTCTAAAATCGGTGACTAACTGAAACACCGACCAAGAAAGAAGATGTGTTTGTAGGTACACTATCCTATGCCCCCCCCCCTCCCCCTATTCTCATATTGTCATAGCCGGAGCAGCAGAAACCGATATTGCTTACATACAGTTGTAGTCAGTTTCGTATTCTAGGATCCCAGTCACATTTCTTTGGAATAGTAAATAGCGTTTTCAGGAGCTCTTTATTTTAGTCTCTGAAAGTACCGGTTCACATGCGATTAACTTTAATCTTCAGCATATACTCGAGAAATGAAGATCAAGTACTTTCAACTAAATTCAGTCCTTCATACAATAAAGCAGCCGCCACAGTGGTATGGAATCAGCTCCCGTGGTCTCACTTCACCCCAATAGACCCCGTCAGACCTTTTTCGTTTTCGATTATAGTGCTTTGCGAAACTCCGGGCCAAAGTAACTTTCACATGTTGTGTCACTGTCAAGCAAAATAGAAATAATTGCTGCTGCATGGTACAGATGGTAACAAAGAAACATGCAATGATACGAACATAACTGACGTTTTTGTTCAAAGACAGTAGTCACATTGCAAAAGGCGGAACGTGTTCTCCATAAAGCATGTGGTCACCAAACACAGCTGTGCGTGCTCTGTAACCAGCTCCCAAGCTGGGCACGAGGTTGGTAAGGAAATGTGGTAGAGCGTTCCATTCCTCAACATGTTTGACTGAGAACTCTGGATGGTCGCTGGACTATGTAGGCGAGCTGCGGTATGTACCCCAATGCATAACGACGTGGCCCACGGGGTTTAAGTTTGCCGAACATGCACTCATTCAAAGACCTCCTACACCAGTGCTTTCGATGCGATCACGCATTGTCGTTCTTAAAAGTACAGTGAGGGTCGCATACAGCCTGAAAAGATACGCATGGGAAACGAATGCAGTGTCACAATGCCGCTGACCTGCGAGTGTACCATGATCAATTTGCCCAACCAACGGTATGCCTCTCCAAAACATAACACGTGAGCGCATCGGAACGATTATATGGAGAATTCTCGTCGTACCCTCATATGGCCAGAAGTGGGAGCACGTAATGCACCCAGGAACGTCGCCGAATTTCAAGATCACTTACTGTCCTCCTGTTTTTGAGGGACAAGACGACCCGCAAATAATAAATATAACCTCTTGTATTCGTAAGCTGTTCATCGCAAGGAGACGGTATTTGCGTTGTGTACAGCGGCCAAAATGAACGATCAGTTACTTAACACAATTCCCTCGTCTTGTATGATTATAGAGATCGTTTATTTATTGGCGAGAGATAGTGATTTCGATTTTCCCTTGGTTTGTATTGTTTCAAGATACAGAGATCACAGCTTCCGCAGCAAAAGGAGGAAAAAAGGTCATGCGGACATATGGCCAGAAATGCGTTCCCAGTGAGGTAGGCCATTTTGATGGCGAAGGTAAGAGATCATTATCAGAGAAGGTATCAATGACACTTGAGAGCGCACCAGACGAATGGGAATGTTCTGCCTCTATCAGTGTTCCAGCTGCACACTCTAGGGGGCGCAATGTTATCCACGAGGGCGGTGCACTCGCACTTTGTTATCAGGGGCAACGGCCGTGCACCGCAAAGTTATGTGCAGACTATGAACGTAACTATACAGCCGATTTTGGTAGGCTTTACGTTAGTCAAATATTCGAATCAGTTACATTTTCTGAAAATTTGAAGCAAACCATGTTAATAAGCCAGTATCTTTCACTAATACCTCATTTATCGCTTTCGCCGGCCGTTGTGGCCGATCGTTTCTAGGCGCTTCAGTCCGGAACCGCGCTGCTGCTACGATCGCAGGTTCGAATCCTGCCTCGGGCATGGATGTGTGTGCTGTCCTTAGAACTACTTAAACCTAACTACCCTAGGTCTAGGGGACTGATGACCTCAGATGTTAAGTCCCATAGTACTCAGAGCCATTTGAACCATTTATCACTATCTCTGTTGGTGTCTCGTTGTTTACATTGACAATAATTCATTAAGATCATAAGAAAGAACTAATTCATTGACCAGAGACTGTTGAATGACGGAAGTCTGTCACCTGTCATAATGTTTTTATTGTACACTAGCTGACAGCCGGCACTGTCGGTCGGGGTGTTCACTTTGCTAGTTTTCCACAACGAGGAACCTTGCACGCACACCTGCCAGTAGGCTCGGCGTGGGATGATGCGCTTGGCACAGCTGCTTCAAGTATCGGCACGCCTCTGTGGCGAGGCCTACAACCGTTTGCGCCTCATAGTTGAAAGCTGCCAAAAGCGCTGCCTGGTGTCACTTCACTCGACTTCACTCGACTGCACGAGTGGCTCGGCAGTAAAGAGTCCTACAACGATGCATTCATGTAGGCGCATTCAGCGGCGTATGTCGATACCGTCAGCAAAATATGTTGCTAACAGAGTGAGCAGCAAGGATAAATATAAACATTAAGCACACTCCGGCAGTTCTTCACACATCTTGGTGTTCATGACGTCGGATCTCCCGAATTATGTGTGGCATCATGATATAATTTTGTATGTGCCTTTCGCTGCGAATGTCTGCGAAATTTGTTACGAATAGAGTTAGTAGTACAGAAGCAAATTTCAACATCAGGCATGGTACGGCTGATTTTCATACATCTCATCGTTTATGATGCCGCACCTCCTGAATTATGATTGTTACCTATCAGTAAGGGGTATGTGCACAAACTTTGGTCCATATCAGTCCAGTGGTCTAGGGGGAGATGTGCCACATACGAACATACATCAATTTTTTGTAATATGTGTGGGTTCTTTCCACGTAAACAGTGCAGTTACAATCGTCTACTGTGTGTATCTGAATAACCCAATTCCTTCTGTCCTTCACTTGGGACAGTTCCACACCACCAGTCAGAGACGTTAATCACACCTACCGTTATCTAAGATTAACACAGCTATTTCATGGAGACTACGAAAATATTCAGATTTCGTAAGTCCCCCAAATAAAAAATAAGAGTAGTCATAACAGTTGTGAGAGAACTAGTTCTGTATTTGTTTTTCGCATTTACCACTACATATTTCCCGTGTGTCTTTCCTAAAATACGCTCGTATAGCATATTGAAATAGTACTGTGTTTACGACACAATAAATTCTCTTAAAGCTGAGGGCCTCATGAGCTAAATGAAGAAGAGAGTTTCAACTACAGGGTGAGGCATAATAAAGAGCGATTTTTGAAAAGCTGTTAAATAAAGACACTTTTTCTATTTCATAATCTTAAAATATACGAAAAAGTGTTTTCTGTAACAGTAAAACGTCAGTTACTTTTTCACCGAGCGAGGTGGCGCAGTGGTTAGCACACTGGACTCGCATTCGGGAGGACGACGGTTCAATCCCGTCTCCGGCCGTCCTGATTTAGGTTTTCCCTGATTTCCCTAAATCGCTTCAGGCAAATGTCGGGATGGTTCCTTTGAAAGGGCACGGCCGATATCCTTCCCCATCCTTCCCTCACCCGAGCTGGCGCTCCGTCTCTAATGACCTCGTTGTCGAAGGGACGTTAAACACTAATGTCCTCCTCCTCCTCAGTTACTTATTATGGCGTCCGCTTAGAAGCACGCATTCCTCCAGCCAGACCTTGTACTGACTCATCACACTTCCTGTCGCATCCACTCTTTCAGGGCTTCAGTTGTTCAAGGTGGGTTATCTTGCTAAACTTTCCGCTTCAGATAACCCCAAAGAAAAAGTCACAAACATGTGACGTCCAGTGAACGAGAGGGCCATGCAATGTACCCATTTCGGGAGGCCATATCATTTGGAAACAAACGACTGACAATATTCATGCTTACTAGCGCAGTATGGGACGTTGCTCCGTCCTGCAGGAAACATTTACTCCACAACTTGCACACAATGAAGTGAACGATGAGACATAAGTTTTCTAAAACGTCTGCGTATCTCTGTGAAGTCACTGTTACAACTTAAAAATCGTTTGGCCTTATTATCCCTAATTGAAGACATTACGAACCACGCAGTAACTATTGCCCAGTGCAGTGGTTGCTGATGCAGTTCTCTAGTATTAAAGTCACTGCAAAATCGAAAGTTCTGCTTGTTCACATAACTGGAGAGACGGAAGTGAGCTTCATCCCTCATCCACAAACGGTTTACAATGTCCTGGTCCCGACTAATCATGACCAAAACTTTTAATCAGAAGCGGCTGCGGATCACATAATCTATTCCCTTAAGGACCTGTACCGTTTAGATTTTGTAGGGGTGAAAGTGCAAATCCTGGGGTAAAATCCTTCCTACCGTTCTCTTTGAAATCCCAAGTGTAGCGCTGTGCCGGCGAACTGAGCGACGAGTGTGTCTCTCAATGGCAACTCTAAAGGCTAGGCGCAGCGCAGCGCGCGTTTTTGCAATTTCACAGGTTCAAATGGGACCGCGCAAACTGCGACGCGACGCGACTGGGACGCGACACGCGCCTGCGCCAGGTCGCGCGGCTTTGTGGTAGCGGCGAAGTTTCTCGCGCCGCGCGTCACGCGGGTACTGACGGATGTGTGAGGCGGGGAGCGGGAGGGCAGTTCTGCCATATACTCACTTCGGCATGGCGCATACGGACAGTGGAAGTATTGTCCATCCGAAGAGTACGGCCTGTAATGTAAACTGAAGTTTTCTATCACTGAGAAGTGTTCTTTTTTTCGCTGTTTAAGCGCTCCGTCCATTTTCGTTAGCACGTAATAGTTTTCATTTACATACATATGTACAGTTCTTTTGTTTTGTTTATTCTTTGTCAAAAAACCCAATGCACAGTTCAATAACCGGTGAGCCATTAGCCACTGAAAGTATATCGTCTGCCTCCACAATGTTTTCAGAACGTAAGAAGGGACAGACGATTTACCGTGAGGGTAGTGAATAAGGAAGTAAGGAATATTATAAAATCGTGTCATCTAGAAGCAAGACAGGAAAGTAAAACAAGGTTACCTACTTGCTGCCTCTTATGCTGAAGTATCTCTGCGATCCGTTACAAAAAGTCGGAAAGGCATAATTTCCACAGGTATGACCCCTTTGCGCTCCTGGTAAAAAGCGTCCGAGATAGTAAAACTTACGTACTTCATATCATCATGTGGATATGGGTCTAATAAGAGACGTTATACTTCGTACATTGCAAGCCCGAAATAGTCGAGAAGCCCTCGTAAATAACGATGTTTTAATCGGCTCGTCGTGACGAGGAAAAGTATTTCAGTGGTTGCATACACGCTATCAGCGTTAATAAACTAATTACACAACAGGCTACACAAAGGAATTAGTGTCGGTACTAATATAAAAGTAGGAATATCCTGAAAGAGTGTGGTGATATGTAGAAATGTAATGGTGACAAAGGCAGATCTACTTTCATGACAATGTTTTCGGAACGATGTGAACTCTTCCTCTCACAAAGCACACTTGCTGGCTTCCGCATTCCTGTCGATCGATTTATTCGCAGCTGCTGACGATACACTGGCCATTGTGTTGTGCCACGTATCAGTTGTTTACTTTTCTCAGTAACAACTATTTTATTCGCAAACCACGGACTGTCAGTTTGGCAAGGCGTTGGTGAGGAACCGGCATCAGTAGTGTGCGTGGTATCCCGCCTGAAGACCACGCTCTTCATTACTTTGCTATTGCTCAGATAAAGAAAAGGAATAAAACTCCTTTGGTAAGTTTCCATTTCAGTCGCTGGTGTTAAAAATAAAATGGGTTGTGGGATTCAACCAAAATTCCAACAGAATTAGCGATTTATTTTCGTGTGAGTTGTTAACCTCTTCTCATTCGAAGAAGCAACACCATTTGCGAGTAACGGCCACACTTCTCTTGTTGAAGGGTTTGAGAGCACTTCTTTTGCCAAAACACAATATGATTTGCATAAACTCATTTTTGCAGCAGTTATTGTGACACACTGTTTCAGAAATCTGTCTCATTAAACAAGTAATTGGCGCTCAGAGAGCCGAATATCTTATCAAAAAACTCATTGTGACGGTTTGTGGCAACATAAGAGAAGAAATTTCATGTTTACTTTCATATTAGGACACTCTTGTCTCACTAGTTGTCGATAACTCTTAAAAAATTAGTCAGTGGAATGAAAAAAAATAAATAGGGAAGTGTAACTACTGATATACCGTGATAGATAAGAAAGCTCAGTGTGTTTACGACGTGGCAAAGTATGGTTCAAATGGCTCTGAGCACTATGGGACTTAAAATCTGAGGTTATCAGTCCCATAGAACTTAGAACTACTTAAACCTAACTAACCTAGGGGCATGACACACATCCATGCCCGAGGCAGGATTCGAACCTGCGATCGTAGCGGTCGCGCGGTTCCAGACTGAAGCGCCTAGAACCACTTGGCCACACCGGCCGGCGTGGCAAAGTACTCTCCTCCTTGTGTCGTCATTCGCCAAAATCTCGTTTCGATGTCTCGAGCGGTTTAGGAAATACCAGTGATGTAGGAATATTTCATTCCCGTGGCGTAAGATTGGAAGTGAATGCGCTACATGGGATCCATTTTCTCGAAATCGAAGACAGATGGAGACCTCCTCCTAAGTCTAAACCAAAATTTAATATGTTAGCTGAATTTCATACTCAGAAACATATGGTGTAATACGCACCAAACGCTAAATCATAGCGTCCCCTATTTTTCATTGCAAACTTTTTGAGTTTTGCGTAGTGACTTACTAAAATGTGTAGATCCCAGTAAGCATGACCATTAGCGAGATGATGGGCACTTGGCCAAGAAGTTTACACAAAGAGCTACAAGTACGGAAAAAAATCAAATATTTTCAGTGAATAGTTTCTGTAAATTATTAGAGAAAGGTAAAAAGGTGCGCGCGCTTCGGTTCTGTCATTGCAGAGCGTCGCCAGTCGGCGCGTGCTAAGTACGGTGTACGTGTCGCAATATGCACTGCAGCCGCGCGACTCGTGCGGCACGTGCGTGTCGCGCTGTAGTGTCGTGTCAAGGCACACGTGCTATACGCGTTTCATTTGGCGTACACGTTCGATGTTTTTCAGGCGAGCGCACAGTTTTTGGTCTCCCAGTTGGCGCCGTCTCCTCAATGTTCCCCAGCCACTTTTTAATCGCCCAGGCAGGTGCACCTGCCGATTTCGATTAACGCTGAAGTCGTTGCGGATTGCACGACGTGCTAGCTGGTACGAACTACCGTTTTGATAAAATGCTTTGACAGTCTATGTTCCATTATGACTAAATGTTATTTCGCGTCAAACGTAACTGACGCTATCCCCTGCACCTCTATCCGACGCAACTTGATTCACTCGCTTTTTAAAATCGCTCGATATTATATCTCACTGTGCATAAAACTATAAAAAGGTAGCACGTGCAAGAATGTAATGAATCATGAAGAAATCCCAAGAAAGATCATCGAAATGCCAGCAAGATTATTACCGAAGTAGACGCCTTGTGATTAACCGAATAATACTGAAGTAGCCAGATCAGTTATTCATGTTTTCCGAGTGAGCTACGTGGTGTGCTTACAATTTAAAGCCACAGTGGCAACAAGACGGCAGCCTTTTCTGATGAACGGAGTGCTCCAGTATTCATCTACAGACAAGAAAACGAAGTAAACGCGCTCTCATACGGCTTCTATTTGACTTTCTCTGCAGGAAAGCCACAACAAACGACAAGACTGAAAGAATACTTGCATTAAGGTATATGTCCATTCGGTTTGAATGTTTCTTGTTTTGTCATATTTTGCCTGATAAAGAGGTGATAGCTCGAAACGCGTTGCAGTATTAAATAAGTTAAGTAAGTGAACTGGTAGGAATTTCTGAAAAACCTGTTTGTAAAGCCCTGTGATAATATTCTTTTGTACTCTCTTTCGAGAGATGTATTCGAATCCAGACCGATTGCTTCGGTTTACGCTTTCGACGGCACCACCTCAGAATGGGTTTTTGATGTCGCCGTAGAGAACGTCACAACTACTTCTCACCTCAGTTGTGTACAAAACGGTGGGACCCCGAGTGAGTAAACAAAAGAGTTACGATAACGGATTCAGTTTTTAGACTACAATAACGCACCGATAACTGATTACCGCCCGAATGCACGGTTATTGGTTGCGGGACTGAATACACGCAAAAGATAACAGCAGGAACGAATCGCCTTACGTAACAGGTTAAAGAGTGACTGATACGGCGCACTCGGAGTGTCTCTTAAAAACAGTGTAAATTACCAGTCTGTGTGAGAGGATCTCTTGAAAAATACTCAGCCAGTAAGCAACTATGTCGTTGCACTATATGAAAGGTATCGACTGGCTTTATTACCTAATTCTGCCTGAAGTAAAACGTGTGAAAATGTAATTTTATTTACGTTTTGTACTCCTAACACAAAGTACCTCTTAGAAAGCCACCAAATGATTTTATAAAATAAGGGCAACAAAATATATTAGGAAAATACTTTAATCGGTCTTCATGAACAACTCCATTAGCCACGATACACTTCTGGCTACATTTATAAAGCTGGAACTGTTCTTCGGACAGATTGAAGCATTACCGCCACACTACTTCGGATGTCTGTTCGAATACTAACCACACAGCTATACCCAACTACCGTAAAGGCTACCTAAACCGTTCTGGATTGAACTATTAGTACTACGTTTTTTTGAGGATCAACCTCAATAGCCACGAGGCTAACGATGTAGCTTGGATTCTTATGGGAAACGATTTCGATAAAGGAGAAACCACGAATAGATCTTACATCAAACCTCCTCCATCCTTTCTGGTGCGATAGAAACGCTTGCATATAATTTAATATGCAGGGAACAAAACCAGATCTAGACGTAGGCTGGAAAAAAGTTAGCATAAATCAAGAGAACCACCCACAACGTTAATAAATATTGAAGGCATCTTATATTCGTCACTCTTCTTTTAACCTGTAGCGCAAAGTGTCGAATATTTCGAGGTGGGGCTGTCCATCAAAACAAGGGAAAAAAATCCATTACACGTGGATCGGGAAACGCATACTTTCTGTGATCTGCACACTTGTCCATAGGAGCCGTCCATCCTGATATCCGTTAATGACATTTCTCATATGAGGTGCTCAACGTGACGTTCCTCCAATGGCAATGTATCGCTCTGATCCTCAGCTTAAGAGATCACGCACTCTCCGAAATACGCTTGCTTGTTGTTGCGTCGAAGACGCGATCCTGTAGTGTCTGGGTATCGTTGACCGGCGTGGCGTCGGCTGAAATGTTACAAGCAATCTGGGTTGCTCCATCCATTGATAAAATAACACCACCCACTCCTTATGACGGAGAAATGCTGGAACACGATTCTCATCACTTTATTAAACTCTCATTACTATACTTGATTTTCACTATTGTGCCTGATAAAAATTCCAGAGGTTGTGTGTCTTAACTTACGTCACTTCAGCTGAGAGAATTCGTGGGAAACTCGGAGTTTGTTTCCCCAGGAGTTGTAGAACGTCCGAGGCACACAACAATGGGAATAAGGGAGGGACAGCCAGCTCACCGCTCAAAGCATTGAGTCCCCGGTTATGTGCGGCAGGGCAGCTACATTGGGGCCCGCAGGGGTCACGCGCCGTTTGGAGGAGGGTGGGATCTTCGGTGTTGCGTGCGCTATTGGCGGCTAGCAGGTCTGAGTCTCAAGACCCGGCGTTAATTCCTTAGCTTTCTGGGATTGTGACTCGCGACGTCGCGCCAAAGGTACCCAGTGCTGCCGCTAGGTGTCACACTCAGCGAGTCGGCACCAGAGAGTGAGAGAGAGAGAGAGGGAGACCAACGCCGCGACTGTGCGGCAACCGGGTTTCTCTCCAAAAATGTAGCGGCACATACGAATGGATGACAGCCAAGCGCAAAATCTGTTGTTGTACCTCTGACACTGAGGCAAGAACGTAAGATCAAATTGCGGAAAATGAGGTAGTAAACGAGTTTTGAAGTATTGTACGCTTACTGATTCTATAATGCACCTCCCCAGAGCTATTTACGCTAACAGTGTATACAGTTCTGTACAGACATAGTAAAAATGTACATACATCAAAAAAGTTTCGCATCACCTCGGCTCCAAGAGCTCCGGAACCTGTACACAAAATTGGAATTGAGATCAACATGAATATCCTTTGCACCCTTTTTATTGCTAATGAAAGTCAGGCATTGCATCTTGTACCACCATACAGGGACACCTTCGGAGGTGGTGGTCAACATTGCTGTACACACCTCTCCCTCTAATAGCCAGTAGCACGTCCTATTGCATTGATTCGTGCCTGTATTCGTCGTGGCATTTTAGCCATAAGTTCATCAAGGCACTGTTGGTCAAGATTGTCCCACTTCTCTACGGCGATTGGGCGTAGATCCCTGAGAGGGTTGGTGCGTCACGTCTTCCACAAACAGCCCTTTTCAATCTATCCCAGACATGTTCTATAGCGTTCATGTCTGGAGAAGATGCTGGCCACCCTAGTCGAGCGATGTCTTTATCCTGAAGGAAGTCATTCACAGGATGTGCACGATGGGGGCGCGAACTGTCGTCCATGAAGACGAATGCCTCGCCAATATGCTGCCGACATGGTTGTACTATCGGTCGGAAGGTGGTATTCACGTATCGTACAGCCGTTACGGCGCCTTCCATGAACACCAGCGGCGTACGTCCGCCCTCCATAATGCCATCCCAAAAGAGAAGGGAACCTCCACCTTGCTGCACTCGCTGGACAGTGTATCTTGAGGCATTCATCCTGACCGGGTTGCCTCCAAACACGTCTCCGACGATTGTCTGGTTGAAGGCATATGCGACACTCATCGGTGGATAGAACGTGATGCCAATCCTCAGCGGTCCATTCTGCGTGTTGTTGGGCCCACCTTTACCGAGCTGCAAAATGTCGTGGTTGCAAAGATCGACTTCGCCATGGACGTCGGAAGTGAAGTTGCGCATCATGCAGCCTGTAGCGCAAAGTTTGAGTCGTAACAAGACGTCCTGTGGCTGCACGAAAAGCATTATTCAACATGGTGGCGTTGCTGTCAGAGTTCCTCCGAGCCATAATCCGTAGGATGCGGTCATCCACTGCAGTAGTAGTCCTTGGGCGGTCTGAACGAGGCATGTCATCGACATTTCCTCTCTCTCTGTGTATCTCCTCCATACCCGACCAACATAGCTTTGGTTCACTCCGAGACGCCTGAACCCTTCCCTTGCTGAGAGTCCTTCTTGGCACAAAGTAACAATGCGGACGCGATAGAATACGGTATTGACCGTCTAGGCATGGTAGAATTACAGACAAGACGAGCCTTGTACCTCCTTACTCGTGGAATGACTGGAACTGATCTGCTGTGGGGTTTCCAGCTATTTTGGTGGAACGAATTATGTTTGCAGAAACAAAATAATATAGTCACATAAAACTCTCAGAGTTCATGTGAATAAAGTGAAAGAGCAAATAAATATCGTGATAAGCATCCTTCACAGAAATAGATTATAGTACTTAAAAATTCAAAAGGATAGACTGTATCTGCAGAACGATCTGCTGGTCAACTGCAAATGTGTATTGATTGCCCTTTTTGTACATACTCTAGTCACTGTGAATGTCGAGTATTTCTTTTTTTTCCATTACATGGAGAAACGAACATATAAAGCGCACCAGTATTACTGATAGAACCTTGTGGCAGATTATTCTAGTTCTGAGAGGACGTTTCATCGCAGCGCACTCTCTGCTGCAGAGTGAAATTCTTTCTGGGAACTTTATTAGTATAGACAAGTCATTTCACATGTCTGAATCAAATTTTAATTTATTTGATTTGACTCAAATAAAATCGTATTTTCATTAGAATATTATAATTCAGTATTTCCAGTTGACAAAAAGATACAATATTAATACAATTAAAGAAACTGCTGAAAATGAGGTTCTAACCTCGACATTGTTTCAATATGAAACTCAAATACTTACGAATAGATTTGTATCTAAGTGAGCCGGAAAAATATCTCCCTTTTTTAGAATTAACATTTTTGAGTTTTTTAAAATTGTCACGTTGTTTTAGTAAACTGATGTCTGGGCACAGATTTTCGAATTACATAAATGTACGTAAAGGAAATCCACAAGCTCCGCTAGCCACATAACAACGTATATATACGCTCACAAGCGTAAAATCTATACCAGCTGCTGTCTGAGCAGGGTGAAAGCACATACAGAGCGCATAACAAATCCGGCAATAACTCACGCATTACAGTCATTTTCACGCCTTGAAGAAGAAAGTTTTTCCGAGTCTGACATCCAGTGGCACACATAGTGACGTCACGAGTCACGACCCCAGGAAGCTCAGAATTTGACGCTCAGTGTCTTACCCGGTAACATCTGGAGAGAACTGACCAGTTCTTGACGAGGAGCGGCCTGCTGCTGTGTGAACCTGACCTGGTGGGGTTCCAGCGGCGTTTGCTTGGCTTGTTGGAAATTCTGAGTTGTTTATACAAGGCTCTGATTCGTCTGCTGTCATTGGACAGAAGTACATAACGTTTTACCTTATATGCTTGTTGCCATGACGGCCCAAACTGAGGAGTTGGATGTGGATGATCGAACACTCTTGGGTCGATCGTCGTAGAGGAGACTTCTCGTGCTCGATCGCTGAGGGGGGGGGGGGGGGGGGGCGATCATTCTAGTGTTCTGCACTGGGAAGTCGTCCCGACAACTTAGCTCGGTCCACAAGTTCCATGGGGGCGCAGATCTCGTGTTGACGCACACATCTTAGTGTTACAGGCCCTTTGCTGTTCCTTATCCGTATAAACGATTTGCGAGACAATCTGAGCAGTCGCTTAGGTTGTCTGCAGATGACGCTGTCGGTTATCGACTAATAAAGTCATCAGAAGATCAAAACACATTGCAAAGAAATAGATAAATGGCTCTGAGCACTATGGGACTTAACATCTGTGGTCATCAGTCCCCTAGAACTTAGAACTACTTAAACCTAACTATCTTACGGACATCACACATATCCATGCCTGAGGCAGGATTCGAACCTGCGATCGTAGCGGTCACGTGGTTCCAGACTGTAGCGCCTAGAACTGCACGGCCACACCGGCCGGCAAACAAATTGCAACGACCATAAATAACGAAAAGTGTGAGGTCATCCACATGAGTGCTAAAAGTAATCCGTTAAACTTCCGTCACACGATAAATCAGTCAAATCTAAAGGCCATACATTCAACTAAATACCTAGTAATTAGAATTATGAACAACTTAAATTGTAAGGAACACACAGAAAATCATGTGGGGAAGGCTAACCCAACACTACGTTTTATTAGCAGGTACATCGAAAAAGTGCAAAGATGGTAGCATGTTTTGCATCATCGCGAAATAGGGGGGAGAGTGTCACTGAAATGATGGAGGATTTGTGATGGAGATCATTAAAACACAGGCATTTTTCGTTGCGGAGCAATCTTCTCACGAAATTCCAGTCACCAGCTTTCTCCTCTGAATTTAAAAATATTTTGTTGACGCCGATCTAGATAGGAAGAAACGATCACTAGGATAAAATAAGGGAAGTCAGAGCTCGTACAGCCGGTCGCTGTGGCCAACCGGTTCTAGGCGCTTCGGTGTGGAACGGCGCTTCTGCTACGGTCGCAGGTTCGAATTCTGCCGTGGGCATGGATGTGTGTGTGGTTAGGTTCGTTAATGTTTAAGTAATTCTAAGTCTAGGGGACTGATGACCTCAGATGTTAAGTCCCATAGAGCTTAGAGCCATTTGAACCATTTGAAGAGCTCGTACGAAAAAGATGTAGGTGTTTGTTATTTCCGCGCGCTATACGACATTTGGAGAATAGAGAATTTTGAAGGTGGTCCGAAGAACCCTCTGCCAGGCACTTCAACGTAATTAGCAGAGTATCGATGTAGATTTGGATGTAGATCGAGATGGCTAGTGATTGGTGAGCACACTGTAGCGGCACCAATTCGTCTGGGAGCTTACCATTTTATAGTTGTACACCACCGCAGTACCGTAAGATTCCAGATACGAAGAAAGGTTCTTTTCATTTTAGTCCCGACAAGGAACCACTACATAGTAAAATTCAGATTCGTAGGGTTTATTCACATTGTAATGACACATTCCGACGCAGAGACATACAACACCTTAAAGGCTGCGCCAAAGATCAAATTGAGAGGGATGTAGAATATAATCTCTGTAATGTTCATATTGGATTCGCTTTTGTTTCATACTCCAAGAAGTAGCTAAGAGACACTTTCGATTGTTGCCTTGTGGAGGAAGGACGTAATTTCGGACTGTGCGGAAAGGCAGCCATGTTGTTAGTAATCATGATTTGTGCGACGAGCAGAGCAAGTCTTATTGTCTTGTGAATAAATAATTTTCGTAACACTTCGATACTTCTCACTATTTTTTAAAGTGACGTAGCATTGTATTTCCTTGGTTTCCACCGTCTACGTGAAGTGAACCGATGCCGACTTAGGAAGGTACACACGGTCAACAAAGAGAAGAACATCGAGGGCGACTAATGAATTAATATTGTGGCAGAAGGACTAATGCTACGTCTAAGGTGAGAACTCTGATTAAATCAACAGTGACGTAGAATTCAAAAATGTAATTAATCGGAATGGTAAATTATATTACAGGCATATTTCACGCAGCACTGAATTTGTCCGCATTCAAGCTGGTCAATACAGCCCATAAAAAAAGAAAGGCCTTTCAAAAATTCTGAAGTTACAATTCCATGTCCACAATTTTTCCTCTTTACAAAAAACCAAGAAATTTAATTTTTTTATTTATTCCGCCTCAACATCGTGGAGGGAATGTGCAGCATGAACACATTATCCTTCCCTGGACATTATGCTTTTGCTGATTGTCAGTATTAGTCTAACATGATAGACAGTTAGTCTATTGGTTTTCTTGTGTACGAAGAAGACTTTTTGCAATAAATCACCAGTTCATTTTTTACTTGAATTTCATTTAAAGAATTTAGTGTTCCTTTCATTTGATTTGCATTATTAATTGTTTTTAAAATACAGCTATTAAGTAATTTTATACAAATTGTTCACCCTAGGACCTCATGTAAGGGCCCAATTTCAAGTAGCATATTTCCATTGTATTATGTATATCAAAACTGTATCTAAAGGGATTTGTCAGAGTCTAAATAGTCTCCGACTCTGGTAACGATTTCTAATTTCACATACATGTGGTACTGCAAGACTAACGCCTTGAACTGTTCCCATAACCAAAACTACAGAGGACTGAAGTCGAGGGAACAGGGGACCAAGGTGTGCCCCCTCCGCCCCAACCATTCCAAAAGACATGAAGCGTCAGCATCCGATATTCACACACATTGCAGATGAAATGTGACATAATGCATAAACCACATCGGTAGTCTTTACTGATGTGGTACCTCCTCAGACAAGGTAAGCAAAATGTTAACAAGAAGTTGACGATAATGAGCTCCATTAAATGTTTGGAGTAGGATATATGGCCCTAGTAACTTATCACCAAGAATGTCTATCCATTAGTTGACGGAGAAATGAGGTTGATGTACTCTTTGTACAGCAGCATAGGGGTTTTCATAAGCCCACACGTGCTGAGTATGGAAGTTCACAGCACGACCCTTTGTGAACCGCACAGGATCAGAGAAATAAATTCTTCGTCGAAAACAGTGGACCTGCAGCACGCTTCTGTATGGGCCAATGACACAACTATGATAGGCTATCGTGGTCCTCTGGCATTAGTGCCTGGATGTGTTGAAGGTGTTACGGATACAGCAATAGCTCAAGCAGTACCAGCCGGACAACAGGATGACTTATGCCTTCTGTTGGTGTCTATCGCCAAATACCCACACTGCTGTTGCACGTCTTTCGTCCAGAAAATCTGGTATGTCCTCCTGCATCTGAGGTGTGTGAACTGACTCATTCCGTCCACTATTCGTCTTTTGGAAGCTAGAAAATCCGTGTCCTTAAGAAGCCGAAAACTTTGGGTCAACAACTTATCGCATGGTACTCTGCAACGTGGGTATTTTTCTGCGTAGTGGGAACGTGCTTACGGGCTATTTCCAACTGCTAACCCATAGCAGATAATTATATCCGCCATGTCACTTTAGGAGTAGTACGCTTCCATTGTTAACAAGCAGAAGAGAAATGGAAAATTTACCATTCGTGCACAGTGCATTACAAATATCACAGTGACAGTAAACATTGCGATATGACTTACAGGGACTAGATGTTTGTCTGTGAATACATGTAATGTAGAATAACGTGATGCAATTCTGAAATGTACTTAAATGCCATACTCTGAATAAATAAATGCGATACATACTAATTGTTAAAAGCAATTTACTACAAAATAACACACACTAACAACGCTAAAACTATAGTACATGCAACACAACTGCCTGTAGATTACCCAGTGCTCAGACTTGTGTACACTGGAGTACGTCAATACGGAAAGTCACGTACAGTAGTGAACGCTATTGACGGATCATGGGTTGGGGTTCGGTTGTTTGGGGAAGGAGAGCTGACAGTGAGGTCATCGGTCTCATCGGATTAGGGAAGGACGGGGAAGAAAATCGGCCGTGCCCTTTCAAAGGAACCATCCCGGCATTTGCCTGGAGTGATTTAGGGAAACCACGGAAAACCTAAATCAGGATGGACGGACGCGGGATTGAACCGTCGTCCTCCCGAATGCGAGTCCAGTGTGCAAGCCACTGCGTCACATCGCTCGGTTCACGGATCATAGGGGCAGCACCTGTGGCCATACATCATTTGTTTATTTAATATCTACCTTGCGTGTCAGGCGGACATATTCACACCCGAACGTCTTCAGCCACTATGGACAAGTGTAGAGATCTCACAAAGTATGCATTTCCAGACCCACGTTCAAGGTATTTTTTTTCTTGTTCTTGTGGTTGGTATCACCTATCAAAATATTTGCCACTATTTCTCCAATATTCGGTGTAGGTATTCCACCCAAGAGTCTTCAGGCGCATTTGCTCTGGTGTTCCGACAGATATTTTCAATTTCGTGTTTGGAATGTGTAGGTGGAGTCAGTCGAAATTAATACTGTTCATTACGCCTGTCATGATGTGCCACTGTCGCCGCAAAGCGTCGGTTTGTTCCCGGTAAAAAAAAAATTAATTTATTTTCAAAGCGGAATTTCACGTATCCATTCGGATGGACTGGCCACAAACTAGTCTACAACGTTTTTCGCTTCATCCATTTGTATTAACAGGAGCGGGAAAACTCTAAGAATAACCGATACTCTAACAGCGACAACAAGGCCCTGGCCCAAATTGATTGCTACCGCCGCTCTCCGTTTTCCAGTTTTCCTGCTAATACGTATCGCTAAAACGAATACCAAGCTGGACTCATCTCGGGCCGCTCTATCGAATGAGAATGTAAAATTCCGCTTCAAAAAGCATTTCGCGTGTAACGGAAACAAACCGAAGCTTTCCTTCGACGTGATGACCAGTACACGTTTGGACTGACTGCATCTACACATTTAAAATATCTACTGAAAAGCCAGAAGAAATGTGCCTGAAGACTTTTAAGAGAGACATCCGGTACATTTATACACTGAAGTGGCAAAAGTCACGGAGCACGTCGTAGCATCGTGTCGGACCTCGTTTCACCCAGTACAGAGCATCATCTCCGTGTGGCGTGTACTCAAAAAGTCGATAGAAGTCCCTTGCAGAAATATTGCACGCTGCCTCTGTATCCACACATAATTACGAAACGCTGCCTCACCTGTAATCGAACACAGGCAGATGCAGCTCAAGTGCGTTCTGGGTACTGATACTCTAATAGAGGTGGTGATATCTGGCATAAAAGCTGAAACCTTACTGCCTGCAGCCTCCTGTAACAAATCGTCCCGTGTGCTGGATTTTTCCACGTGTAGAACATTCGCACTTACCTTGCTCAGAGATCCGTCCTGTTCCGCACCATTCTGCCGCGAGAGTTCCAGCCACTCATTGTCGTTAAGTGGATTATGTTGTGGATCAGCGGGTTCGATTTTCTCCAACTGTGGTGGTCCCGCCAAGGCATTCCTATTCTGCTCACGGTCCCCTCATGAGCAGTCTCTGCTTTCGTGGTGTAACGTTCTCTGGCAGCATGCATCCAAAGTGAAAGTTAAAAGAACATTTCGATGTATAATGTTCATTGCAACAAATAATTTATATGTATTTCTGTTAATTGTATTTCAAAAGGACATTTAAAAGATAATTATGAATTTTGCTATTATAAATGATTATTCAAAGACTGTTAAATACTATCTGTGGCGGAGGATGTGAAAACCGCTACAGAAGAAAGGATATGTTATCAAAAACGACAAAGACTGTACAAAAATTAGGTAAGATATAAAGTGGCAATATATTGTAGTAGAATCGCTTGCCTTCTGCACAGACTAAATGGGAGAGGAACCCGCAACGTTGCATTAGGCTATTACGTAGTCTTCATTTGTCATAAGTCGATGATCGACGCCATTTGTAGCTGGGATTGTAAACGGTGTGTAAAGATTTTAATTGTTTCTGTTAAAATATATTTATCTAGTAAAATCTGTTTGTCACAATTACTGCAAAGTTCGCACCGGACATTACCCATTTTATTTTAGAATTTCCAGCATTTTATTGGATATCGCTGGCAGTACGGAGCTGCGCCGTGAGCGAGCATTCTGGAACAGCGGCAGATTAAAATATACCATCGCAATAACGACCACATCCTAAAAAGGGTACAGGTAGAGGTGAACGAAAATAAAAAAGTGTTTCTTTTCACAGCATTCCATACGCAGAATACAAAGAGATAGTAGATTTTATCTTGTGCATTCACAGGTGGATACAAGCTGCAGCTCTTTTAAATTTTCATTCAAAATTAGGAACATATCGTGAAGTGTATTTGAAAGTGGATAATTCTTCAGGAGAGCTTACAAATATAAAAAAGAATTCATAAAGTAAAGATAGTCTTATGCTTCAAAGCTAGTCGGGCTATATCCAGTAAACAAAAATCCAGTGCAACGTGAAAATCTTTGCTATGTTCGATGGAAAATAATATTTTCATTCTTGTACAAACAGCAGTAGTCCTTGAATAAAAATTAAACTTGAATCATTATTTTGGGAACATTCAAAGAAATTCGTTTTTATTAATCTGCAATAGAATATTTCATACCTAAAGTAATAATCACAGATAAAAAATTGATTGCAACCTTTGAAAACTCCCTTTAGAAAAATTTATGAATGATTGTGCTGATAATCTCCTTTACGTTATTTGATTTTCAAACAGTTGAGCAAAACTCAACGTACTCAGACATTTCTCTTTACTTACTCTGATCATCACTAAACGGACTCACAATATTTTAGCGCAACGCAATCTGACTTATATAATCCCCACAAAAGAATGGCCCCGACTAACAATAACCTATACCTTTCATGAATCACTAACCTCATAAAAATCTTCCTTACTCGAACTACTGCAATATAGCGAGCGCCAGTACTGCCAGCTACATAAACGATTCTAACTATTGAAGGCACTAACTAGAAATCAAGTCCTACAAATTTACTCTGATGGACACACGTCCAGATCATCCGCTCTCAAAACTCTGTCATCTCTCTCCCCACATCCAACACTGCTGGCGGCTCACCTCCAACTGCGCTACGCTAAGCGCTGTTCACATCCAACTGCCCAACACTACAATAGCGAATATTTCAACAATGCCAACCAGCCACAGACTGCACACAGCATAATCAGTGATTTTCATACAGAGCGCTATGTGGCGTTACCAACATAAAAAACTAAACAGCCTACTTACACCTTTCATTTCTCATGTCCATCCATGTATATGTTAAGTTCAATCTCAATGGTTTCCCAATCAAATTAAACGCAGAAAACAAAGTTTAAAACCAAACGTCAGCTCCCCAATAATTAAAACAGACAGAAAGGCATTAAAGTGTTTCTGATCCCACTGCTTCCAGGGTTTTGTGATTGCGTTCGCGTGTCTCTTCATTCCTGTACTGATTTGCCCTATCTTTTTCTATTCCCCAGTTGTTCCCAAATCACCGCCACCCGTTATTGCTATCACCACTCAGCTGATCCCAGCCCCGTAATCGGTCTCACTACGACCGCCCGTTGTTGTCGCTACTACATCTACATTTATACTGCGCAAGCCACCCAACGGTGTGTGGCGGAGGGCACTTTACGTGCCACTCTCATTACCTCCCTTTTCTGTTCCAGTCGCGTACGGTTCGCGGGAAGAAAGACTGCCGGAAAGCCTCCGTGCGCGCTCGAATCTAATTTTACATTCGTGATCTCCTCGTGAGGTATAAGCGGGGCGAAGCAATATATTCGATACCTCATCCAGAAACGCACCCTCTCAAAACCTGGACAGCAAGCTACACCGTGATGCACAGCGCCTCTCTTGCAGAGTCTGCCACTTGAGTTTGCTAAACATCTCCGTAACGCTATCACGCTTAATAACCCTGTGACGAAACGCGCCGCTCTTCTTCGGATCTTCTCTATCTCCTCTGTCAACCCAATCTGGTACGGATCCCACACTGATGAGCAATACTCAAGTATAGGTCGAACGAGTGTTTTGTAAGCCACCTCCTTTGTTGATGGACTACATTTTCTAGGGACTCCCGCAATGAATCTCAACCTGGTGCCCGCCTTACCAACAATTAATTTTATATGATCATTCCACTTCAAATCGTTCCGCACGCACACTCCCAGATATTTTACAGACAGAAACGCATAAAAATGGTTTTTGATCCCACTGCTTCCAGGGTTCTCGTGACCGCGTACGTGTGCCCCTTCATTCCTGTACTGATTTACCCTACGTTTTTCTATTCCCCAGTTGTTCCCAAAGGAACTAGGGTGGCCGCGTACGGTCAGTCACTCTGGTCTAGGTTTTTGACTGCGCCCGCAACTGGAATCGTGCGTTTGCGCACCGCGTGACTAGATCGTATACTTAGACACATACTCCCCCAAATCGTACTCGAACTCTTATTGCACCGCTTTAAATGCTTCCAAATCATCCTTTCATTTTGCAAAACGATGAGATATCAGTCCCCTATAACTTAGAACTACTTCAACCTAACTAACAAAATGACATCACACTGAAGCGCCTAGAACCTCATGGCCACACCGGCCGGCTGCATTTGGCAGCTGAGATGATGTGACACATGTGGGTTGGCATTATAGTCAGGCAAATACTGATCAGCTCTGTTTCTCCGAACGTATAAAACAAAAATTGATTAGCCTGTACCATGTGTTCGAGCAAACGGGCGGCGCTCGTAAATCCAGAATATTTAAAGAAGAGTATTACGATAATGTTGTGTGGGCTCGTGCAGCCTCCGACCAGTAGGCTGAAAGGAATGTGTGTGAGTGAATTCCTAAAGTACCAAATTGCAGAGATCATCACTTACACTAACCCCAACTAAGAACAACACACAACCCATGCAAGAGACTGGACTCGAACCTCCGGCAGGAAGGACTCTCAATCCGTGCAATGCGCCTCAAACCTCATGGCTACTCCGCCCGGCGCTGAAAGGATAGCCTGCCGAAATTCCCTTACTGTCGCACAACGCCGCGATCTGGTCCTCATTGGCATGGCAGGTTCCCCTGCTAAGAAACAACGGACGAATCCAGTTGCGTGTGCTGGGCCACACTGGGGAAAGCACAAATTCGAACAGTTCCGACCAGGCATAGGGTGAATTCAGTTAACCGAATTCAGGAACAACTCAAACTCACGTAGTGAAAGGAAATGCTTAAAACAGAAACTTTGCCTTTCTCTCGCGAAGGTCTGTCCTCCGCCGCGAAAGCCTCCCGCAACATTGCTTTCCCTGTAATCGCACTTATCCTCGCGTTCCGAGTCCCTCTTTGCACTTTATTCCCTGAGGCTCCAACTCCATCAGCCCCTATACATCTACATTTACATGGATACTCTGCAAATTATATTTAAGTGGCTGGCAGAGGGTTCATCGAACCCCGCTCGACCGTTACGGTTGCAGGTTCGAATCCTGCCTCAGGGATGGATGTGTGCGATGTCCTTAGGTTAGTTAGGTTTAAGTAGTTCTAAGTTCTAGGGGACTGATGACCTCAGAAGTTGAGTCCCATAGTGCTCAGAGCCATTTGAGCCATTTCATCGAACAACCTTCACAATTCCCTATTATTCCAATCTCGTATAGAGCGCAGAAGAAACGAACATATATATCTTTCAATGCGAGGTCTGGTTTCCCTTATTTTATTATGCTGATCGTTTCTCCCTATGTTGGTCTCCGTCAGCAGAATATTTTAGCATTCGGAGGAGAACGTTGGTGATTGAAATTTCGTAGGAAGCTTTCTCTGCAACGAAAAACGCCTTTGTTTTAATGATCTCCATCCCAAAGCCTCCAACATTTCAGTCACACTCTCTCCCCTATATCGTGATAATACACTTTTTCGATGCACCCCGTCAGTCCTATGTGGTAAGGATCCCACACCGCACAGCAGTATTCTAAAAGATAACGGACAAGCATAGTGCAGGCAGTCTCCTTAGCAGATGTATTACACTTCCAAAGTCTCCTGCCAGTAAAATGCAGTCTTGGGTTAGCCTTCCCCAGAACATACTCTGTGTGTGACTTACAATTTAAGTTGTTCGTAATAATAATTCCTAGGTATTTACGACCTTTAGATTTTTCTGATTTATCGTGTAACCGAAGTTTAACGGATTACGTTTAGCACTCATGTGGATGACCTCACACTTTCCGTTATTTAGGGTCAATTGCCAATTTTCGCACCATCCAGATACCTTTTCTAAATGGCTTTGCAATTTGTTTTGATCTTCTGATGACTTTATTAGCCGATAAACGACAGGGTCATCTGCAAACAATCAAAGACGGATGCTCAGATTGTCTCCAAAATCGTTTATAGAGATGAGGAACAGCAAAGGACCCTGAAGAACGCCAGGAATCACTTCTGTTTTACTCGATGGCTTGCACCTCCAAACTCTGATAGGAACCTAATTGGTATACACTCTGGGCCAGAAGACATGCATTTATTAAGTAATTCAAGTTGCTTCACTACTCCAAGGATATCTACTTCGACGTTACTCATGTTGGCACCTGATCTTGTTTCGAATTCTTGAATATTTACTTCGTGTTCCTTTGTGAAGGCATTTCGGATAACTGTGTTTAGTAGCTCTGTTTTGGCAGCACTGTCTTCGATAGTATCTCCATTGCTATCGCGCAGAGAAGGCATTGATTGTGTCTTGCCGCTAGCATACTTCACATACGAACAGAATCTGTCTGAATTTTCTGCCAGGTTTGGAGATAAAGTTTCGTTGTGAAAACTATTATAAGCATGTCGCATTGAAGTCAGCGCTAAATTTCCAGTCTCTTTAAAAGATCGCCAATGTTGGAGATTTTGTTTCCGTTTAAATTTGGTATGTTTCGTTGTTTCTGCAACAGTGTTTTGACGCGTTTTGCGTACCAATGAGGATGAACTGCGTCGTTTGTTAATTTATTTGGTGTAAATCTCTGAATTGCCGCCGATACTATTTCTTTGCATTCAAGTCACATCTGGTCTGCAGTGAAATTATTAATGTGGAAGGAGTGGAGGAAGATGTTATGTGAATTTTTATGTGCTTTTTTGAACAGGTATATATTTCGTTTATTTGTGGAGGACTTGGGGGTCTGGGTACGTTCAATAATACCAGTATCCGTTTTAATCCTCGTTACTAGTTCAGGATTATTCCGAGTTAACAGGTAAAGCGCGGTTTTCACAACCTTTTACTATTCATGAAGTAAATGCTCGAAATAGTTGTCGGAGAAAGCGTTTAGCAAAATTTCAGATGATGTTTTATGCGTACCTCCGGAATTAAACATGTATTTTCACTAACATATCGAGGATAGATTAAAGGCACCACGAACTATATTTGTATGAGTCGGGTACGCGTTTGAAATTAAACTCAACTCGTCTTTGAACCTTTCAGCTACTGTATCATCTGAATTGGGAGGTCGGTAAAAGGATCCAGTTATTATATGATTCCGGTTGCCAAGAATGTCCTCTGTGCATACTAATTCGCAGGAAGTGTCTACTTCAATTTCGGGACAACCTACTTTGAGGTGAGCCACACGTTTCTTCAAGTCACGAGCTACGTATCGTCCCCTCTGGACCAAACCTGGGTGTTGCTCACAGTAGCCGGCAGTCTGTTGCTTTATCGCCACCGCCTGCGGCCGAACTGGTGCTCGCTGTCTCTGCGACGTTAACTCCCGGCTCTCGGCATCTCTTTGGAACAGGAACTCGGGCGCAGCAAAAGACGGAGTACGTATCGCGCTGATTCTCTGCTCTGCCTGACCCTTCGTGGCTTCCAAACGCCCGGCAGCCGCTCTCTCAGCTGGGGACAGTAGCTCTACGCGTTCACTTTGGGACAGCCACGAACGTCGCCATAACCCTGCTCTCCTGTTCTTCGAGCACTCTGTTTAGCGGCAAATGCTCGATTTCAGCTTCACAGACGCTTCTCGACGACCCTCGACGTTTTCGCTAACTCGATCGCTATTTCATCCCGTAGCATCTTCTAAAGTCATTCGCTTTACTTTCCACGTTCCGTTCGAGCTTAAGATTCGCAGCTTCTAAGTCATCAAATAGCTTTTCATTCACTTTCCTCGGCTCATTAAATTTCTCTTCAGTCCCTTCGTGAGCTCACCAACCGGCACAGAGGTTGTTTGAGAATAGCGGAAAAAAAAAATTGCATGCAGTTAATGCAATACTAAATCTAACCATAGTACATAACATCGTTAAATGAACCTGTATAATTAATCAACGGATTGTGAATTTGGCACATTAGTTCTACTCATTCCTCTCTCTGGGTACTTCGTTATCACTGTCTTTTTGTGCAGCATATAAAAATCAGGCTAATATTTCAAAGAAAGAAGCAGTTAAGAGCGTCGAGTTGCAAGTCTGGCAGCTATTTGGTGCGTTCTGAAGTAGTTAGAGGACACACGATTTGAGTTTTCATGAAACACATTTATTCAAAAATAGCCACAAAGAATTATGGGTGGACATTCTGAAGATATACTTAAGTTGTGCCTGAACACGAAATAAACTAATCTGATCTGGCAAGAAGAAATTACATAGCGCAATTTAACTATGCATACGTGAGGGAAAAGAGAGGAAAGGGAACAGAAACATATGACTTCAGTTATCCAATCAAGCTTCACACGAAAACGACGAAATTCAGAGGAACATTACCTGCATTGCGTGCATGCACTAACATCAAAGGGGTTTACACCAATTGAAACATCTTGTTACAGCAAATACACCACCTGAGAATTCACGCAAGCATCATGAAAAGAAGTCACCTGAGTTGCACATCCAACTGTTTCAAACAGATGTGAGTGAAAATCGCTAAATGTATAAATCAATGAGAGTACACCACTGTAACAACGAATAGATCATGAATCACACCGAATTCATAATAAAACCATCAAGGCGGAAGGCCCCAATGATTCGAGAAACATATGGCCCCCATTAAACAAAGGCAGCTGCTACACGTTCCCACAAAACACGGAAATGCAGTAACGCAAATATTCACCCATCACTTATCAGTTAAAATAACACGGACCAACTATTGAGATTCAGTAATAGAGCGCAACGCTCACAGAATAAAGACAACTCGAGATCACAGCAGAAAATAGAACATGCGATAAACTACAATACATAAAAAGAAATATCGCACATACACGATAACACAAGTTCTGTCATATTCACAAAGCTTTAAAGCACATTAACTCAGGCTAACCATATCCCGTAGAGCGCATTGACACAACAATAGTAGAAAGGAACAAAGCAAACTCCGGACACTGACAAAATCATAGACTCAAGCATCCTATTAAGAGCAATATAAAGCAAGAAGTAATCGAAACACTTCATTCAGGCCAAGAGCTTTTCCGAACGGCTCCACGCATGAAGACCGCGTTTGAAGCTACGACCTATCTCATCACTGGCAGGAGAGGGCTCACTTAAGAGCACAGCTACATCCACCGAGTTCAGTCCGGAACCGCGCGACTGCTACGGTTGCAGGTTCGAATCCTGCCTCGGGCATGGATGTGTGTGATGTCCTTAGGTTAGTTAGGTTTAAGTAATTCTAAGTTCTTGGGGACTGATGACCTCAGAAGTTACGTCCCATAGCGCTCAGAGCCATACATCCACCGACAGCCACCGCTCGGCTCGGAGCGCATGGAAAGCCCACACGGGAAACGGACAATACCAACTTGACAACCACGAAGGTGTCGAACAGCACCGATAGACCTCTTTGCCCACGTAAGAGGTACAAAACTGGTTATCCTGTGCTTCTAGCAGACGAAAAGCAGCTCAAGTACCAAATGCAAGACAAACCTGAAAAGACACATAAAAAGACCTGGTCACACAAGATAGGCTAATGGACGAACTTTATAAATATGGGTCTCGATTACACATGGAATATAAATGGATCACTTAAGGTACTGACATACTGATGCGCAGAACGAGTTGCTTGCACTTAACGTCAGATTATCACTGAAACTTCTCAGTCCTTCTGGGACAGTTAGTAGAACCAACTGCAGACAAACAGAATCAAACAGGGCAACAGTCTTATCAAGCGACTCTACACAGACATTTCAACATATCATAAACACACTAATTATAATCCTTCATGCAGTGATTTATGCGTTTCCTCCTGTTGAGTTACGGGGTACTTTTAATGATATGAGCGTCCACTATCTACATCTATATGTACATGGGTAGACTGCAAATCACACTTAAGTGCTTGGCAGAGGGTTTATCGAACCACCTTCACAATAATTCTCTATTATTCCAATCTCGAACAGCGTGGTGGAATAACTAACACGTATATCTGTCAGTGCGAGCTCTTATTTCCCTTATTTTACTATGATGATCTTTTCTCCCTATGTAGGTCAGCGTTAACAAAATATTTTCACGTTCGGAGAAGAAAGTTAATGACTGAAATTCCGTGAGAAGATTCCGCCGCAACGAAAAACGCCTTCGTTTTGATGACGTCCTCCCCTAACTGTGTATCATGCAGTGACACTCTCTCCCCTATTCCATATTAATACAAAACGAGCAGCGCTTCATTGAAGTTTCTCGATGTACTCCGTTAATTCCATCTGGTATCAATTCCACACCGCGCAGCAGTACTTCGAAAGGAGACGGACAAGCACAGTGTAGCTAGACTCATCAGTAGATCTGTTACATATTTCAACTGTTCCGCCAAATAAACGCAGTCTTTGGTTTCTCTTCCCCGCATCATTTTCTCTCTCTTCTCTCCACTTAAGTAGTTCGTAACTGTAATTCTTAGGTATTAATTTAAAATTACGGCTTTTAGATTTGATTTATCGTGTAGCCGATGTTTAACGGATTCCTAGTAGCACTCTTGCGGATAACCCCACACTTTTCATAGCTTTGCGCTAATTGCCAACTGCCAACTTTCGAACCATACAGATATCTTTACTAAATTGTTTTGCAACTGATTTCGATCTTCTGATGACTTTACTAGACATTACCTACAAACAGTGATCGTAGATGGCAGCTACTCATGATCGCAACAGAGTTTCACTGGACACGGGGAGAAGAACATTTTTCCATAACACATCCGTCAGTAGTTCTCTTTGATGAACAGGATGTGCTTCACTTCAGCAACTGCTTCATTTCTGCACTACAATAGGGTGTCTCACGGAGACCTAGGAGCTATAAAGAGCTTGGAAAATCCCTGTCGGCTAGTCTCATAATCTTTAAACCGGAGATGCTTATTTTGCTGTAATTGGTTTTGTGGAACCGAGAATTCATGCAGACTTTTCCCCATGGGAGTAATGTCTCAAACTTTCTACGCTTTGATCGATCCCTGGAAGACCAGTAGTAGGTTCCGAAGCACATCTGGAGGCATTCTGTAATCTGTTGACCTTCAGAGTGTTGATGAAACACAAAAATTGCATCGGGATTGAATACTACATGCACAATGCGGACTTTTCTCCATGGGAGTAATGTCTCAAACTATCTACACTTTGATATGTTCCTGGGAGACCAGTAGTAGATTCCGAAGCACATTTGGAGGCATTCTGTAATTTGTGGACCTTCAGAGTGTTGATGAAACACAGAAATTGCATCGGGATTGAATACAACAGGCACCATGCGGACTTTTCTCCATGTGAGTAAAGTGTCAAAATGTCTACGCTTTAATCGATTCCTGGGAGACCCGTAGTAGTTTCCGAAGCCCATCTGGAGGCATTCTGTAATATGTGGAACTTCAGAGTGTTGATGAAACAAGAAATTGCATCGGGATTGAATTCAACAGGCACCATGCGGACTTTTCTCCATTGGAGTAATGTTTCAAACAGTCTACGCTTTGATCGTTCACTGGCAGACCAATAGTGGTTTCCGAAGCACATCTGGAGGCACTCTGTAATCTGTGGACCTTCAGGGTGTTGATGAAACACAGAGATGGCATCGAGATTGAATAAAACTGGCACCATGCGGAGTTTTCCCCAGGGGAGTAATGTATCAAAGTGTCTATGCTTTGATCGATTCCTGGGAGACCAGTAGTGGTTTCCTAATCCCATCTGGAGGCATTCTGTAATCTTTGGTTCTTCAGAGTGTTGATGAAACACAGAAATTGCATCGGGTTTGAATACAACAGGCACCATGTGGACTTTTCCCATGGGAGTAATGTCTCAAAATGTCTACGTTCTGAACGTTCCCTGGCTGACCAGCAGTAGTTTCGGAATCGCATCTGGATGAATTATGTAATCTGTGGACCTTCAGAGTGTTGATGAAACACAGAAATTGCATCGAGATTCAATACAACAGAACCATGCGGACTTTTCTCCATGGGAGTAATGTCTTAAACTGTCTACGCTTTGATCGTTCCCTGGAAGACTAGTAGTAGTTTCCGAAGTACATCTGGAGGCATTCTGTAATCTGTTGATATTCAGTGTGTTGATGAAACCCAGAAAATGCATGGGGATTGAATACAAAAGCCTCCACACCCACGTTTCTTTACGGGAGTAATGTCTCAAACTGTCTACGCTTAGATATTTCCCTCTAGGACCAGCAGTTGTTTCTGAAGGACATCTGGAGGCATTCTGTGATCTGCGGACCTTCAGAATGTTGTTGAAACACAAAAATTGCATCGCGATTGAATACAACAGGTACCATGCGGACTTTTCTCCATGGGAGTAATGACTCAAATTGTCTCCGCTTTGATGGTCCTCATGAAGACCAGTATTAGTTTCCGAAGCACATCTGGAGACATTGTGTAATTTGTGGACCTTCAGAGTGTTGATGGAAGATAGAAATTTCATCGCAATTGAAAACAACAGGCACCATGCGTACTTTTCTGGATGGGAGTCATGTCTCAAATTGCCTACGCAATGATCGTTCCCTGGAAGACCAGTAGTAGTTTCGGAAAGCAAATCTTGAGGCTTTCTATAATCTGTGGACCTTCAGAGTGTTGGTGAAACACAGAAATTGCATCGAGATGGAATATAACATTCACCATGCGGACTTCTCTCCATGGGAGTAATATCTCAAACTGTCTATGCTTTGATCGCACCCTGGAAGACCAGTAGTAGCTTCCGAAGCACATCTGGACTCATTCTGCAATCTGTTGATCTTCAGTGTGTTGATGAAACACAGTAATTGCATCGGGATTGAATACAAAAGCCTCCATACCCACGTTTCTTCATGGGATTAATGTCTCAAACCGTCTACGCTTTGATGGTTCCCTGGAAGACTAGTGGTAGTTACCGAAGCACATCTGGAGGCATTCAGTAATCTTTGGACCTTCAGAGTGTTGATGAAACACAGAAATTGAATCGGCATTGAATACTACCGGCACCATGCGGACATTACTCCATGGGAGTAATGTCTCAAATTGTCTACGCTTTGATCGTTCCGTGGAAGAACCAGTAGTAGTTTCCAAAGCACATCTGGAGGCATTCAGTAGCCTTTGGACCTTCTGAGTGTTGATGAAACACTGAAATTACATCGAGATTTAATACAACAGGCACCATGCGGAATCTTCTCCATGGGAATAATGTCTCAAACTGTCTACGCTTTGATCGATTCCTGGGAGACTAGTCATGGTTTCCGAAGCCCATCTGGAGGAATTCTGTAAGCTTTCGACCTTCAGAGTGTTGATGAAACACAAAAATTGCATCGTGATGGAAACAACATTCACCATGCGGACTTTTCTCCCTGGGAGTAATGTCTCAAACTGTCTACGCTTTGATTGTTCCCTGGAAGACTAGTAGCAATTTCCGAAGCAGATCTGGAGGCATTCTGTAATCTGTGGACCTTCAGAGTGTTGATGAAAACAGAAATTGCATCGTAAGGGAATACAACATTCACCATGCGGACTTTTCTCCATGGGAGTAATGTCTTGAACTGTCTTCGCTTTGATCGTTCCCTGGAAGACCAGTAGTAGTTTCCCAAGCAAATCTGGGGGCATTCAATTATCTGTGGACCTTCAGAGTGTTGATGAAACGTAGAAATTGCATCGACCTTGAATACAACATTCACCATGCAGACTTTTCTCCATGCAGTAATACTGAAATTGTCTACCCTTTGATCGTTCCCTGGAAGTCAGTAGTAGTTTCCGAAGCACATCTGGACCCATTCTGTAATCTGTTGACCTTCAGTGTGTTGATGAAACAAAGAAATTGCATCGGGATTGAATACAAACGTCTCCATACGCACGTTTCTTCATGGGAGTAATGTCTCAACTCTGTCTACGCTTAGATATTTCCCTGTAGGATCAGTAGTAGTTTCCGAAATACATCTGGAGGCATTCTATAATCTGTGGACCTTCAGAGTGTTGGTGAAACATAGAAACTGCATTGTCATTAAATACAACAGGCACCATGCTTACTTTTCTCCATGGGAGTAATGTCTCAAACTGTCTACGCTTTGATCGTTCCCTGGAAGACCAGTAGTAGTTTCCGAAGCACATCTGAAGGCATTCAGTAATCTTAGGACATTCAGAGTGTTGATGAAACACAGAAATTGCATCGGCATTGAATACAACAGCACCATGCGGACTTCTCTCCATGTTAGTATTGTCTCAAATTGTCTACGCTTTGATCGTTCCCTGGAAAACCAATAGTAGTTTCCGAAGCACATCTGGAGGCATTCTGTAATCTGTGGACCTTCAGAGTGTTGACGAAAGATAGAAATTGCATCGGGATAGAATACAACAGGCACCATGCGGACTATACTCCATGGGAGTAATGTTTCAAACTGTCTACGCTTTGATCGATTCCTGGGAGACCAGTCGTAGATTCCGAAACACATGTCGATTCATTCATTAATCTGTGGACCTTCAGAGTGTTGATGAAACACAGAAATTGCATCGGGATTGAATACAACAGGCGCCATGCGTACTTTTCTCCATGGGAGTAATGTCCCAAACTGTCTATGTTTTGATCGTTCCCTGGAAGACCGGTAGTAGTTTCCGAAGCACATCTGGACTCATTCTGTAAACTGTTGACCTTCAGTGTGTTGATGAAACACAGAAATTGCATAGGGATTGAATAAAAAAGCCACCATACGCACGTTTCTTCATGGGAGTAATGTCTCAAACTGGATACGCTTAGATATTTCCAGGTAGGACTAGTTGTAGTTTCCGGAGCACATCTGGAAGCATTCACTTATCTTTGGACCTTCAGAGTGTTGATGAAACGCAGAAATTGCATCGAGATTGAATACTACAGGCACCATGCGGACTTTTCTCCATGGGAGTAATGTCTCAAACTGTCTACGCTTTGATCGTTCCCTGGAAGACTAGTAGTAGTTTCCAAAGCACATCTGGACTCATTCTGTAATCTGTTGATCATCAGTGTGTTGATGAAACACAGAAATTGCATCGGGTTAGAAACCAACAGGCACCATGCTTACTTTTCTCCATGGGAGTAATGTCTCAAACTGTCTACGCTTTGATTGATTCCTGGGAGACCAGTAGTAGTTTCCGAAGCACATCTGGGGCATGCTGTAATCTTCCGACCTTCAGAGTGTTGATGAAACACAGTAATTGCATCGAGATTGAATAGAACATGCACCAATGCGGACTTTTCTACATGGGAGTAATGTCTCAAACTCTCTACGCTTTGATCATTCCCTGGAGGACCAGTAGTAGTTTCCAAAGCACATCTGTAGGCATTATGTAATCTGTGGACCTTCAGAGTGTTGATGAAACACAGAAATTGAATCGGGATTTAATACAACAGGCACCATGCCGACTTTTCCCCATTGGAGTCATGTCTCAAATTGCCTACGCAATGTTCGTTCCCTGGGAGAGCAGTAGTAGTTTCCCAAGCAAATCTGGAGGCATTGTATAATCTGTGGATCTTCAGAGTGTTGGTGAAACACAGAAATTGCATCGAGATGGAATACAACATTCGCCATGCGGACTTATCTCCATGGGAGTAATGTCTCAATCTGTCTATGCTTTGATCGTTCCCTGGAAGAACAGTAGTAGTTTCCGAAGCACATCTGGACTCATTCTGTAATCTGTTGATCTTCAGTGTGTTGATGAAACACAGAAATTGCATCGGGATTGAATACAAAAGCCTCCATACCCACGTTTCTTCATGGGAGTAATGTCTCATCTCTGTCTACGCTTAGATATTTCCCTGTAGGATCAGTAATAGTTTCCGAAATACATCTGGAGGCATTCTATAATCTGTGGACCTACAGAGTGTTGGTGAAACATAGAAATTGCATTGTGATTAAATACAACAGGCACCATGCTTACTTCTCTCCATGGGAGTAATGTCTCAAACTGTCTACGCTTTCATCGTTCCCTGGAAGACTAGTTGTAGTTACCGAAGCACATCTGGAGGCATTCAGTATTCTTTGGACCTTCAGAGTGTTGATGAAACACAGAAATTGCATCGGGATTAAATACAACAGGCACCATGCGGACTTTTCTCCATGGGAGTATTGTCTCAAACTGTCTACGCTTTGATCGTTCCCTGGAAAACCAGTAGTAGTTTCCGAAGCACATCTGGAGGCATTCAGTAATCTTAGGACATTCAGAGTGTTGATGAAACACAGAAATTGCATCGGCATTGAATACAACAGGCACCATGCCGACTTTTCTCCATGGGAGTATTGTCTCAAACTTTCTACGCTTTGATCGTTCCCTGGAAAACCAGTAGTAGTTTCCGAAGCACATCTGGAGGCATTCTGTAATCTGTGGACCTTCAGAGTGTTGATGAAAGATAGAAATTGCATCGGGATAGAATACAACAGGCAACATGCGGACTTTACTCCATGGGAGTAATGTCTCAAAGTGTCTACGCTTTGATCGATTCCTGGGAGACATGTCGTAGATTCCGAAGCACATGTCGAGGCATTCATTAATCTGTGGAACTTCAGTGTGTTGATGAAACACAGAAATTGCATCGGGATTGAGTACAACAGGCGCCATGCGGACTTTTCTCCATGGGAGTAATATCTCAAACTGTCTACGTTTTGATCGTTCCCTGGAAGAACCAGTAGTAGTATCCAAAGTACATCTGGAGGCATTCAGTAATCGTTGGACCTTCAGAGTTTTGATGAAACACCGAAACTGAATCGGGATTGAATACAACAGGCACCATGCGGACGTTTCTCCATGGGAGGAATGTCTGAAGCTGTCTACGATTAAATATTTCCCTGGAGGACCAGTACTAGTTTCAAAAGCACATCTGGAGGCATTCTATAATCTGTGGACTTTCAGAGTGTTGGTTAGACACAGAAATAGCATCGTGATGGAATACAACATTCACCATGCGGACTTTTCTCCATGGGAGTAATGTCTCATATTGTCTACGCTTTGATCGTTCCCTGGAAGACTAGTAGTAGTTTCCAAGGCACAACTCGAGGCATTCTGTAATCGGTGGATCTTCAGAGTGTTGATGAAACACAGAAATTGCATCGGGATTGAATACAACATTCACTATGCGGACTTTTCTCCATGGGAGAAATGTCTCAAACTGTCTATGCTTTGATCGTTCCCTGGAAGACTAGTAGTAGTTTCCGAAGCACATCTGGACTAATTCTGTAATCTCTAGACCTTCAGTGTGTTGATGAAACACAGAAATTGCATCGGGATTGAATACAAAAGCCTCCATGCGCACGTTTCTTCATGGGAGTAATGTCTCAAACTGTCTACACTTTGATATGTTCCTGGCAGACCAGTAGTAGTTTCCGAACCACAGCTGGAGGCATTCTGTAATCCTTGGACCTTCAGAGTGTTGATGAAACACAGAAATTGCATCGAGATGGTATACAACATTCACCATGCGGACTTTTCTCCATGGGAGGAATGTCTCAAACTGTCTACGCTTAGGTATTTCCCTATAGGACTAGTAGTAATTTCTGAAGCTCATCTGGAGGCACTCTGTAATCTGTGGACCTTCAGAGTGTTGATGAAACACAGAAATTGCATCGGGATTGAATATAACAGGCACCATGCGGAATTTTCTCCATGGGTGTAATGTCTCAAACTGTCTACGCTTTGATCGACTCCTGGGAGACATGTCGTAGATTCCGAAGCACATGTGCAGGCATTCTGTAATCTGTGGACCTTCAGAGTGTTGATGAAACACAGAAATAGCATCGGGAATGAATACAACAGGCGCCATGCGGACTTTTCTCCATGGGAGTAATGTCTCAAACTGTCTACGCTTTGATCGTTCCCTTGAAGACCAGTACTAGTTTCCGAACCACATCTGGAGGCATTCTGTAATCAGTGGACCTTCAGTGTGTTGATGAAACACAGAAATTGCATCGGGATTGAATACAACAGGCACCATCCAGATGTTTCTCCATGGAAGGAGGGTCTGAAGCTGTCTACGCTTAGATATTTCCCTGTAGGACCAGTAGTAGTTTCCGAAATACATCTCGAGGCATTCTACAATCTGTGGACCTTCAGAGTGTTGATGAAAGATAGAAATTGCATCGGGATTGAATACAACAGGCAGCATGCGGACTTTTCTCCATGGTTGGAGAGGAATGAAGAAAATTGTGAAGTAGAGGTAGGTGAGAACCAATGATAATGCAACACATAGTCTGTGACAATGGCAAAAAAGAAGAGAGACGGTGTGTCAGTGAGAAGATACAGCAGCAGTAGGAAGGAGTGAAACAGATAGTATCAGTAATATAGAGCAAGCCAGAGACAGTGACAGCAAGAGGAAATACTACTACTACTACTACTACTACTACTACTACTACTAGTAGTAGTAGTAGTAGTAGTAGTAGTTGTTGTAGTAGTAGTAGTGAGTGAGTGAGAATGGGCAAGCCATGGTGAGGGGTATGAGTGATATATTAGTGAGAAGAGAACAAGTATATTTGTGTACCAAAAGTGTTGGGAAATTTTTGGGAAGGTGCTGGGTAAAGTAGGATGAGGCAGCTGGAATCAGATTTTTCAGTCAATTATTTATAAAGGAGCATACACACTTATTTGTGCTTAGAGAGCAGCATTTTCCCATTGGTAGATGAAACACTCAAAAAATATTACGTGTAACTGAAGCAAGTCATCAGGTTCTTCCATTTTCTCCCTATATAACACTTAAAATGCTGAGATGAAGTGGGAGATATGATACTGCGCAAAGAGTTTGACAGAGCACTGAAAGACCTAAGTTGAAACAAGGCCCTGGGAGTTGGCAACATTGCATTAGAACTACTGACAGCCTTAGGAGAGCCAGTCCTGACAAAACTCTACCATCTGGTGAGCAAAATGTATGAGACAGGTGAAATACCCTCAGACTTCAAGAAGAATATAATAATTCCAATCCCAAAGAAAACAGGTGTTGACAGATGTGAAAATTACCGAACTATAAGTTCAATAAGTCACAGCTGCAAAATACTAACGAGAATTCTTTACGGATGAATGGAAAAACTGGTAGAAGCTGACCTCGGGGAAGATCAGTTCGGATTCCGTAGAAATATTGGAACACGTGCAGCAACACTGACCCTATGACTTATCTTAGAAGCTACATTAAGAAAAGGCAAACCTGTGTTTATAGCATTTCTAGACTTGGAAAAAGCTTTTGACAATGTTGGCTGGAATACAGGGAGTCGTTTCTGAAAGTATTTGTATGGAGTGTAGCTTTGTATGGAAGTGAAACATGGATGATAAATAGTTGGACAAGAAGAGAATAGAAGCTTTCGAAATGTGGTGCTACAGAAGAATGCTGAAGATTAGATGGGTAGATCACATTACTAATGCGGAGGTATTGCATACAATTGGAGAGAAGAGGAGTTTGTGGCACAGCTGGACTAGAAGTAGGGATTGGTTGGTAGGACATGTACTTAGGCATCAAGGGATCACCAATTTAGTATTGGAGGGCAGTGTGGAGGGTAAAAATCATAGTGGGAGACCTAGAGATTAATACACTAAGCAGATTCAGAAGGGTGTAGGCTACAGTATGTACTGGGAGATGAAGAAGCTTGCACAGGATAGAGTAGCATGGAGAGCTGCATCAAACCAGTCTCAGGACTGAAGATCACAACAACAACAACAACAACAACAACACTAAAAATCTTGAAAACGGCTTAATGTTTTTCCCCATTTGTGTGTTATTATTAGTGTATCAAAGAAATAAAAGAAGAAACTACTCCGTCTTCATCAGTGACCCATTATAAAGTTAGTTAGTTGCTCATTCCATGGACAATTTTACATGACAGATTGTAATGATGTGGAGAAAGTCATTTTACATTGAAATTCCAAGTTAATTTGTACATATAATTACTTTCTGATCATTTCCTAGTTTGTGTTTTTTCTTTATTATTTACAAAAAGAAATGTGTGTTCAGATTTAAGTTAGTAATTCCTGTTCACCATAGTATCCTTTGCATCACATATATGATGTAGGTATTGTCATAATTAGATACAGCATACATACATCACAATTCTAGATGTTAATATAACTAATATGAAATTAACATTATACAATGTGTTTAAAAAATTTCATAATGGACTAATGGATTGGTATTAGATGTGCCCTATAACAATTCTGACATACAAGCAGTACACTTCAAGAAACAAGAATATACAAACAATATTTAATATTTACAATGAGAACAGCATGTTTGAATGACACTGAAAAGAAAACAAGAGGTTATTAGTCATCAAGGAATTCAAAATACTCATCCATGATATAGAAACATTAATTTAATACTTAAGTTTTATTTCTGACTTAAATTTTTTGTCATCCATAATTCCCTTGATCTAAATTGACAGTGTGTTATACAGCTTTATTCCATAATGGCTCAACCTGTTTTGAGTTTTTGTTTTTATTTTTCTACATGCAGATTCTTCCTGATGTGTGTTGTACTTCTGTAAATCTGAATTCATATGTCAATTACTTGTGTGTGTACTTCTATCAGACATACTTTTGAATATGAACAACAATGGTACTGTAAGTATTATTAACTGCATGAATAAGGGCTTGCAGTGTGTTTGTGGAGAGCTGTATTTAATAATTTTAATGACATTTTCCTGTCATTTCAAAGTATCTGGAAGTGAGGTTTTTTGACACCTCAGAACATTCTTCTATAAGATGCAGCAGACTGGAAATAAGCAAAATACACTAACGGTGTACATTGTTTGCAACAAATTCCATAAATTATGCTCGGTGCAAAACATGCAGAATTGAGTTTTTTGGATATGTAAATGCAATGGCTTTTCCAGCTGAAGACATGGCCAGTGTGCATGCCCAATAATTCTGTAAACTTTACTTTCTCTATTTCATGGTCACTCAATAAAAACTGGAGGATATACTTCTCATTTCCTTTACTGTACTGTAGGTAATTTATTTTATTTAAATTAAATGTTAACTTATTAGGAAGAAACCACTGCAGCACGGAATTCACAACATTTTCAGCAGTAATAGATAAGGATTTTCCATCATCACCAAATTATGGTTGTATGGTCTGCAAATAACATCATTTTTGACAAACTGTTTGGGCTTTTAATGTCAATTATATAGATCAGAAATTATAGGTGGGGCCATGAACAGTACCCTACAGGACACCTGTTGCCACCCTCTTAGCATCTGATAGCCACTTTATTTTTTGCCTGTTTTGAGACCCTGTGAGTTCCAAAACCTGTGTTCTATGTTGTAGATAGGATTAAGTTAGTTCCTTGCCAATATCTTTGATGCTATAGCTTCCAGTTTCTAATGGAGTATTTAGTGGTTCACTGTATCAAAGGCATTGATAAGATCTTGGTTGATTCCTACAACACTTTTGTTATGGTCTAAATTCCTTCTGGCTCCTTCATGAGACTTGTATGGCTCCTGTGTTATAACCTGTATGAAAGCTGTGTTGATTACAATTCAGAAGATTGGAGGTGTCGAGATAGCTTATGATCCTGATTTTCATCAACTTCCTAAAGATTTATGAAAGAGATTGAAGGAGGGACATATGTCTGCAGTTTTCTACCTAGCATGAATACCCATTTTTGAACAGAGCTCTAACCTTAGAAATTTTCATCCTCTGTGTGAACACACCTTCACTGAATGAGAAATTGGCAGTATGTACCAGTGGCTACAAAATTTGTGGAGCAACTTTTTTATTTGTGACACTTTATCCATTTCTGCAGACATTTTTGGCCTCAGACTATTAATTACTTCCACATTTCATATTCATTAGTGGAACTTATTCTCCTACTGATGCCTACTTTTGTGCTGTTATTTTCTTTTGTTTGTTAATGTTCATAATAGTTTCTCAAGTACACTTAGAAAGTAGTTAATAATGTAATTGAGCAATGCTTCTTTTTTTAGTTGATTGTTATCTCCAGATATAAGTATAGTCTCCTGTTCCTTACTGCTTTTCCCAGTTCTCTTTAACAATTTACCATGTTCTGCTTGATTCATTGTCTGACTCCCTTACCAATCTATAATTATGTAATATGTATGCTACATTAATTATCCTTTTTATACACTTACATTTGCAGTTTCATACTTTTTTTTCCTTTTTAGTGTCAGAAAAAATTTTCACTTCAGTGTAGAAATTTCTCAGTGTGTGTTTGTAAGTGTATGTGAGCTGACTCTCATGAATCTTTATAGACAGCACATTTCCAGATCTATCATGGAAAGAGAGAACATGTCATTTGTATTTGTTTGTGGCAATACGTATGCCGAGGATTGGTCAGTCACTGTGGTAGTAAACTGGTGGCAGTTTTCAGGGGAGAAAATTCTTTTGTACCTATGATGTACTATTGTTGTATTTACGGGAAGTGTGAAAACTGTAATAAGTGCATTGTGGTCAGATAAGCCTAGGTCAATGTTCCTTACTTCTATATCTGAGGTTTCTAGATTTGAAGATGTATTGTCTATGAAACTTTTTGAAGAGTTTGTTAGCATAGCTGGGATATTTATACACATGCCGGAAAAGTTTTGCATCATCCCAGTTCCAAGAACTCCTGAAGATAGATGTTGACTGTGGATATTGTATTACAGACACAGTCCCTTTGACTGTTAAGAGATGTCACTAAACCCACCCAAAGATGTATACAACCATGCATGAGCAGCACCTCTTAGACGGAGGGGCTCCAACAGCCAATAAGTTCGAGTCATTCCACCTGGAAGGTGGTAGACAGCTCATGTTGTCTGAAGTTCAGCCATGCCTAGATGGCCAATACTGTGGTTTGATCACATCCACTTAGTTACTTTGTGCTAGGAAGGGCTCTCAACAGGGGAAGTGTCCAGGCATCTCGAAGTGAACCAAAGTGATAGTGTTCAAATATAGAGGACATACAGAGATACAGGAACTACTGATGACAATCCCCGCTCAAGCCACCCAAGGGCTACTACTGCAGTGGATGACTGCTAGCTATGGCTTGTGGCTCATAGGAACCCTGACAGCAATGCCAGAATAATGCTTTTTGTGCAGCCACAGGATGTTGTGTTATGACTCAAACTGTGCACAACAGGCTGCATGATGGGCAACTCCACTCCTGACATCCATGGTGAGGTTAATTTTTGCAACCATGACAACATGCAGTGTCTTACAGATGGGTCCGACAACATGCTGAACAGGCCACTCAGGATTGGCATCACATTCTCTTCACTAATGAGTATCAAATACGCCTTCAACCACACAATCGTTGGAGATGTGTTTAGAGGCAACACGGTGAAGCTGAACACCTAAGACACACTGTCCAGCAGGTGTAGTTTCACTATGTGGGGCTGATGTATGTTGCTGCTGGTCATGGAAGGCATCATAATGGCTGTATGATACATGAATGCCATTCTCCAACCAATAGTGCAATGATATCCTCAGCATATTCGTGAGGCATTAATTGTTGTGGATGAGAATTCATACCCCCATGAATGACTTCCTTCAGGATAATTATATTGTTTAACTAGAGTGGCCAGCATGCTCTCCAGACAGAACCCATCAAACTTGTCTGGGATGGATTGAAAATGGCTGTTTATGGATAACATGACCCGCCAACCACTCTTGGGGATCTATGCCAAATCGCCGTTGAGGACTGCGACAATCAGGACCAACAGTGCCTTGATGAACTTGTGGATGGTATGCCATGACAAATACAGGCATGCATCAATGCAGGTGGATGTGCTATTGGGTATTAGAGGTACCAGTGTATACAGAAATATGGACCCCCACCTGTGAAGGTATAACTGTATAGTGGTACAACATGCAGTGTGTGGTTTTTATGAGCAATAAAAAGGGCATAAATGTTGTTTTCTATTCCAGTTTTCTGTACAGGTTCTCTACTCTCCAACTCTAGGGAATGAGGTTATGCAAAACATTTTTGATGTGTGTATTAGAATAAAAGTTGAAACTATATAGAAAATTAAGGAACGGAATTTTAATTGCACTGTGTACCAACATATTGACATTATAAAGTCCCAAGATACAATTATTGACTTTTTCTCACCACATAAGATGCTCAGTCTAATTTATAAAAATGTCTGGATCACAGATCTTGTTTCTAGAACACTTTCACAGCTGCCACACTTTCTATACCAAGAAGTCCCTTCCATACAGCCTAGTCATCCATGGCTGTTGCATCAGTAGTGATGAGCAGTTCCTCTGAAAATATGCTGAGGATCTCACTGAGGCCTTCACAGACTGTTAATACCTTCCCAGCTTTGTAGAACAACACATCCCCGTGCCTTATTGCTCCAGTCACCCACCACCTCGCAAAGATACAGCATTCCACTCATGACATGGTAGTACAATCAGGACTGGAGCAACCATATCATATTCTCCTTCTCCCCTGCAGGTCCGGGGTTTAGAGTAGGCCCGAGGTATTCCTGCCTGTCGTACAAGGTGACTAAAAGGAGTTTCACATGTTTCAGCCCTTATGTGATGGCCTCCTGTAGGGTTTGACTTCCATTCTTCAAACTTTTCTGAAAGAATGAGCCAATTGGAGAAGGGAGCCTTGAAAGGTCCATTGTGTCCTTCGTGAATTAAGATCTTTAGACCCGTGACCACACAGGCATCGTGCTGCTGATGCCTGCACTGTTAACTCCCTGATATGCCAAGGGGTAGATGTCCATCCTCCTGGGGCACCGGGACTCCCAGCAAAGGCCATCCTATCAGATGGCAACTGTTGGGAGGGCCCCTGGTCAGAGTGGGCGGCATCAGGGTGGATGACAAACGATGAAGCGCAGTCCATCATCTCTTGCTGGTGGTGAAACACCAGCAGTTTCTAAGCTATCACAAGCACAATTCAACACACAAAAGTACAAGTAAGAGCTTAAATGTGGTCCAGGGTATCACATTTCACAGAGACATTGTTTTGCAGTCCGAAATTGAGCTGCATGCCAATTTAGAGTGACGAGGTGTAAATTTCATCCAGCATGTCCACAGGGGTCGGAAGGATAATGAGGTTGCCAGCGGTGCCTTCATATTGGCCTTTGAGGGTGATACATTGTTCAAGAAGGTCAAGGTGATGGTCTACTGGTGTGATGTAAAGACCTGTATCCATCCCCCAACTCGGTGCTTTAAGTGCTGGAAGTTCAGCAATATGTTTTCCCGCACTACTTCCAGTGTCACAAGCCAAGATTGTGGTTGCCCACCACATCACAATACTCCATGTGCACTGCCTTCCACGTGTGTCAACTGCAGAGAGCACCATTCACCTTGCTCACCTGACAGCAGGATTCTCCAGAAAGAAAGGAGAATCATGGAGTACAAGACCCTGGACTGAATGACCTACACTGAGGCTAAGAGAAAATTTGAACACATGCATTCTGTGTGTATGACATAGTCTTGCACCACCCCTACAACAGTTCTGACACCATGAGCTGTGCCAAACCAGGTCACCTCTCAGAGCTGGTAGACTCCCCTGCCCCCCTGATGTTGGAGAGCATTTCCATCCCTGTTGATCCTGCACCACCTACTTGAGGAGCAACACGACCCCCGCCCCACCCCCCCCCCCCCCCCCGCCCCCACCGCCGCCATCATTGCGCAACAATCAAGGCTGGAGCTGGAGAAGCGTAAGTGTTCTTCAGCTTCTCTCCCTAGGAAGTGGTCCCTTGGGTCACTCCATTCCTAGGTATCTTCTAGTGGGAAACATGCTGGCCAGGGTAGTTGACTTACACCTTCTAGAGCACGTTGGGTGGCAGGGGATACATGCGGACGTGCATTGTCCTGTTGGAACAGCAAGTTCCCTTGCTGGTCTAGGAATGGTAGATCGATGGGTTCGATGACGGTTTGGATGTACCGTGCACTATTCAGTGTTCCCTCGACGATCACCAGAGGTGTACAGCCAGTGTAAGAGATTGCTCCCCACACCATGATGCTGGGTGTTGGCCCTGTGTGCCTCGGTCGTATGCAGTCCTGATTGTGGCGCTCACCTGCACGGCACCAAACACGCATACGACCATCATTGGCACCATGGCAGAAGCTACTCTCATCGCTGAAGACGACACATCTCCATTCGTCCCTCCATTCACGCCTGTCGCAACACCTCTGGAGGCTGGCAGCACGATGTTGGGGCGTGAGCGGAAGACGGCCTAACGGTGTGCGGGACCGTAGCCCAGCTTCATGGAGACGGTTGCGAATGGTCCTCGCCGATACCCCAGGAGCAACAGTGTCCCTAATTTGATGGAAGTGGCGGTGCGGTCCCCTACGGCACTGCGTAGGATCCTATGGTCTTGGCGTGCATCCGTGCATCGCTGCGGTCCGGTCCCAGGTTGACGGGCATGTGCACCTTCTGCCGACCACTGGCGACAACATCAATGTACTGTGGAGACCTCACGCCCCACGTGTTGAGCAATTCGGCGGTATGTCCACCCGGCCTCCCGCATGCCCACTATACGCCCTCGCTCAACGTCCGTCAACTGCACATACGGTTCACGTCCATGCTGTCGCGGCATGCTACCAGTGTTAAAGACTGCAATGGAGCTCCGTATGCCACGGCAAACTGGTTGACACTGACGGCGGCGATGCACAAATGCTGCGCAGCTAGCGCCATTCGACGGCTAACACCACGGTTCCTGGTGTGTCCACTGTGCCGTGCGTGTGATCAATGCTTGTACAGCCCTCTCGCAGTGTCCGGAGCAAGTATGGTGCGTCTGACACACCGGTGTCAATGTGTTCTTTTTTCCATTTCCAGGAGTGTAGATCTCACTAGACCCTCTCACATGATGGATATAAACTATTCAGGCAATAAATCAGTGGAAGCAGGTGACTGTGAGCCGTACAGTGCTTCACTGAATTTTCCGTGCCTTCCCAGTCTCACGATGTCATCGTCCAGTGGAACTGTGGTGGTTTTATCCACTGCCTGGCTGAGCTACAGCAACTGTTGAGGTTTAAACCTGGTATCTGCATTGCCCTCCAGGAAACCTGGTTCCCTGCCCTCCGTCACTATAAGGCATATTACAGCAACCACAGTGACTATAATCGATTGACAGGTGGAGTTTGCGTTTATGTTCTAAACTCAGTCTGTAGTGAACATGTGCCCCTTCAAAACTCTCTTGAAGCTGTGGCTGTCAGAATAAACATGATGCACGAAATAACTGTCTGCAATGTGTATCTTCATCTAGATGGTGCAGTACCCCTGAATGTATTAGCTGCACTAATTATTAAACTGCCTAAACCTTTCCTTCCTCGGGAGATTTTAATGCCCATAACCCCTTGTGGGGTGGTACCATAGTTACTGGGCGAGGCAGAGTTGTCGAAATTTACTGTTGCAATTTGACCTCTGACTCTTAAATACTGGGGCCACCACATGCTTCAGTGTGGCTCATGGGAGTTACTCAGCCATTGACGTATCAATCTGCAGCCCAGGACATCTCCCATCTATCCACTGAAGGGCACATGACTACCTGTGTGGTAGTGAGCACTTCCCCATCTTCCTGGCAGTGCCCCAGCATCAGGCACACAGATGCCTGCCCAGATGGGCTTTGAACAAGGCTAACTGGGTAACTTTCACCTTAGCTGTCACCGTTGAATCTCCCCCATATTGTAACATCGATGTGATGGTTGAGCAGATGACTAGCACAATTGTTTCTGTCACAGAAAACGGAATCCCTCGCTCTTTAGGGTGCCCAAGGAGTAAGGCAGTCACTTGGTGGTCGCCGCAAATCATTCAGGCAATTGAGGAGTGTCTGCATGCTTTACAGCCCGTAAGTGGCACCCTTCCCTGGAGCACATCATAGTCTTTAAATGGCTCCGTGCCAGTGTTCGCTACCTTATCGAACAACAGAAGGAGTGGTGTTGGGAGAGATAAGTCTCCACCATTGGAGGCCACATGTCTTCCAAAGTCTGGAAAAAGATCAAATGTCTCTTTGGGTACCAAGTCTCAATGGCTGTCCCTGGTGTTACCATAAATGGCGAGTTATGTACCGACACAAATGTGATTGCCAGGCACTTTGCCGGGCACTGCATTGGATAATCACCCCCCAAGGTTTCGCACACTGGAATGGTGGCTGAAAGGTAATGTACTCTAATGCACTACATGCTGTGGTGAATCCTATAATGCCCCATTTACAAAGTGGAAGCTCTTCAGTGCTCTTGCACATTGCACCGACACAGTTCCTGGGCCTGACCGCACCCACAGCCAGGTGATTAAACATATCTCATCTGACTGCAAGTGACATATAATCATCATCTTCAACCGGCTATGGTGAGATTGTCTAAAAACTCACTTGATGTTGACAGCTATCACCCCATCTGCCTCACCAATGTTCCTAAAAAGCAATGCCACAAGAGTGAGAATAAAACGGATGAAATGTGTAACACAAAACAGAAAGAAAGGAAAAGCCACAAGAATGAAGGGCACACTATGAACACTAAAAGGAACAAAAGAGGACAAGAAAACAACAGAAGAGAGTAAAACATGAAAGCAGATTACAGTGGCTGGCAACCACGAGGATAGAAAGGCAAAGCCAGTGACTCTGCAACACATTAAAATCTCAACCGTACAGCACTAGGCTGGAGGACACAGAGGGTCAAAGGATACACTAAACCCTACATATAAGTATAAAACCCACTCTCACGGATAAAATGTAAAACTAAAACTGCTGTGGAGTCACTGTGTCCAACACCGAAGGCAGGTTGGAGGGAAAGTTGACAGTCGGTCACAGAGCGGCTAAATGTGAGTAGTCCAGGAAGAGGTGGACAACTGTCATTTGGAAGCCACAGCGAGACTTAGGTGGCTTCTCGCAACAGAGTAGTTAACCATGCATTAGCCTCATATAGTCAATGCAGAGCCGGCAGAGGATGACTGATTCCCTGGGAGAGGCCTGCCTGGAAGACTTCCACACATTCATAGCCTCCTTAATGGCATGCAGTTTGTTGCGTGTGCTGTTATGCCATTCCATCTCCCAAAGCCAGAAAACCCCATGGTGTAAGACAGAATGTAGGTCAGCTTCAGAGAATGCCTATCTCCAGAAGCAGTTTCCACGTCGCCTGTTTGGGAGCCATTCCGTGGTTTTTCAGTGGACCCCAGGACACGTCATTATCCCTGGCCATGAACTTGCTGATAGGCACATGTGAGAAAACGCAAATCACCAAAATGTAAGTAGTTACTCTTTTTAAAAAAAATTGTGAATTTAACTGTTTAATAATATAAAACTAACACAACTGTATCGTTATAAATCCCACTGATGATACCTTAGAACAGGAGAATGTGAAAAGTGTATGGGATAAATAAAGTAACTAGCAGCAGGATAAGGCAGCTTTATTTACAAAACAAATTTTTATATGCTTGCTGCAGAGGATGGCCACACAAACAGACTTGTTATTCATGCCATGCCAGGCATTTCCACATGGCCCATACCAGAAATTCAGAAGATTCATCTGAACATCCATAAAACAATACAACGCACAAAATTCAACAACATATGCAAATGTAACAATCTGGTACCTAAATAATCAATGTAAAAATTAAAAACACTTCAACCACCACGCAAAAAGCAATGCATTCTGCTCAGAAAATATGGTTAAAATACGAGATAAAATCCCTAAGACTCTAAAAAACAAGAGTTAAATTATGAGTTGTATAAGACATATTTACAACTCGCAGACACCATAAATCATATGAAACTTTTCTCCCATCTGGTCAACAGGGTCAAAAAGCTTTCAAAACTGGTGCACAAAGAATAGAAACAGTTAATAGAAGAAAGATCAACCTACTCAAAAAACTCCAGTTACAACATATTACCTTTACTCACACACACAAATTCTACCCAAGATTAGTGAACCTTACGGACACACTGTTAAACAGTAAAGAAAGACAGCTGTTGGAGAAAGGATGAAAATACAATGTAAATTTAGAAAAAGATGAAGGTTCCTTAGGAAATCTAATTATAGAAGCATAAAGTGTTTTGACAAGGGATGATAGGAATGAAAATAGCAGTGTCAGCATTGGATTAACTAGAGAACCAGTAAAAAAAGAAATCCAGAATATAATAACCAGCATCCAAATGCAACAACACAAAAACAACAAAAACTCAGATCTGCAACACTAGGATAAACTAGGAAAAAACTACAAAAACAAAATGTTATCTTTTTAAAATAATAATTCCAATCCCAAAGAAAGCAGGTGTTGACAGATGAGAAAATTACCAAACAATCAGTTTAATACGTGACAGCTGCAAAATACTAACACGAAAGTTTTACAGACGAATGGAAAAACTAGTAGAAGCCGACCTCGGGGAAGATCAGTTTGGATTCCGTAGAAATACTGGAACACATGAGGCAATACTGACCTTACGACTTATCTTAGAAGAAAGATTAAGGAAAGGCAAACCTATGTTTCTAGCATTTGTAGACTTAGAGAAACTTTTGACAATGTTGATTGGAATACTCTCTTTCAAATTCTAAAGGTGGCAGGGGTAAAATACAGGGAGCGAAAGGCTATTTGCAATTTGTACAGAAACCAGATGGCAGTCATAAGAGTCGAGGGGCATAAAAGGGAAGCAGTGGTTGGGAAGGGAGTGAGACAGGGTTGTAGCCTCTCACTGATGTTATTCAATCTGTATATTGAGCAAGAAGTAAAGGAAACAAAAGAAAAATTCAGAGTAGGTATTAAAATCCATGGCAAAGTAATAAAAACTTTGAGGTACGCCGATGACATTGTAATTCTGTCAGAGTCAGCAAAGGACTTGGAAGAGCAGTTGAATGGAATGGACAGTGTCCTGAAACGAGGATATAAGATGAACATCAACAAAAGCAAAATGAGGATAAAGGAATGTAGTCGAATAAAGTTGGGTGATGCTGAGGGAAATAGATTAGGAAATGAGACACTTAGAGTAGTAAATGAGTTTTGCTATTTGGGGAGCAAAATAACTGATGATGGTTGAAGTAGAGAGGATATAAAATGTAGACTGGCAATGGCACGGAGAGCGTTTATAAAGAAGAGAAATTTGTTAACATCGAGTATAGATTTAAGTGTCAGGAACTCTTTCCTGAAAGTATTTGTATAAAGTGTAGCCATGTATGGAAGTGAAACATGGATGATAACTAGTTTGGACAAGAAGAGAATAGAAGCTTTCGAAATGTGGTGCTAGAGAAGAATGCTGAAGATTAGATGGGTAGATCACATAACTAATGAGAAGGTATTGAATAGGATTGGGGAGAAGAGAAGTTGTGGCACAACTTGACTAGAAGAAGGGATCCGTTGGTAGGACATGTTCTGAGGCATCAAGGGATCACCAATGTAGTATTGGAGGGCAGCGTGGAGGGTAAAAATCATAGAGGGAGACCAAGAGAAGAATACACTCAGCAGATTCAGAAGGATGTAGGTTGCAGTAGGTACTGGGAGATGGAGAAGCTTGCACAGGATAGAGTAGCATGGAGAGCTGCATCAAACCAGTCTCAGGACTGAAGACCACAACAACATCAACAACAACAACATTTTAAAAGGAGACAAGGGGACCACAATATTACTGATACACCAAGAACAATACATTGACAAAACACAAGAAATCATTTTACAAAATAGCATTACAAATTTAAAATCAGACATGACATTCAGATTAAAGACAAAAGTAAAAAAAAAAAAAAAAAAAAAACACTCTGAAAAATATTGACATCATACTGGATAACATGGAGAAAAGAAAGTTGTCATAGATCAGTCCCACTGCGCTGGTTCTCCAAAGCCAACCAAAAATCCACAAACCGAATCTTCTGTGAGGCCAATACTGGATGTTAGAAAATCCCCCCACATTAAAGCTTGCAGGATACATGTTAAAATTTCTGTCTGAAAATTTCAAATTACAAGAAGACAGAACTATTAAAAACACTTCACAGCAAATACAACGAACAAAAGATATAACCCTCCTTTCATTTGTTATAGAAAACATGTATTGCAACATACCAGTACCAGAAATAGTTCAAATGGCTCTGAGCACTATGGGACTTAACATCTGAAGTCATCAGTCCCTTAGATCTTAGAGCTACTTTAACCTAACTAACCTAAGGACAACACACACACAGTCATTCCTGAGGCAGGATTCGAAACTGCAACCTTAGTGGCTGCGTGGTTCCTGACTGATGCGCCTAGAATTGCTTGGTCACACCGGCCAGGAGTACCAGAAGTAATAGAAATTATACATAAGTACCTGAAAACTTATAGTCACCTTCCTGATGAACAGATTAAGGAAATATGCACAGTAATAAAGCTCATAACACAACGAAATTACTTCAAATTCAGTAATGAATTTTATTTAGAAGAAGATGGATTACCAATTGGGTCCCCAGTTTCAGAAGCCTTAGCAGATATTTTTGTAAACCACATTTAACAGATCATTTTCACAAAAATATTTGCAAAAGAATACAACATATTATACTGGTTCAGATACATGGATGACATCCTTTGCTTAACAGATGTACCACAAAGAAAATTTGAAAAACTACATACTGACATCAGCAAGATCCATAAAAATATAAAATTCACAATTGAAAGAGAACAGAACAACCAAATTAACTTCCTGGATATAACAATAAAAAAACAGAACCATAAGCATATGTTTGAAATTTACCGTAAACCCACAGCAACAGACAATATGATTCCTCAATCCTCTAACCACCCGCTCACACAAAAGCAAACAGCACTTCAACACATGCTCCACAGACTCAACACAGTACCACTTGCCAAAGAAGGCTACCAAAAAGAATTGGACATAATGATGCAGGAGGCACAAAGTAATGGTTACAACAGTAACACAGTAACCAAGCTTAACAACAAAATTAAAAGTAAAATAAAAGCAGAAAGCTCCAAACCACAGACAACAACACAACAGAACCAAACACAAACATGCAGTCTCATAACAACTGCACAGGATAATCAGAAAAAGTTGAAAGAAAACAGTAGATGATACACAATGACATACAAATGCAAACTCACCTATCAAATCACCAACATTTTCAAAAGATAAGGAATAAACATAGCAGACACAATAGACAGTTCTATTCAAAAATACACCCCAAAACTGACAAATAACAGAGACATATACCAGAAAGCAGGTATATACCAGCTACAGTGTAACACTTGTGAAGGCAGTTACATAGAGCAAACAGGGGAACATTTGATGTCAGATACAAAAAACACATGAGAGTTTGGAAATATGGGACAAACCACATCACATTTGCAGAATGCCTAAGAGAAAATGACCACAAACCAACCACTAGAGACAATGACATAAAGTAATTAGAATCGACAGTAAAACAACACCTCCTAATAATGCAAGAAAATTACCACATACAGAAAACCAAAGCAGAAGGGAAAATCCTGTTGAATGACCAAGTACATATGCCAAGCCATTCATTATTTAAAATAATAGAATACCATCTGCAAAAAGGATTAATAGAATAATACAGTCCAATATAATAATAATAGAATCCAAAAAATCCATGAACCCCTCCACAGAATGTTGAAAGGAAAAGTCAAATCAGCTGTCGCTGTCACCAAAATTTTCAACCACTCACTAATAGCTTGTACTCCCGCCTCCACTGCCCCCCCCCCCCCCCCACCCAAATTAAAACTCATCAGCTCTATCCCCCTCCCTCCCTCTCTCTCAATCATACGCACACGCAGTATAAACATTAGAAATAGAAGTTAGTCTCAAACATATACTTCGTTACATTTGCAACAAATAGGTAAACTTCTCAAAGAAGATGAAACAAATAATGTAGTTGCAATATTTACGTTGAGAAAAACAGTGTACGACGAAATAGTTGTATCGAGTGACAAAAGAACAATAGTCGACCACAAAAAGGTGAGAAATATGGTGAATGGTGTATGGAAGGTGAGAACACAAAGATGTGATTATATGGCAGTGATAAAAGTGGTAGTGTGACCTTCAGACCAGATGTGAGGATAAGAAAATTAGCAAATCATAAGTAATTACTTTTTTTTACAAAGTGAACTGTTTAATAATCTAAAAGTAACAAAATTGTATCATTATATATCCCACTGATGATGCCTTAGAACAGGAGAAGGCGAAACACATATGGGATAAATAAAGTAACTAGCAGAAGGAAAAGGAAGCTTTATTTACAAACCAAAAATATATATCACAGTACCCTGGAATGGGGAATGTATTAAGCACTATCTTTTACATCCCTTCCACAATAATATTCCACTGACCACTGAACCTAGATATTATCACTACTACACAACCCCTGCTCGCTGCCCTTTACCTCGTGGCTCATGCCCCTGTAATAGACATAGATGCAAGACTTGTCCCATACATCCTCCCTCCACCACCTACTCCAGTCCACTCACAATTGTCACTTGTCCAATCAAAGACAATGCTACCTGTGAAACCAGTCATGTGATCTAAAAGCTAAGCTGCAACCACTGAGCTGTATTTTATGTCGACACGGCAACTGACGAAATGTATGTTCACATGAATGACAACCAAAATCCTGTGATGAAGAAACAGTTGGGCCAATCAATTGCTGAGCATGTTGCGCAGCATGATATTTGTCATTTCAGTGACTGCTTCACAGCCTGTGCCTTCTGGATTCTTCCCACCAACACCAACTTTTCTGAATTGCACTAGTGGGAACTCTCCCTACAGTATAGCCTACATTTAAGTAACCCTCAACCTTCATTAGTCACTGTCTACCACCAAACTATACCATTCTTTGTTCCCATTCCAGAACACAATTCCGGTAATGCACCCACAGTTTTTATAGCTACCTCCTTTTCTGATGGCCCTCCCGCCCCCCCTGCCGACATCTGTCTAATCTCCTGACTCCAACTAGCTGCCGTACCCTCTCCCCGCTTTGTCCATGTAACCGTCCACAAGCAGCACATAACTGTCCCCCTACCCTGCTATCTCTCCCTGCCCCATTCTCCTCCTTCCCTACCACCTGTTTGCTTCTCCCACCATGTGCTTCTGCTTGCAGTCTGGTCTTGGGTGCCAGAGCTTGTGTGCTTTTGTGTTTGTTTTCCTTGCTCTGATGAAGATTTGTTATGATTATTAATATGCAGCCAATATGCAAGGTATCAACATTCTATTAAGGAATGGGATTATCATTGTCTACCGTCAAAGAAAAGCTCTACAGTTGGGTGCATTTCCTTGAAGAAGCTTCTGGCTTTGAAACATTTATAACACTGTGGGCTCAATCTTATTTCTGTTATCTCTCTCTGAAAATAATGCTAATAATCAAGAACATATATTTAAGATTATTTCTATTTTCTTTCATCTGTGATCAGATTCTACAAATTTCCAAAAATTTACTTCTTTTCAGTTTTAATATCTATTGAGTAATAGTGACTGTTTACTAGCACTGAAGTTAACTAAAACGAAACAATAGTTGTTAGCAACACTATCCCACAAGGATTTTTGTGCATGATCTTTCACACAGCACTGAAGATGAGTTCCCACTGTCGTATTTGTAGTCCTCTACTGTTTCATGTTTCAGGTTCAGAACCCACTAAATTATTCAGATGTTCATCATCATGATGATGGTTCAAGTAAGGTTAAACCATGTAATGGATAGAATGGGAACTTCATTGCAGAAGACAATAGAAAATATACCATAGATGTTATGTTACATCAATAGTTGTGATACAAGCCGTTCAGAAGCTGTACAGTTTCAGAGGATCAGCACCTGAAATTGCTGTTGATAGTTCCGTCCTTAAAATGGATAGCCAGAAGTTTCTTTTATAAGGTCAAAATTATGAGCTCACCAATCTTTAATCATGTCTTTAAGATCCTATTTGGGATGACCAGATCTCTTACAGTTTCTAATGATGTATGCAGACAGGTACTTAGTATGGACATCCATGGAGCACAATACTTATTATGTCTTCAGAAAGTAAATGTGCACACAATACAGATGAAGTGATCAAAAGTTGTTTCACATACAGTTAAGTAAAACATGGCAAAGAATGGTTGTTGTAAACACAAATATCATTAAATAAAACTGAAACACACACATAATGATATTTATTGCTCATAATTGTAAAATAAGTTCTCTCAGCCTGACTTAAATGAATGGAGAGGCAACACAAATAATTCCCAAGAGTGGTCTAGAATGCAGCCTAGCTAAACTGAAGCCATACCTGAAGAAGATTAACATCAGAATCAAGAGAGTGGAGTGAATGTAGGCCGTAAACAGATTTCTTCTATGGTATTAATGAACTGTGTTAATTTATTATTGTTTACAAAACCTGTGAGCCAGAAGGCTAAGTTTTATTGGCTGTGGATAATGTCATTATATTTTGTTTGTAGCAGTATGTTACTTCGCATGAGCAGCGTCTATTCAAAAGTTCAATTCTAATTTATGCCTATGCATTGGAAATCAAGGGCTTATTATTATTATGGGACCCAACTTGCTTATTAAAATGTAGTTACTGAAAAATCTGTAATTTTTAATTCAGGACTCTTGCTCATTAGTACTGGTGTCAATAGAAATTAGAAAAATCAGATGATCAAAAGTGTATCAACAGATCCTGGAAATTCACAGCAATATGTCCATAACTGGCACTACAAATCTGGATAAAGTTAAACTAACAATTATCAATATCTTTTAATGCATATAACAAAGAAAGTTGCTGTGACTTACCAAATGAGGAAGTGCTGGTAGATAGACACAATAAAAAATACACAAACACACACACAAATTCCAAACTTTCACAACCCAAAGTTGAAGCAACCTTGGGTTGCGAAAGCTTGAAATTTGTGTGTGTATTTGTGTATTATTTATTGCGTCTGTCTACCAGTGTTTTATCATTTGGTGAGTCACAGCATCTTTGTTTTTTATGTATATTTTTACCATGTGGAATGTTTCCCTCTATTATATTGGATATCTGTTAAGATAGTTAAGTTTACTGAAAAGAGGAAAAATAGCCCTTTAATTTGAAAGTGATCTTTCCTTCAAAATATACCTATTAACTCGTAAGACTTTGCATAAAGTATGAACTTAATCATCAGAATTTTGTAAATAAAGTTACCAAAAGTCTTATGTGGATCTTAATATACGATACTGGTGTGGTGCCACTGCTCCACACTTCTCTCCAGTGCTAAACTAGTGATCCGTTAACATCTTAGAATGCATCCTGTCCACTAATCCTTTCTTTTAGTCAGCTTGTGTAGGAAATTTCTTTTCTCTCCAAGTCCATTCACCCATCTTATGTTCAGCATACATCTGTAGCACCACATTTCAGAAGCTTCTATTCTCATCCTGTCTAAGCTGTTTGATATCCATGTTTCACTTCGTATATACCAACAATCAATACAAATGTTTCCAGAAAAATCTTTGTAACACCTAAATCTACAAACATGTTGTGAATATTGCAGTTCCATGTTGTGAATACTTCAGTTGTCTTTATTTCTGTGTCTAAGAAAATTAGAGAGAAATTTCCCCTCTCTTTTTTTTTCGGGCATGTTCATAGCTGTGTTTTCACACAAACCTGTTTCAGCATTTTCTGTACTATCTGAAGATAGCAAAAAAAAGTGCTGAAAAATGTCTCACTGAAAACAAAGCTACAAAGGTGTCTTGCATAAAGTGCAATTACTCTACAACCTAAGTTTATATTCAATGCTCCAAAATTTCTCTTCTTCAGAAACACTTTCCTCTCCATTGTCTGCCTAGATTTTATATCATCTCTACCTTGAACATCATTGGCGATTTTGCTGCCCAAATAGCAAAAATCATCATCTTTAAGTGTCTCATTCATTAATCTAATTCCCTCACATCACCTGATTTAATTTGACTACATTCCATTATCTTCTTTTGCTTTTGTTTATGTTCATATCATATCTTCCTTTCAAGAACTGTCCATTCCGTGCAACTGCTCTTGCAGGTCCTTTGCTGTCTCTGACAGAATTACAATGTTGTCAGCAAACCTCAATGTTTTTATTTCTTCTCCATGTATTTTAATTCCTATTCTGAACTTTTCTTTTGTTTCTTTTACTGGTTGCCCAATATACAGTTTGAATAACGTCACGTATAGGCTACAACCCTGTGTCACTTGCTCCCCAACCACTTCTTCCCTTTCATGCCCCTCAACTGTTATAGCTGCCATCTGGTTCTGTAAAAATTTTAAATAGTGTTTCACTCCCTGTATTTCATCCCTGCTTCATAATTTGAAGGAGAGTATTCCAGTCAACATTGTCAAAAGCTTTCTCTAAGTCTACAAATGGTAGAAACATAGGTTTGCCTTTCCTTAATGCATCTTCTAAGATAAGTTGTAGGGTCAGTATTGTCACATGTGGTCCTACATTACTCCAGAATCCAAAGTTATCTTCTATGAAGTCAGTATCTGCTGCTTTTTGGTCCTTTTATAAAGAATTTGTGTTTGTATTCTGCAACGACAAATTCCTAAACTGACAGTTTGGGAATATTCACACTTCTCAGCACCTTATTTCTTTGGAAGCGAAATTAATACATTCTTAGTGAAATTTGTGGATATTTCACCAGTTTCGTACATCTAGCACAGCAAATGGAATAATTTTGTCATTGTTGTCTCTCCCAATGCTATCGGTAGTTTTGACAGAATGTTGTCTACCCCTGGGTACTTGTTTCCTTGTTTCAGTGTGAGTCTTCAGTGCTCAGTCAAATGCTTCTCACAGTATATCTCCCTTGTTATCTTCATCTGTCTCTTCTACTATTTGTATGATGTTGCCCTCAGTTATATCTCCCTTGTATAGATCCCCTATACACCGATGAGCCAAAACATTATGACCACTGCCCACTGTGATGTCGGACGCCACCTGATAGCGTTACAGGCATATGACACTCTAAAAACAGTAAGTAAGTGGGAAGCAGATGCATATGGGTATCACCCTAATGAAGATACAGGTCCTCACAGCTTTACTTCTGCCAGTATCTCGTCTCCTATCTTCCAAACTTTACAGAAGCTCTCCTGTGAACCTTGCAGAACTAGCACTCCTGAAAGAAAGGATACTGCAGAGATATGGCTTAGCCACAGCCTGGGGGATGTTTCCAGAACAGTTTTAATCTGCCAGAAAGTTTCATATCAGTGCACACTCCACTGCAGAGTGAAAATCTCATTCCGGAAACATCCCCCAGGCTGTGGCTAAGCCATGTCTCCGCAATATCCTTTCTTTCAGGAGTGCTAATTCTGCAAGGTTCGCAGGAGAGCATCTGTAAAGTTTGGAAGGTAGGAGCCGAGATACTGGCAGAATTAAAGTTGTGAGGACCGGGCATAAGTCATGCTTTGGTAGCTCAGATGGTAGAGCACTTGCCCACAAAAGGCAAAGTTTCTGAGTTCGAGTCTCGGTAGGGCACACAGTTTTAATCTGCTAGGAAGTTTCATATCAATGCGCACTCCGCTGCAGAGTGAAAATCTCATTCAGGAAACCAACAAAATGATTGTATTGTGAGGGGGCTTTGTGCAGCTTCTGTCCCATAAAGCACTTAGGATTATGGATGAAATGGGATGACTGTTGCTTTGTAGTAACCATACCAACACAGTGTAATAGAGTGAGAGGAGCTTGCTGGAGCTTCTTTCAGAAATAATTCACATAGGGTTTTGGATGAAGTGTGATGATTGTGGCTTTGTAGTAACTATACCAACAGGATGATAGTATTGTGAGGGGAGTTTTCTGAAGCTCCTTTCAGAAATAATTCACATATGACTATGAATGAAATGCAATGATTGTGGCTTTTTAGTAACTGTATCAAAACTCGTGGTATTGGTCGGAAAGCTTTTTACAGTTTCTTTTGGAAATAATTCACATAGGACTACGAATGAGATGAGATGATTGTGGCTCATTAGTAATTATACTGGAAAAGTGATAGTATTGTGAGGGGAGCTTTCTGCGGCTTCTTTCAGGAATAAATCACATAGGCTTATGGATGAAATGCTAGGATTGTGGCTTTGTAATAGCTATACCAACAGATTGATACTTGAGTGAGAGGAGCTTGCTGCACCTTCTTTCAGAAATAATACACATATGGTTATGGATTAAATGCAACGGTTGTATGTCTTCAGTAACTATAACAACAAAGTAATAGTATTGTGAGGGAATCTTCCTGCAGCTTCTTTAAGAAATAAATCTCATAGTGTTATGGGTGAGATGCCATGTATGTGGTTTTGTTGTAGCTATAGCAACAAAATGATTCTACAGTGAGAGTACCTTTGTGCAGCGTCTTTCAGAAATAATTCACATAGGGTTATGCATAAAATGCTATGGATATGACTTTGTAGTTACTATACCGACAAGGTGATAGTATTGTGAGCTTTCTGCAGCTTCTTTCAGAAATAATTCACATACCATTATGAGTGAAGTGCAATGATTGTCACTTTTTAATAACTATACCAACACTTTGTTTCTAGAGTGAATGGAACTTTTTGCAGATTCTTTCAGAAATATTTCACAGCATGCTATGAATCAAATGCAATAATTGTGGCTTTGTAGTAACTACACCATCAAGGTTTATTGTATTTTGAGGGGAGCGTTCTGTGGTTTCTTTCAGAAATAATTCACATGACGTTACAAATTAAATGCAATGATTGTTGCTTTGTAGTAGCTATATGAACAGATTGATTGTTAAGGAAGAGGATCTTACTGCAGATTCTTTCAGAAATAATTCACAAAGTGTTATGGATGAAATGTGATGATTCTGGCTTTATGGTAACTACACCAAGAAAGTGATTGTAGTGTGAGAGGAGCTTTCTGCAGTTTCATCCAGAAATAATTCACATAGTGTTATGGCTGAAATGAGACGACTGTGGCTTTGTAGTAACTAACTGTGAAAGTGATTGTAGTGTGAGAGGAGCTTTCTGGAGCTTCTTCCAGAAATAATTATCATAGTGTTAAAGATGAAATGCCATGATTGTGGCTTTTTTGTAACTATACCAACAAAGGGATAGTAATTTGAGAGGAGCTTTTGTCAGCTTCTTTCAGAAATAATCTTCATAGGGTTATCGATAGAATGCAATGCTTGTTGCTTTTTGCGGACCTTTCCTACAAGAGAGTGCAAGAATTCAAATAGCTAGGGGCACTTTCCACTGTGAACTCATCATGTGATGTAGAGATCAATGCCAGAATACAAGCAGGAAACCGATCTTTCCACAGCCTAGCACAACTGCTTTGGTAGAAATATCTCTCCAGACAGTTCAAGATTCAACTGTACAAAACCTTTATCCAGCCTCTTGTTCTATATGGCTGTGAGACATGGAGTATCCGGAAACAGGGCTTCCATAAGCTCCTTGTTTCTGAGAGAAAAGTGCTTCGGAAGATTTTTGGTACAGTTCTGGATGCAGATACCGGGGAATGGAGGATCAGATACAATGAAGAGCTTGAGGAACTATACCAGCGGCCCAACATAGCAGGTACCCTGAAAGCCAAACAAATGCAGTGGGCCGACATTGTAGCTTGGATGGAGGATCACACCTACAGGAAAGAGACTGCCAGGGAGACCCAAGAACAATTGGAGGGGTGGACCCCATGAAGATTTAATCCAAGTGTCAATAGATGTGGACGAATGGCAGATAGCAGCATTGGACAGAATACAGTGGAGGAGGAAACTTGTAGATGTGTGTGGTCTACTGGGCCTGATCACGTAGTAGTAGTAGTAGTAGTAGTAGTAGTAGTAGTAGTAGTATTGCTTTGTGTAAAATTTCAAACAAAGTAACAGTACTGAGAGAGGTGCTTTTGCAGCTTCCTTCAGAAATAGATCACAACTGAACCAACAATGTGATAGTAATGTGAGAGAATCTTTCTGCAGCTTCTTTCAGAAATAATTTCCACAGGGTTATGGATGAAATGCGATGAATGTGGCCTTGTAGAAACTGTACCAACAAAGTGACAGTACTGTGAGCAGAGCTACAAGCAATTCGTTTCAGCAATAATTAACGTATGGTAGTGGATGAAATCAGAAGATTCTGGCCTTGTGGTAACTGTACCATGAAAGTGATAGCAGTGTGGTAGGAGCTCCCTGCAGTTCCTTTCAGAAATAATACTCATATGGCAATGCATGAAATGCGATGATTCTGGCTTTGTAGTAATCATACCAACAAAGTGATGCAAATGTGGGAGGAGCTTTCTGCAGCTTCTTTCAGAAATAATTCTCACAGTGTAATGGGTGGAATGCGATGATTCTAGCTTTGTAGTAAAGATACCAACAAAAGTGTGTCTGCTGTGGGAGGAGCTTTCTGCTGCTTCTTTCAGAATTAATTCACATAGGGTAAAGGATTAAACTGCAATGATAATTTCTGTGTAGTACTCAAGTCAACAATGTGACACAAATGTGGGATTAGCTTTCTGCAGCATCATTCAGAAATAATTCGCATAGGGTTATTCATGAAATTCAATGACTCTGGCGTTGTAGTAATCGTACCAACAAAGTGATGCGAATGTGGGATTAGCTTTCTGCAGCTTCTTTCAGAAGTAATTCGCATGGTGTAATTGATGAAATGTAATGATTCTGGCTTTGTAGTGTTACGCAAGTGTGGGAGGAGCTCTTTGTAGTAGAAATAATTCTCATAGGGTAATGGATGAAATGAAATGATTCTGGCATTGTTGTAATCATAGCAACAAAGTGACACAACTGCGGCAGGCCCTTTCTGCAGCTCCTTTCAGAAATAATTCACATAGGGTAATCAAAGAAATGCAATGATTCTCACTTTGTAGTAATCATACCAAGAAAACAACGCAAATGTGAGAGGCGTTTTCTGCAGCTTCTTCCGGAAAAAATTGAAATAGGGTAACAGATGAAATGTTGTAATTGAGGATTTGTATTAATCATACCAACAGAGTGACGCCGTTCTGGGTGGAACATTTTGCAGCTTTTTTCAGAAGTAATTCACATAGTGTAATAGATCAAAATTGATGATTCTGACTTTGTAGTAATGACACCAACAAAGTAACGCAAATATGGGTGGAGCTTTCTGTAGCTTCTTTCAGAGAAAATGCACGTAGTGTAATGGATGAAATGTTTTGATTCTGGTTTTGGAGTAATCATACCAACAATGTGACGCTGCAGTGGGAGGTTCTTTTGGCACTGCCTGTGAGAAATAATTCATATAGTCTTAAGGATGAAATGAGATGATTATGGCTTCGTAGTAATCATACCAACAAAGACACGGTGCTGTGGGAGGAGATTTCTGCAACTTCTTTCAGAAATAATTCACATAGCATGATGGATGAAATGGGATGTTTCTCACTTTGCAGTAATCATACGAACAATGTGACTCTGCTGCCTGAGGAGCTTTCTGCAGCTTCTTTTAGAAATAGATCAGATACGGTTATGGATGAAATGTTACAATTCTGGCTTTGTTGTAATGATACCAACAAACAGATGCTGCTGCAAGAGGAGCTTTCTGCAGCTTCTTTCATAAAATAACCACATACAGTAATGGATGAAATTGGATGATTTTGGCTTCGTAATAATCATACGGAGAAAAAGACGCAGCTGTGGGAGACCCTTTCTGTAACTTCTTTGAGAAATAATTCACATAGGGTAATGGATGAAATGCGATGATTCTGGCATTGTAGTAATCATAGCAACAAATAGACACTGCTGCCGGAGGAGGGACAGCAGCTTCTTTCAGAAATAATTCGCATAGGGTACTGGAAGAAATGCGTGATTCTGGCTTTGTAGTAATCATATGAACAAAAAGATGCTGCTGTGCTAGGAGCTTTTCTGCAGCTCCTTTCAGAAATAATTCACATAGTGTAATGGATGAAATTCGATGATTCTGGCTTTGTAGTAATCTGATGAAAAAAGAGAAACTGCTGTGGAAGGATATTTCTGCACCTCTTTTCGGAAATAATACACATATGGTAATGAATGAAATGGAATGATTCTGGCTTTGTAGTAATCATATGAACAAAAAGAAGCTGCTATGTGAGGAGCTTTTTGCAGCTCCTTTCAAAAATAACTCACATATGCTAATGGATTAAATGCAATGAATCTGGCTTTGTAGGAATCATACAAGCAAGGAGACGCTACTGTGGAAGGAACTTTCTGCTGCTTCATTCACAAATAATTCACTTAGTGTAATGGATGAAATGCGATGTTTCTAGCTTTGTAGTAACCATACCAAGAAACAGGTGGTGCTGCGAGTGAAGCCTTCTGCATCTTCTTTCAGCAATAATTCACATAGGATAATGTATGAAATGTGTTGATTCTGGCTTTGTGGTAATCATACCAACAAAGAGACGCTGCTGTGGGAGGAGCTTTCTGCAACTTCTTTCAGAAATAATTCACATAGCGTGATGAATGAAATGGGATGATTCTAGCTTTGTATTAAATATACGACCATAAAGACACTGATGTAGCAGGAGCTTTATGGAACTCCTTTCAGAAATAATTCACATAGGGTAATGGATGAAATGCAATAATTCTTGCTTTGTAGTAATCATACCAATATAGATATGCTGCTGCAGGAGGGGCTTTCTGCAGCTTCTTTCAGAAATAATTCACATATGGTAATGGATCAAATGCGATGATTCTGGCTTTGTAGTAATCATACCAACAAAGAGACGCAAATGATGGAGGAGCTTTCTGCAGCTTCTACATCTACATCTACATCCATACTCCGCAAGAGACCTGACTGTGTGTTTTTGGAGGGTACCCTGAGTACCTCTATCGGTTCTCCCTTCTATTCCAGTCTCGTATTGTTCATTGAAAGATGTATTGTCGGTATGCTTCTGTGTTTGCTCTAATCTCTGATTTTGTAGCCATGGTCTCTCTGCGAGGTACATGTAGGAAGTAGCAATATAATGCTTGACTCTTCGGTGAAGGTATGTTCTCGAAACTTTAACAAAAGCCCGAACCGAGTACTCTCCTGCAGAGTCTTCCACTAGAGTTACTCTATCATCTCCGTAACCCTTTCGAGATTACTAAATCATCCTGTAACGAAGTGCGCTGCTCTCCGTTGGATCTTCCCTATCTCTTCTATCAACCCTATCTGGCACGGATCCCACGCTGCTGAGCAGTATTCAAGCAGTGGGCGAACAAGTGTACTGTAACCTACTTCCTTTGTTTTCGGATTGCATTTCCTTAGGATTCTTCCAACGTATCTCAGTCTGGCATATGCTTTACTGACGATCAACTTTATATGATCATACCATTTTAAATCACTCCTACTGCGTACTCCCAGATAATTTATGGAATTAACTGCTTCCAGTTGCTGACCTGCTATTTTGTAGATAAATGATAAGGGATCTATCTTTCAGTGAATTCACAGCACATTACACTTGTCTACATTGAGACTGAATTGCCATTTCCTGCACCATGCGTTAATTCGCTGCAGATCCTCCTGCAGTTCAGTACAATTTTCCGTTGTTACAACCTCTCAATACACCACAGCATCATCTGCAAAAAGCCTCAGTTAACTTCTGATGTCATCCACCAGGTCATTTATGTGTATTGTGTATAGCAACAGTCCTATGGATGTCTCTATAGGCCCCCTGGCTCATCAGCTGTTGTCGCTGAGCACCTGAAGGATAATTTGGAAAATATTTTGAGCAGATTTCTCCACCATGTTATAGTTCATGGTGGAGATTTTAATTTGCCAGATATAGACTGGGAGACTCAAACGTTCACAACGGGTGGCAAGGACAAAGAATCCAGTGATTTTTTTTTTAAGTGCTTTATCTGAAAAATACCTTGAGCAGTTAAACAGAGAACCAACTCGTGGCGATAACATATTAGACCTTCTGGTGACAAAATTATCTGAACTATTTGAAACAGTGAATCCAGAACAGGGAATCAGCAATCATAAAGCAGTTACTGTATCGATGATTTCAGCCATAAATAGAAAAATTAAAAAAGGGAGGAAGATTTTTCTGTTTAGCAAAAGTGACAAAAAGCAGATTACAGAGTACCTGACAGCTCAACACAAAAGTTTTGTCTCAAGTACAGATAGTGTTGAGGATCAGTGGACAAGGTCAAAACCATCGTACAATATGCGTTAGATGAGTATGTGCCAAGCAAGATCATAAGAGATGGAAAAGAGCCACCATGGTACATCAACCGAGTTAGAAAACTGCTGCGGAAGCAAAGGGAACTTCACAACAAACATAAACATATCCAAAGCCTTGCAGACAAACAAAAATTATGTGAAGTGAAATGTAGTGTGAGGAGGGCTATGTGAGAGGCACTTAATGAATTCAAAAGTAATGTTCTATGTACTGACTTGGCAGAAAATTTAAGAAATTTTGGTCTTATGTCAAAGCGATAGGTGGATCAAAACAAAATGTCCAGACACCACAGATGACAAAAGGGTAGATACCGAAATAGACGACAGAGTGATAGAGAAAAAATTAAAATCACTCAAAAGAGGAAAGCCCACTGGACCTGAAGGGATACCAGTTCGATTTTACACAGAGCACACTGTGGAACATAGCCCTCTTCTTGTAGCAGTGTACCGTAGGTCTCTAGAAGAGCATAGCATTCCAAAGGATTGGAAAATGGCATGGTCTTCCCCATTTTCAAGAAGGGACTTCGAACAGATGTGCAGAACTATAGACCTATATCTCTAATGTTGATTAGTTGTAGAACTTTGGAACATGAATTATGTTATAGTATAATGAGTTTTCTGGAGACTACCAACCTACTCTGTAGGAATCAGCATTTGTTTTGAAAAAGATGGCCATGTGAAACCCAGCTCTTGCTAATCATCCACAAGACTCAGTGGACCATAGACATGGGTTCACACTTAGATGCCGTGTAACTTCTTTCAGAAGTACTTCACTTAAAGTAATGGATAAAATGCAATGATTCTGGCTTTGTAGTAACCTTACTAACAAAGAGAAGCAAATGAGACATTAGCTTTCTGTAGCTCCTCTCAGAAATACTTCACATAGTGTGATGGATGAAATGCGATGAATCTGGCTTTGTAGTAACCATACCAACAAGGAAACAGGAATGAGGGACGAGCTTTCTGTAGCTTCTTTTATATACCTCACATCAGGTAATGGATGAAATGTGATGATTCTGTCTGTGTAGTAATCATACCAACAAACAGATGTAAATGAGGCAGGAGCCTTCTGTAGCTTCTCTTATATACACCACATCAGGTAATAAATGAAATCTGATGATGCTGTCTGTGTAGTAATCATACAAACAAAGAATTGCAAATAAGAGAAGGGCTTTCTGTAGCTTCTCTCAGAATAACTTCACATAGGGTAATGGATGAATTGCGATGATCCTGGCTTTGTAGTAACGTTACCAACAAATGTACGCGTATGAGGGGAGAGCTTCCTGCAGCTTCTCTCTGAAATACTTTGCATGGGGTTATAGATGAAATGCGAATATTCTGGCCTCTGTAGTAATTATACCAACAAACAGTCACAAATGAGGGAAAAGTTTTCTTTAGCTTCTTTCAGAAATACTTCACATTGTTTAATGGACACCCCATGAACAATGGACCTTGCCAATCGTGGGGAGGCTTGCGTGTCTCTGTGATACAGATAGCCTTACAGTAGGTGCAACCACAACGAAGGGGTATTTGTTGAGAGGCCAGACAAATGTGTGGTTTCTGAAGAGGGGCAGCAGCCTTTTCAGTAGCTGCAAGGGCAACAGTCTGGATGATTGACTGATCTGGCCTTGTAACAATAACCAAAACGGCCTTGCTGTGCTGGTACTGTGAACGGCTGAAAGCAAGGGAAAACTTCCTGAGGGCATGCAGATTTACTGTATGATTAAATGATGATGGGGTCCTCTTGGGTAAAATATTCCAGAGGTAAAATAGTCAACCAATTGGATCTCCGGACGGGGACTACTCAAGAGGATGTCGTTATCAGGAGAAAGAAAACTGGTGTTCTACGGATCGGAGCATGGAATGTCAGATCCCTTAATCTAGCAGGTAGGTTAGAAAATTGGTGAAGTTCGGTGGCAGGAGGAACAAGACTTTTGGTCAGGTGACTACAGGGCTATAAACACAAAATCAAATAGAAGTAATGCAGGAGTAGGTTTAATAATGAGTAGGAAAATATAAATGCGGTTAAGCTACTACAAACTGCAGAGTGATAGCATTATTGTGGCCAAGATAGATACGAATCCCACACCTACTACAGTAGTACAAGTTTATAGGCCAACTAGCTCTGCAGATGATGACTAAATTGAAGAAATGTATGATGAGATAAAAGAAGTTATTCAGATAGTGAAGAGAGGTGAAAATTTAATAGTCATAGGTGACTGGAATTCGAGTGTAGGTAAAGGGAGAGAAGGAAACATAGTAAGTGGATATGGATTGGGGCTTGGTAGAATTTTGCACAGAGTCCAACTTAATCATAGCTAACACTTGGTTTAAGAATCATGAAAGAAGGTTGTATACATGGAAGAACCCTGGAGATACTAAAAGGTATCAGATAGATTATATAATGGTAAGACAGACATTTTGGAACCAGGTTTTAAATTGTAAGACATTTCCAGGGGCACAGGTGGACTCTGACCACAATCTAATGGTTATGACCTGTAGATTAAAACTGAAGAAACTGCAAAAAGTTGCGAATTTATGGAGATGGGACCTGGATAAACTGAAAGAACCAGAGGTTGTAAAGAGTTTCAGGGAGAGCATAAGGGAACAATTGACAGGAATGGGGGAAAGAAATACAGTAGAAGAAGAATGGCTAGCTTTGAGAGATTAAGTAGTGAAGGCAGCAGAGGATCAAGTAGGTAAAAATATGAGGGCTGCTAGAAATCCTTGGGTGACAGAAGAAATATTAAATTTAATTGATGAAAGGAGAAAATATAAAAATGCAATAACTGAAGCAGGCAAAAAGGAAATCAAACATCTCAACAAACAGATCGACAGGAAGTACAAAATGGCTAAGCAGGGATGGCTAGAGGACAAAGGTAAGGATGTAGAAGCTTATCTCACTAGGGGTAAGATAGATACTGCCTACAGGAAAATTAAAGAGACCTTTGGAGATAAGAGAACGACTTGTATGAACATCAAGAGCTCAGATGGAAACCCAGTTGTAAGCAAAGAAGGGAAAGCAGAAAGGTAGAATGAGTATATAGAGGGTCTATACAAGGGTGATGCACTTGAGGACAATATTATGGAAATGGAAGAGGATGTAGATGAAGATGAAATGGGAGATACGATACTGTGTGAAGAGTTTGACAGAGCATTGAAAGACCTGGGTCAAAACGAGGCCCCCAGAGTAGACAACATTCCATTGGAACTACTGACAGCCTTGGGAGAGCCAGTCCTGACAAAACTCTTACCATCTGGTGAGCAAGATATATGAAACAGGCGAAATACCCTCAGACTTCAAGAAGAATATAATAATTCCAATCCCAAAGAAACCAGGTGTTGACAGATGTGAAAATTACTGAACAATCACTTTAATAAGCAACAGCTGCAAAATACTAACACGATTTCTTTACAGACGAATGGAAAAAATAGTAGAAGCTGACTTCAGGGATGATCAGTTTGGATTCTGTAGAAATACTGGAACACATGAGGCAATACTGACCTTACGACTTATCTTAGAAGAAAGATTAAGGAAAGGCAAACCTATGTTTCTCGCATTTGTAGACTTAGAGAAAGCTTTTGACAATGTTGATTGTAACACTCTCTTTCAAATTCTAAAGGTGGCAGGGGTAAAATACAGGGAGCGAAAGGTTATTTGCGATTTGTACAGAAACCAGATGGGAGCCATAAGAGTCGAGGGGCATGATATAGTAGCAGTGGTTGGGAAGGGAGTGAGACAGGGTTGTAGCCTCTCACTGATGTTATTCAATCTGTATATTAAGCAGGCAGTAAAGGAAACAAAATAAAAATTCAGAGTAGGTATTAAAATCCATGAGGAAGAAATAAAAACTTTGAGATTTGCCGATGACATTGTAATTCTGTCAGAGACAGCAAAGGACTTGGAAGAGCAGTTGAATGGAATGGAGAGTGTCTTGAAAGGAGTATATAAGATGAACATCAACAAAAGCAAAATGAGGATAAGGAAATGTACTCGAATTAAGTTGGGTGATGCTGAGGGAATTAGATTAGGAAATAAGACACTTAAAGTAGTAAAGGAGTTTTGCTATTTGGAAGCAAAATAACTGATGATGGTCAAAGTAGAGAGGATATAATATGTAGACTGGCAATGGTAAGGAAGGCATTTCTGAAGAAGATAAATTTGTTAGCATTGAGTATAGATTTAAGTGACAGGAAGTCATTTCTGAAAGTATTTGTAAGGAGTGTAGCCATGTATGGAAGTGAAACATGGACGATAACTTGTTTGAACAAGAAGAGGATGCAAGTTTTCTAAATGTGGTGCTAAAGAAGAATGCTGAAGATTAGATATGTAGATCATATAACTAATGAGGAGATATTGAATAGGTCTGGGGAGAAGAAAAGTTTGTGGCACAACTTGACCAGAAGAAGGAATCGGTTGGTAGGACATGTTCTGAGGCATCAAGAGATCGTCAATTTAGTATTGGAGGCCAGTGTGGAGGGTAAAAATCGTAGAGAGAGGCCAAGAGATAAATACACCAAGCAGACTCAGAAGGATGTAGGTTGCAGTAGGTACTGGGAGATGAAGAAGCTTGCACATGATAGAGTTGCAGGGAGAGGTGCATCAAACCAGTCTCAGGACGGAAGACCACAACAACAACAGTGTAATGGACGAAATGCGATGAATCTGACTTTGTAATAACCTTACCAACAAAGATATGCCTATGAGGGAGGAGCTTACTGCAGCATCTCTCAGAAATACTTCACATAGGGAAATTGATGAAACACGATGATTCTGGCTTTGTAGTAACCATACCAACAAAGAGATGCAAATGAGTGAAAAGCTTTCTTCAGCTTCTCTCAGAAATACTGCCTATAGGGTAAAGGGTGAAGTGCAATGATTCTGGCTTCATAGTAACTATACCAAGAAAGACATGCAAAGGAGGGAGGAACTTTCTGTAGCTTCTCTCAGAAATGTTTCACATCGGGTATGGATGAAATACGATGATTCTGGCTTTGTAGGAACCCTAACATCAGAGAGATGCCTATGAGGGAGGAGCTTCCTGCAGCTTCTCTCTGAAAAACTTCACATAGGGTAATGAATGAAATGCGATTATTCTGGCTTTGCAGTAACCATACCAAAAAAGAGACGCAATTAAGGGAGGAGCTTTCAGTGGCTTCTATAATAAATACCTCACATCAGTTAATGGATGAAATATAATGATCGTTTCTGTGTACTAATCATACCAAAACAGAGATGCAAGTTTTGGAGGATCTTCCAGCAGCTTTCTCTCAGAAATACTTCACTTAAGGTAACGGATGAAATGCGATGATCCTGGCTTTCTAGTAACCATACCAACAAAGAAACGCAAATGAGGGAGGAGCTTTCTGTAGTTTCCCTCAGAAATACTTCACATCAGGTAATGGATGAAATGTAATGATTGTGTCTGTGTAGTAATCATACCAACAAACATATGCAAGTGAGGGAGGAGCTTTCTGCAGCTTCTCTCTGAAATACTTCACATAGGGTAAAAATGAAATGGGATGATTCTGGTTTTGTAGTAACCATACCAACAAAAGACACAAATGAGGGAGGAGCTTTCTGTAGCTACCAACAGAAATAATTCACATTAGGTAATGGATGAAATGTATTGAATGTGTCTGTGCACTAATCTTACCAAGAATCAGATGCAAGTGATGGAACAGCGATCTGCAGCTTCCCTCAGAATAAGTTCACATAGAGTATTAGATAAAATGCGGTTATTCTGGCTTTGAAGTAACCATATTAGCAAACAAATGCAAATGAGGGAGTAACTTTCTGTAGATTCTCTCAGAAATATTTCACATCAGGTAATGGATGAAATCTAATGATTGTGACTGTGTATTAATCATACCAATAAACAGATGCAAGTGACGGAGGAGTGTTCTGCAGCTTCTCTCAGAAATACTTCACATAGTGTAGTGGAAGAAATTCAATGATTCTGGCTTTGAAGTAACCATACCAACAAAGTGACGCAAATGGGGTAGTAGCTTTCAGTGGCTTCTCTCTTAAATACTTCACATTAGGCAATGGATGAAATGTAATGATTGTGTCTGTTTACTAATCATACCACAAAGCAGATGCTGGTGACTGAGGAGCTTTCCGCAGGTTCTCTCTGAAATACTTCGGGTAGGGTAATTTTAATGATTCTGGCTTTGTAGTAACCATAGCAACAAACAATGCAAATGAGAGAAGAGCTTACTGTAGCTTCCCTAAGAACTACTTCACATCAGGTAATGGAGGAAATGTAATGATTGTGTCTGTGTACTAATCATACCAACAAACAGATGCAAGTGAGGGAGGAGCTTTATTCAGCTTCTCTTTGAAATTCATAACCTATTGTACTGGATGAAAGGCAATGATTCTGGCTTTGTAGTAACCATACCAACAAAGGAACGCAAATGAAGGAGGAGCTTTCTGCAGCTTCTCTCTGAAATACGTAACATACGGTAACAGATGAAATGCGATGATTCTGGCTTGGTAGAACCATACCAACAAACAATTGCAAATTAGGAAGGATCTTTCTGTAGCATCCCTCAGAAATACTTCACATCTGGTAATGGATGAAATGTAATGTTTGTGTCTGTGCACTAATCATACCAACAAACAGATGCAAGTGAAGGAGGAGTTTCCCGTACCTTTTCTCTGAAATACATTTCAGAGGGTAATGGATGAAATGTAATGATTCTGGCTTTGTAGTAACCATACCAACAGTCAAACACAAATGAGGGCGGAGCTTCCTGCAGCCTGTGTCTGAAATAAATCACAAAGGGTAATGGATGAAATGCAATTATTCTGGCTTTGTAGTAACCATACCAACAATCAAACCAAAATGAGGGGGAGCTTTCTGTAGCTTTTCTCAGAAATACTTCACATAGAGTAATAGATGAAATGCGATGATTATGGCTTTGTAGTAACCATAACAACAAACAAACGCAAATGAGGCACTACGTTTCTGCAGCTTCTCTATGAAATACATCTCATGGGGTAATAGATGAAATGTGACAGTTCGGCTTTGTAGAACCATACCAACAAACAAACGCAAATAAGGGAGGAGCTTTTTGTAGCTTCCGTCAGAAATAATTCACATCAGGTAATGGATGAAATGTAATGATTGTGTCTATGTACTAATCATAGCAACAAACAGATGTAAGTGAGGGAGGAGCTTTCAGCAGCTTCTCTCTGAAATACATCACATAGGGAAATAGATGAAACGCGTTGATTCTGGTTTTGTAGTAACCATACCAACAAACAAACCTAAATGAGGGAGGCCCTTTCTGTAGCTTCCCTCAGAAGAACTCAACATCAGCTAATGGATGAAATGTAATGATTGTGTCAGTGTACTAATCATACCAACAAACAAATGCATGTGATGGAGGAGCTTTCTGCAGCTTCTCTCTGAAATACATCACATTGGGTAATAGGTAAAATGCAATGATTCTGGCTTAGTAGTAAACTTACCAACAAATGCACGCCAATGAGGGAGGAGCTTTCAGTAGCTTCCCTCAGAAATACTTCACATCAGGTGATGGATTAAATATTAAGACTGTGATGGTGTACCAATCATATCAATAGAAAGATGCAAGTGAGGGAGGAGCTCTCCGTAGCTTCTATCCGAAATACACCACATAGGGTAAATAATGAAATACAATGATTTTGGCTTTGTAATAACCATCCCAACAAACTAAGGCAAATGAGGGAGAAGCTTTCTGTAGCTTTTCTCAGAAATACTTCACATAGGGTAATAGATGAAGTGTGTTTATTCTGGCTTTGTAGTAACAATACTAACAAACAAACGCAAATGATGGGGCAACATTCTGTAGCTTGCCTCAGAAATACTTCACATCAGGTAATGGATGAAATGTAATAATCGTGTCTGTGTACTAATCATACCAACAAACTGATGCAGGTGAGGGAAGAGCTCTCTGCAGCTTCTCTGTGAAACACATCACAAAGGGTACTGGGTGAAATGCAATGATTATTACTTTGTAGTAACCATACCAACAAACAAACGCAAATCAGGGAGGAGCTTTCTGTAGCTACCCTCAGAAATATTTCACATCAGGTGTTGGATGAAATGTATTGATTGTGTCTGTGTACAAATCATACCAACAAACAGATGCAAGTGAGGGAGGAGATTTCTACAGTTTCTCTCTGAAATACATCACATTGGGTAATGGATGAAATGCAATGATTCTGGCTTTCAAGTAACCGTACCAACAAACAAACGCAAGTGAGGGAAGAGCTTTTTGTAGATTTTCTCAGAAATATTTCACATAGGGTGATAGATGAAATGCGATGATTCAGGTTTTGTAGTAACCATACCAACAAACAAACGCAAATGAGGGAGGAGCTTTCTGTAACTTACCTCAGAAATATTTCACATCAGATAATGGTTGAAATGTAATGACTGTAGTAACCATACATAGGGTAATGGATGAAATGCTATGATTTAGGCTTTGGGGTAACCATACCAACAAACAAAATCCATAAAGGAAACGTAATGATTGTGTCTCTGTACTAATCATACCGAACAAAGGGATTCAATTGAGGGATTAGCTTTCTGCAGCTTCCCTCAGAAATAATTCACATCAGGTAATGGATGAAATGTAATGATTGTGTCTGTGTACCAATCATACCAACAAACAGGTGCAAGTGAGGGTGGAGCTTTCTGCAGCTTCTCTCTGAAATACATCACATATTGTAATTGGTGAAATGCAATGAATCTGGCTTTGTAGTAACCATACCAACAAACAGATGCAGGTGAGGGAAGAGCTTTCTGAAGCTTCTCTCTGAAATACGTTTTATAGTGTAATAGATGAAATGCAATGATACAGGCTTTGAAGTAACCATACCAACAAACTTATGCAAATGAGGGAGAATCTTTCTGTAGCTTCGATCAGACATACTTCACATCAGGTAATGGACGAAGTGTAATGATTGTGTCTGTTTACTAATCATACCAACAAACAGATGCAAGTGAGGGAGGAGCTTTTTGCAGCTTCTTTCGGAAATACTTCACATAGGACAATAGCTGAAATGCAATTATTCGTGCTTTGTAGTAACCATACCAACAAACAAACACACATCAGGGAGGAGCTTTCTGTACTTTTTCTGAGAAATATTTCCCATAGGGCAATAGATTAAATGCAATGATTCTATCTTTGTAGTAACCATACCAACAATCAAACGCAAATGAGGGAAGAGCTTCCATTAGCTTCCCTCAGAAGTAGTTCACATAAGGTAATGGATGAAATATAAGGATTGTGTCTTTGTACTAATCATTCCAACAAACAGATGCAAGTGAGGGAGGAGCTTTCTGCACCTTCTCTCTTAAATACATAACATATTGTAATAGATGAAATGCGATGATTCTGGCTTTGTAGTAACCGTACCTACAAACAAACGCCAATGAGTGAGGACCTTTCAGTAGCTTTTCTCAGAAATATTTCACATAGGGTGATAGATGAAATGCCATGATTCTGATTTTGTAGGAACCATACCAACAAACAAACCAAATGAGGGAGGAGCTTTCTGTAGTTTCCCTCAGAAATATGTCACATCAGGTAATGGATGAAATGTAGTGATTGTAGTAACCATACATAGGGTAAAGGATGAAATGCAATGATTTAGGCTTTGGAGTAACCATACCAACAAACAAAATCCATAAAAGAAATGTAATGATTGTGTCTCTGTACTAATCATACCAAACAAAGGATTCAATTGAGGGATTAGCTTTCTGCAGCTTAACTCAGAAATAATTCACATCAGGTAATGGATGAAATGTAATGATTGTGTCTGTGTACTAATCATACCACATAGTGTATGCTGCCGTGGTGTGTGCCTCGCCCTTGCCTTCGGCTGTAATTGGCACAGTGCCCGAAGGGCTCAGTCCCTCCGGAGGCCTTGCGCCACCACTGTTATTCCATCTTTGCCACGTATCACGGCTCTGGCATTGTCTACACTGACGGTTCGATGGTTGCTGGTCGTGTCTTTTATGCCCTAACTCTAGGGGACCATTGTGAACTACTTTCATTGCCGGTTGGCTCAGCTTTTACACTGCTGACGTGGTCACCATCTTTTGAGCTCTAGAGTATCTCCGCTCCTGCTCAGGTGAGTCCTTCATTATCTGTGGTGATTACCCGAGCGGATTACCAGCTCTCGACCAGTGTTTCCCTCGTTCTCGTCTGGTGATTCCTATCCAGTTGTCCCTGCATAATCTTGCCCGTTGCGGCAGATCTGTTGTCTTTGGAACCCAGGCCATTTTGGGATACCTTGCAATGAAACTGTTGACTGCCTGGCGAAAGAGACCACCAGTAAAGCATCTCTGGAGAGACTGATTTGCCGGTGACTGATTTGCGGGCACTATTACGCCACGAAGTTTTAGATTTATGGGACAGTGATTGGCGCAAACTGCCCATGCCAAACAATCTCCGTCATAACAAGGAGACGATGACTGTGTGGTGGTCATCCATGCGATCCACCGCAGGGACTCAGTCATCCTTTGCTGTCTCCGCATTGGCCACACCTGACTGATGCCCAGTTATTTCCTGTGTCGTGAGGATCCACCTCTTTGTCGTTGTGGGGTGTCCTTGACAGTGGTCCATATTCTGTTGGAGTGCGCCCTTTTAACTGTGCTCAGGCAGACTTTTGCGCTGGCTGAAATGCTCTCTGCGCTTTTAACTGATGACTGTTCCATAGCGGACTTAGTTTTGCGTTTTATTCGGGCAGGGGGATTTTATCGCTTAATGTAAATGTGTGTGTTTTTGTGTTGATTCTGGCCTATGGGCTACGATTTTAGTCTGCTTTTTTTAATGTGTTTCTCGGTGGTTGGCTTTTCCTTTTCTGTTTCTATGGTCGGCCACCCACCGTCACACTCCGTGCGATTTTAGTTCGTCTTGTCTGGTCTTTGTCTCAGTTTCTCTCGTTCTGTGTCATCTGTCCTCTCGTTTGTTGATTGTTCTTATTCTCTGTGGGTGTTTTTAGTATTAGAAAAAGGGACCGATGACCGTAGCAGTCTAGTCTCTTTAACCCCCACAAACCAACCAATCCTAAGATGTCTACCTCAGTTGGAGAAGAAATGTCAGAAATAATTTTATTCATCAACCGTGCCGTCCTCCCACAAGCCAGTCCAGAAGTTTTGACTAATGTGAACAGTCGCTGTGAAAGCCTATGTTGTGTAAATGTGTGCTTGTCTCCTGAAGTGTACCTGGTGAAAGGAGGAGTAGGAGGTGGGTTAAAGCTCGTGGTGTGAGTAGCTTCGCAGTATTGTCTATCCTTCACGTAATATGTGTTTTCATTCTTGATAAAACACTGAATATTAGTCATCGACAAAGTTTTTTGTTGTAGCTCGTGTATTTAGAGGAAACAGCACTATCCTGGCGTACATGTTTCCTTGGGATTGAACTAGAATGTCATGAATTTCAGCCACAGTCTCCAACTGTTTTCACTATTTAACTTAAATTATTATTGGACCTGTCTGAGGAAATGTGTGTCAAGCAATGTACTTCAAAAGGCCTTTCTGCTGTGCTCTAAGTCCTCATGTTCATATACAGGATTGAAGCAGTTGAGAGTTGAGTGTTGAATCACGGTTCTGCACTAACCCCGATGACCACTGTCAGCACGTGTGGTGGCAGCTTGGGGGACATTCCATTCTTCCAGTGTTTTGGAAAGGCACAGTATGGCCAGAAAATGGTTATGACTGTAGGTTGCAGTTGATAGTGATTGAGGGAACTGTGACGGAACAACAACCTTTCAGATGTCGATAATCCTCGTGTTACATCTTGTATGACAGTATCGTGATGTTATTTCCAACACAACAGTGCTCATCCACACAGTGGTATGTGTATGTATCAATTGTATGCATGGTATTAGCTGCTCCCATAGTCAGCAATATCCTTAGATATGTTCCCTGCAGAGCATATGTGGCACGAGCTTGGACATAAACTCTGCCCCAGTGTCAGTATCCAGAATATTGTGGACCATTACAACTGTTTGAGGCCAGCTTGCCCGAGGAAGGAATCTAGTGGCCTTATGACACCCTCCCAAACAAACAAGTGTATGCAAGAAGGGCAATTGGGTGCATGTCATATTGATAAGTGAGCTCATACTGCCAAGTTCTTTGTAAATCTGACTCAATTTTGTAATCACTAAAGTAACATCACATACCGTCTGAACCCATGGCATTTCTTTTCTTTCTGTGAATTTCAATTTCTTAGTTGGGCAGTGTTTATGAACATCTTGGGCTGAAAGAAAATTAGCATGATATAGAGACGTAAAACTATTAGAGACGTAATTAAATGTAAAAGTGTCACTAAAAACATATTTAAAGTGAAAAGCCTGAAAAAACACCAAGTTGTGTGTCCAGAAAATCTGTATCACAATGGGTTAACAGTGAGCAGCAACTGCAACCAAATGGGAAAATTATCTTCTTCCGGCCCAGGATGTTGTAGCAGATTTTCTGCAACTTCACATTCCTAATGCTTCTGTATATTTTTTCCTGTTTCTACAAAGTCCATTCCTGGCAACTATAATTAAAATGATCCAAGTCACTGTCCTTCTTTGTATACTAAGGTGTCTGTCTGTAAATAATTTACTCTTATTTCTGGAGGCTTGGGCATTCCAATTCTTCTCTTAATATCCACTAGCTTTTGCCCTCAACTATGTTGGCACGGATCTTGAACCTGCATGAATTTTGAGTAGCCCTGAAGCTTATTATCCATAGGAAAATTGGATATAAAGAACTGAAAGTGAAGTTGTCAAAACGATGCAATGGTAAAGAATTGATATGTTTGTAAGCACAGATACAGATATTTGAAGTATGAAATAGCAAAACGCCTGGATAGGGGAACAAGCTAGTGGCGTATTTAATGAAAATAGAAAAAATTAAAGAATCTGTAGTTACAAATAAGTCAGTTCTTTACTGTTGCACCCTTTTGACAGTGTCACCTTCAGTCTTTTATATCTGTTTTCTTGCTAATAAGCTTCAGGATATTTATGAACATTCATGTCAATGAAGTCGTTTGCTTAATAAGCTTATCAGTGACAATAGTTAAAGTAATTTGTGAATGAATTCAAGAATGTCTGTGGGTAATGGAATTAAACTGTTAACATTAGTAAGATTTTGGAAAGTTTCATCATCATAATACTATTTACTACTTTTTACTGATTTTTCTCATTTCTGGTCCCGGTTTGTTTTGTTTAGTTTTATAAAACTTCCACTGTCCTGATGTTTTTTTCTTCCAGTATAATGAAATGATGCTTATATGAAACTGAGTTGATCCACATAAAGCACTTGCAGTACCTTGCATGCCTGCATACAATAAAAAGTATTTAATATTGCATTTTTTGTAATCGGTTCAGCATGCAACTCTTTATACATAAACTGTCAGTAGCTGCCCACAGAGTTATTTTCAATTCTCCTGTAATTAAATAACATAAAACATGATAAATAGATGTAAAAACTTTTTATAATACGGAAAAATGCCTGTACACCATTATTATTTGCAGTATGTAGATAGTCACAGGATATGTGATGCATTCCCTTATGGATCTGAGTTACTGGGTACACATTTGTTTCCATACTATTCGGGCCCACATAGTTAAATGTACAGTTCAGTTTATCATGTTTTATAGATAATTTCACTTCAAAATTTCTCTGAGGGTTGAAATGCTTTTATAAATATGTAATGTTGGATCATTGGCTGTTGTCAGCTTAGCATATAATTTTAATGGTCTTTTATCCATTCTGGATCTTTCTGAACTCAACAGCTGTGAACAAATGTTGATTAAGAATGCAACCAACCATGAGTACTTCTAAGAGTATTAATTTAAATGCCATTACCAGTCTCAAGCTATTATGGCTGTCTACAGGTTTTTATTTTATTTACTTACTTTTTTTAAGTAATTGCAACAATGTGCTAATATACATGTATTTGATAAAATATAAAATGAAATACTTACATACCCTTGATTTGTTTTGTCGGTATCATTTAGGCTTTCTTTGGTCCTTAAGCATTTTCAGCATGACACACGAAGAGTTAAGAATGATAGACAATGCACTTCTTCTAAACAATCCACTGTGTTGTGCACACACTTCACAGTATTTTTCATCAGTTGCAGCCTTTGACAAGTACTTCACATGTAATGATTTTGCTTACAGTGAAAAGTCTATCCACTGACCAAAGATATCACTCATTTCTCAACAAGGAAACATCTCATCTACTGTAGGTTAAGTAAAGAATGTGTGGACAATGCAAATCTAAATAACAGAAAAATGCATTGTCCAGAAAAGTGCACTTCTTACAGGTGAGGAACTCTAATTGTAGCATGTCATAGGAGAAATTAACAAGAAGATTTATCAGGCTACTCTCGAGAAGCAATGGCATGTGTTTTGATTTTGGTCCCTGACAATATTCTTCAATTGATGTTAAGTTGGGCAGCTAGTGGAATAAGGATACCCTTGTTCAGAGTCCTAACACAGACCAATCATGTTTAATTTGTGTGAAAAGTGCAATGAACATTTTCAGGATTGTTTGTTAGCCAGCTGTAGTTGCTCATTTAGAATTTGCTGAGGTGAACTGAAGGTGTGAATGCATATTTCTAGTTATTTTAAGATGCCCATTTTCCTCCATAAGTTAGTTGTATATTTTGTTTGTAGATTACCTTTAGTGTTTGAAATGCTGTATCTATATTGAGGCATGTGAGTGGCAGTTGCAGATTTACTTAAATGTTTTTAGTCTAAAAGCATCCTTGTATTTATGATATCTTGAAGTTGCTGCCAGTCAGGCCAAGATAAAACCTGATGCAATTGTTACAATCAGTACTGTATATTCCTCAGTTTTTAGAGACCCAGCCCAATGCTTTTGGTTTTATGTACTATGTTATGTTGCAGCATTTAGTGTGCATCTATGGGCTTAAAGTCGAAATTGTGCAAAAAATATTAGTAAGTTACCAGATTCAACCATAGAATGTTTATGAAATATTACATATGTCATGTTAATTGAAAGAGGAAAGAGTTTTTTAATTAACTAATCCATACATACAGCAATAACATCTTTTACAGTTGTAGATGATGATGATCTGCTGTTAATTTTGAAGTGTTTTGTACAATTTTTTATACACATTGCCAAACAATTTTACAATTTACGTAAAAAAAAAATACAGTTTGTGTCGCATAACTACACACTGGGTGAGCGAATATTTGTAGTTTGGGCACTGCCTTTCAGCTGTCTTAAGTACCTTGACAATACTTTTAGCATCCCCTTGTATTCTTTGTGTTGTCTCTTTAGCCCATTTGAAAAAGCAGAGTCATTAGCTCACAACAATGTTAAGATGACAAAATTGTATTAAGTATGGAAATTATCCATCACAGACACTGCATGCAGAATTTCACATTATTTCTAATTAAATAATAATAATTTTTTCAATGCCTGCTTGATGTTACATAAATAATCATGGACTTTTTAGTATTAACTATTTGAGAGGTATGCTTCATTTTTTTTAATATCAGGGTATTAATTCATTCAAAAAATTTATGGTGCAGTTTTATTCCTTTGTAGAAAATACTGTCTGCTGTTTTGTTTATCTTGAAACATGAGTCGGACAAAACTGACATTTACTCAGATCATGTGAATACTGCTGTTTGTGAGATAACTGCTTTGTTCTGTATAAGCCAAAAATATTGTTATTCAGTCTGATATTATGTAATTGCCCAAACTATGAGGTTTGTGGTGGGATTATTTGGGACAGAGATGCTACATATTAGTATGTTGTGCAAACAATAATGTAAAATGAATGACTTACAGGGGATGATGTGAAGTTTGCACTATGTGCAGATTTAGACTGCTCAGCTATAACTGAAGTTGTATTTAACAAATGTTGAAAATTGATCTTCTACCTTAGACTTATAATTACCTTTGATGTTTACATTCTGTATGTAGCAAACATCACTACAGAAATCTGCCATTGCGCTGCTTGTAAAAGTTGTAACTGTTTGATAGTAATTTGTCATGTTGACATAATGATTATTCCTTAATCTAGAATGTTTCTAGTTACGTAAGTACTTTTATTCATGTTATATAGTAACCTGTTTATACATTATGTATGTAAAAGTTTATTGTTCGCTAGGAAACTTAAGTTTGGGTCAACAGAATTCCCAACAGACAGTTATAATTTATGATAATAATTAAAATAATTTATGCACAATTATCATAAAATATTCAAAAATTAAATGTAAACTTAGTAACAATCAGATTAATGCTTAAAGACATTCTTTCCTTTCTTACTGTACACTGATTTCTGCAGGCATTTTTGAGTGTAAAGATGCCTTGCTGGTACCTGGTACTTAATGCTGTAAATGTTAGCTGTGTTAGCTTCAGTTTTGCTTGGTTACTTTATATTTGTATGCATCATATGGGACAAGTCAAAACAATACTACTTTTGTGTAAAACAAATGAGCTCTATATTCGCATGTTAACAATACTATCAGAGGTGATGACATTCTGTGATCATCTGAAACGTCATTTCTATGATGTTTCTGGATGTAACAGCAAAACTAGTGCTGCAATCAGGCTGATTTGACGATGGGACTAGTGCTACAATGGGACTGGCGTGAAGATGAAAACGTTCTTGAGTGGATAACCCTCTCTGGGGTGCAAGAATTTCTCTTGATAGGTGTGCAGCCACCAGGATTACGCTCTGTTCATAGCTGTATTGGACATTCCATATTTCTTAGACTCCTGGATCAATCTGTACTGCTATCACACTGTCTACCACACCCTGTTCTTTGTACCTCCCTCTGCAGGTGCAGTGGGTAACATGACACTTGTGAAGAGGCTACAGTTTCCTTTCCAAGAGAATATTGGTCCTACACAGACCCATCCTCACTCCACCCATGAACAACAGTTCTCAAATTTTATATGGATATGAATCTGTATGTGCATCAAAGCCCTTCTTATGCAGCACAAGACATGGGTAGCCAACATACGTTTGCGGCACTGTGAACTGTAACTTGACAGCTTACCACTACCTTATCCAAGACTGCCTCTAAAGTAGTGGCAACAAAGGCTGTGCATATGTGGCATGTACTTCTTTTTGAGAACATCCATCAAGGGTTTCAGAGTATTTAATTCTACAGCATTGAATGTGTCACGAAGTGCTCTTTGACCCAGTTAAGTTATAACATTATATAAATAACACACAGCAGAGTGAACAGTATTAATGGCAATGATAACAATGTCGATGACATGAACAACAATTATAATAGTCTATTCACTGGACAGTAAATTTGTAATTATTTATTTATTCTGTTAGATGAGTTGATTGTTAATCAGTGCAATGATGACTGCATTACCACCTGAAGCAAGACTGCTTAATACAAATTTCTGCTTTATTCAATCAATTTTTGGTGTGCACATATGTTGCTGCAACAATAAAGTAAAATTAAATGATATGATTGAATTGTTCATTTGATGGAATTCTGTATTCATTTCGATGTTAAGTACACCAGTGTATCATTTCTTTAATGCCTCATCTGAATCCTTGTCACTATAGCCTTTTTTACCTCGAATTTATGTATAGCATTGCCTAACACTTGTTTGTAATTTAGTTTTCAAAGCTATAATTGTAAAAAAAAAAAAACATGTTGTTTGTGTTTAATATGTTGTTTTAGTTTAGTATGTTGTTTCACTGTTAGTATGTTCTGAACATTAAAGAATATTACTAACTATCCTGAAATACATTATTAAAGTTATCCCCTACTGTCACTCGCAGTGTTTTTTGTAAGTCATTGTAATATGTTGATGCTGATTTACACTTTTATGGCCACTTACCATTATTTTGTTACTGATCTCTTATAAAAGCAAATTCTTGATTTTTTATACATCATCTATTTTTATATCTTTATTGCCTGTTGCGGAAAGTGGATGTTAACAATGTTGTTGAATTATAGTGTAAGCAGCTATGCCTTCATCCAGAAAGAAATAAAAATATGTTTGACATGTATAGGTATTTTAATTCATCTCCCTAAGGATATCTCACATATAACTTATTTCACCTCTGGCAGTGTTTATTAATTTGATGTGGTAGTCAAGAAGCAACCTCAAGATGTAAAACAAACTCTTGCAACGTTTTTGTCCATAAAATTTGGAATTGGGAAGAAAGATAATGGTGGCAAGTGCTGTTATCAAATAGACAACACTGAAATGGTTGTATTTGAGTGGTTATACACTACATTAGAATTTTCCAATAATCAAAATTTCTTTTGTGACAGCATTATGGGATAATTTTCTCCTATTCCCACATGAGGGTGCACAGATAGCTTGAGCATTTGGGAGCTTCTTCCATACTCAGTTAAGAGAGTTAGCTCTGCCAGTAACACTGTGACAGTTTTTTACATACAGAGGATGACAGTGTGCGGTTCAACAGGCAGGTCCTGTCAATAACAGAGAAGCTGTTGAAAGCTTGATTTCTCCCTAAAACCTTAAGGGGCAAGTAAATCTGAAAAACATATCTAAAAATTTCATAATCTTGTTCTGATTGTGTAGAAACAATTGTTACTCCTAAGTAACACTCGGACGCAATAAATAAGCCCTGTTGTGGTAAATAAATTTACACTCATATTTAGGGTACGCTAATTATCACATTCGTTTAGGGAGTGACTCGTTATCATGTTAAGGCACCATTTTCAAAATTTTAAGTGGTATGTAAAATCTTGTGGCTTTTGCAAACTGAAAAAGAGGAACTTGCAGTTTATTCCATGCCATCGACAGGAAAACTGTGAAGGCCTAATGATGTAAACAGAAAGGTATACTAGGGTTTAACCTCCCATTTATATTGATGCTTTCACAGTGCTCTCCCAGAAAGTGGGTGGTCACAAGTGCATGGCATACTGTCTCATCTGTTCCAAAACACAAATATTAGGGTATGAGATTGATAACCATTTACCATTCATTGTTCCACAGTGAGAAACACACGGTTGGTTGGCCCACACTTACTGATTACTTAAAATATGTTTTTAACAATTATGAATGTTGTTCCTCGGCGTGAGAGATAATAAATGCATTTCAAGTTCTTGTTAAGATTGATCACACTTATAACATTTCCAGTTAAGGGTAATAGTATGTAATTAATTCGTAAGGACATAGTTTATAACCATGTTTTGGTGGAAATAGTTTAACTGTTCTTTACCATAGGGAGTCACATGTTGATGCTGGGTTCTGTACTGCACTGCGTTACTTCAAATCTGATTTGTGACAAATATTAAATGGTGTCTCTGTACAGGTTGACTTGTCATTTTCCAGCTAAGTCTCTTTACTTTTGACTATTTTGGAGACTATGTCATTATTGTGACACAACATCACATTGCAGCTTAAAATATTTGTAGCACCAACATTTACAACTCAATTTTTGGACAGACACTGTGTACATATATTATTTTTGAGATGATATTGTCCCTTCTTTTATACCTCCATTGAAAAATAGTTTAGGTAATTTCCTCTATGTATCCGCCTGACCCCAGGTAAAACCATCCCTCCTATGGGTCCGTCTATGTCCCCCTCACTTCCATACATAAAATGGGGTTCACTGAACTTAAAAATTGAAACTATATCTCTTTCTGTGTCAAAAGTGTCTACATAGCATATTTAAGTTTTACTTGATACATGGGTTTCCTACTACTTTCCATTCTGTCACTCTTACTGTGCCTTTCACTGAGTCATACCTTCCCTCTATGTTATATTAACATTTAATAACGTGCTTTCTCTGATACAAACTTAAGATTAACTACAGACTGTTCATTAAGACCTCATTTGCTGTTACACATGGAAATGTTGTTATCCAGTTTGTTCTTATCAGTAGAGTTGTGTACCACTCATTTTGAAATCATGAAGTAGTACTGAGAATACAGAAGTTTCCTTTAATTTGTTACTTTTCCTCTCAACTACTTTGTCATATACTAGGTATATATGTGATACAGCAGCTTTTCACTTTCCACTGAGAACACATCTATCTTTTTGTTAATCCCAGTTGAAAAAAACATTAAATTATCAAACTCAAAACCTTTATTTATTTTGTGTCAAACACTTTATGCCCAATTATGTAACATATGTATAACTATCAGCTTTTTCATACACTTTGACACATATAAGGTTCACACACAAGTTACTAGCATTTTCGTTTTGCATGTTGCTACGGGTTTCTTTATCAATTGCCATTTTAATTTGTAGTTCATTGTTGCTATCTCAGTTTACATTTTGACATTTGGAGATAGTGAGTGGAGCTGTGGACACTAGAAAGTGGAGTGCCAAATGGAATAATCTGAACATTTTCTTCTTGAGTTCAGTAGAGGGGTGACAGCAGTGAAGGCAGCCAGAAACATCTGCACCATATGTGGGGATAATGCTATTCATCAGAGCACAGCAAGAATATGGTTTTCTCGTTTAAAGGAGGACCATTTTCACATTAGTGACCCACTAAGTTCATAAAAATGCGAAGGCCTTTCTGAAGATCATGGAAAGATTAATCCACAGTGATACATGCCAGTGTATTCAAGATCTGGGTCATTGATGATCATGATCATTCCACCACTGTGCAAATTTTGCATGCAACAGAAAGGTTACAAAATGAGGTGTATGAGTACCGCATGTCCGAAGTGAAAACAGCGAAAATCATTTGGTGGTCATATCTATCTCTATTTGCTCATCATCAAGTGGCTCATGAAATACTGAACATTACAATTGTTGTGGGGTTAGGGGTCAAACCCGGGACTCCACATGGCAGACCTGAAGCTGGGACCCACCACACCATATTTTGTCAGGAGAGCGAGCAAGTTCAAGAATTTTGAGAGGCAGTGCAGAGTGATACAGTGGTATTCAGTAACATTGCTTTATTCAGCTAATTTACAGTATTTGATGGTGAAGCGTAGTGTCAGCTTGCTGCCCGCCCGATGTCCTGCAAGTCCAGCCGGGTCAGCAGACTCCTGGTATGCCGATGCCGCTGCTGTTGTTATCAAGGCTGCCTGCCAACGGAACTTGGCCGCCGCTCTCCCGGTCACCACCCAGCGATGCGTAGCGCCTTGCGACTTTCTCCGCCCCATTAGGCCTGCTCTGTCTGACCAAGGGATGAAGGTGGATGTACTGGTCACCCGTAGCCCTCAGGCCACCGCTGCTCCCAACACGTGACCTGACTCAAACCCACGCGCACCTGGATTCTGTGCTGAAATTTTCCGCTAATGGTGCTTGCCGGATGGCAACACCCACTGCCATCTCTGGCACTGTCGTAGCGCTGCTCTGCTACCCTCAGGGTACGCCTCGCCCAGTCCCAGTATGCCAGGTGGGAAGCAAACTTGGCCACTACACTAGAGTGGAACTGAGTCCCTCCTGGACCTGCTGCAGACTTCTCTCACTGCCGTTTTTCAGGCAGACCGTGCTATCTCCAAGTGGAAGGATGCCATTCCACCCTCCCCTGGCGTTGTGTCCCCCTATGCAGAATATAGCCCAAGCAACAACATAGAAACAAAGTAGAAATTTATACAGAATGCTTATAATATTGCTGCCAGACTGGCCACTATAAGCATAGAGCAGCACAGGTCTGTCCCGACGCTCCACTGACCTGGCAGACCCTGTCAAGCTAAACTTGCCCATCTATTTATATTGGTTTCTCCCTTGCTTCTGACATAGTGTCAGAGAGAGACAGGAACAATTGTAGGGATAAATTCCTACAGGTCAGCCATTTACAAATATCCACTCCTGGCTCTGGCCTAGTGCCCCACCTCATACATCCACTAACTAAGAGCAACACTGCAGTTTCCTACCTTGTTGTTGCTCCACTCAAAACAAATCATGCATGCAATACCGCTGTCGCAGCTCTGCGCCGGCAGATGCCATGTTTACCTTGCCTGGCCTGCTGGCTGTCGTCCGTTACGGGACTCTGCCAGCAGCCCCAGATTTCATCCCCCAACAGCGCCTTCCCTTGACTAGACTGACACTAGTGCAGCACTATCCTGGTGATGAAAAATTGTGTCTGTATTCTAACATAAGGAAAAGAAAGGATTGGTTGAGGCCAAACAAAGGAGCAACATCCCATACAAAAATCAGCACGCTTTCACAAAAGATAATGTTATGCATCTAGTGGGACGACGATGGTGGGGTATATTATGAATTGCTTCCGCAAGATGTAACCATCGTTGCTGACATTTTCTGTCAACAGGAAAGATGTCTTGCATATACAGTCTAAGAACAGCAACCAGGAAGTCCACGTGAAGCAATACTGATCCCTGAAAGAGCCTGCCTGCATTCCATACAGTATTTTTTTGTCAGTCTAGCAAAAGTTGGGTTGGGAAGTCATGTCCCACCCAACTTATTCACCTGATCTTGTGACTCAGATTTGAGCCTTTTCCACTCTCTATCAAATAACCTTCATGGAACTTCCCTTTCGGATTAAAAAAGTGTTCTGAACATGACTCAATGAATTCTTCACCAGAAAACCATGCCATTTCTATTTCGCAGAATCGAAAATTTCCCCAATGTTTGCTGTCCATTGTAAGCACTGAAGGATGATATATTATTGTACGCTGAAGTCTCTGTTATGTTTATTAAACCTATAGAAAAAGTATACAAACTAATGCACCAGCTACGTACCTGCGTTGGGGCCTAGCGCAATGGTTATCATATAAACATGACGTAGAAGGTTGTTGGATCAAAAAACGACAAATGAAACTTTTTTTCAATTTACAAATCCGATCAAAAGAATGTGATTATTATTTTTATTCAATTAATTCGTTTACATGTAATTTTTGATATTATTGTTTGTTTTATTTACCCTATTTTTCTTTCTGTCATTCTTTTTTCTCCTGGAATCTGCCTGTGTCACCTATAATGTGGAAATAATTGTTAATGTGTGTGTGTGTGTGTCCGTCTCGAGTTGCTTCATAGAGGTTAGCTTTAACCACCATAAACAAAGCAAGTGCGATTTTTAAATCTGCACAGATTGTTGATTGCTATTCTCTCTGATGCATTTCACATCATGGGGTTGTGGTTAGCTTAGGACACAAATTTGAATTCAGGGCTTTGTCTGCCATGGTTGTCATTTCTCACTTAGAATCAGCTGTCCATAGACCATCTCACATTTCCAATGTACCTGGAAGTGGCTGCCTCCGACATTACTTTGCATTAATTGGTGCATAGTAATGACGTAAAACAAATTAATATTTCTACTTTGACAGTTCTCTGCAATTTATTGCATAATTTGGTAAACCATACTGTTTTTTCTGACATGCTCTGGTGGTTTCCAGTGATTAAGGGTGTCAGTGTGGTACTGGTGTGCAAGACTCACACTCCCTCTTGGCTATCAAACTTACTTGGAGTTGCTTCGCTGATCATCTTTTCAGGATAGCCACCTGTGATGTCCTGCACGACTTCTTCTCTGAATATAGGATGCTACATGGAGGAAATTTTTTATACTTTAAAATATTCTTGAGTGTACGGAGTTATTTTAAAACTCAATCTCACTGTATTTTCATGACACACAACAGGTTCTGACAGACCGGAAGGTTCCAAGCTTACAAAAAATGTTTTAGCTGTATGAAAACTATCACATTCATTTTTCCATAAATACAGTCTACAAATCTCACACAGTTTAACAAGACAACTGTCTGGACCTTAATTATTGATTCTTTCTCTTACATTCGTAATTGTCCCTTCTCTTCTTTCAACAACATTCAAATGTTCACACAGTAATGTTTCACGTCGCACGGAGTGCGGCGCGTTTATTCCTTGAGCTGGACGTGTAACTCCAGGTGACTACCTGCCCACGCCGATCATCCGTCCCATACACGTCCGTCCTGCACACACACATAACTGTGGTGCAGTAGACACAGTTCTACTCATCTCTAAAATAAAACGTGTTCAAGACGGTGGAAATACGAGGGTCTCTAGAATTTACTCCGAAATTCTTTAGGCATTACAATGCCTTCCAGAATTCTGGAAGTTAGAAAAGTATAATTATCAAATTGTCATTACTTCAACACCCCCCCCCCCCCCCCAATCAATTTAATAATTTCCTAAATTGCCCATAAAATTCACTATCCCCAGCTTTTGACACAGTCTATTGAAACGTGCACTCTTAGCTAATTTTGGTAAAATATGTGCCATTTGTTCCTCGGAGCTAATGTATTGAACATTCAGATGGCCTTTGTTGTACAGCTCTTGTGTAGAACGGATTTCACATCCACATGCTTCAGTCATCTATGTTCCCATTTCCGTAATTGACAGATTCTTCAAGAAGATGCTTAAGCCATGGGGTGTCTGTCATAGCTGTCGCCGAAGCTGGATATTCTGCTTCTATTTCCTAGTGAAACTCATCTGTCTCCTTGTCACAAGAAACAGTTTTTCAAACAAAAAACTATAAGAAAGTGAAGAAGACAGAAGATCTACAACATAACACAGTCAGAATCATCATAGCAGTAATAGCATTTAAAATTTCCTTTTTTGTAACACAGACCAACATCAAGTCTCCCTTTAATATATCAAAGAATTCATTTCAAAAATTTCTACTCTAATTCTGTTGGTTTACTTTGCTGTCTACTAAAATAGTTAAGTGATGCAGTTCGTCTGGTCATAGCTGTCATTTCCTTCATAAAACTTTCAAAAGTTTTTTTTTAGTTTGCATACAAGACTTTTCTTAATCTTTACACCAGGTCTCAATGCAGGAATCAATTTTGTACATCTGTTTGTTCCATAAATGAATTATGTTCCTTCACCACACTAAGGAGCATTCTTAGTGTTGTGAATTGAGCAAGTGGAGTATAGTCATATCTCTTTCAATATTTCCAGACATGTCTATTTTTACTTTGAACATCCCCTTACTGTCAGTTATACTTTTATTTGCTGTAAGTGGTGCATAAGTCAAAGTTCCATTAGATGACTGAGAGCCCAATTATTCCTTTATTGCTTTTTCCCATTCTTCTTCTTCTTCTTTATGATGCCTAACCTGAACGTCTTCAGACTTCTGAGGTAAGTTTTCCCACGAATGTTTTTGCATTCAAGGGAAACATTGCATAATCCTTGAAAAACCTAAACTTTCTTGTTATTCTATTGCTTTTCCACAAAGTTTCTGCTCGCTTCCACTTCTTCTGACATTGTGGGCCTTGAGTTACCTTCAACAGCTTGCACAAAATCAAGGACTTCAAAACAGAACTAACTTTGAGGAAACTAAAGAATGTTCTGAATTACGTTGTTCACTTGAATGGTCTTCTTCAAGATCCAATCATCACTGGTTTCACCTTCAAATAGAAACTTATCTTTTTCAAAAATTACATCTCTCCCAAATACAACTTTGTGTTGCTTGGTGCACCATATTCTGTGGCTAATAAGACAGTTTCCAGTCACGAAACATTTTAATGGGCTAGTTCCTTTTCAATACTTTCCTTGGAATGTGCCACTATGCAACACACCCAAACTCATATTTGTTCAAATTTGGCTTTCTTCCAGCCGATAGCGTTTCTAGAATTTGTGCATCTAAAACTGAAGTATAACTATGGTTAATGATAAAAGTATCTACCAGTAACTTTTGACTAAAATGGCTTTCAAACTTCGCGTCCAAGAATTGTGCAATGAGCCTTTTCAATGACAGTATGATTTAGTCGCTCTGCCACTCCATTTCGTAATTGAATTTGCAAATATACTCATGACCGTTGTCACTTTTTAATCTCCTGATTTTCAGCAAATACATACTTTGGAAATACGAAGCAAGAATTGTTACCAATATTGTATCGACCACCATGCCATACAGTTCAGTGAGCAGACACATGGGTATTATATACTGTAGGACTGTAGGTTTCTGAGTGTTTTTCTCGTGAATGGCTAGCCATCTGGCCGTATGGCTGGGGCATTGTAACTCTATGGGGTAGTGCTGCCAACACATGCCATCCCACTCTTAACTTCATTTCCCAACCCTCGCACTCCCCTTGTTAGTGTGTGTGTATACACGATTGAATCATTTCTGTGAGCAGCAGCTATAGCTATCACCCTTTTGAATTGAACCCGCTGAATTTTTAAAAACAAGCATCAGCCAGCCATTTATAGTTTATGCACTGACAATCAATTATTTAGTGAACCTGACACTAGAAGAGCACCTTTTAGTTTTCATTTGAAATTCCAGTCCACAAACTATGCTTTCAACATAAATTTCTCCAACCTTTATTCATATTTGATTCACCAGTTCATTCACATCCATCAAAGAACAGATTAATTAACTAAATATCCTGTTACCCTCAAATCCAGAAACCAATCCACTCTGCCACCTGGAAAACTTCCAGTAACAGCTGAGAAAGAAAAATTATTTTCATTTCTGTTTATTTTTTGGAGAGATATAGCTAAATTTGCAGAACTATACTTCTATGCATTTGTGGCAATCTAACATTGTATTTTTCCCCAATAATGGCATTGTTTCCCACATCTGTAACACATATATTGGGTTGGTACATAAGTTTGTTCCGTTTTTCTGTATGTTTGATAAACACAACAGATACACATACACACCCTACTCATCCATAATATATTCTCCTTCACTATTTACAACAGTCTATCAATGCTGAGATAACTTTTCGATTCCATGACTGTAGAGTTCGAGTGGTTTTGAGGTGAAGAACTCGTCGAGCCATGGTAGGAGCACCTTTTGCATCCGGCAAAGCTTAGCTTGAAGTTTGTTCGATAGGGAGCAGGAAAAACTGAGGGTGGAAGATCAGTTGAATAAGGTGAGTGCAGAATGACCTCCCAACCCAACTCTAGTATAAGGTTTTTGGTCAGTCTAGCAGAATGGGTGAGGGCGTTTTCGTGGAGTAGCATCACTTTTCGCAGTCTGCCTGGTTGTTGTCCTCGAATTGCATCCACAAGATGTCTCAGTTACTGACAATAAATATCATCAGTGATGGTTACATCTCGGGGAAGCAATCTGTACTACACCACACCATCACTGTTCAACTAGATGCATAATATTATGGATGCATGCAGGCTTTTATATGGGGAGTTGCTGCTTTGTTTGGGGGCAACCATTCTTTTCTTTTCCTTATGATCTTAGGATAAAGACACCATTTCTTGTCACCTATAAGGCTATAACGATACAAGTTAGGAATGGTCAACGTTGCTTTCAAGCAAACTGATCACTAACAATGAGAAAAGCACATACATCCACCTGCTGATTTATGTGTTTTCGGCTTAGAGCATGTGGTACCTTTTTTCAACCTTCTCCATTGCATGCAAATGTCGCACGATGGTAGAATGATCACAGTTAATAACATTTGCCAGTTCTCGAGTTTGCTGACATTGATTATTGTGGGTTAATGTGTTTAAACAATCTTTATGAAACTTCGACTGTCTTCCTGAATGTACTGAATCACTGATGTCAAAATGATCCTTCTTAAAACGAGAAAACTGCATTCTTGCCATGATCTGTCTCATGGAATTATCCCCCTCCCACATGTGGCGTGAATGTTTCTGACTGCCTCCGTAGCTGTCATTCCTATTGAACTGTAATAGAAGAATACATCAGAAATATTTAGATTTCTCCACTAGGCACTCCATTTTCTAGTGTCCAAACCTCCACTCATTATCTCTATATAACAAAATGACAATATGTGAACTCATATAGCAACAGTGAATTACAAAGTAAAAAATGACAACTCCTAGCATCCACAATATCAACTAAAATCTTATTTTAGACAAAGCTTTGGCTGCATCATACATAGCTTGAGACTTGGTTGTCTCTGAATACATCCTTTAACCTTGCTGTCAGATCCTGTCGACGATGGCAATTCATTTACTGTCCAGTTGTTACCTTTAGAATTATTAAGTTTTGCTTCTTTGTCTAGTAATCTACCCTTTAAGAAATTCGGTTCCAATTCCTCACTTGAGAAGGTATTCAGAGCAGTAACAACTACTTCGGATTCTGGTGGAATTGTTTGTAAGAAACCGCATACTATATCAGTTCCTCCAATATTATCATCCGATCCTTCAAAATACCCATTAACTTACGAAACTCCAAAAAATTAATTTCAAGAGTTATTGTCATTTGCATTAATCTTTAAAGGTCGTTCTTAATAAAAGCCATACCTTTCAGCTCAAATGTTTGAATTAATGTATTTCTCATTTTTGGTGTAGGCCTACTCCAAGCAACTTTGTGAAATTCTTTGGATTACTTGAGACTTACACTTCTTATCGGTTTTGCCAAGCTCTCCTAGAAGAGTTTGCTTCCACGCACACTATACAGCTGTCTCAGCCATGTCCATGTATCTCTTTCACACAAAACTCACTTCCAGCTCACATAGAAGTATTTCAGTCCTAAATTTTCAGTTGCTAAAGTTCTTCCCATTAAATAACAGTACCTTGTATTCCTCCTCCTCTTGAGCCATGACTCTAAATTAGGTACTGGATTAATTTTTTCCACCTTTATTTGTTGTACTGCAACACCTGGCACCTGGGTCCATGACCAGTTGCTAAGAAAATAACAGTTATTTAGGATAAGTAATTTCAACTCGTTACTTCACACAATTTACAATTACAACCACGGGACAACAATGAAGACAAAATACAAACAGAGCGAAGAAACACAGAAAAAACACATAAAAAAGACAAAGAGAAAATAACTCAAAGGATTATTATTACATTATCATCATTTCCACACACTTTGTATTAGATAGGAAACTCCATGTCCAAACAATGAACAATGGCACCATTTAACCAAGATACAAAACAGCCTACCACCACAAGTAAAAAACATAGCCTTGATTTTAGAAATCTGAAATCATTAACTGATCATTGCTTTGCATTGTGTGAATTTTTGGTCCATATGTGTACAGTGAAATATCAAACAAGCTGCAGTGCATGAATGATTTTTATAAAATTAATAAACACTGTGAATGAGACTTTTATACAATGTGTAGCTATCTCCATACTGTTGTCTTTGTCCATGTTTGTACTGTATTGTAACACTCTTTTGGTCTCCTTCAACTATTATTTATGCTACTTGTCAACTCAGATTATACAACCTGGGTCCAGCAAAAATTGTCATTTTAACAGCCCTGGACATCTGCTGCCGTTTAGGTTACGGAATCTTCTTCTTGATACAGTTATGAAGTGTAGTGGTATGACCGAGAGGGAATTTGTTCTCGCTTGATATGGCTAATCACTATATGACACTGTTTGTCGTCTATCTTGATATATACACTCCTGGAAATTGAAATAAAAACACCGTGAATTCATTGTCCCAGGAAGGGGAAACTTTATTGACTTACACCTTCTAGAGCACGTTGAATGGCACGGGATACATGCGGACGTGCAATGTCCTGTTGGAACAGCAAGTTCCCTCGCCGGTCTAGGAATGGTAGAATGATGGGTTCGATGACGGTTTGGATGTACCTTGCAATATTCAGTGTCCCCTCGACGATCAGAGGGTGTACGGCCAGTGTATGAGATCGCTCCCCACACCATGATGCCGGGTGTTGGCCCTGTGTGCCTCGGTCGTATGCAGTCCTGATTGTGGCGCTCACCTGCACGGCGCCAAACACGCATACGACCATCATTGGCACCAAGGCAGAAGCGACTCTCATCGCTGAAGACGACACGTCTCCATTCGTCCCTCCATTCACGCCTGTCGCGACACCACTGGAGGCGGGCTGCACAATGATGGGGCGTGAGCGGAAGACGGCCTAACGGTGTGCGGGACCGTAGCCCAGCTTCATGGAAACGGTTGCGAATGGTCCTCGCTCGCCGATACCCCAGGAGCAACAGTGTCCCTAATTTGCTGGGAAGTGGCGGTGCGGTCCCCTACGGCACTGCGTAGGATCCTACGGTCTTGGCGTGCATCCGTGCGTCGCTGCGGTCCGGTCCCAGGTTGACGGGCACGTGCACCTTCCGCCGACCACTGGCGACAACATCGATGTACTGTGGAGACCTCACGCCCCACGTGTTGAGCAATTCGGCGGTACGTCCACCCGGCCTCCCGCATGCCCACTATACGCCCTCGCTCAAAGTCCGTCAACTGCACATACGGTTCACGTCGACGCTGTCGCGGCATGCTACCAGTGTTAAAGACTGCGATGGAGCTCCGTATGCCACGGCAAACTGGCTGATACTGACGGCGGCGGTGCACAAATGCTGCGCAGCTAGCGCCATTCGACGGCCAACACCGCGGTTCCTGGTGTGTCCGCTGTGCCGTGCGTGTGATCATTGCTTGTACAGCCCTCTCGCAGTGTCCGGAGCAAGTATGGTGGGTCTGACACACCGGTGTCAATGTGTTCTTTTTTTCATTTCCAGGAGTGTAGTTTAAACGACAAGACTTCATAAACACTGACTGCGTGGAAAACTACCATATCATGCAAGACGTTTAAATCTATTACTTAGTTGCTACTTATTCCATTCGCAACATTTTTTGCAGACAGTATCTACATTTGTACCTACAATATATCATTCTACAACTCATCTCAGTATTTGACATGTCTCCTGAACCATGAGTGAAAAACGTTCAGATTATACATGACGTTTTAATTTATCACTTATTAGAAACCAACTCTAGTCGCAAACATCATCCACATATGCCGCTCAACGTACCTACAAAAATATATAATTTTATAACAAATAGTTCAAGAGATATTACGTCATAAACAGTGAGATGCGCGAGAAACTGTCAGATGATGTGTGACGTTTTAATTTATTACCTCTTTACTGCCAACTGTGTTCACAACGCATTTCGCAGATAGTGGCCACGTATACTGCTGGATCTACCTGGAAAATTATCTTTTTGTACAACACATATTTCAGGATATACGACGTCATAAACATTTAGCTATATGAAAACACAACAGCAGGGTGAAAATTCGCTAGGCATACAGGTGAAATATGTATACAAATATGATCGAAATTTGTCTGAAATTAGGTGACGTGTACGTATACGAGCAAACTAGCGGTAAAATGCTCATCCTAATCCTTGGAACGACTTCAGTCATATTTGGCACACATATTAGTCGCTGTCTAGAATGAAGAGCTAAAATCCACCAGCTTCCTGCTGGGGTGAGCGTGATAGCGTGGAGAGAGACGAGGGGAGGAGGAGGAGGAGGAGGAGGAGGACATGGACAGCAGGAGAGAGGAAATGGACAGAGAGAGGGGAGAGGACGAGATGGCAAGAGAGAGGGGAGATGTGGAGGCCGTGGATAAAGGAGGGACGGGAGAGAAGAGTGGATAAAGAGAGAGAGAGAGAGGATGGCTAGAGAAAGGGGGGGGGGGGAAGGAGGTGGACAGAGTGAAGCGGGAGGAAGAGATGGAATAACAGAAGACTAGAAGAAATAAATACCTGCTCAATGCCTGGTTTCTCTTCTAGTTAGAGTACTTAATTTTTTGCTCATTCAGGCTTCGAAAATTAATAGACAGTGAAGCTACATCAGGCAGGGACAAGCGGCAGCACATCGAGACGAACTAAGCTCGTGTGACAGACAGGGGTGCCGCGAGGCATTCCACGCTGATACGACTCTGTATCGTACTGAATGGATGGTGGTGATCCGCCACACAGAATACCAAAATATCACAAGAGTAGCGACTATGTTAAGGTACGGTCGAGCTCCAAATGGCCTGGCGGTGAACTTTGAATTCGGGGAAATATGACGTGATAATCTGTATTCTTGCTCTGCAAAATGCGAGTACTATATGATAATATTTTTCATTTATATGAGTGGGTCTGGTGCCAAAGTGCATTTATTTTAAAACCCAATAATGCAATTTCTACCGTTTGGCTGTAATCGAGTTGAAATTATGTTCCCGATTAAGACATCTCTACCGCGAGACCGCTACGGTGGCAGGTTCGAATCCTGCCTCGGGCATGGATGTGTGTGATGGCCTTAGGTTGGTTAGGTTTAAGTAGTTTTAGGAGACTGGTCACCTCAGATGTTAAGTCCCATAGTGCTCACAGCCATTTAAACCACTTGAGGACCTCTCTGTGTGTATTGCAGTCTTTGAATTGCATTGCAAATACGTTGCTCGTATTCTGTTTAATTTTTGCTGACATCCGTATTATAGGGTGAACTAAATGCTTCTGTATTTGTTTTTGTTGCATACTAAAGGACGCTGGTTTTGTCGCGCGGTGTTCTGCAGACTCACGTATTTTTGTTACAGCTTAAGAACCTCGATTGAAATCCATTGTTAGTGTACTCTTCGTATCCTTTGTTATTTTTGTTCCCATTCGTTTTTCGTACTCCACCAAAATTTTCGTTGACTTCTGCTAAAATGCACTATCTGAACTGCCTGTTAATAACGTGTGAAAACAAACACAGAACCTAAAGATCATCCAATAAGAAAGCGACATGATGCATTAATAAACTTGCAGCACTGCAAGTGGCCTGACAGCGAACCGAAGTCGTGTTACGTGTAGCCCCTACACGGGTTTCACCCCCTGTTGTGGCTGTCTCTGCACAGTTCGTAGCCAGTGTTTCTGGTGTCTGTTTAAAGCAACAGTATGGAACGCTCTGTATCGACGCAAAGAGGATTATATACTGAGCATGGTGGCGCAGTGGTTACCACACTGGACTCTAGTTAGGGAGAACGACGGTTCAAACCCATTCCGCCATCCTGATTAAGGTTTTCCGTGATTTCCCCAAATCGCTTCAGGCAAATGCCGGGATGGTTCCTCTGAAAGGGCATAGCCACCTTTCTTCCCCATCCTTCCCTAATGTGAGGGACCGATGACCTTGGTGTTTGGTGCCCTCCAACAATTCAACCAACCAACAGTGGATTACATGTACCGAAATCCTGGCCAAAATTATTTTTGATAGTTTCAAACCTTTAAAGCACTCCCTTTCACTACTAGGTTAACTGTAGTTGTGAATACCCCTAAACTACTCCACTGCCGTCCATAGAGAGGTGCCTGGGATGACTCGGCATGCATTTGTTAGTTTGTGTGCCTGTCTTTCAGTTTGTACCATGCCACTTACCACAAATTCTTAACCTTTTGTACTTGAAAATTTCAAAGTAGATTCGTGTGATACCCTTAATTTGCTGTAACGATTTTACTGGTGACGTGATGACAGGACTGCTTCTACTAGGGCACCGAATTGCTCGTCACGTGTGTGATTGTTCCATATGTAGTTAGTTTGCCATACTTTTCTCGCAATTTTTAAATGCGCCTTCAAACTAATTATAGCTATGTACTGTGTTATACATGTGCGTATTGAGAAGTGTATGTTAGTGTGTGTAATCTAGGTTGGTTCTGCTACGTTCATTTGTCTAATGTTACCGATCACAGCAGGTGATTGTCCCAGGCCTGTCGCAAAGTTCTTTTCAATTGCACGTTGGTTTACTTTCTAACTTCTCGCAGTTCACAGCCTGATGCGATAGATGGTGCTGCATGCAGCGCTAGATTGCAAGCAAAATCTATCGACGTAGGGGGGCAACACATCTGTACGCTTCACCGTGACGTAATCCAGCAAATCAGATGCCTTCCTATGAGTATGAAAGAGGGAACCTTGCCAGTTCACGACAGTCAGTTTTAGTCCCTGACGACGATGGTGGAGGGTATCATCGAAAGCGTGAAATTTTCTGAAAATTTGACGAGGCAAGTGAACCGAGAATCTTTCATGTACTTGCTACAATAGTTGACCAAACGTCCATTTTTGCCATTTTGGCCATAATTTCGGTAAATATGCTCCGGTGTGAGGCACAGTTCAGCACAGCAAGGGCAACATGCGATGTTGCTGTAATGTGTTGAAAGATAATGTCAGGAACATCTCGAAGAAGGGTCATAGCCACCGTCCTTAAGGCGCCATAAATGTGATAGGTACAGTCCAAATTACCATCTGTGTGGACAAGACGCGATCATCTTATTTACCCAGTGGTACCCCATACCAACAAGTCAGATGATGAGCCCATGAGAAGATGACGAAAGCAGTCTGGCAACGTTCGTCCTCCTCAGAGCTTGCATGCATGGATACGTCCAATGTGATGTTGTACACAGGACTGGGACTCCTCTGCAAAGACGACATAGTGCCACTTTGGTATGTCCAGTCTCCTTGTTGGGAGTTCCACTGTCGGCCGCCTCGGTCTGCTGTCGCGTCGATGTGGGCTTCGACAGCAGTTGTCGCTGGACGTCGCCGCACTGTCCGTGAGGGCGCTCTTCTGGCCACCAGTGAGCTCGCTGTGTTCCCAGACACAGGGGACCTGGTGTGTCTGTGTGCTCCTGCACAGCCAACCAAACAGCATGTCGAGCCTCTCAGGCGCTAGTCACGTAGGGCCATTAACAGCCTACGTGACCCTCGCGAACCGATAGGCACCGTATACACGTGACAGCGCGAGCAGCGTAACGACAAACTGCAGTCTCGGACTTTGGTACGTGCTGGTAGACGTTTCCCCTTCGTACACAAGGTGTCACACAGTCTTCCCACAAACAAACAACACTCAAATGCGATTTCTGAACAACAAACCCGCTGTAAAATCTTTACTTACATACAGAGCATAGTGGCAGCTGTGGAAAATCAATGTCCACATCTACCCTATACCCTGCAAGCCGTGTAATATGATGTGGCAGATGGTGGAGTCCGTGCTGGATACAGTGGCCGATGCGCAGGGAAAAGTTACTGAGCGAGTTCATTTGTTTCTTTAGGCGGGGCCGACCTTGTCTGGTCACTTCCAGCCGGCTGGCGACACACTGCGATGGCAGAAGCGAGCCACACGCCCTGCGTTCTTCCTCAAACGATTTTACAGATACTATTCCGTAAAAAAAAAAAAAAATCATTTTTCCCTACTTATAGCTTTATATGCCAGCTTCGTGTGACGTGCCCATCATTTCGTTAATGGTGACAGTTATTATGGTACTTCGATTTAAGTAAGACACTGCATGAAATATGAAAAAGTTTAAAATAGAAAATAGGGGTTGCTAAGATTTTGCGTTTGGTACACATTACATAATATGTTGCCGCGTATAAAATTCAGCTGAGATAATGAATTTTTCTTTATAGACTTTGGTGGAAGTCTCAGTCACCAATGACGGAAAAATTAACCTGATGTAGCGCACTCATCTGCAACCGTCCGAGCCAGCGAAAAAGCCAGAATGAGATATTCTCAACATTCCTCACATCTCAAACGGTTTGAGATATGGAAACAAGATTTTCGCAAATGACAGCACGCAAAGAGAACAGTGCTTTGCCGTATGGTTAACATGCAAAACTTAATTATTGACCGCATTATACGATGAAACAATGTAATTATTAAGGGGCATCGATAGCTGGTGAAACGAGACATACTGTGGGATATAGTACAACGTAAGGGAAGACATTACAAGCTCATTTTTGTATCGGCGATGTGCTTTTTCATAAACGTTTCCTCCCTATTTTTCCTCAGTTTCTTACTTAAAAAACTTCATAACCACTGTCCATTTTCAATTTCTCGCGGTGTAATGAACAGTCCATTAAATTTTGGGCACGCAGGCGCGCAAATAAAATTTCCTCCACTGATATTTCGGCCGCGTATCGTCCGGCCATCCTCAGAGTGAGTCATAAGACTGACGACAAGATGCCAAGCGCGGCCTTAGATGCTCCACCGCGGCGGTACTGCGCATGCGAGTCAGAGATGGTCGGCGGCAAAGAAATACGCTTATACATGCACCGCCTGTGGCGAAGGCGTACAGACATTCGATTCGCTTATCGATGTATGATCAGCGGCGGTGACACCGTGACGACTTCTCTGCAGTTCAATTACCCCAAGAGCCGGATTCCATGCTTTGTCCAAATTAAAACCATTATCTCTGTTAATTAAATTATTAGCTGCTCTAATCTCTATACCTTGAAGACAGATTCCCAAAAGGAAGACGTGGATGTTAAAATATTCACATCACTGTAATTCATGGAATGACCTGTACCAAGACAATGTTCGGCCACAGCTGACTTGTCTGGCTGTAATAAGCGTTTGTATCTTCGATGCTCTACACATCTCTCATGAACGGTGCGTGTTTGATCTCTGTACGATTTCTCACAATTTCCGCTATAAATCTGATACACACCCGCTTTACGAAGCTGTAAATCGTCCTTCACAGAGTATAGCTGCAGCAGTCTTCGTTGGGGGGGGGGGGGGGGTGAAAGACCACCACAATACAGAGTTTCTCAAGAATACACCCACATCGGCAAAAAAGTACTAGATTTGAAAGAATTAATATCTTCTTCCTAGGTTTTACATTGAATGCTCTACAAATTTGTTGCGGGGAAAATCCATTCGATTTAAAAATGCTCTTAAGGTAAGTAAGCTCTTGTTGCAAATTGTCTTTATCGGAAATAGAGTGTGCCCTATGCACTAAGGTCTTAAGAACACCTACGGTCTGTGAAGGGTGATGGCAGCTACTGGCATGAACATATAGATTTGTATACGTTGGTTTCCGGTATACGGCGTGTCCTAATGTGCCATCAACTTTACGGCGAGCGACAACATCCAAAAATGGGAGGTAAACGTCTTTTTATATTTCCATAGTAAATTTGATACTAGAATTGATGGAATTCTAATGCTCAAGAAATCGATGTAATTCATTCATCCCGTGCGGCGATACCACAAATGTGTCGTCCACGTACCTCCAGAAGACCGTTGGTTTAAAACTTGCTGAGTCCAGTGCCTTGTCCTCGAAGTCTTCCATGAATAAATTAGCTACCAGAGGGTAGAGGGGGCGTCCCATGACAACACCATCGATCTTGTATGAATGCATGGTTTCTCGGCGATATGAATTAATAAAATGTTCTCAGGCTTCCAGCGGTTAAAATCGCACGAGCTTCCGACCGAGCTCTCCCCGGTCATTGTCAAGTGGTAAGACTGACTGCTGTGTCGACGTGGCCGCGTCGTTATACAGCCGCACTGCTAGCTGTGACGTCACTGGTGCTCTCTTCCTCGACAAACAGGGTGTTGCAAAAAGGTACGGCAAACTTTCAGGAAACATTCCTCACACAAATAAAGAAAAGATGTTATGTGGACATGTGTCCAGAAACGCTTAACTCCATGTTAGAGCTCATTTTATTACTTCTCTTCAAATCACATTAATCATGGAATGGAAACACAAATCAACAGATCGTACCAGCGTGACTTCAAACACTTTGTTAGAGGAAATGTTCAAAATGTCCTCCGTTAGCGAGGATACATGCATCCACCCTCCGTCGCATGGAATCCCTGATGCGCTGATGCAGCCCTGGAGGATGGTGTATTGTATCACATCCGTCCACAATACGAGCACAAAGAGTCTCTACATTTGGTACCGGGGTTGCGTAGACAAGAGCTTTGAAATGCCCCCATAAATGAAAGTCAAGAGGGTTCAGGTCAGTAGAGAGTGGAGGTCATGGAATTGGTCCGCCTCTACCTGTCCATCGGTCACCGAATCTGTTGTTGAGAAGCATACGAACCCTTCGACTGAAATGTATAAGAGCTACATCGTGCATGAACCACATGTTGTGTCGTACTTGTAAAGGCACATGTTCTAGCAGCACAGGCAGGGTATCCCGTATGAAATCATAATTACGTGCTCCATTGAGCATTGGTGGAAGAACATGGGGCCCAATCAAGACATCACCGACAAATAATGCCTGCCCAAACGTTCACAGAAAATCTGTGGTGATGACGTGACTGCACAAATGCGTGCGGATTCTCGTCATCCCACACATGTTGATTCTGAAAATTTATAATTTGATCACGTTGGAATGAAGCCTCATCCGTAAAGAGAACATCTGCACTAAAATGAGGATTGACACATTATTGGATGAACCATTCGCAGAAGTGTACCCGTAGAGGCCAATCAGCTGCTGATAGTGCCTGCACACGCTGTATATGGTACGGAATCAACTGGTTCTCCCGCAGCACTCTCAATACAGTGACGTGGTCAACGTTACCTTGTACAGCAGCAACTTCTCTGACGCTGACATTAGGGTTATTGTCAACTGCACGAAGCATTGTCTCGTCCATTGCAGGTGTCCTCGTCGTTCTCGGTCTTCACCAGTCGCGAGTCATAGACTGGAATGTTCCGTGCTCCCTAAGACGCCGATCAATTGCTTCGAACGTCATCCTGTCGGGACACCTTCGTTCTGGAAATCTGTCTCGATACAAACATACCTCGCCAGGGTTATTACCCCGTGCTAATCCATACATCAAATGGGCATCTGCCAACTCCGCATTTGTAAACATTGCACTGACTGCAAAACCACGTTCGTGATGAACACTAACCTGTTGATGCTACGTACTGATGTGCTTGATGCTAGTACTGTAGAGCAATGAGTCGCAGGTCAACACAAACATCGAAGTCAACATTACCTTCCTTCTATTTTGCCAACTGGAGGTGAATAGAGGAAGTAGGGTACATACTGACGTAACTAAAATGAGCTCTAACATGGAAATTGAGCGTTTCCGGACACATCTCCACATAACATCTTTTCTTTATTTGTGTGTGAGGAATATTTCCTGAAATTTGGCCGTCCCTTTTTGTAACACACTGTATACAGTCATGTTTTCATTCCGCGTCCGTCGCGCCCGTTTTAACATCGCGATAGTCGGGTTCCGTCCTTGTTGATGGTGTTTTCAGCGGTTTTTATTTCAATAGCTTCTTTTATGACGCTATCGCAAAATCCCTCCTTCATATCGACATGTTTCGTCGAATAGAATTCGATGTCCACTTTCTAAGGCGTGTTCTTCCACGGCTGAATTTTCTGGATAGCGTAAGTGTAAGTACCTCTCGTGTTCCTTCCCGACGTTGCTCTACCATGCGTACTGTTTGGCTGACGTAGTAACAGCCACACTGACATGGTATCTTGTACACTCGAAGCGTTCTAAGCTCTAGATCGTCCTTCACAGGCCTCATGAGCTGACGAACTTTTGCTGGGGGCCTGAACACCGATGAAATGTTATATCCCTTCAGTAGCCTGCTAATCTTTCCCGACACTGTACCACAGAAAGGCTAAAACACAAGTTTCTTGTTTTCTTCTTCGGTGGTGTTCTCTTCTCTCTTAGTTTGTTTTTTGCGTGTCGCGCCAGATATAGCCTGTGATACCTGTCCGTGGCTGTACCCGTTTTCCCGGAAGACGTTTCGGAGGTGGCTCAGTTCTAGTGGCAGACTTGCTGCGTCTGGGACGACTTTAGCACAATGAACGAGGGTATTCAGAAGGCCACTTTTTGTGCCGGATGGTGGTGGCTGAGTTACCGATCTGTGTGTGTAGGTTTCCTGCGGGGACTGTGGCTGAGGTGCCCGTTGGTTTTCCGTCGAACGAGTACGTCAAGCAAGGGCAGTGCATCATCTGTCTCGACTTCCATCGTAAACTTGATGTGGCCGAGGAGAGCTCGGTCGAAAGTTCGTTGGATTATAACCACCTGACGTGGCTGGAAGCCCGAGAAAATCTTATTAATTCATATGGTTACGAAACCACGCATTCATACATGGCGTACCTCTACGGGGGGGGGGGGGGGGGGGGGGGGGACGTGGCGCCTAGGGAACCTGCTTGGGAAGAAGGCTAACCTGTTAAGCTCTGTAGCCTTCCTGCTACGCTGTTGAGATGAGAACGCGATTCCACGATTTACCTCGGCAGCCAGGTGAATCTACCGTTCAGCCAGCTCTGCCCTGTTGCGGGAAACGATATACTTGACTAGGAGGCAGCTGGATTTAAAAGGTCGCGAACTGCTGGCTATACATCTGCAGTTGACAGAGGTACTCTCACAATTAGATTTTGAGTGGGTCGACGCTGCCACCACAGCAAAAGAAGGCCACAGAGAAACAGAAAGGGTAGTTCGCGTGGATATCTTAACAACAACACGGTGCAGAACGGAAATCAACAGAAGGAACTGTCATCAATATGACGGAGAAAGAGGTCGATGCGGGTGCCATTTCGGCGCTTAAGAAAGGTCTTAACTTCGCACCAGCGCCTCAGAGGATCCCTGTCTATGATGATATAAGTGGGGTTGAACAAGCAATCCGTAAGATGCCTAGTGAGAATGCTGACGAAATTCATCGCGAAACGTGTCGCATCATTTCAAAATCTAAACCACCGAGGTCTAACTTGACTAGGGCTAAACGCAATAGTCTTCACGCACTCCGCAACGACGCACTCATCGTGGTTCTGCCAGTCGACAAGGGCAATGCATCCGTCATTCTAAATAAAGCTGACTACGATGCCAAAATTCAGTTAATGCTTGAAGAGGATATATAGCGTTAACTGCCACGGGACCCGACGTCAAGAATAATGAGGAAGACATCAGAGCTTCTAAAACAGTCAATGCTGGAAGAGGGCGTTATTAAGACTCTGCTCCCTCAGGCGCCGAGACCACCTACGCTTTATGGACTACCAGAAATCCACAACCGGATTCTCCTCTTCGTCCCATTGTGAACACCATTGGGTCACCCACTTATAGACTGTCAGAACACCTGACCAGCCTCCTTGCACCGCATGTGGGTCGTTGTGTGCATCACATCAAGAACACCGTCGACTTTCTCAACAGAATTGAACAACTGTGTCTTAGTCAAGGAGATATGATGGTTAGTTTTGGTGTGGTCTCCCTGTTTACACGTGTTCCGGTCAAAGACTGTATAGATCTCCTCTCACAATTATCTGATAGCACAATTGTGGGACTGTTTAAGCACACAGTGACATAGTCGTACTTCCTACATGGCGGCCAGTATTTCGACCAGTTGGACGGCGTGGCTATGGGAAGCCCTCTGGCTCTATCCATAGCCAAACTTTTTATGGCAAAATTTGAAGACTTCGCCTTGGACACGGCTCCAGCTAAACCAAGTTGCCTTTAGCGTTACGTTGATGACACTTTCATCATGTAGCCCCATGGTCGTGAATTTTGGAACACGTGAACAGCATTCACGGCCACATCAAGTGTAAGATGGAAGTCGAGACAGAGGGTACATTGCCCTTGCTTGACGTCCTCATTCGACGGAAAACCAAGGGGCACCTCAGCCGCAGTGTCTACAGAAAACCGACACACACACACACACACACACACACACACACACACACACACACACACACACACACACACAGATCAGTATCTGCACGCTCTCAGCCACCACCATCCGGCACAAAAACGTGGCGTTCTGAATACCCTCGTCCATCGTGCTAAAGTCGTCCCAGGCGCAGCAAGTCTGCCACTAGAACTGAGCCACCTCCGAAACGTCTTCCGGGAAAACGGGTACAGCCACGGACAGGTATCACAGGCTATATCTGGCGCGACACGCAAAAAACAAACTAAGAGAGAAGAGAACACCACCGAAGAAGAAAACAAGAAACTTGTGTTTTAGCCTTTCTGTGGTACAGTGTCGGGAAAGATTAGCCGGCTCCTGAAGAGATATAACATTTCATCGGTGTTCAGGTCCCCAGCAAAAATTCGTCAGCTCATAAGGCCTGTGAAGGACTACCTAGGGCTAAGAACGCCTGGAGTGTACAAGATACCATGTCAGTGTGGCTGTTACTACGTCGGCCAAACAGTACGCATGGTAGAGCAACGTCGGAAAGGAACACGAGAGGTGCTTACACCTACGCTATCCAGAAAAATCAGCCGTGGAAGAACACGCCTTAGAAAATGGACACCGAATTCTATTCGACGAAACATCTGTCGTTATGAAAGCGGAGGGATTTTGCGATAGCGTCATAAAAGAAGCTATTGAAATAAAAACCGCTGAAAACACCATCAACAAGGACGGATGTTTGCAGCTCAGCACAGCCTGGGACCCGGCTATCGCGATGTTAAAACGGGCGCGATGGACGCGGTATGAAAACGTGATCATATATGGCGTGGAAGAGAGCACCAGTGACGTCACATCCAGCAGTGCGGCTGTATAACGACGCGGCCACGGCGACACAGCAGTCAGTCTTACCACTTGAGAATGACCGGGGAGAGCTCAGTCGAAAGCCCGTGGGATTTTAACCACCCGACGCGGCTGGAAACCAGCAAATTTTTATTAACTATCCAATCTTCTCATAAAATTCACCATTAAACTGGAAATAAGATGATAAAAGCACATGTTCAAATAAGGCCGTAATGTTCTTATCAAGATGTTGGCTGATAAGAGAAAGAGTCCTTTAAAGGTACCGGTGCATAATGACAGCAACGTCAGGCTAAATAATAATGATGTGGTAGTTAGTTTTGACGTGTTAAGTCTCTGAATAAAATCCATAGAATTACGAATGTGGTGACTCCATTTTCCTACCAATTGTTTTAATTAGGAAGCCAAGTGTTTGGCAGAAAAATACGTCGGTGAACCAATAGCGCTCGTTATAGGTCTCATAGACCTCTACACTCTCATACTTAGACATTTTGTGAACTTTAGGAAGACCATAATATCTCGGTGGTACTTCTTTTGACTTCCTTTGGTAGTGATGAAGCGTTCAGCAAGGCAGCAGTCCATACTGTCACCTTGATAGTAGGATCTTTGTTAATCTTCCGGTATGCACCAGAACTAAGTAGACCACATAGCTCTTCCTTGTAGACTTTCTGAGGCAAAAGGACCGGAGCATTACCCGCACGCGCTGCAGTCGGAAAACTATAAGCGCGACGCCATAGATAGTACAAGGGTACTAATATCGATACGCGCTGCTGCTGCGACTCACGGAGAGAGAGGATAACAGCATAACCGCGAGAGACTAATCACAGAATATCAACCAAAACCAAGATTTAATGGGAAGCATAACATGAGCCAGCCACGGCTCAACCTCCCGCCCTCAAACAAACACGATGCCGGAAGGGGAGGGGGGCTACTTAACCATCAGACGAACTAACTGGATTTAACCTGGCTAAGGTGAACCCAGTACTGGTTACCGGAATGGTTATCCTTAACCAGCAGATTCACCGGGCCTAAAATGCGCAAATTGGTGCTAGGCCCCAGAAAATGAGGAGTAAATTTACTCATATTTCCGACACGCACCTGCCTACTGGGGAAACTACGGACATAGACCTGATCTCCTGGCCTCCCTCTAAATGTTCGCCGATTACGATTGTAACGCTCACCTTGATTATTATGGACCCTGAGTATATTACGTCTGGGACGGTTCCAGTTTTCATTGATGACTTGAGGAACTAGATCTTGAATTCCCCACAAGTTCTAAAAAGGGGAATTAACAGGATAGGAAAGGATCAAAGAGGCGGGAGTAGCTCCCAAGGCTTCATGATTGGTGGTATTAAAAGCAAAACTAAGCCAAGGAAGACTAGAGTCCCACTTACTAGGCGTTTTCTGAAATCAAAGCGGATTTACGGTTTCGGTTAACCCTCTCCGTAAAGCATGCCTGCGGATAATACGACGCAGTCGTGATATGCTTGACACCGTTCTGAAAATAGGACGCCTTGAAAGGAGCCGAAAGGAAGGCCGGCGCATTATCGCTAACAATTTTCTTAGGGGGGCCAAAAACAATGAAAACTTTAGTTAAATGAGAAATAGTGGTGGTAGCAGTGACGTTACGGCTCGGAAGGAGCCAAGTGAATCCGGAGAACGCATCAATAATAACTAACACGTATCGATGACCTTTCTTAGTACGAAGAAAGGGTCCTAGATAATCGATATAGAGCTTGTGCGTAGGACAGGACTCGCGCTCAGAGCTCAGCAAACCCTGTTGAAGAGCATTCTTGGGTTTGACTACATTATACAGCCGATATTGCTATACCATCTCTCTGACATTTCGCTCCATGGAGGGCCAAGAGGCTTTGACTTTTTTCAGAGTCTTAGGAACTTATAAGTGGCTACCCACCAACGAATCATGAAAGTACCGAAAAACCGGGCGCACCAGAGCTACTGGCAAACTTCTTTAACTGCTTCGCATGCCCGACCCTTTTACGCAGAATGCAACTGTTAATAATATACTCATGCGACAGTTCCCCAGCCAAATAGGGTCCTGATCCCGACGCTAAACGACATCAAACTAAAGAGGAATTTCTCCCAATCCTGCCTTCATCTGTCTCCCGGGTTCCCTCACTAGGTGTAGATTCGGCGAACTACCGGCTGAGGACATCCGCAAGGATATTTTCAGTGTCTCTCACGTGTTTAACTTCAAATTAAATGCGTACCTCTCATCTGGCACTACGGCCAGTTTTACGCGGCCTAGCCAGCACCCAGCTCAAAGCCTGATTGTCGGCTTCTAACTGAAATTCCCGATGCTCAAGGCAGAAGTGATACTTCTCCAATGCAAACAAAACGGCCAACGCCTTGCACTCGTAGATGGAGTACTTAAGTTCGGCGCCAGTGAACCGACGAGACGCGTAAGCTAATGGCTGCGTCTGACCTTCGAACAGCTCAAATACCAGCATTAGATGTGTCATTTTGGACAATAAGCCTTTTATTAAAGTGTGGTACTCCTAGAAATGGAGGATTGGCTACAGCTGCCTTAATATACTCAAACGCGGGCTCCTGGACAGGTCCTTATTCAAAACGCACTCTCTTCCGGCACTGTTCGTTTGAGGTCGCGGCCAACTAAGCAAAATTAGGGACAAAACGATAAAATAGTTCAACATGCCTATGAACCTAGCAAATTCCGCGTTTATCAGTAGGCGGAGGCAACGCCCGTATGGTCTTAGTTCGCTCTTGTTCGATGCGAATACTCTGACCTGACACTAGGTGACCTAAGAAGAACACCTGCTGCGTTTCTAATGTCATCTTACTGGGTTTAACAGTCAGCCAGGCTCCCTGAAACCTCGAAAGAACTTTCTGGATATGATCCAAATGGTCCTGAAACGAACGGCTATAGATGACTAAATCGTCCAAATAATTATAGGCAAACACTAATTTCAAGTCCCTAAGGATATTATCCAGCAAACGAGTTGCCAAACCAAAAGGAACTCTGTCAAACAGATTCCAATCAGTACAAAATGCGGTAACATGTTTACATTCTTCAGCTAATGGAATCTGATAACAGGCTTGGTTCAAACCAAGAACAGTAAACCAATTAGTACCGGCAAACCAGGTAAAAGTTATGTAGATCAGAGGCAGAGGCCCATTCAAAGACAACCTTAGTGTTCAAGCACCCGGTAGTTAACCACAGGTCTGAAATAGTGCTCCTGATCCTTGGGAACATGGCATGTGGGGGAAGCATAAGTAGATGTAGAAGGCGTAATAACTCCTTGTTGGAGCATTTGGCTGCCTGACAGGACTATCGTCGGATAGAAGGATATGGTAATTAAGAACATTAGTGACACTCAAGTTATCACTAAGAAGCTCAGGAAAACTCTGTAACAAATCCAGTAATTGAGAAGCGTGATGCGGCGAGAGATGGGTAAGATCAAACTCATTAGCCACATCCTGAACGGCCAATGCATCTGCATTTCGATGCACAATACGTTTAGCGCACTTATAAAACGAAACATAAGGTGGCTTGCGGAGTATGGATGTAGATGTAGAAACTTCTCCAAAGGAGCTAACTTAAAGAAAAAGGTGTGCCCAGAATAATCCAAGAATAACCCAGTATTTACTGAAATCACATCCCAAAATTAGATCGACCGGCAGCTCCTTGACCGAGGCTAATGACAAGGGCCAGGAAAAATCCCCCATCGATATACTCCCTCGGACCCAATCATGCAGAGGCAACACCTGGTCATTGGCCACCCGACATCTCTGCACCGGAGAAAGCACCGACCGAAGTTTCGTAAAATGACCAACTTCCAAAAACCACTCGAAGCACAATAATGAAAATGAGCTACCAGAATCGGAAAGAGCACAGATCGGTTCGCCACCTACTCGAGAACAAACGTAAGGCGAGGGCGGTGAAGAGGGAGCGACAACACGGGTACGCCAGCGTCTAAAGGCTCGATCACGAGATAGCTGCCCAGTCCGGCGTCATTTATTGGCTCTGAGAGCGCGAGGCTGAATCCGAGAGAGCTCCAAGTGAGCCGTGCTGCCGCACCTGAAACAACACCGGGGTTCCAGTTTTACTGCTTCAGCGGATGCAGACACTTCGGAATTTCCCTTGCCAGCGCCGGTGGCCTGCCCCTTAACTTCGTGACATACATCGTATCCAAGCGGCAACGCCCATATCGCTACAACCGCGGCACGGAGTTCTTCCCAAGCTGAAGGCTGATTACGGAAGACATAGTGCTACTTATCCGCAACGCGCATTCCCCTAAGAACAATAGACAGCGGCTGTTGTTCAGGCAAATCGATTAACAAAGCCAAGGACGCCGTCTGAACTCTGTCCACATACTGATGTAACTGCTCTTTATCCCGCTGCAACTCCCAAATGTAACGACATTCAAGCGGTTTTCGAACTCCTGTGGTCAATCTCTGCCTAATGACGAGCTCCCTGAACTGCTGTAAGGAGAACACTTCAGCCATGGCTCGGAAGAGGAGGTTCTGCAACTCACTTCTAGCTAACAGGTACGGCAGTGACAAAATTACTTGGTGTGGAACCACGAAAGGGAGAAGCATAAAGTTCAAGACGAACCGACAACCGTAATAATTTTTCGACCTGTTCAAGCCGCTCCACGACTAATTCAGTAATATCACGAGAGGATTAGGCAACTTGGCAAACATTGCGTCTAACTTCACCGAGGACGTAACAGTACCATCCCGGGCAGGCTCTCGCCCTCTCCCGAACACAGCAAGTTCCGCTCCTCAATCCTCTTCTCACCAAATCTAAAAACGTAACATTAAACTGCAATGCACTAACCAAAGAGCCCAATTCGGCGGCTAATTTTTAATGGTGATCTTCCAAAGCTAACATGCCCAAATCCGCTTTCCGATTTGTTAAATACATTAACTGGGCCTACACCGTATCCAATAGTCTGGCACTAGGTTGAGTGCCTTCCAAAACGCAAATAGTGTCCACAAGGCCCCTAACAGCCTTCAACAAAAATTCAGTGGCCGCTCCTCTCTCACCCAACACCGCCGGCGTGACGTCAACCGGCTGAAAAACGGCAGCACCTAAACGGGCCACTAAATCCGGATCACTGCCCTCAGTAGCTTGGCGCCTTATTTCCAACTCGTAAACAAGATGTTTCTGAGCAGGCCGATCCCCGGACTCTGACTGACCGCCATTACAATACACCTGAAACAATCAACACCCAAAACAATGTGGTGTCACAGAACAGAAATAAAATTGAAACTAACAGTAACTGAAATGGCAAGAACACAAACGTAACCACGCTCTGCTACCAGTGAAATCCCTGGGCTAGCAGGACGGAGCGGATGCGGTTATATTTGTGGAAAGAGGTCAAAATATGTTACTGTCAGTTGCACACCAACATACAAAATTTATTTCTTAAAACACACAATCAGACAAGCAAGAATCAAAACTCTCAAGGTTTTAACGAAAGACCTCCTTTGATTTAATTTAGATCGGCTGAAGGCCACATCGAAAATCCAAGGCACAAGGCCTAAGCAAGGTACAGGAGTTCTTCTGGCGGTTTCACTTCTTCAGAATTTTTTTTATCTTCAATATAAATAGGTTGAAAGCCTTAGCTTTAATTTTATCCCATATAACGCGGATGAAGGCCTCACGTTAATCAAGAATAGTGTCGCGGCTTAAGGCCGAGACAAAGATTTTCAAAGTTTAATTTAAATTGGCTGAAAACTCGGTTGAAGGCCGCATATCAACAAAACAATTTTACGGATTTTGCCTGGGAAGAAGAGCTTTCAATTAGAAAAGGCTGAAGGCCTGATCTCAAAATACTTCGTGTAAAACTCTGCTGCAGGCCTCATATTAAAAAATAACAATCTTATGACTTAAGGGCAAGACAAGGATTTTGAATTTTTAATTTAATAGAGATTAAAACACACATCATGGAGAAAACAATTTTACGACTTAAGGCCTAAAGGAAGAGATTCTGAATTTCAAATAAAATAGGCTAAAGTCTTTATCCTAAAATGCTTCACATAACAGTCGGCTGAAGGCCACATACGAAACCCAAACAATCTCACGTCTTAAAATTAAAAATTGGAAGTTTCTTTGTCTGGGCTTTAACTGAAAAACTCGGCTGAAGGCCACATAAAAACTACAAAATATTTCTTCCGGCTTAAATCCTAGACAAAATTTTCAAATCTTGATTTGAAAAGGCTGAAAACTCGGCTGAAGGCCACATACCAGTCAAGAAACTTTTTTTACGCCTTAAGGCCTAAGAAGAAAAGCCTTGAAATTTCAATAAGAAAAAACTCCGCTGAAGGCCACACACAGTACTTAAGACTAAAAAGGAAATCACTCTGTAAAACACAAGGAGCGGCGCTCAGAACGTTCCAACCTGGGGAAGTAACTAACGCACTTTTAGGTGAAACAGGCAGCCAGACCGACAACTTCTTAATCAAAAGGCAACCCAACAAAAAGCCAGCCGAGGAACCAACCAACAACATCACTTCTACTGCATCTGAACAGCAAAACGACAACAAGATGTCAATCGCAAAACGTTCCGGATACTGGTGGCCAATCAAGCCAAATGAGAATAAACGCCCAAAACTACCAACACCTTAGCTGTCACACTACACGCTGTGCTGTACAATACCAACACGATGTGGAAAATACACTGCCAGAAACTACGTCAACAACCACTTTAGGTCACTGGAACGTCAACGGCCACAACACAGGAGATACCTCTGGTACACTTAATTTAAGTCATTCCTTCATTAATGAAGTTTAACACCACACAGGAAGACGGCTGCAATTCTAGTCGACTTCAATGCACACACGTTGTTGCTCGCGTGGATCTCTCAGAAAGTGACAACCAGGATCAAACCAAGAGATGTGATAGCAGTTGAGGCTTGATAGTAGGTTAAGTGAGCACTCAACTTTAGAGTCCAGTTTCGGTGGCTGACGAACTTCGTAACCCTCGCAACAAGCGCCTCACAACTCCAACCGCACGTGCACGCCGCCAGCGGCTCCGGTCTGACCACGCGCCACAGAGACTTCCTCGTTGCTCTGACCCAACGGACCGACTGTCACACACAGCACACCCGGAAAACATATCCACCACACCAGACATAGTACAGCATTACTAGTATCGATACACACTGCTGCGGCTCACGAAGAGAAGACAGCAACGTTATTGCGGTAACCACTGGGCTACAACAAATGATTAAAAAAAAAAAAAAAAAAAGCAAGGCACCCATCCAGCCAGTCACGGCTCACATACGTTGCAAAGAGCAATGGTGCTGACAATTCTTTTCAGTATTCAATACTGCCTTCTCACGTTGCCATCCTGATAAGTCAATGTTGACTTTTATAGAAGAGATATTCATTTTCCAAAAACATCGCAGTTCTTCCACATAAAACATGTTCCTTAATTCTACAACAGTTATTCAAAAAATGGCTCTAAGCACTATGGGACTTAACATCTATGGTCATCAGTCCTCTAGAACTTAGAACTACTTCAACCTAAGGACAGCATACAACAGCCAGCCATCACGAGGCAGAGAAAGTCCCTGACCCCGCCGGGAATCGAACCCGGGAACCCGGGGGTGGGAAGCGAGAACGTACAACAGCTATTGTTTCTATACAGGCTACACTTTAGTTTCTCTTTTTGGCGTGCTTCTGCCTAGAGCGGAATGCTGTCTGTATATTTCATTGGTCAAATTTTTCATTGTAACGAAAATATGATTCTCTATAAATTGTTCGAAACAAAGAGTAGGATATGACCAAATGAGGAAGCAAATAGACCAGCGTGAGGCCTAGTTTTGCGAAAAACGATTTAATTTCTTTAAATAAATCAGGGTAACTGAGAAAAAGTTAAATCTTTCGTTGCTGATGGGATACATCTGTCATACTAAAGTCATACGCAGTGTTTAGAATTGTCACGTCGATGTCTCATATCTGCCTAGTGTTAGCGAGATGCTTTAGGAGCTTTAAGTAGAATGCTATGGACCACAGGGTGTACTCAAAAAAAGTCTGAAGTAACTAATTGTGTTTTCTTATACATCATAGGTATTGTTTTGCAACACTACTATAAATCTCAGACATTCTGCTGGTTTGTACATAATGCGGATGTAGTGGAACATAGATGCTCCAGAAAATGGCGCAAAATGTGCAAAATATTGATTTGTGTTATGTCAAAGTCATCTGTAAATATTATGTCGAAATTTTGTGACCATACTTTGTCCATAATTAGCGTCCTGATACAATCGCTCTAAAACAAAAAATTTAAGTCTGAAATCTTAGGTTCACTTGAAAATATGTATCTATTAGGCTGGTGCAGAAGTTCACAGCTTTTTCTTTTTTTTTTTTTTTTTTGTCAGCTGGTATTCAGGTTGCTATGGGTTTATTTAACGATTGTCAGTTTTTATTTTTAGTTTACTGTTGCTATTTGAGTTTACATGTTGAAATATTGTGTCTGAAGATAGTGAGTGGAGCTGTCGACGCTACAAAATGGAGTACAAACAGGAGAAATCGGAACATTTCCGACATTTTTCACGGTCTCAGTTCATTCGAGGGGCTACAGCAGCGGAGGCACCCAGAAACATTTGCACCGTGTGTGGGGATAATACTATTGGACTATTGGACAGAGAACTCTAAGGAAGTGGTTTTCTCTTGTTAAGGAGGATCGTTTTGACGTTAATGATTTCGCTGTTTGATGGAAGTCGTTCACACTCATGAACCCACAATGATCCACGCGAGTGTACTCGAGAGCTGGTAAATGTGGTAAACTGCAATTATTTCACCACCGTACGAATTTAAGTGTAATGGGAAAGGCTCAAACATCAAGAGTACGGGTGCCGCATGCCCTAAGCCAAAATCACAAAATCAGCAGGTGACCACATGTGCATCATTGCTTGGCTCGTGAACAACACCGACGATGACTACTCCGTACCACTACTGGGGTGCAAAATAACTGATGATGGTCGAAGTACAGAGGATATAGAATATAGACTGGAAATGGCAGGGAAAGCGTTTCTGAAGAAGAAAAATTTGTTAACATCGAGTATAGATTTCAGTGTCAGGAAGTCGTTTCTGAAAGTATTTGTATGGAGTGTAGTCATGTATGGTTCAAATGGTTCAAGTGGCTCTGAGCACTATGGGACTTAACATCTATGGTCATCAGTCCCCTAGAACTTAGAACTACTTAAACCGAACTAGCCTAAGGACAGCACACAACACGCAGTCATCACGAGGCAGAGAAAATCCCTGACCCCGCCGGGAATAGTACCCGGGAACCCGGGCGTGGGAAGCGAGAACGCTACCGCACGACAGCCGTGTATGGAAGTGAAACATGAAGATAAATAGTTTGGACAAGAAGAAAATAGAAGCTTGCGAAATGTGGTGCTACAGAAGTATGCTAAAGATTAGATGGGCAGATCACATAACTAACGATGAAGTATTGAATAGAATTCGGGAGAAGAGGAGTTTGTGGCACAACTTGACAAGAAGAAGGGACCGGTTGGTAGGACATGTTCTGAGGCATCAAGGGATCACAAATTTAGCACTGGAGGGCAGCGTGGAGGGTAAAAACCGTAGACGGAGACCAAGAGATGAATACACTAAGCAGATTCTAAAGGATGAAGGTTGCAGTAGGTACTGGGAGATGAAGCAGCTTGCACAGGATAGAGTAGCATGTAGAGTTGCATCAAGAAAGTCTCAGAACTGAAGACAGCAAACAACAACAATGCTAACACAGGGAAACGAAAGGAATGGTTGAGCTTAGCAAAGCAGCAACTCCCCGAACAACGACCTGTAATCATCTACAAAAGATGATGTTATGCATCTGGTGCGCTACGAATTGCTTCCCCGAAGTGTAACCATCACTGCTGACGTTTATTCTCAGCAACCGCGACGTTTTGCAGACGCAATCCAAGAACGACAAGGAGGAAGACCGCGTGAAGTGATGCTGCTCCACGATAACGACCACCCGCATTTTGCTAGGCTGAGGGAAGACACTATACGGGAGTTGTGTTGGGGAGTCCTTCCGCAACCACGTTATTCAGCTGATCTGGTGTCCTCATACACAGATACAACCTTGAAGGAACTTCCCTTTCCAATGAAGATGCTCTATGAACATGGCTCGACGAGTTCTTCGCCTCAAAACCACGTGATTTCCACAGTCGCGGAATATAAAACGTACTCCAGCGTTGACGGATTGTTTTAAATAGAGAAGGATTGATAAACGTCTGTGTTACGTTAGAACTTATGCACCAGCCAAATACCTTTTCTGCATGAGACACGGCAGTCCGCAGAGCTTACCGGTGTGACGGGATGCCGCAGCGTGAGGGGAACGTGCATCCAGCCATGAGGTTGCCCCGCTGAACCGCAGGCGTTCATGTACAGTACAAGGCGTAGGGTAGTATCTGACAACTTCTCGCGCTTCAAACTACCCATTTCAGCGGTAGTATTGCTCGTAACGGGAATATTTTTCAGTCTCTGAGTTTTGACGTTATAACAACAGCAGTTGCCGAAGAGCACTGAAACACATAAATCAAAAGAAGGCAGCTGTAGTAGACGAAATTCCTTCAGAGTTCTTGAAACTCTGGGTGAACTTACCTTCGTAGCACCATTCCACTTGGTAAGCGAGATATATGCATCGAGTAACACATACTCTGACCTCAATAAAAAATATAAAACAGCAATTCGGAAGATGCTGACATCTGTGAAGAATATTACGGCTACGAAGAAGTCTCGGACGAAATATCAGCACAGGTCAGTTACTGGATGCAGCAGTATTCCGAGCACTTTATTCACCGTGGTCGTTTCTTTACGTTTGATTAGCCAGATAGGATTCTACAAGCAGTCAGCAGAATTACTTCTTAGCAGCTTCCCTTACGGTTGGGCAATGCCTTTGCCACACACATAAAGAAAGACGTATTTCACAAAAAAATTGTCAATGTAAAAGGATTCCTTTCCTGGTTAATGGTTGGTTTACGATATCTCTCAGCATTCGCAACCACTGTGTCCTGATGATTAGTAAATCTTCTTGGCCTCAGTATCATCCACGGGCAATTATCGTCCTACCTTACAGGCAAAGCAAGTGGAGGTCCTTCTGTTCATACAAAAGCTTGGTGAATGTTGGGCGGTCACATCATTGTCCGGCGAGTTGCAATACCTACCTGTCACTCTGGGAATGATGGGATTCCCTCAAACATATATACATGAGATAGTCCTGCGGATGTACGCGTGAGACTCCTAGCAGTTGACGTCTAAATGTGGTTTTTTATGTATTTATTTGCAATGGATTTCGGTGTCTCTCCATTTTCTGGCATGTCTACAGTACCACGTGATCAGGCGTGTACCGGGTAATCATCAATATACACATGTCTCATAGAGGGTATAACACCAAAAATGCAGACAAAGTACCGTCTGCAACATACAAAATTTTCGCCGTTTAATTTTCGTTGATATCTTGCACTATACTCTTGATTCTGATGCTATATGCTGCACTACAGAAATTAAATACATCAATACTTCGATTACGTATTAAATAAAAATTTGACTGTATATAATTGATTGTAATTATAATAGAAATATTATAAATTGCCGGGTAATAGCCAAGGGAGCTTTATTGAGATGTATCAATAGCAACGACGAAATGATAATAGCTGTACCGATGTTTATCTTTGCGCATGGAGAGCCTCTGTCGCGTGGCGTGCAGATGGGAGGCAGAGCAGTTTGTGTCATGAAAGAGTGCGGAAGTGTTTGTTGAACGCTCCGGCCGACCCGGTGTGTACCTATACTCGCGCCAGTGTAGACATCCCTCACTCGTTAACCTGTGATTACTGAGAGCACGGTAGGAGTGGACAGGCGGGGGAAGCTGCAGTTTCAGCTGTTGCCTGTCCCGTACGTATCCGTGGCTCTGGAGACGACTCGGGGTTCCTCTCATCAAGCAGCAGCAGCAACAGCAGCTCCGCATTGTCGTCGGCTACATACTTGTCATCCGCACAGCTACAATATCGAAGGACTGTTAATTGACAAACATTGTAGTGTAGAGAGGCATCAACCAGCAACATTTCATTCACAGAGTATGAATAACTTGAATAATAACTTGCAAAAGTTAAAATTTCTAGGACACCTGTGTTGCATTGTCCTCACACATTATTACCATGCAGGGTCCCTTTCCTTTCCATGCAATCATCGAGTGTCATAAGAATATCAAAACTGATTCAGCAGATTGTAGCGCAGTCGTTAGGCATTTGTACAGGTTAGTTGATATATTCTTTGCGTGTTCCGCTTGCGTTATCTAGGCACGTTCTCGTGTTTCGGTAACTGTTGTGAAACATCGATTAGAATGGACAGGGACTGCGATTGCTGTGTTCGGATGAGGGTTGACTTGGCATCCCTTCGCTCACAGCTGCAATCGGCGCTGACTTCGGTCGCGCAGCTTGAGGCTGTTGCCAATGGGCACCACTGTGGGGAGCCGGGCTCGGGTATCACAGGGATGTCAACCTCGTCCCGTCTGTCCCCAGATCGGTCTGCCGCTGTGGTTGCCCCGGTTGCTGCCCGCAGTGGGGCTGAGCCCTCGCCTGTGGTTGATTGGGAGGTCGTTCCAAGGCGTGGCAGGCAGCGAAAGCCTCCCCTGTGCGTCTGACAAACCGGTTTCAGGCACTGTCTCTGGCTGAGCCAGATGTAGCTGCCTGCCCTGTTTAAGAGGATCATTCTCAGCCTTCAAGGTCCGGGCAATCGCAGAGGGTGGGCTTACTGGTAGTTGGGAGCTCCAATGTTAGGCGATGTAATGGGGCCCCTTAGGGATACGGCGGCTAAGGAGGGGATGAAATCCAGTGTGCACTCCGTGTGCATTCCGGGAGGAGTCATTCCTGATATGGAAAGGGTCCTTCCGGATGCCATGAAGAGCACAGGGTGCAGCCAGCTGCAGGTGGTGGCACATGTCGGTACTAATGACGTGTGTCGCTTTGGATCTGAGGAAATTCTCTCTGGATTCCAGCGGCTATCTGATTTGGTGAAGGCTGCCGGTCTTGCTTACGAGATGAAGGCAGAGCTCACCATCTGCAGCATCGTTAACAGAACCGATTGCGGACCTTTGGTGCAGAGCCGGGTGGAGGGTCTGAATCAGAGGCTCAGACGGTTTTGCGACCGTATTGGCTGCAGATTCCTTGACTTGCGCTATAGGGTGGTGGGGTTTCGGGTTCCGCTGAATAGGTCAGGAGTTCACTACACTCAGCTGGCGGCTACACGGGTAGCGGAGGCTGTGTGGCGTGGACTGGGCGGTTTTTTAGGTTAGAAGTCCTCGGGAAAGTGCGGGATGGGCTGCAATGTCAAAGGGTGCTTGGCAATTACAGGACGTGCTTGGATCAAGGAACAGTCGGAATTATAGTTGTAAATTGTTGTAGTTGCGCTGGAAAAGTCCCTGAGCTTCAAGCGCTAATAAAAAGCACAGAATCTGATATCGTTATAGGTACAGAAAGCTGGCTAAAGCCTGAAATAAGTTCTGCAGAAATTTTTACGAAGTCTCAGACGGTGTTCAGGAAAGATAGATTAGGCAGAATTGGTGGTGGACTGTTTGTGTCTGTCAGTAGTGGTTTATCTTGTAGTGAAGCCGAAGTAGGTACTCAGTGCGAATTCCTATGTGCGGTGGTTATACTTAACAACTGAATTGGCTCCTCCTACCGACCCCCAGACTCCGATGATATAGCTGCTGAACAGTTCAGAGAAAATTTGAGTGTCGTAACAAATAAATACCCTCACTCTAACGGTTATAGTTGGTGGGGAATTCAACCTTCCCTCGTTATGTTGGCAAAAATACTTGTTCAAAACCGGTGGTAGGCGAAAACATATTCCGAGATTGTCCTAAATGCTTTCTCCGAAATTGTTTCGAGCAGTTAGTCCACGAACCCACTTGAATTGTAAATGGTTTCGAAAACACACTTGACCTCTTAGTCACGATGCTATTAGCTCTGGAGTGTTTGTGGCTGATACAGGGATTAGTGATCACAAGGTCGTTGTAGCTAGGCTCAATGCCATTTCTTCCAAATCCACCAGAAACCAACGCAAAATAAAAGCGGATGAAGTGTCACTAGAAGCCTTCCTAAGAGACAGTCTCCATTCCTTCCGAACTGACTACGGAAATGTAGACGAGATGTGGCTCAAATTCAAAGATATAGTAGCAACAGCAATTGAGATATTCATACCTCATAAATTGGTAAGAGATGGAACTGATCCCCCATGGTACACAAAACAGGGCCGAACGCTATTGCAGAGGCAACGGAAAAAGCATGCGAAGTTCAGAAGAATGCGAAATCCCGAAGATTGCCTAAAATTTACAGACATGCGAAATTTGGCACGGACTTCAATGCCAGATGCTTTTAATAGGTTCCACAACAAAACATTGTCTCGAAATTTGGTAGAAAATCTGAAGAAATTCTGGTCATATGTAAAGTACACAAGCGGCAAGACGCAGTCAATACCTTCGTCGCGCAGTGCCGATGGTACTGTTACCGACGATTGTGAAGCTAAAGCGGACTTACTGAACGCAGTTTTCCGAATTTCCTTTACCAGGTAAGACGAATAGAACATTCCAGAATTTGAAACACGAACAGCTGCTAGCATGAGTTTCTTAGAAGTAGATATGGGCAAGTCTTCAGGTCTAGATTGTATACCGATTAGGTTCCTTTCAGATTACGTTGGTACAATAGCTCCCTACGTAGAAACCATATACAACCGCTCGCTCACCGATAGATCTGTATCTACAGATTGGAAAATTGCGCAGGTCGCACCAGTGTTCAAGAAGGGTAGTAGGAGTAATCCATCGAACAACAGACCTGTATCATTGAATACAGGATATGCTCCAAAACCCTACTGAAAACCGACGTCAACCATTATGAATTACCTCGAAGGGAACGATCTATTGATACGTAATCAGTATGGTTTCAGAAAACATCGTTATTGTGCAACGCAGCTAATTCTTTATTCGCACGAAGCAATGGCCACTATCGACAGGGGATCTGAAGTTGATTCAGTATTTCTAGATTTTCGGAAAGCTTTTGATACCGTTCCTCAAAAGCGCCTTCTAATCAAGCTGCGCGCCTATGGGGTATCGTCTCAGTTGTGTGACTGGATTCGTGATTTCCTGTCAGGAAGGTCGCAGTTCGTAGTAATAGACGGCAAATCATTGAGTAAAACTGAAGTGATATCAGGTGTTCCCCAGGGAAGCGCCCTGGGACCTCTGCTGTTCCTGATCTATATAAATGACCTGGGTGACAATCTGAGCAGTTCTCTTACTTTGTTCGCAGATGATGCTGTAATTTACCGTCTAGTAAGGTCATCCGAAGACCAGTATCAGTTGCAAAGCAATTTAGAAAAGATTGCTAAATGGTGCGGCAGGTGGCAGTTGCTAAATAACGAAAAGTCTGAGGTGATCCACATGAGTTCCAAAAGAAATCTTCTGGAAATCGATTACTCGATAAATAGTACAATTCTCAAGGCTGTCAATAGCACTAAGTACCTGGGTGTTAAAATTATCAACAACTTCAGTTGGAAGGACCACATAGATAATATTGTCGGGAAGGCGAGCCAAAGGTTGCGTTTCATTGATAGGACACTTAGAAGATGCAACAAAGCCACTGAAGAGACAGCTTACACTACACTCGTTCGTCCTCTGTTAGAATATTGCTGCGCGGTGTGGGATCCTTACCAGGTGGGATTGGCGGAGGACATTGAAAGGGTGCAAAAAATGGCAGCTCCTTTTGTATCATCGCGTAATAGGGGAGAGAGTGTGGCAGATATGATACGCGAGTTGGGATGGAAGTCATTAAAGCAAAGACGTGTTCCGTCGCGGCGAGATCTATTTACGAAATTTCGGTCACCAACTTTCTCTTCCTAATGCGAAAATATTTTGTTGAGCCCAACCTACATAGGAAGGAATGATCATCAAAATAAATTAAGAGAAATTAGAGCTCGAACAGAAAGATTTAGGTGTTCGTTTTTCCCGCGCGCTGATCGGGAGTGGAATGGTAGAGAGATAGAATGAATGTGGTTCGATGAACCCTCTGCCAAGCACGTAAATGTGAATTGCAGAGTAGTCATGTAGATGTAAATGGGGGGTAAGAAATGAAAGAGGAAGCAGCCTGGTAGAATTTCGCACAGAGCACAACTTAATCAAAGCCAACACTTGGTTCAAGAATCGTAAGAGAAGGTTGTATACATGGAAGAATCCTGGTGATACTAGCAGGTATCCGATAGAGATTTAGGAACCAGGTTTTAAGTTGTATCTTACCGTTGTATAGTCTAAGAGATTTCCAGGGGCAGATGTGGACTCTTACACAATCTATTGGTTGTGAACAGTAGATTATAACTGAAGAAACTGCAAAAAGGTGGAAATTTAAGTACATGGGACCTGGATAAACTGACTAAACCAGAGGTTGTACAGAATTTCAGGGGGAGCATAAGGGAACAATTGAAAGGAATGGGGGAAAGAAATACAGTAGATGAAGAGTGGGTAGCTTTGAGGGATGAAATAGTGAATGCAGTAGAGGACAAGTAGGTAAAAAGACAAGGGCTAGCAGAAATCCTTGGGTAACCGAAGAAATATTGAATTTAATTGATGAACGGAGAAAATATAAAAATGCAGAAAATGAAGCAGACAAAAAGGAATACAGACGTCTCAAAATGAGAACCACAGGAAGTGCAAAATGGCTAAGCAGGGATGGCTACAGGACAAATGTAAGGATGTGGAGGCTTATATCACTTGGGGGAAGATAGATACTGCCTACAGGAAAATTAAAGAGACCGTTTGAGAAAAGAGACCCAACTGCATGAATATCAAGAGCTCCGATGGAAACCCAGTTCTAAGCAAAGAAGGGAAAGCAGAAAGGTGGAAGGAGTATATAGAGGGTCTACGCAAGGGCGATGTACTTGAGGACAATATTATGGAAATGGAAGAGTATGTAGATGAAGATGAAATGGGAGATACGATACTGCGTGAAGAGTTTGAGAGAGCACTGAAAGACCTGAGTCGAAACAAGGCCCCGGGAGTATATAACATTCCATTAGAACTACTGACAGCCTTGGGAAAGCCAGTCGTGACAAAACTCTACCATCTGCAGGCGAAATACCCACAGACTTCAAGAAGAATATTATAATTTCAATCCCAAAGAAAGCAGGAATTGACAGATGTGAAAATTACAGATCTGTCGGTTTAATAAGTCACAGCTGCCACATACTAACGCGAAATCTTTACAGACGATTGGCAAAACTAGTAGAAACCGACCTCGGGGAAGATCAGTTTCGATTATGTAGATATATTGGAATACGTGAGGCAATACTAACCCCACGACTTATTTTAGAAAATAGATTAAGTCTACAAATGCTAGAAACCTATGTTTGCCTTTCCTTAGAGTATTCCAGTCAACACTGTCAAAAGCTTTCTCTCTTTCAGTTTCTGAAGGTAATATACAGGGAGCGAAAGGCTATTTACAATTTGTACAGAAACCAGATGGCAGTTATAAGAATCGAGGGGCATGAAAGGGAATCAGTGGTTGGGAAGGGAGTGAGACAGGTTTGTAGCCTCGCCCCGATGTTATTCAATCTGTATATTGAGCAAACAGTGAAGGAAACAAAAGAAAAATTCGGAGTAGGTATTAAAATCCATTGTAATTCTATCAAAGTTTTTATTTCATCTCAATGTCATCGGCAAACCTCAGAGACAGCAAAGGACTACGAACAGCAGTTGTGGGGAATGGATAGTGTCTTGAAAGGAGGATAAAAGATTATATCAACAAAAGCCAAACGAGGATAATAGAATGTTGTCGAATTAAGTCGGGTGATGCTGAAGGTGGAAATGTGACAAAGTTGTAACGGAGTTTTTCTATTTGGGGAGAAAAATAACTGATGTTGGTCGAAGTAGAGAGGATATAAAATGTAGACTGGCAACGGCAAGGAAAGCTTATCTGAAGAAGAGAAATTTGTTAACATTGAGTATAGATGTAGGTGTCAGGAAGTCGTTTCTGAAAGTATTTGTATGGAGTGTAGCCATGTATGGAAGTGTAACATGGGCGATAAATAGTTTAGACAAGAAGAGAATAGAAGCTTTCGAAATGTGGGGCTACAGAAGAATGCTGAAGAATAGATGGGTAGATGACATAACTAATGAGGAGATATTGAATAAGATTGGGGAGAAGAGAAGTTTGTGGCACAACTTGACTGGAAGAAGGGATCGACTTCTAGGACATGTTCTGAGACATCAAGAGATCACCAGTGTAGTGTTGGAGGGGAGCGTGGTGGGTAAAAATCGTAGAGGGAGACCAATAGATGAATACACCAAGCAGATTCAGAAGAATGTAGGTTGCAGTAGGTACTGGGAGATGAAGAAGCTTGCACAGGATAGAGTAGCATGGAGAGCTGCATCAAACCAGCCTCAGGACTGTAGGCTACAACAATATAAATTAAGAGAGCGCAATTTCATTTACTCTGTATTAACCTTAGAGAGTGACTTCTGCTACCTTGGTATTTATTTGATTGTTGTTATTTTAAAAGTGAAACCGATTTCTCATATGCTTAAAGGTAATTCAGTTCAATCTTTCAATAGTCAAAAATAAATGCTTGCCGTTTTCTAAATTTTGCATTAAGTTACACTGAGGTTACTGAACGTCTTTTTTTGCATTACATTTAACGTTACTTTCAAAATTTAGTGTTTCAGAATGAGTAACTTCAAGTAGTGGGGCAACTGATAACGCGATTGATGTTAGCTGATGACACGATTACCGTTATCCAAGATAGTGGCTTTTGGAGGGATGATAGCTCAATTGCGCTACCTCTACTAACCTAAAAAAATGGCGAGAAAGAATTGGCTATCTCCACTAACCTAAGTCAACTCTTCCTAGGAAGTAGGCATAAGTCTTTATTTAAACCATTAGAGGTAGTACCACTATCAAGTGTTTTCGCCATGCTCTTGCCAAATGTTCACGAATTTTCCTCTAAGAGCTTACTCCTGCAGCTGATGCAAGTTATTATGATATTGTCATTCAATTCGAATATAATTTTTATAAATTTGTTTAAATATGTTTAAATTTGATTAGATTTCTTTAAATTTATTATCTACCTACGGCATTAGTGTGTTACCACCACGAGGCTGAGATATAGGTTGTCGGTATGTTACATCAAATCATTCAACTCTACACATAAGTCCTTATTAAGCAGTTAGAGCGAAATTAACGTGCATTTTCCAAGAGGATTGTGGTACTGCCTCTAAGAGCTTACTCCCACAAATCATGGGAGTTAGTGTTGTGTTGCCTCCACTAGAGCCTGCTCATTCAATTCGGATATAATTTGTTTAAATTTATTATCTACCTACAGCATTAGTGTCGTGTTACCGCCATAGGGGGCTAAGATATCGATAGCTCTATTACTTGCACTGGACATAAGTCCTTATTTAAACAATTAGAACCTCTACAACCATCAAGTGTGTTCGCCACCGTCTTTGAGAATGTTCACGAAATTTGCTCTAACACTTTATTCTTGCAGCTGATGAGAGTTAGTATGGTGTTTCCTTTCAATTCGAATATAATTTGTTCAAATTTTTATAAATTTATTGCCTATCTGCTGCATTAGTTTCATGCTACCGCCATAACAGGCTGAGATATGAATAACTGTATTACATGAACTAGACATAAATCTTTTTTTTTAACGACTATAGCACTACAACCATCCACTCTGCTCACGAAATTTGCTCTAGCAGCCGATGGGAGTTAGTAGCGTGTTTCCAATTCACTTCGAATATAATCTCTGTAAATTTGTATTAATTTCTTTAAATTTGTTTAAATTTATTATCTACCTACAGCATTAGTGTTGTATTACCGCCACAAGAGGCTTAGATATCGATGTTTTAATAGCTGTAGTACATGCACTGTATCTACGTGACAGCGTTGTGTTTCGTCCTCGGATAATAAACATCGTCCAGGTAGAGTAGAGTGCGGGAATCGGCATAAGAGGGTGACATACGTAAAAAGAGAGCCAGACTTTGACGCTCGAAACACCAGATCTCTTCCACTGGCCCACAATGGAGCCGGTGTTGGTCTCTATTCTAGACGTTGCAGTTCACACATAAGGCGAATCTGCAAGATGGGTCCTATGGAGAGTCCCTCGAATACCAGGTCGAACGTACACCAGGATCGAGCGTCACCGCGTTGACAGTGCACCATACTACGTTCCAGTGCACGGTAGGACACGTCAATTCGACGACATTAAGCGACCGGCGGCGAAGTAGTGTGCGGCAGGTGACTGGCTGTTGGTAAGCGAGAGACGGGGAGGTTGCCGTACTCCAGGTAAAGCCTGCCAAAGCAGGAAAAGGGCACCCGTGTCTGACCTGAGGGTCAAGGGAACACGGTGCCAGGCCATCCGTCAGTAGGCCGGTGAGGCTGGTCGGTCATCGTCGCCATAGCCTGCGGTGCAAACTAACGAAGAGAAATACTGCTCGATAGTGAACACTGACAAGGCCAAGTCCGACTCGTTCTTTCGGAAGAGTGACGGAGTAATATCGAACCTTTAATATCATTCCAGCGCTGACAAAGGAACCGAATGCGGCCACGATGCTCCGAGCTATGTGTTTAGGCATCGGTAGTGTTTGCGCTACGTGCGGAATTCGTGATGCCCGATAGACGTTAACATATTCGGTCCGTTGATGTAGGTCCTACACACGAAGACGAAGATCCACAAGCCCAGCACTTGCAAGAGACTCCGATAATTGATGGTGGTCGTGCGTGAGATGTAGTCCGTGAAGTCGATACCGAGACAACGGATGTTATCGCGCAGTGCCACCCTCGCAGGTGTCATCCCACGCCAGTGTTCAAAACCATTGATTTATGTACATTTACACGGCATCTCGAAGCTTCGAAGTGGCTAACCAATCCAATGATTTGCGAACATCACGTTCGTCACGAAGAGGTAACATCAGATCATCAGCATACGCAGTGCACCTAAAAAAGAAGCCACCAAGAGACAAACCCGTGAGGCGGTGTCGCAGCCCGCACAACAAAGGTTCTACTGCAGGGCGTACAGTATTGTCCATAATAGGCGTACCTGTGTAACACAGCGGCGAATTTACAAGGTGTTCGACAGTCTAACGTTGACAAGCGCTTTCCCTGTTGCGCCACGTAGGAGACGAGTAACACCTCGGAGGAAGCGTCGGGGTAATGCTTATTCTGAAGAACAGCAGTTTAGTACGTATGACTGACGCAATCAAATGCTTGACGAACATCGCAGCCAGAGCTCCCGATACGCGACGCACCTTAGCGAGGGCAATCAGCGGCACAGGGCGGAGCGGATATTATGCATCCCACCTATCGATGACTCATCAATTGATAGGACACGGGACGTCGTACGCAGAATTCGAGCTGCCACTCGATGCGTGAGATTTAGGAACCAGGTTTTAAATTGTATGACATTTCCAGGGGCAGATGTGGACTGTGACCACAATCTATTGATTATGAACTGTAGATTAAAACTCAATAAACTGCAAAAAGGTGGGAATTTAAGGAGATGGGATCTGGATGAACTGAAAGAACCAGAGGTTGTAAGGAGTTTCAAGGAGAGCATAAGGGAACAATTGAGAGGAATAGGGCAAAGAAATACAGTAGAAGAAGAATGAGTAGGTTTGAGGGATGAAGTAGTGAAGGCAGCAGTGGATCAAGTAAGTAAAAAGACGAGGGCTAGTAAAAGTCCTTGGGTAACAGAAGATATATTGAATTTAATTGATGAAAGGAGAAAATATAAAAATGCAGTAAATGAAGCGGGCAAAAAGGAATATAACCGTCTCAAAAATGAGATCGACAGGAAGTGCAAAATGGCTAAGCAGGGATGGCTATAGGACAAATGTAAGGATGCAGAGGCTTATTACAAAAAACTGGATGGTTTGTCACCTAATGGTTCCATGTCACAGACATCAGCGAAAGTTCTTCACCAAAAGTTATGCACAGATCACATCTGGATCACCAGTGAAGACGGAACAGGCTAATATTGTTGCTCACATGCCAGTTGCGCAGTGAACTAGCTTTATTGCTGTACACCTGTACTGTGTTGAGGGACAAGGATAAAGTGATGGCATGGCGATGGAACTTGATGAGGTTTGTTTGCCATAAATACATTGACTCTGCACAAAAGAGTAAACAAGTAACCGGCAAATGAAATCTATTTATAATGTCTACTAGCTGGTGAATGCGGTAAATGATGTTCTCACAGGAGTGCACGTTGAGGGCATACAGGCCTCAGTGATATGAGCATGTCGTCCGATCACGTGACCACGGAATAACAATGGACGTAAGTCTGGAGTGAAGCAAACTTTCTTTATGAACCACCAGGCACACTGTACTTAGGAACGAAAGCGAAACATGTGGACAGCCCTAAATAAAGCCAAACACATCAGTAGCTCACGTTAAACTCAACCCAAGTAGTCCATGGCTTGTGCACCTGACCCAGAATACGTGTATACACGGTACTATAGCCCATCTCAAACTGGTTTGTTTTTTACTCCTGTGTGCATCATACCATTGTCATAATTCGGCCTAACAGAATATTTGCTTGTCAGTGGACACCACGTGCCACACGCTTTGCGCTGATTGCCGTCCACATATTTCTGCGGGACAGCTGTCGTGATAGTCACTAGGGGAAAGATAGACACTGCCTACAGGAAAATTAAGGAGACCTTTGGAGAAAAGAGAACCACTTGCATGGATTTCAAGATTTGAGATGGAAACGCAGTTCTAAGCAAAGAAGGGAAACCAGAAATGTGGAAGGAGTATATAGAGGGTCTATACAAGGGCGGTGTTCTTGAGGACAATATCATACAACAGGAGGAAAATGTAGATGAAGTTGAAATAGGAGATATGATACTGCATCAAGAGTTTGACAAAGCACTGGAAGACCTAAGTCGAAATAAGGCCCCAGGAGTAGACAACATTCAATTAGAACTACTGACAGCCTTGGGAGAGCCAAGCCTAACACAACTACCATCTGGTGACCAAAATGCATGGGACAGAAAAATTACCCTCAGACTTCAAGAAGAATATAATAATTCCAATCCCAAAGAAAGCACGTGTTGGCAAATGTGAAAATTACCGAACTATCAGTTTAGTAAGTCATGGCAGCAAGATACTAACGCGAATTCTTTACAGACGAGTGGAAAAACTGGTAGAAGCCGACCTCAGGGAAGATCAGTTAGGAAATATTGGAATACGTGAGGCAATACTGACCCTACGACTTATCTTAGAAAATAGATTATGTCTGCAAAAGCTAGAAACGTAGGTTGACCTTTCCTTAGAGTATTCCAGTCAACACTGTCAAAAGTTTTCTCTCTCTGAATTTCTGAAGGTGGCATGGGTAATATACAAGGAGCGAAAGGCTATTTACAATTTGTACAGAAACAAGATGGCATTTATAAGAGTCGAGGGGCATGAAAGGGAATCAGTGGTTGGGAAGGGAGTGAGACAGGTTTGTAGCCTCTCCCCGATGTTATTCAATCTGTATATTGAGTAAGCAGTGAAGTAAACAAAGTTTTTATTTCTTCTCCATGGATTTTAATACATACTCCGAATTTTTATTTTGAGGTTCGGCGATGAAATTGTAATTCTGTCAGAGAGGGCAAAGGACTTGGAAGAGCAAATGAAAGGAATGGATAGTGTCTTGAAAGGAAGATATAAGATGAAAACCAACAAAAGCAAAACGATGATAATGGAATGTAGTCGAATTACGTCGGGTAACGCTGAGGGAATTAGATTAGGAAATGAGACGCTTAAAGTAGTAAAGGAGTTTTGCTACTTAGGAAGTAAAATAACAGATGATGTTCGAAGTAGAGAGGATATAAGATGTAGACTGGTAATGGCAAGGTAACCATTTCTGAAGAAGAGAAATTTGTTAACATCGAGTATAGATTTATGTATTTATTTCATCTCAATGTCATCGGCAAACCTCAGAGACAGCAAAGGACTACGAACAGCAGTTGTGGGGAATGGATAGTGTCTTGAAAGGAGGATAAAAGATTATATCAACAAAAGCCAAACGAGGATAATAGAATGTGTTCGAATTAAGTCGGTTGATGCTGAAGGTATTAGATTAGGAAATGAGACACTTAAAGTAGTAAAGGAGTTTTGCTATTTTGGGAGCAAAATAACTGATGATGGTCCAAGTAGAGAGGATATAAGATGTAGACTGGCAATGGCAAGGAAAGCGTTTTTGAAGAAGAGAAATTTGTTAACATCAAATATAGATTTAAGTGTCAGGAAGTCTTTCCTGAAAGTATTTGTATGGAGTGTAGCCATGTATGGAAGTGAGACATGGACGATAAATAGTTTAGACAAGAAGAGAATAGAAGCTTTCGAAATATGGTGCTAGAGAAGAATGCTGAAGATTAGATGGGTAGATCACATAACTAATTAGGAGGTATTGAATAGAATTGGGGAGAAGTTTGTGGCACAACTTGACTAGAAGAAGGGATCGGTTGGTAGGATCAAGGGATCACCAATTTAGTATTGGAGGGCAGCGTGGAAAGTAAAAATGGTAGAGGGAGACCAAGAGATGAATACACTAAGCAGATTCAGAGGGATAGAGAAGCATAAGGAGCTGCTTCAAACCAGTCTCAGGACTGAAGACTCCAACAAAAACAACGTGGGATATGGAGGGCAGTCGTTGATGATTCCAACCATTTGACGAGTTCAAATGATGGTCCCTTCACAGTGTTGACGTGCTCGGTTGACAGTCATCTGTCGAGCCCGTGTTTGTCGCATAACGGAACAATACCTGAGGATGGCGTAGTAAAACTCTGTGATTCCCGGGGGGAGGGGGGGGGGGGGGTCAGGGATTTTCTCTGCGACGTGATGACCGGGTGTTGTGTAATGTCCTTAGGTTACTTAGGTTTAAGTAGGCACAGTCTACACGTGTCTCCAACTGCCGGTTGACATTCCGTTGAGATCAGGTAAGCGGGCAGCGCCTACGCCATAGTAGTTGTCGTCGAAGCTTGATGGTACAGGCGTAAGCAGTGTGATCAGTAAATGCAGCTGGCCACAACTCGGCTGCCTTGACCGCATCCTCGAGAGAGCGGGATGTATACATCCTTTTAATTCTGCCTGATTAATGTCCCGTAAAGTGCGCGAAACCCTATCAGCACAGATGATGATCCAAGTGTCTATCTAATCGAGCTCGCAAATGACAGTGCCGAGTTCTGGGCGTAGTGTATGCTGAGGAATTTGGTCATAGCGAATTGTACAATAAAACTGCCCCCGATCACCATATCATCTATCCTGCCTGGGCATAACTGTGTTAATTCCTCAGTAAAGAACTGAGGAACGTTCACGCCTTTTGTTGGTACCGGACGCTGCGTAATCATTGACGAGGAGTATCTCTGGGATTATAAGAGCCATGCCCCTGGCATTTGATAGGTAACTTATATCGGTCGCTATTAATCTTTCTTTGAAAAGTTTTGCGGGGCCACTGCCTGTATCCAACGCATGTGATACGCGTGTCGTGCATCCAGAAATGTCCTGGAAGCCAAGAATGTATATTTCCTGCAATAAGGCCACCTCAGTGTCGGCTGAATAAAGTGTGTCGCGTAACAATGCAAGATTCTCGCGCAACTGGATGATATTGATGTTATCCTTCACGAATCGACATGACTGTCGTTCGCCCTCGACGGCAGCGTCAGTCATCGGTGCACCCGGTGGCGACAGGTTCGCTCACCCGCACGCCACCCTGACGTTACCATTACCATGTTGTCCGCAGGAGATGGGTAGGATGATGTAACTCCCCCTCTTCTGCATGTGGTGTGCCCACCTGAGAGTCGTCCGCCCACGAGTTACTGGAGAGAGGCTGTCGGTGTGGTTCATCGGCTATCAAAGAAGCCCCTCTTGTTACGATTCCTCGCGGCTGCGTCGGTGTTCCATCGCCCCTCCATCCCCGCACTAGTGTCAGCAAGAAGAAAAGTCCGTCGTGGCAGTTCCTAAGAGTGAGCAGCGTCGGTCGACAACTCCGGAGCACGGACATCCACGACACTGTCTACATCGGTGTGATCGTTTGCCCCTGCCCACAAGAGACAGTCCCGAGACGGCGTGCCTCCGTGCCTCGGCGCCTTCAGAGAGGAAAGTTCGGGTTGGCACGACTCGTGAATCAACATCCAGCCGCTCGTTGTGAGGTGACGATTGCTGTTCAGGTCAATCAGGCGACTCCGTCTGCATAAGGAGGACCGTATGTGGCTCATCAACAGCGTCTTCGCCCGCCTGCGGTGGCAGCATGTCCCGATCCCCGCCGCACGACGTCGCAGATGTACATAAGTAACTGGCAGGATCGATGGAGGAACGTGCTGTGCCGCTTCTCTTGAAGGACTCTTGGCGATCCGCCCCTGCAAATAATCAGAGCGAATGTGACTCTCCTGGCTGCTTCCTGAGCATGTGCCCGGTTGTCCATCGTACGCGATAATTGTACGACATCTCATTTTCATTTTGTTCGTTGCATCTGCTCGGGGCGGACGTCGTAAGCCATCCGTTTAAGTTCGTTGTTGCTCGATTATCTCAGTTTTTTTTTAATACAGAGGGCAGCTAACCCTCTGACCGAGCACGCTGAGCTACCGTGCCGGCGTCCATCTAAGCCACCAAGGGCACAGAGGATAGCGCGACTGCAGGGATTTACCTCTGGCACGCCTCCTGCGAAATCCACATTGTGCGAATGCACGAACAGTGCCCGAACTCTTACGGGAATCGGCAATGCGCCGTGAGGAATGAGTATAATGGGCGGGGACACAACGAATGTAGTGCGGGACAATACGTTGAGAATGTGGGTATCGCAGGAGGCGTGCCAGAGATAAATCCCTGCAGTCGCACTATCCTCTGTGCCCTCGGTGGCTCATATGGATAGAGCGTCTGCCATGTAAACAGGAGATCCCGGGTTCGAGTCCCGGTACGGGCCACACATTTTCATCTGCCCCCATTGACGTATGTCAACGCCTGTAAGCAGCTATGGGTGTTCATTTCATTGCAGTATCATTCTAACGAGCTGCATGGTCAGCGATGGTATCTGTTCTTTCGGACATGTCCAAGAGAACAGATACCATATATATATATATATATATATATATATATATATATATATATATATATATATATATACTTGAGAGGGGGGGATAACGGACTTCGTGGATACCTCAGAAAGTGGCCTTACACCCCTGCCTGCGTGTTCAGCGGTATCAGCGCCGTTAAGTCCATCAAAGTACGTAAACTGTGGTTTGTCGGCAGTGCACTGTTCTTCGTCAATCATCTAAATATTGACTACGCTGGCTGTGTGCTAAAAGTGAATACCAGTTGTGTCCTTTGGATCTAGACGCAGTTTTTCACGCAACAAGTTTTCTACTTCGTGTGCTCGCGGTCTCGGATATTCGGCTTGGAATGTAATCTTGGTAGTGTTCTTCCTAAATGAGTTCGTCATGTCATTGCAGTGAGCTTGTAGTAAGCGTCTCGCGCTCGCGAACGCCACGAGGCCGGCGGGGCGGCGACGACGCGTCCTCGCCGGTCCGTCACTGACGGCCAACTTTGGTCGCAGTAATTCTACCGACGTGGAATTCTTATATTTCGACCGTGTCTACGAGTTCGAATAATGATTTCCAAACGAAGCGAAAGGATGAGTTAAATTGCAATGTATCTTGACAAATACTATATCCTAACTATTGTGTTGCTTCTATTTGCAGTCGTAAACAGCAAGCTGAATCTCCACAAATCGCTGAGATGTGAATACAGGCTCTTCTGAACTGGGCATTGGTAATGCTCTGTTCTTGGATTCTAAATTATTATTTTGCCTAAATTATTATTTTGCCCCTCATTGTACATTAGTCATAGCAGGACGTCAGGTTTTGCCGGCCTCTGTGGTCGAACGGTTATAGACGCTTCAGTCCGGAAACACGCGGCTGCTACGGTCGCAGGTTCGAGTCCTGCCTCGGGCATAGATGTGTGTGATTTCTTAGGTTAGTTAGGTTTAAGTAGTTCTACGTTCTAGGGTTAAGTCCCATAGTGCTCAGAGCCATTTGAGCCATTTTAATAATATTGTTTACTTTTTTCGCACTCCACGGGGTCAGTAATCGTGTTCTGATGCAACCCCAACTCCAATTGCGAGACGAGCTGCAATAGGTATCCAGGTTGAGGATCCGTGGTGCGAACACACGGATCCAAGTGGTCCCCCAGATTCTCGACTGGTTTTAAATCCGTGGAGTTTGGTGACCTGGTCCTCTTCGAACTACACACGTACACTGCCAACTGTGTGACAATTTGCATTGTACTGATGATAGATGCAGTGGTGCTGAGGAAAAACGAGCTGCATATAGAAGTCGACACGGTTCACAGTGGTGGATGCATACATGTTATGATCGACTGTGCCTTCCGGAATGACGATATCACCCACGGAAGGCCACGGAAAGATATCCAGGTCATAACGTTGCCCCCCCCCCCTTCCCCATCACCCCCTCCCCCCCTCCCCCGCCTGGACCATTCCGATGACTGTTGAAGGGTACCTGCTTTCAGATGTCTCATTCAGATGAAGCGTAAAACGTGATTTACCTGAAAAGGCCACTCTGTGGACGTCCAGTTGCAGTACTGGCGTGCAAACTCCACCCTTCGTCGCCAGTGAATGGCAAACAGCAGTCACCACGGGCGCAGGAAGCGGGCGCCTACTGCTCAAGCCCACAAGTAGCACCGTAGGAGTACGCATTACGAGTGATTTAAAATGGAATGATCATATAAATTTGATAGTCTGTAAAGCAGATGCCAGACTGAGATTCATTGGAAGAATCTTAAGGAAATGGAATCCGAAAACAAAGGAAGTAGGTTACAGTACGCTTGTTCGCCCACTGCTTGAATACTGCTCAGCAGTGTGGGATCCGTACCAGATAGGGTTGATAGAAGAGATAGAGACGATCCAACGGAGAGCAGCGCGCTTCGTTACAGGATCATTTAGTAATCGCGAAAGCGATACAGATATGATAAACTCCAGTGGAAGATGGAGAGATGCTCAGTAGCTCGGTACGGGCTTTTAAAGTTTCGAGAACATACTTCACCGAAGAGGCAAGCAGTATATTGCTCCCTCCTACGTATATCTCTCGAAGAGACCATGAGGATAAAGTCAGAGAGATTAGAGCCCACACAGAAGCATACCGACAGTCTTTCTTTCCACGAACAATACGAGACTGTAATAGAAAGGGAGAACCGATAGTGGTACTCAGGGTACCCTCCGCCACACACCGTCAGGTGTCTGCAGGGTATGGATGTAGATGTAGATGTAGATGTAGATTATGTCAACGACTGGCAAAGGTCCCGAGTTCGAGTCTCGGTCTGGCACGTAGTTTTAATCTGTCAGGAAGTTTCAACGACTGTATTGTTTTCCGCTTCCCTTGACATCTTGCATGTACCCTCCACTGCCACTGCTGCGGCGTGCTGTCTGTGAGTGATTATTGCACGCTGACGTCAGACTTAGGCAGTGGTCACGTGGACTGTCTACATACAGACCATGCACGCCACTGAGCGAGGTGGCGCAGTGGTTAGCACACTGGACTCGCTTTCGGGGGATGACGGTTCAAACCCGTGTCCGGCCATCCTGATTTAGGTTTTCCGTGATTTCCCTACATCGCTTCACACAGATGCCGGGATGGTTCCTTCGAAAGGGCACGGCCGATTTCCTTCCCTATCCTTCCCTAATTCGTGCTTGTGCTCCGTCTCTAATGACCTCGTTGTCGACGGGACGTTAAACTATAATTTCCTCCTCCACAATGCACGCCCTGCCTCCACCACGCTTGCGTGTGACACCAACTGAGCCGTGCTGCGGTCACGTTGGTGCTGTTCTACAACGTACAGTTTTCGCCCTCTGTTTGAGGCCAGACGGTATCGTTTAGTTGGCACGGTTGAGTTTGTTTGTCAGCTTCTCGTGTTGACTGGCGCCACTCGGTTTCGCAAGGGTTGCATGCCAGCTAGTGGCAGCTGCGGCTGTTATCGATATGTAGTAACTGTTGCCCCATCTTTGGGGCGACGTCGTTGGTTTTCTGGGTCGTGTGAGTTGGCCAGTTCGGTTGGGGACTCAGGAGGAGCCAGGCCCGCACAGTGCCAGAACACGTCGGGGCCGCTGGCGGTACGCACGGACTGCCGGATGGAAGGGCTGTGTTCACGAGGGAGTACGACCTCGTCGTAAACCGGATCCAGCAAGCTTTAAGGTCAGTGCATTTCAATCCATGTACAGAAACCTCCACCAATGTGATATCTCGCGATTCTCCAGTGACTTGGGTTCGTGTTGCTGCTCGTAGTTTCGCCGACGCGAAGAGTAGCGAGTGGAGTGCTTGGGAAAGGCAGATCTGATTAGCTTCTTATTACTATTTACTGCGTTCAACTTGTTACAATTTGTTAAGTTCAACAAACGGTAATTTTTTTTGCCTGGTGGCCGCTAACGTCCCAGTTACCTACCCTGGGGGTTAGTGTGCGTAACGGCAGTGTAAGTTTCCTCGCCTTTCCTCTGCTGTCCAGTAAAGCGCGTAGTTTTGGAAGCTTTCTTGATCGTAGGCCGGCTGGTGATTCTTCTACTCCGGTTGTAGTGATTGCTTTCTCGTTCCGGGGGCTCTAAACACAGTATTCTGGGGACGTAATACAGACTGCCGGTTCCAGCTTTGGCGTATTGTTCCATCGTTGCATTTGGTTTATCAGACGTCAGGTAGCTTCACCAAAATTACCATTAGTCATTCGTCTGAATTACCATCTCGTGAAGTGAATGCAACTCTCGGCTGTCAATCTCATCGCTCGCGAAAGTGTTTGTTGCCGGAGCTTCTCTGAGGTCGATTCCTGGAGCACCGTCTGTGGCCCCTTGGTTCTTGTAAGACATGTGTGTTCCAAAAGGACTGATGGCCAATAGTTCTGTGTTACGCTCCTTCAGCTCACGCCTTCTGCGGGTATAATCTGCCTCAGTATCCTTTAGGGAACTTATGTACTGGTCCTTGTGTTTTAGTATTGTATTATTTACTACAATACCTTGTAATGCCTACATTAGAGGTTATATATGTCTACTTAATAGTTCTGGTCACCTTCTGGAATAAATCTAGCAGTGTAGTGTTCAGTGGTTGGTTAACTTTGAAAGCGTTGTTTTTTAATTAACCTTTGCTATTGTATTTGCTGTTTTACAGCAGATTTCTAAACTTTTTATATTATTGCCGTTCCTGGCGTGATTGTGGCCATCTGCCTTAAAATTATAATTTGTCATTCCTGGCCTCTGATGCCTTCTGCTGTGTTTGTGGCGACTTACCTTTAATATTCCAATACCAGTAAGTTGTGAATTGCAGCTAGTTCTTATACAATTCTTAATATATTGCCATTCCTGGCGTGTAAGACTTTCTGCCCAGATCACAGTGGCTTGCTTTTAAAACATTATCTGCTGTATCTGTATTTAATGGTGATTTGCTAAATTCTAACACACTGAAAACTCTTTTTTAGACAGTTGTTTACTTCTTCATTATTAACGTGTGATATTTTTTATTTATTGTTGAGTATGGAATTACTGGTTTAAAATAAATTGTGTATAACGGCCCCGTCCACAAGCGTAACCAAATCCTGCTTTCTCTTGCCTAGCAGGTTTCACCAATAACTAACAACGTAAGCCACATGAAGGGGAACGGAACAAAATCGGCAGATGTAAAGGTAATATGCAGAGTACCACAGGGACGTGTTATAGCACCGTTGCTGTTTACACTATATATATATATAAGCGTGGGATGCCTTTCAAGGCTATTCGCAGATGATGCAGTTGTCTATACCATAGTAGCAACGCCACAAGATGGTACGAATTTGCATAACGACCTACACAGATTCGATGAGTGGTGCAGGCTCTGACCGTTGACCCTGAACGTAAATAAATGTAACATTGCATATAAGTAGGAAAAGAAATCCGCAACTACACAGCTATACCATTGATGACAAGCACCTGGAAATAGCATATGCCGTAAAATATCCGATAGGCGTAACTATCCAGAGCGACCTTAAGTGGTATGACCACGTAAAAGAAATAATGGGAAAAGCAGACACCAGACTCCTATTTCCTTACGATTCTTGCGATCAGTCTAACTCAGCAACGAACGAAGTGGTTTATAAGGCGCTTGTTCGCCCGATTCTTGAGTATTGTCCATCCATCTGGGATCCCTGTCAGTTAGGACAGAAGTTCCAACGAAGAGCGGCGCGTTTCGTCACGGGATCGTTTAGCTGGCGAGAGACCATCACGGAGATGCTAAACAAACTCCATTGGCAGACGTTACAAAAGAGGCGTTGTGCATCACGGAGAGATTTACTACTGAAATTTCGGGACAGCACTTTTCAGGAGGAGTCGGACAACATATTACTTCCCTCCACATACCACGCGGAGAAAATTACAGATCTTAGAGCCAATACAGAGGCTTACAGCCAATCATTCTGCCCACGCAGTATTCGCGAGTGGAACAGGGCTGGAGGGATCAGATAGTGGTACCGTAAGTACCCCCCGTCACACACAATTTGGTGGCTTGCGCAGTATGATGTAGACGTAGACGAAAATCTGAGTTTCTATCATTAAACACGATGTGAAGAGGAGCTGACATTTGCAGTTATTCTCATTTGTAATTAAAAATCAAGCACTCATTTTAACAACTGAACGAATTATATTAGTATTACTCTTGTAATACGTAGTTAGTGTAATTTTTACGAAATTCGTAGTTTTAATGCGATTATTAAAGTTTTTACATCTGGCCAGGTGAAACGTATTGACATTCCTTTTTACAGGCGACACAGCTACAGTTCTACAATGATTTCCTGGTTCTTGTTTCATTATGGGCCATTAGTTCACTGCTTCCGCAACAGTAGAAGAGAGAATGTTAGTTTGGCAGGAAGAATAGTTTCCTGACGATTCCTGAAAAATGTTTTTCACCCTTTTGTAACAAATGAGTCTCCCTTTCTGTCCACAGCGTCTGGTTCTTACACAAAGAGAGCGTTTATGTTTTACGACTTTTACTTACTCCAATGCATACACGGAAACATTATCAAGACAAGGTCTTCATATAAGGGTTGATCAAAATGTTTCTGTTCGAAGGCCGTACAATCCAGAAACGATATTTCAATCCGGCGAAATCCCCGTCAGCATTGAGGTACTCGCCCCATCGGTGCACCATGTTGATGAAACACGGTGTCCTGCTGCGTGAAGAAGTCCGTTGCTGCGTGCTACACATCGTCCATCCTTCAGTGGCTTTTCTGAAGGGACGAAAGGTATGACAATCACATGGGGCAGAGATCAGTAGTTGGCACAAATGCGTCACGGCATGTGCAATGTGGAGACGTACGTTATCGTGAAGCACCAGCAGCCCTTAGCGCACGCATTCTTCATTCTCTGAAGGGCGTCTACCGCTGCTTATCCTTCGGCAGTGAAGGAAACAATAACAGCACGTTGGTCCCTTTTCGACGCATTTGGTAATATGCCACGTTTAGACATTTACCGAACACACGTCGGATAGAAAGGGATACCACACTAATCCCTTGCCTGCATCTTACTGTTTATATACCCACATATACGTCAAGTTACGTTATATATATGCTGCAGCAACGCCCTAAAACGGAACTTTTTGGTCGACTCATATTATACAGAGTGTTACAAAAAGGTAAGGCCAAACTTTCAGGAAACATTCCTCACACACAAATAAAGAAAAGATCTTATGTGGACATCTGTCCGGAAACGCTTAATTTCCATGTTAGAGTTCATTTTAGTTTCGTACTTCCTCTATTCACCGCCATGATTTCATATGGGATACTGTGCTGTTCGAACACGTGCCTTTACAAGTACGACACAACATGTGGTTCATGCAATATGGAGTTCCTGCACATTTCAGTCGAAGTGTTCGTACGCTTCTCAACAACAGATTCGGTGACCGATGGATTGGTAGAAGCGGACCAATTCCATGGCCTCCACGCTCTCCTGACCTCAACCCTCTTGACTTTCATTTATGGGGGCATTTGAAAGCTCTTGTCTACCAAATATACAGACTCTTCGTGCTCGAATTGCGGACGGCTGTGATACAATACGCCATTCTCCAGGGCTGCATCAGCGCACCAGGGATTCCATGCGACGGAGGGTGGATGCATGTATCCTCGCTAACGGAGGTTATTTTGAACATTTCCTGTAACAAAGTGTTTGAAGGTACGCTGGTACGTTCTGTTGCTGTGTGTTTCCATTCCATGATTAATGTGATTTGAAGAGAAGTAATAAAATGAGCTCTAACATGGAAAGTAAGCGTTTCCGGACACATGTCCACATAATATATAATCTTTCTTTGTGTGTGATGAATGTTTCCTGAAAGTTTGGCCGTACCTTTTTGTAACACCCTGTATATATTATACAACGTTCGTTATGGAGCAAACCTTCTAATGAGTTACATATTAACATGTTGTCGTCTTACGATCCTCGTCATTCCCGGAGGTTTAGATCTGAGTACCAACATAGCAATCTCCAAGCCGTGTAAATATCTCTACAAGCACTGTGAAATACTGAAATTTATTCCTGAAATTCAACTTAACTGTAAAAGGTATAGATGTACTACCGATGCGACATTTGAAAATCTGATACCAGGGCCGGCATAAATTTGTTTACAAGGTGTACAACTTTGCTTCCCCCGTTTTTCCCCAACATTTGAGGCTTTAGAGACAAAAATTGATTACACTTGTATCATTCAAGGTATTTTCGACCGGTGGCCAATACGTTCTCCCATCTTTCGGGCACTGTACGAATCCAGCGTCGAAAAAGTTGTTCATCTTTTGAAACGTTCCAAGAATAGATCCAATTTCCTACTTCTTCACGAGTTCAGAACTTTTCGTCAGCCAGGCCATGCGCCATTGATCTAAACAGGTGATAGAGGGAGCAATGTGTGAAGAATACGGCGAGTGGGGTAGGACCTCCCATTTTAACGTTTCCAAGTACATTTTGACCTCCTTTACAACGTGGGTCGAGGGTTGTCGTGCTGCAAAATCACTTTATCGTGCCTCTCGCTCTATTGCGGCCGTTTCTCTTTAAATGCTCTGCTCAAACGCATTAACTGCGTTCGATAACGAGCACCTGTGATTGTTTCACTTGATTTTAACACCTCATACTGCACCACACGACGCCGAGCTGGTTCCACCAAATGCTGAGCATGATCTCGGAGTCGTGAATATTCGGTTTGGACGAGATATCCCCATGATTTTCTGCCTTTAGGTTATCGTAATGAACCCATTTTTCGTCCCCGGTCACAATGCGATGCAGATCCCTTCCGTTTTTGTCTCTGAAGCAACTATTCACACAAAAACGCCGTTCAACATCTCTCGGTTTCAGTTCACAGGGGATCCACGTTCTTTCTTTCTGAATCGTGCCCATAGCCTTGAGACGTTTTGAAATATCTTGCTGTGTCACTCCCACTAATCGTGCCAATTCTTCTTAAGTTTGACGAGAGTCTTCACTCAGCAATGCCTCCGATTCTGCATCTTCGAAAACATTCTCTATTCCACCACTATGCCGGTCTAAGACGTTAAAATCACCGCTCTTGAATCGTTGAAACCACTCACGCAACGTTCTTTCACTAATAGCGTCCTTACCATACGTGCTTGAGAACATTCGATGAGACTCGCCGCTGTTTTGTTCATATTGAAACAAAACAGTAACACCTCCCGCAAATGACGAGAATTAGGATCGTAAACTGACTTTATTACGCAGACACAAATCGACTAATGTCTGAATGAGGTTATGTTGACCGAGGTCAAGGCTAACTGCCTGACGTCTGCGATCTGTTTCTCTCGACCGCTACTTATCGTTGCCGCCACCTATCGGCAAACGGCGGAAGCAAAGTTGAACACCTTATATATTACAGTTAAGTTGAATTTAAGAACTAAGTTTCTGTGTTTGAAACTGTAGTTCGTCATCAAATATGAATTCAGAAATATTTTTGCTGCTTTGACGTTTAGCTTAAAATTATATTTTCAAAATAAGGGTCCAACCATTCCTTCGCACTTCAACTGTGGGAGAACCGTAACCAGAGTTAAGATTACTCAAGTGCGGTGAACAGGAAACAGTAAAAAAGAAAAGACCTTGTAATTTATTTTTCATATTTCATTAATATCTGCAGGTACTTTTACGAAATAGACATTTGATAACCCTTATCAATCAGTTTCCAATTGTAACTGCTAGGTTCCAGATTTTCATTGTGTGAGTATGTGATCCTTACGGAAGCTTGTACAAGACTCGAGAATAAACTATCGGTAGTAGACAGTGGGGAGCGAGATTGTCGCGCAGTGCGGATACTAGTTGAAAATAACATGTGGAGTGGATTCTGACCGACCGCAGGAGAACAGTGACATTGCATTGCATTGTACTGTATGTTAACCGGGAACCTAGAAACGACGGAGAGGCTCCGTCCCGGCCGCAGCCGCAGTGGTTCACAACCCCACGACGACTACCGCAGTCCACTTCAGCGCTCCGCCGCCCCACACCGAACCCAGGGTTATTGTGCGGTTCGGCCCCTGGTGGACCTCCCAGGGAACGTCTCGCACCAGACGAGTGTAGCCCCTATGTTTGCGTGGTAGAGTAATGGTGATGTACGCGTACGTGGAGAACTGTTTTGCGCAGTAATCGCCGACATAGTGTAGCTGAGGCGGAATAAGAGGAACCAGCCCGCATTCGCCGAGGCAGACGGAAAGCCGCCTGAAAACCATCCACAGACTGGCCGGCTCACCGGACCTCGACACAAGTCCGCCGGGCGGATTCGTGCCGCGGACCAGGCGCTCCTTCCCGCCCGAAGACGTGCGTTAGACCGCACGGCCAACCGGGCGGGCGAACACTGACATAGTCGGATTAAAGTTTACATTGTCACGGTGAATTAAATACGTTAGGTCGTCTACTCGCAGTTGAAACAATTTTGGAGTAATATTAATAATGACAGCACGAAACAGATTAGTAACTGCAATGCTGTCGGCAATAAAGCTAACATGACACAAATCGAAACTCAGAGTGAGTTTGATGGATATCAGAAATCAAACTTGACAGTGCCGCCCATGACTTGAGTTGGGAACTGTCGCAGAGCTCGAACTCTGGCTGTGTCGATTGGCTAGGGTATGAGAGAGTGCTGCAATTAGGTGCCAAACTGATTCTTATAAACCGGATCCAATCCCCGCGAGTAACCCTTTCGCTACGATGAACTTCTGTAGAAGTCGGGAGCGAATGTGGCGCTCAACCGGTGGACTGGTGCAGCAGTTCCGCTTCGCGTCATACTTCTCCGCTTCACTACGCTCGACTTGTGTGGAAGCTTGACCTATGCACCATCTAGCGGCTTTGTTCAACGTCTGTAGTTAACAACAGTCGCTAGATGCAGTTGCAATCACTTTCAAAGTGTTTGTTTCGCTCATTTCCCGCCTTGATTCTGATCTGAAGTGACGTGTTGTTAACTTCTGTTTCTACTAGAAGTGATATGGCAGGTAAGCGATATACTGTGGATGAAACTCTTTCTCACATACTGGATAGTGACTCTGAAGGTGAAAGGGAATCATCGTCCGAATCTGACGATTAATATGGAACACTTATGAGTGATTTGTATAAATCTTGCCTAATAAATATATAGTACAAAGTCCAATAATGGCGACAGCACTACGAGTGTGAAAGCAGGACAGAGCAGAGCTGCAGGGCGCGCAAAAAATGCGGCGTGCAGCGGGCACTGGTGCTCGGCCACAGCGCACGGCGCCGGCATCAAAGGCTGAATATGAACTGCACTCACATAACGCACCAAACACACCACAAAGTTAATCCTTTTCTCAACATTCATTCCCACGGTACCATTTTTCTGGCAATTTTTGAAGCAGTACATATACACGTGAACTAATATTTAATGCGGATAACAAAACTGTCATGTTACAATTATGCATGTAATAGATATTTTTAACGGAATTCGTGTACGTCTCCAATGTAACAACACTTTTTAGTTTCTGTGATGTGTAAAGTGTAAAACTAACTTGCAGAGACGTTAATCAGCCACACTCAAACTAAATTGGAGGACCGAATAAAATAGTAGAAGTAGACGAATCTTATATATATTAGACGAAAGAACCAGAGAGGACGGCCTTCTAAAAGTGAAGTAGATCATATTTGGGTTATCGGTGGAACAGAAAGGGTGTCCAAATAAAATGGCTCTGAGCGCTATGGGACTTAACATCTATGGTCATCAGTCCCCTAGAACTTAGAACTACTTAAACCTAACTAACCTAAGGACATCACACAACACCCAGCCATCACGAGGCAGAGAAAATCCCTGACCCCGCCGGGAATCGAACCCGGGAACCCGGGCGTGGAAAGCGAGAACGCTACCGCACGACCACGAGATGCGGGCAAAGAGAGTACCGCAAGTGTTGTGAGGGTATTGTCCCGAGACAAGTTGAGTTTAATCGGTCTCATAAAACACTTCATACTGCCTCGAACAAAAGTAATCACACAAGATTTCAGTCGTACCAGACTCTGAAGGCTGAAGGGTTCTACCACGAATTTGTGAACCACTCTAGCGTCTTCCAAAGAGACAAACTCCACAGTGTCCACACCCAGAATATAGAATGGCTGTGGAAGTCTGTCAAGTCTCCCATAAAAAGAGAAGGGCGTCCAGGACAGAGGAACGGACTGTACTCCTTCCAGTACCTGTACTTCCACAACTTGGCGTTTGCAGGGAAAAGTCGATGCATGCGACACTCTTCCGATATTCCTGCGCGATATTGGCAGAGTTTATCCTGGCCACAGGAAAATGGAATTGCCCCTGTACTTTATACATCACACGGTCTGTTACAAGACGATAACACCAACGACGAGTAAGGTAAGTCGTCTCCTTTGAATTTACAAATGCTTCTCCAACACTTTTCTTTGGTCGTTTTTGTAGTGACAACTTGAAACATACTCATAACGCCCGCCACGAGACTTCCGTAATCGATTTACTATCGCACGTTCGATATGTATCGTTTGGACCCCACCAACTTCGATAGGCAATCATTCTTGGGAATTACCAAAATTTCAGTATCTGTGCACGTACCGGAGACGTCAATATATGAATCTATTTTATACACAAAAATTAGGGCTAACATCCTGAGCAGTGAATCTGACAGACTATATTTTATTTTTCAGATCAGCAAAATTTTATGGAGAAGGTCTGTACACGGCATATAATCTGATATAACAACTAGCATTTTTCTATTATTGCAGTTAATGGTGCCGAATTTAGCGCACGGTCTGTCAAAGATCATTATAAACAGTGAGCTACTCAGCGAGGAAGGCTTTCCGTTGAGATGTCAGTGAGGAAGAAGTTCACCTGAGAAAGTAAGTCGTCGTTCTTTTCGTTGTCTAAACAAAACTGTTGCACCCATCGTATGAAAAACAAAGAACAGATACGTAGATGCCCTACACAGAGTTATCATCAATTATCGAAAAGCTTACTGAAGGCTTACAATAAATATTAACTAGATGATGTGAAGTGTTAAAAGTACAACAAAAAAGACAGTTTCAACACAGGAATGTAGATCGTCACTATTGTGTTTTAATTTAACGGTATTTCTCGCAGCTGATACTGAGTAAATGATTTAGATTTATTTGATAATTCGCGTTACTCGACTCGAAGCTATCAATTTAATTTTGTGATTTTCTCGTGTTACATTAGTTGTGTGATGAAGGCGTTGTATGAGAGTTTGATTTATTGGTGACAGACAATGATAGTTCAGTCTAGCTAAACGAATCACGATGCACTGAAGTACGATTCTTTCCTTTTTTGGCAGTATAGACTTGGTGGATCGAATATTAACACTCGATTGCAGCCCAAGTTGCAAAGAAGACGTGTGTGAAGTATAAAAGCGTATGTATATTGAACAATTGTTACCAGTAAGCTGGTTTGTTAATCGTTTTAGTTCAAAATTAATTGTTGACAACTTAAATTTTGTTAAACTGTCTCGGGAGGGTGCAGTACATGAGTGGCAGAAGACGCAGTTGAACCAAAAATGGATCCATACCTGAGGCGAAAAAAATTAGTTAACAAGTTGAGAGACTGTGTAGATGATATAAACTGAAAACGGAAGAAAATTGACTCTTTAATAGTTTATAAGTTACATAGCCACTTTTGTATCGGAATATTTAAACAACTCCACAAAATATATAAAAGAGTGTCTGTGTCGATGATTACACATTAACAATGAGCGTTTTAATAAAATACCAGCGCGAAAATAATGAGTAATGAAAGAGAGACTGACGACACACATGAAATACTTCCACTTTTAACTGAGTAAGCTTGGTGTCCGCCATTATAAGTGATGCTCGCTAACTTTCCATTACCTGTCATGTGTTCTTGTAGCTTTATAACTGCACCACGTGCTGCATTAGTTTGGCAGCCAGTGGACATCTTTTTTTATTTTTTTTACATTACGTGGGGTGTTTACGTTTACATAATAGGTATTTTCTCGTTAGCTAATATACATTAAACCATATTATCGATCCGTACTTGTACTGTATGCCTGTAGTCAACTAACTTCAATGCCACCTAATAATAATAAAATATATTTTGGGTTCTATGTTTTTATGGGTGATGGGCTGTTTAGGCTCTTTGAATAAGACCAGTGTACGACTAGCGCAATAATTTCATTTCTTTGTTATGTTATACGTGGAACTGTTTCATGTTTGACTAACATATTCAAACAGAAAGATTTTAAACAAAACGAGCTTTGGTCACCACTTTTATACTGTCAATCATACTATTAAAAAACTATATCGAACATGCCATTGTGTTAAAATCCTATATCGATCCTATGTGACAACATATAAAACTAACTGACAAGTTCATTTGTAAAATGAAATGAAATGTCGTGTGACGAGGTCCTCCAGTCGGGTAGACCGTTCGCCTGATGCAAGTCTTTCGATTTGACGCCACTTCGGCGACTTGCGCGTCGATGAGGATGAAATGATGATGATTAGGACAACACAATACCCAGTCCCTGAGCGGAGAAAATCTCCGACCCAGCCGGGAATCGAACCCGGGCCCTTTGGATTGACAGTCTGTCGCGCTGACCACTATTTTATAATTTTTATTTTTATTTCTTTTAACAGTAAGGAACAGAAAACTAGTAAGTGCACTCGTTGCGTCGAGTTGGGGACGCACGTAACTAAAACCATACTAATAGTTGTAGAAAAGGGCATAAAGAAAGAGAGCAAAGTGCGGGGCGAAGGAAACCATGAAACAAAACTGAAGGGTGGAATCCATACCACCATTAACCAGTGCTACATCTTGCACCGGATGGGAAAACTAAAACTGCGAAGACCTTTTCGCACCGGGGACAAAAAGAGGAAATGGGACAAATACTGCTACAGAGTGTGAGGGTTCCCAACGAAACTCTCCATCTGCTGTATCATCCAGGTATGACTTCTCTTAATGATGAAAGTAGATCCCACCTTGTACCGTGTAGTGTTCTATTATCGTATTGTAATTTTAGCTTCTCTTACCCGTGATGTTCCAGCTACCTGGAGGGTCGTGGAACGCACTCCACAAAAAATTGGAAAAATATTGTCGATACTTTGGGTTACGGAGGATCTTGCAATGCCGTTCCTGCAAATAGTTCCAAAAGTCTAAAGTGTCCTTAGTGCCGTCTTGAAACAAATAGTGCACTGCATGTCCACGAAGCCACGTCGTTGCATTAGTTTTAGTGCGTGGGTAATACGTTTCATCCGGGTATAAGATAGTCTTGGGGTCGATATGATGCGGCGTTACCCGAAGGAAGTATGCTGACATTTGCCTCACTAAGTGCCACACTGCTGTAGACTCGCCACAGCTGAGACGGTGTTCATCGTTGTCTTGAACGCCACAGCTCGTGCACATGGGTGAGTCTACCATGTGGATCGCATGAAGCCTTGATCTGGTCACCTGCTTACCGTTGATAGTGATATACCACATCGCCGTGACGTCAGTGTCTAGTGTTACGTGGTGAATTGTCCTCAACACTACTCGCTAGTTGACGTTTGGGTGCTTCCTCTCCACGACGTTATCGGGTCGTCCACGTTGCAGGACCCTACAAAGAGTCTTTGCCGTCGCCAGTTGAGTCGCTGGTAAGGCAAGTCGAACGTAACTGAGTTCGAGGTAAAAGACACCGATGTAGAAGAGCGAAGAGGGGACGTGGTGTATTGGCACAGGCGGCAACAGGGAGGGCGGTGCTAGTTCTTCTATTAACAAACTGGTCAGACTGTCCGGACGGCGGTGCCATAGTTTGACTAATGTGCTGACAAATAGGGCGACCGCTTTGTCATAAACGTGATAAAGGCCAAGCCCTCCCCGATCCGGGGGAAGGGTGAGAGTCTCATATTTGATCTTGAAAAGCATTCCAGAACTCACGAAGGACCCAAAAGCCGCAAGTATACGGCGAGCTAACATCACCGGTATAGGTAATATCTGGGCGTAGTGCGGAATGCGTGACGCTAAATGTGTGTTGACATACTGGGTCCGTTGGACGATATCCAGGGCTCGTAGGCGGTTGTTGGCAATTCCAGTCCGAACATTTCGTAAAAGCCTTCCAAAGTTGTGAGCAGCGGTCCGTCGTATATCGTCTGTAAAATCAATGCCGAGACATTTCAAACTATCACTGAGCTGTAAGGGGGTGACACTGTTCTCAGACAATCCGACCCCGATGTTCATCGCCACCAATTTTGCGACGTTGATACGACTACCAGTGGCCATGCCATATTTCGCTATCCAAGTTAGTGCGCTAGCGGTGTCGTCACCGTTGCGGATGACAATCACCAGGTCGTCAGCGTACGCTTTACATCGGAAAGTGTGGCCTCGTAACGTCATACCCGTTAGTCGTTGGCGCAGGCCGCAGAGGAGAGGTTCTGTGGCCACAGCGTAAAGTATAAGTGGACAGAGGGCAGCTTTGGCGTATCGATCGAGAAATGGTGAGGGGCTGCGTAGGTCGGCCGTTGACTATCACCTTGGACGTCGCGCCGCGGAGTAGTCGCATGACGACAGTGACGAATGGCTGTGGGTACCGCATATGTTGAAGGACCGCTTCGAAATAGTTGTGGTCGAAAGCTTGACTAAAATCGATGGTCGCCAGTGCACCCTTCAGACTACATGCCCTCGCCAGTGAGATCAAGTCACGATATTCGCTGAGTGCCGTTTGAATATTATTGTCGCCTCCCAATGACGTCTGATCGGGTGAGATAACATTGCGTAGCGTCTGGCGTATCCGCGCCGCCAACAGTCGAGAAAAGATCTTAAAGTCGCAGTTCAATAGCGTCAACGGGCGGTAGTCCTGCAGTCGTGAGCCACCGGACGGTTTGTGAATAGGAATAATCATCCCTTCCACAAGGGCCGCAGGGAGCGGCACGTAAGGGGATAGTAGTTCGCGACAGATGTCCGTCCATCGGGAGGCTAATAAATATTGAAAAGTCCGGTAAAATTCCAAGGGGAGCCCATCAGGACCCGGAGACTTGTTGACAGCCCCTTTTCTAATGGCGTTGATCACTTCTTCTTCTGTAATTTCTTCCATCAAGGCCGCTTCTATTACCGGGGTGACGGTGCCGTAAATCGTCTGAGAGACGTCCTCCAGTGCTGTCGGATCAGGGGTCTGTGCGGAATTGAGCTGGGATTAATGATTGTAGAACGCTGTGTTTATGTCTTGTTGCGTGGTGAGGCGATGACCGTCCTCCGTGTCGATGAAGCGTATCAGCGCTCGTTGGCGTCGTTTACGTTCACGAAGGACGTGGAACATTGACGGGCGTTCGCTAGACATCCGATCCTACGTCCTCGAGCGGATGACTACCCCCCCCCTAGGTGGCGTCGCATATGAACGAGAATATGAGCCTTGGCACGGTGGACCGCCGTTTGTCGTTCCGGAGACGGCGCCATAGTATCGCAGTCGCGCTGGACCCGGAAGTAAAAGTCGAGTGTATGTCTTCGCCAAGTAGCGTGGTCGCGATCGTAGGTTATCAACGTTCGCCTCAGTGACGGTATGGCGCAGTCCAACCACCAGCGGATCGTTGTGGGATATGCACGGAGGGGATTTTCACACGAATGCCACGTATCCTCAACGGCTTGGCGGCAATCCGGGTACGACAGGTGAGCGATGTTTAATTTCCACGGGCTGCGGCTTCTCCACACTTGTTGCCGCCGCAGGGTGACGGCACAAATGTAAGCTGAGTGGTCCGAGAATGCTGCAGGCCACAGTTCCGCATCTTGTGTTCCAGCGGCGAGAGAGCGTCAGACATAAATCCTGTCGATACGACTGGAAGAGTGACTCGTGAAGTGCGTGAATCCCGGTCGGTGGCTGTGAAGATGTTCCCAAGTGTCCACCATCTGCAGGTCTCGAATTAGCGTCTCCAGTTCCGGGCAAGGATTATGTCGTGGGAGTTGGTCTCTGGGCGCCAGTACGCAATTTTAGTCACCTCCAAACGACAGATGGACGTGGGGGCCTTGGAAGAGCGGGGCGACGTCTTCCGCAAAGAATCGTGAACGTTCGCGACGTTTGTCCGTCCCGGAAGGTGCGTAGATATTGATAAGGCGGACACCCAGTACTGTGAGTGCCGTTCCTCTTGCCCCAGGCAGAAACAGGATATCGTCTGCCACTACCCCTTCCCGAAGAAGTACAGCGACACCGCTGCCTTTTGGGGAAGCTGGAGAGACGCAAGCATCGTAACCGTACATGTCTGGGAAGTCGTCGACGTACACTTCCTGGAGGAGGGCTATGTCGATGGAAGCCGAGTTCAACATATCCTGAAGCAATGATAACTTAGCGCGCGTCCGTATAGTGTTGATGTTTATATTTGCAATGCGATAAGTTTGAGGTCTATCCACAGCATCTGTGTTGGCCATCAGTACCCCTGTAAGGCTGTCTCGTCACTCTACCTAATGGCGGGAAAGCGTCAGCACTGGTGGGATAAATTTCCCCCCGTGTCGTCCGACACGATGGGCAAGGAGTGTGCCTCACAGTCGTCTGCCCAGTCGCCATGAAATACCATCGGCTGTTGGTGGCTGTTAGTGGCTGCTGTGGCACTCGGCGCTGACTCCATCGGCTCTTCTGGCTGGGAATCGGCAGCGGCTGTCTGCTTGTGATCCTGCTGTTCTGTGGGGTCGGAGGGGCTGAAGCCGTCACCACGGCGATCTGTTGAGTTTAAAGTTACAGCGGCCTCTGTACCGCCGGTACCGTCGTCGGAATTTCCACAGTCCATGGCAGACGATTGCTGCAAACACTCGTCCGATGGAGCACGCCGCCGTCTCTTGTGTTTTCGCGGGGAACGCTGTTTACGGACGTGTGCTTCAGTATCTGAATGTGGGTAGATTTCTTCAGCTGCTCCGGTGTCTGGAAGAAAAGCTGCTGTCGGCACAACCCGTGGGTCAATGTCCATCCTGGCATCTACGCCTTCTTGCAAGGTCGGTCGGTGATTATCTTCAGGTGGGGGTGCCGGATCCTGTACTGCAGAAGCCATTATGTTCTCTCCATCGAGGGCGGTTATCGGACTAATGTCGTCAGCAGCGGTAAAGGTTGCTGCCCGTGTAACTTCGGCGTAATTGAGAGGAAGGGTCGTCACCGTAGAAGGAGTCATAGATTCACCTGTCGGGATTTGAGTAAGCCGTCGTCGGAGTCAATCCGAACGGACGTGCCCTACTTGGCCACAACCAGAGCAAGTGCGTGGCTGACCGTCATACATAATGATCGCCCTACATCCGCCGATGACAGATATGACGGAACATGTTTGGTCAATTCAATTTTAATCTGTCGTACCCCGTTAAGAACGGGGTACGTTGTAAAGGTGGTCCATTTTTCGGCCATATGGCTGATTACTCTGCCGTTGGGCTGGAAAGCCGCGGTGACTACGTCCAGTGGTACTTCAAAAGGGAGTTCGAAGACGCGTATCGTACGTAGGCCAAGCCCAGCGTGATCGATAGAGACCGCCCGAATATGGCCATCAGAATGTTTGAATTTCAGACCGTTGGCATGTGCGCTCACGATTCTGTTGCACACCTCGTCACTTACTAGCTTGACGTAGACAACACTGCTCGTGATAGAGAGATGGATACCAATTACGTCTCGCGGGTCAATTTTAACGTCGTCATGAAGGAAACGTTCCACTTCAAAAGCTCGCGGTCGTGCATTATCGGGTTGAAAACTGATCTTGATGGTGGTTTGTCTGTATGAATGTGCCATGTTCCGTCGGTAGTCATGGACGCTAAACTAGCGACAACGCAGTAGTAAACAACTACGAGCACTCGCGACCGCGCGGACGGGACGTAAACAAGACGTCCTCGCCACAGCGCTGCGGAAAGCAGACTGAATCAGCTACCGGGGGCGGACCATTTGTATAAGATTTAGTCATCACAAAATTTCTGATATATGTGCAACCTACACGACACTTGGTGAAATGCACATGTGAGCATTCTTCGTTTTCTTTTATACACGCAAATGAATAACGCAAGTGGGTTATTCGGTAACAGGGAATGGTAGTGCAACCAGATGACATGATCACCACTAGAAATGTAAATAACAAAGTAAAAATTTATTCGAAGATTCGAAATATCTCTGACAGTAGATTATTATTTCAGCACTATCATCCCAAAATACCTTTAATAAAGATTCATATCATTGTCCAACTGAGACTCTATTCCGTTGGTGTAACTACTTAATCACCAATAGAGGGCTTCACCACGTTAGAAATCCCTGTGTTCGTAAATGACAGAAGTGGATTCAAATCTATGAACAGGGGTAACGATTTCTCTTACACCAACGTCCTCAAAACACAGACAAACTTAATTGATGTTCAGTTTTCATTCCCTTCAGCAATTTTACAGGAGGGCATATGACTCCGCTTTCGATGTATTAACAGAGAACTGTAAAGTTTTCACTCCAAGAAGCAGTTAACATATGTGCTGTTCCTTTACTTCGGTGACTGAACCTCTTCTTTATGTTGTCCGAAACACACAACCGCGGCCAGGGAATGTTTGTGGAGGCACAAGGACGACGACAGGACAAAGTGTCATGTTTGTCTGCAGATTGCTAATGTGGTTACTGCAGACAACTGGCGTCGCCCTCCCGTCACCCTACCGCTGAGTGACGTCTTATATAACGTCAAACAAACAAAGGCGGGCTGCCGCCACCCCTAGCCTCGCAGCAGGAGGTCACTTCTGGGAAAGCACCGGCCCTCCACAAAATGCAGCTCCAGATTTGTTTTGCGCCGAAGCTCTGAGGGCGCAGTTAAGAAAGCACACAAACACTGAGAAGGCTTACTTAGCGAGTGGCTACACGTGTTCGAGGCCCTTAGGCATGTTCGAAAAAGTTTGGGTTATAAACGTTATATTGTCCATGATCGACAGTAACTAGTAAACTATAAATGATGCATACAATAATCTTAGATGATTTTAAAGCTTAAGACCTTAGCTACGTAATCTCGCAATAATTTGTAGGCCATATCGTTTTCTCTGAGAGCGAGAGGAGGCAATATTTATGCCGGTCAACTGACGTGATAGGTGCTACAAATCGGTTCAGATCTTTGTTTATTATGATCAAACAACGTGAACTAATCACATACTGAGTATTATACTGACATACCCTTGTTGAGGTTACTAATGAGGTAAGTAAATTTGAAGAAATCATTATTGCACTCAACGAACAGCAAGACTAGACAGACTCAATAACTACAGTAATTTATTTATTCCCCAGACATAGGTTATCGATCTAAAATACAAGGTACGAAGTACAAAGCGGATCCTGCTTCGTATTTTTCTAACAATCCCACCAAGACATATACTTGCAGCCTTACAACTTCCCAATTTTATCGCCACATGTGATAGTCTAATTCGTTGACGAAAGCCGCCGTTCATATGTATACTATCGTCCAAGTGTCGAGGAAAAAATAAATATGCATCCACGAAGATAAAGAAGACAGAGGAAAGGAGTCATAGAGAGAATAAATCTAATATGTCTACAAATCGATAACAAAACTGTATTCCAATATGATTCTTCCGATGTCTCTGTTGGTTGGTTGATTTGGGGAGGGGACCAGACAGCGAGGCCACCGGTCTCGTCGGCTTAGGGAAGGGAGCCGGCCGTGCCCTTTCAAGGGAACCATCCTGGCATTTGCCTGAAGCGATTTAGGGAAATCACAGAAAACCTAAATCAGAATTTGAACCGTCGTCCTCCCGAAAGCGAGTCCATTGTGCTAACCACTGCGCCTCCTCGCTAGTTCCGAAATGCCTCTAAGCCATTGTTTTAGAAGGTCTTCTGCTATTTCACTTTCTTCATTTGGAAATAATCTTTGATTGTTCATCATATTTTTCATACACTGATACCTTCCAAATTTCGTAGAAGCTATAAACGTTTATAGATACACATAGAACCTATACAGGGTGTTACAAAAAGGTACGGCCAAACTTTCAGGAAACATTCCGCAGACACATATAAAGAAAATATGTTATGTGGACATGTGTCCGGAAACGCTCAATTTCCATGTTAGAGCTCATTTTAGTTCCATCCGTGTGTACCGTACCTCATCGATTCACCGCCAGTTGGCCCAATTGAAGGAGGGTAAAGTTGACTTCGGTGCTTGTGTTGACATGCGACTCATTCCTCTACAGTACTAGCATCAAGCACGTCAGTACGTAGCATCAACAGGTTAGTGTTCATCACGAACGTGGTTTTGCAGTCAGTGCAATGTTTACAAATGCGGAGTTGGCAGATGCCCATTTGATGTATGGATTAGCACGGGGCAAAAGCCGTGGCGCGGTACGTTTGTATCGAGACAGATTTCCAGAACGAAGGGGTCCCGACAGGAAGACGTTCGAAGCGATTGATCGGCGTCTTAGGGAGCACGAAACATTCCAGCCTATGACTCGCGACTGGGGAAGACCTAGAACGACGAGGACACGTGCAATGGACGAGGCTGTTCTTCGTGCAGTTGACGATAACCCTAATTTCAATGTGAGAGAAGTTGTTGCTGTACAAGGCATTGACCACGTCACTGTATGGAGAAAGCTACGGGAGAACCAGTTGTTTCTGTACCATGTATCAGCAGCTGATTGGCATCCACAGGTACACTTCTGCGAATGGTTCATCCAACAATGTGTCAGTCCTCATTTCAGTGCAAATGTTCTCTTTACGTATGAGGCTTCATTCCAACGTGATCAAATTGTAAATTTTCACAATCGACATGTGTGGCCTGACGAGAATCCGCACGCAGTTGTGCAATCACGTCATCAACACAGATTTTCTGTGAACGTTTGGGGAAGGCATTGTTGGTGATGTCTTCATTTGGCCCCATGTTCTTCCACCTACGCTCAATGGAGCACGTAATCATGATTTCATACAGGATACTACCTGTGCTGCTAGAACATGTGCCTTTACAAGTGTGACACAACATGTGGTTCATGCACGATGAAGGTCCTGCACATTTTGGTTGGTTGGTTTGTGGGGGTTAAAGGGACCAGACTGCTACCGTCATCGGTCCCTTTTTCCAAATACTAAAAACACCCACTGAGAATAAAACGATCAACGGACGATAAGACAGACGATAAGACAGACGACACAGAACAAGAGAAACGTAGACAAAGACCAGACAAGACGAACTAAAATCACACAGAGTATGACGGTGGTTGGCCGACCATACAAACAAAAACGGAAAAGCCAACCATCGAGAAAGACATGAAAAAAAATCAGACAAATCGTAGGCCATAGGCCAGAATCAACACAAAAACTCACACACTTACATTAAGCGATAAAATCTCCCTGCCCGAATAAAACGCAGAACTACGTCCGCTATGGAAGAGTCGTCAGATAAAAGCGCAGAGAGCGTATCAGGCAGCGCAAAAGTCTGCCTGAGCACAGATAAAAGGGCGCACTAAAACAGAATATGGACCACCGTCAAGGACGCCCCACAACGAGAGAGAGGGGGATCTTGACAACACATTAAATAAGTGTTCGTCAGTTAGGTGTGGCCAATGCGGAGCCGACAAAGGACGACTGATTCCCTGCAGTTAGCTCGCATGGATGACCGCCACACAGTAGTCGTCTCCTCGATACGGCGGAGTTTGTTAGGCACGGGCATGTTGCGCCAATCAGTGTCCCATAAATCGAAAACTTTGCGGCGTAATAGTGCCCGCAAATCAGTCGCCGGGAGGCCAATCTCCAGAGATGGTGCACTAGTGGCCTCTTTCGCCAGGCGGTCAACAGTTTTATTTCTGGGTATCCCAACATGACCCGGGGTCCAAACAAAGACCACATATCTGCCGCAACGGGTAAGAGTATGCAGGGACTCCTGGATAGCCATCACCAGACGAGAACGAGGGAAACACTGGTCGAGAGCTCGTAAACCGCTCAGGGAATCGCTACAGATAATGAAGGATTCATCTGAGCAGGAGCGGATATACTCTAGGGAGCTAAAGATGGTGACCAGCTCAGCAGTGTAAACACTGCAGCCAGCCGGCAACGAACGTTGTTCAGAATGGTCCCCTAGAGTTAGTGCATAACCGACACGACCAGGAACCATCGAACCGTCGGAATAGACAACGCCAGAGCCCTGATACGTGTCCAGGATGGAATAAAAGCGGCGTCGGAAGGCCACCGGAGAAACTGAGTCCTTTGGGCCCTGTGCCAAGTCGAGCCGAAGGCATGGGGGTGTACGCAGAGGGGCCCGGAAAGGAGGTGGTACAGGGAAACATCCAAGCCCGTAGAGAAGCTGTTTGACGCGTACGGCGATCGGACAACCCGACCTGGGCCGACGTTCTGGCAGATGGACGAGGGACTGCGGGAACAGGACACGATAATTTGGATGCTCGGGCAAGCTAAAAACAAGGGCAGCATAAGCAGCCAGTAATTGTTGGCGTCGTATCCGCAGTGGAGGGACACCTGCCTCCACAAGTATGCCGTCCACAGGACTGGTCCGGAAGGCACAAGTGGCAAGGCGTATCGCGTTGTGGAGGATTGGGTCCAGCACCCGCAGCGCAGATGGGGATGCTGAGCCATTAGCCAGACTCCCATAGTTCAGACGGGACTGGATTAACGCCTGGTAAAGCCGTAGGAGAGTAGATCGGTCGGCGCCCCACCTGGTGTGGCTCAGGCATCGCAGAGCATTTACATGCCGCCAACACGCCTGTTTAAGCTGCAGCCAAGTCAACCGGGCATCAAAAACCACCCCAAAAACATATGTAACTCCACCACTGTAAGAAGCTCGCCGTCGAGATAAAACCGCGGCTCTGGGTGAACAGTGCGTCGCCGGCAGAAATGCATGACGCAGGTCTTGGCTGCCGAAAACTGAAAACCGTGCGCTACAGCCCAAGACTGCGCCTTGCGGATTGCGCCCTGTAGCTGACGTTCAGCAACTGCAATGCCAATAGAGCTGTAGTAAAGGCAGAAGTCGACAGCATACAGGGAAGCGGAGACAGAATTTCCCACGGCCGCAGCGAGCCCGTTAATGGCTATTAAAAACAGACAGACACTTAGAACAGAACCCTGTTGCACACCGTTCTTCTGGACTTCGGAGGAACTACATGAGGCCGCGACGTGCACGCGGAAAGTACGATATGACAGAAAATTACGGGTATAGATCGGCAGAGGGACCCGAAGGCCCCATCCATAAAGCGTAGAAAGGATGTGATTACGCCATGTCGTATCATACGCCTTCCTCATGTCGAAAAAGACAGCGACCAGATGCTGATGGCGGGCAAAGGCAGTACGGATGGCCGACTCTAGGCTCACCAGATTGTCGGTGGTGGAGCGGCCTTTACGGAACCCACCCTGAGACGGAGCCAGAAGGCCACGAGACTCCAGTATCCAATTCAAGCGCCGGCTCACCATCCGTTCAAGAAACTTGCAAAGAACGTTGGTGAGGCTAATGGGACGGTAGCTGTCCACCTCCAAAGGGTTCTTCCCCGGTTTCAGAATGGGGACAACAAGGCTTTCCCGCCATTGCGACAGAAACTCACACTCGACCCAAATGCAGTTGTAAAGGTCGAGGAGGTGTCGCTGGCAGTCCACTGAAAGATGTTTCAGCATCTGAGAGTGGATGCTATCTGGGCCAGGAGCGGTATCAGGACAAGCGGCGAGGTCACTGCGGAATTCCCACTCACTGAATGGAACATTGTACAATTCAGGATGCTGGGTGCGAAAAGAAAGACTCCGACATTCTATCCGCTCTTTAATGGAGCGGAAGCCCAAGGGGTAGTTGGCAGAAGCGGAATTCAGAGCAAAGAGCTCTGCCAAGCGGTTTGCAATGACGTCGGAGTCAGTACAAACTGCTCCATTCGGTGAGAGCGCAGGGACGCTGACAGGGGTCCGATAGCCATAGGGGCGGCGAATCTTGACCCAGACCTGCGATGGAGTGACATTGAGGCCAATGGTGGACACACACAGCTCCCAGCACTCCTGCTTGTGTTGGCGGATAATGCGGCGGGCTCGCGCACGCAGCCGTTTGAAGGCGATAAGGAGTTCGATTGAGGAATGTCGCTTGTAAAGCTGGAGCGCCCGCCGGCGAGCTTTAATCGCTTCAGCGATCTCAGGCGACCACCAAGGCACAGTCCGCAGCCGAGGGTACCCAGAAGAACGGGGAATGGCAGATTCGGCGGCAGTAACGATGCCGGTGGTGACCGATTGAACCACTGCATTACTGTCATCGTTAGAGAGAGGCTCAATAGCGGCAGTGGAGGAGAACAAGTCCCAGTCAGCCTTATTCACAGCCCATCTGCTAGGGCGCCCAGAAGACTGACGCTGTGGTAGTGACAGAAAGATCGGAAACTGGTCACTACCACAAAGGTCGTCATGCACTCTCCATTGGACAGACGGTAAGAGGCTAGGGCTACAGATCGAAAGGTCTTTGTCGGGGTATGTGCCATGCGCCACACTGAAGTGTGTGAAGGCACCATCATTTAATATCGAGAGATCAAGCTGCGCCAATAAATGCTCAACGATGGCGCCTCGACCTGTTGCCACTGACCAACCTCACAGATGGGTATGGGCGTTAAAGTCGCCCAGTAACAAGAAAGGTGGCGGCAATTGGGCTATCCGAGCAGCCAGGACATGCTGCACGAGATCACCATCCAGTGGAAGGTAAAGATTGCTGACGGTAACAGCCTTTGGCGTCCACACCCGAATAGCGACAGCATCTAAAAGTGTTTGGAGAGGTACAGACCCGCTGTGAAGAGAGTTCAGGACATATATGCAGACGCCACCAGACACCCTTTCATAAGCTGCCCAGTTCTTATAATAACCCTGGTAGCCATGGAGGGCGGGGGTTCGCATTGCCGGAAACCAAGTTTCCTGCAGAGCAATGCAGAGGAAAGGGTGAAGGCTGGTAAGTTGGCGGAGCTCAGCTAGATGGTGGAAGAAACCGCAGTTCCACTGGAGGATGGTGTGTCCATGGCTGAGAAAGGCGTGACGGGACTGGGAAGGGAGATTACGCCACTGGGTCACCTGCTGCCTCCGATTTAGCACCTGTGATAGTGCTTTCCATGGCGTCTGATGGACCGGCGAGATTGAGGTCCTCAGGGGACGCCAGAATCTCCACCTCATCCTCAGACGCAGAGCTGGAAGGTTGCGGTGGGATGGCTGCCACCACGAGTTCCTTGGGCTGAGAGCTCTTCTTGGATATCTCACGCCGTTCCTTGGGTCGCACCGGCTGGGAGGGCTTCACCGATTCAGTCTCCAGGACGGAGGAGGACCGTGAAGCCCTACGACCAGCGGATTGCGGGCACTTACGCCACTGTCAGTCGTCAGCCTTCTCGCTGGCGGAAACCTGGAAAGGGAGGGACCCCCAAGGGACCCCTTGCAAGCGTGAGAAGCCGAAGAAGTTGGACACTTCTCTGGCTTAGAAGTGGGGATGGACATCCCCGATGGGTGGGATGGTGTTTCTCCTGAGGTAGGTGGCGCAGGAGCAACCCGGTGGGTAGAGCCCCCACTGGCGAGGGGGCAGGAGGAGTTGTACTACTCGTCGATCCAGCCGCAATTGGAGAAACAGACAGGGCTAGCACAGGTGTTGTAGCAGCAGTGTAGGAAGATGTCATTCTCACAGGATGGAGTCGGTCGTATTTCCTTTTGGCCTCAGTATAGGTTAGTCTGCCCAGGGTCTTGTATTCCATGATTTTACGCTCTTTCTGGAAAATTCGGCAGTCTGGCGAGCAAGGTGAATGGTGCTCCCCGCAGTTGACACAGATGGGAGGCGGGGCAGATGGTGTATTGGGATGTGATGGCCGTCCACAATCTCGACATGTGAGGCTGGAAGTGCAGCAAGAAGACATATGGCCGAACTTCCAGCACTTAAAGAACCGCATCGGGGGAGGGATATAGGGCTTAACGTCACATCGGTAGACCATCACCTTGACCTTTTCCGGTAATGTATCCCCTTCTAAGGCCAAGATGAAGGCACCGGTAGCAATCTGATTTTCCTTCAGACCCCGATGAACGTGCCGGACGAAATGTACACCTCGGCGCTCTAAATTGGCGCGCAGCTCTTCATCAGACTGCAAAAGAAGATCCCTATGTTAAATAACTCCCTGGACCATATTTAAACTCTTATGGGGTGTGAACATAACGGCAACATCCCCCAACTTCTCACAAGCGAGTAACCATCGTGACTGGGCAGAGGATGCCGTTTATATCAGGACTGACCCAGAGCGCTTTTTGACAAGCCCTCCACCTCCCCAAACTTGTCCTCTAAATGCTTGACGAAGAATTGAGGCTTTGTGGAGAGCAAAGACTCCCCATCAGCCCTCATACAAACTAAGAAGCGAGGCGAATAACTGCTACTGCCATCCTGAGACATACGTTTCTCCCACACTGTGGCCAGGGAGGGAAACGTTTTCGGATCGTACTTCTGAGCGTTAAACTGAGCCCGAGAACGCTTAGAGACTGCTGGCGGCTGGCCACCAGCGAGAGACGATGTACCACGCTTCATTGCGGGTCATCCGCCCTGATGCCACCTACTCCGACCAAGGGCCCTCCCCACAGGTGCCACCCAGCCACGGCAAAAGCCACCTGGCAGGATGGCTGTTGCCGGGAGTCCCGATACCCCAGCAGGATAGGCATCTACTCCTTGGCATACGTGGGTAGTTAACGGCGCAGGCATCAGTAGAGCGATCCCTGTGTAGTCAGGGGGCTACAATCAATAGGGTACATGGCGGCCCCACCACAACAGCCTGGCTACCGTGCTGGATGTTAGGTAACATGTGGTCCATGGTCGCCGTCGGTGCAGAAACAGGCACTGCACAGTGCAAGGTGTAATCTGCACGGAGAAACAGAGTCATGCCCAAGAGATGGAGAGTGGAGAGGACTGCAATTCAACAGTGTATAAGCAAGCGAACGGTCTGATCGCAAGATGGACACAATGCACCAAGTAAAGCGCCCTTCCCCAATCGGCTCGCTCTTCGGAAAATTTTGAGAGATGGAGGTCAAACCCAACAGGGGACCATCATATAAGGCCCAAAAGTTTGAGACTCCTTTTAGTCGCCTCTTAGGACAGGCAGGAATACCGCGGACCTATTCTAACCCCCAAACCCGCACGGCGTCCTGCACATTTTAGTCGAAGTGTTTGTGCGCTTCTCAACAACAGATTCGGTGACCGATGCATTGGTAGAGGCTGACCAATTCCATGGCCTCCACGCTCTCCTGACCTCAACCCTCTTGACTTTCATTTATGGGGGCATTTGAAAGCCCTTGTCTACGCAACCCCGGTACCAAACGTAGAGACTCTTCGTGCTCGTATTGTGGACGGCTGTGATACAATACGCCATTCTCCAGGATTGCATCAGCGCATCAGGGATTCGATGCGACGGAGGGTGGATGCATGTATCCTCGGTAACGGAGGACATTTTGAACATTTCCTGTAACAAAGTGTTTGAAGTCACGCTGGTACGTTCTGTTGCTGTGTGTTTCTATTCCACGATTAATGTGAGTTGGAGAGAAGAAATAAAATGAGCTCTAACATGAAAGGTAAGCGTTTCCGGACACATGTCCACATAATATATCATCTTTCTTTGTGTGTGATGAATGTTTCGTGAAAGTTTGACCGTACCTTTTGTAACACCCTGTATAAATAAGAATGTCAGATGTCAATGATGCATAACTATTCCATTGAGCGGATTATGTGCGAAAATTTGTTAGCTGACAATGTTCAGGATAAGAAATTTGCCCACCAGCTGCTCAAGGTCATTATTCGTTTAACACAAAAAATGCATACACGTGAGTTTTTTCTAATTACTAGGAGTCTCAAATATTCTCTTCAACCTAATTTTACAAAGAACTTATATTTCATCTCTTGCGTTTGCTAACCTCATTTTCATAGAAACAAACAGTATAGAAAATTACTGAAAGCGAAATTTGTAGTGTGAGGAGCTCCTGAGAATACGTTGTCTTGTGTGTTTCACTCAACTGACAACTGTCCAGCAACTGATTTCGTTATCTTTTACATATCTTCCTGTTCTAATGTGGGTGATTATTTCAAACATCATACTGAATTACTGCTGCAAAGAGTCCATTTTCGTATATACTCTTTACACCTCCGCCCTCTAATTCTGGTCATCTTACGGCAGCCCTTCTAATTTCTTCTTAGTTACTCTAATACATTATCATCTGCATTTTGTGGTTCCATCACGTTTTAACATTCTCCTTCATGCTTCCATCCTCACTATCTGAAGAATTTCTATGGTCCATGTTACACTTTCAGACAACGATATATTGCTGCAAGACATAATATACCACCAAATCATGTTATGTGTCACGAATAATTTCCTGTTGTTAATGGACATTTTCGTGAAAAATATTTGCCAGCTCTTCATCATTGACTCAATTGGCCATAATAATTGAGGAGAGAAACTATCGTTCTAGAAACTTTTTTCAGTTTGTAATATAATCTTAGACAACTAAGTAAAATTTGAAATCACTGGGTAAGTTACCAAAAATTTTAGTTGCAATGTTGTGCACCCTTTTTTGTGATAACTAAACTTTAATGTGGAATAATGAATGTCATTTTTGTTCTGGTATTGTAATTTGTTCCTTTTGAACTGAACTGGATTATTTATAGTCAACTTCATGAGGTAATAAAAATACTGTGAAGAAGTAGTCAGAACGCCCAACTCCTTAAACAGATGTCAACAAGATGATTATGGGTGAGCACTATATATCATTCTTGCACGACATTTTTGACCAATGAAGACTTGCTTCCTTAATGATGAGTTATACCAGAACATTATTCCATAGAGGTTATTGAATGAAAATACATGTAAATGTCAACTTTCTGTTTTGTTTCTCCCTAAATTTACAATGATTCTAAGTGTGTTTACATGGACAAAGTTTTTTCGGGAGCAACGAAATGTGCTTTTGCAGTTTAAATTAACTTTAGTTTGGGCACCTAAGAATACTGAAGTTTCCACCCTACTTATTATTTCCCCACTATGTGCCTTACCCTGATCATTGATATAGTATCCCTAGATGTTCAAAACTGAGTATGTGTCTTTTTATAATAGACGGTAAGCCTGTAAGCAGAAAAACAATTATACTTTTAAGAATCTTGTTTACCATCTCATTTGTTAAGATATGTATGCTTGGAACGATTACCATACTAGTGTCATCCACAAAAATAACCAATTCCACTTGCTGTATATTAGACCAAAAATCGTTTACATATATGTGGAACCATAGCAGACGTAAGATTGAGCATTGGGAGACTCCCTATGTGATTATTATGAAAAACTTTTGTAATGTTCAATCACTGCAGGATCTCTACTTGTTCTTCCCAACATACACTCCTGGAAATTGAAATAAGAACGCCGTGAATGCATTCTCCCAGGAAGGGGAAACTTTATTGACACACTCCTGGGGTCAGATACATCACATGATCACACTGACAGAACCACAGGCACATAGACACAGGAAACAGACCATGCACAATGTCGGCACTACTACAGTGTATATCCACCTTTAGCAGCAATGCAGGCTGCTATTCTCCCATGGAGACGATCGTAGAGATGCTGGATGTAATCCTGTGGAACGGCTTGCCAAGCCATTTCCACCTGGCGCCTCAGTTGGACCAGCGTTCGTGCTGGACGTGCAACCACGTGAGACGACGCTTCATCCAGTCCCAAACATGCTCAATGGGGGACAGATCCGGAGATCTTGCTGGCCAGGGTAGTTGACTTACACCTCCTAGAGCATGTTTGGTGGCACGGGATACATGCGGACGTGCATTGTCCTGTTGGAACAGCAAGTTCCCTTGCCGGTCTAGGAATGGTAGAACGATGGATTCGATGACGGTTTGGATGTACCGTGCACTATTCAGTGTCCCCTCGACGATCACCAGAGGTGTACGGCCAGTATAGGAGATCGCTCCCCACACCATGATGCAGGGTGTTGGCCCTGTGTGCCTCAGTCGTATGCAGTCCTGATTGTGGAGCTCACCTGCACGGCGCGAAACACGCATACGACCATCATTGGCACCAAGGCAGAAGCGACTCACATCGCTGTAGACGACACGTCTCCATTCGTCCCTCCATTCACGCCTGTCGCGACACCACTGGAGGCGGGCAGCACGATGTTGGGGCGTGAGCGGAAGACGGCCTAACGGTGTACGGGTCCGTAGCCCAGCTTCATGGAGACGGTTGCGAATGGTCCTCGCCGATACCCCAGGAGCAACAGTGTCCCTAATTTGCTGTGAAGTGGCGGTGCGGTCCCCTACGGAACTGAGTAGGATCCTACAGTCTTGGCGTGCATCCGTGCGTCGCTGCGGCCCAGTCCCAGGTCGACGGGCACGTGCACCTTCCGCCGACCACTGACGACAACATCGATGTACTGTGGAGACCTCACGCCCCACGTGTTGAGCAATTCGGCGGTACGTCCACCCGGCCTCCCGCATGCCCACTATACGCCCTCGCTCAAAGTCCGTCAAATGCACATAAGGTTCACGTCCACGCTGTCGCGGCATGCTACTAGTGTTAAAGACTGCGATGGAGCTCCGTATGCCACGGCAAACTGGCTGACACTGACGGGGGCGGTGCACAAATGCTGCGCAGCTGGCGCCATTCGACGGCCAACACCGCTGTTCCTGGTGTGTCCGCTGTGCCATGCGTGTGATCATTGCTTGTACAGCCCTCTCGCAGTGTGCGGAGCAAGTATGGTGGGTCTGACACACCGGTGTCAATGTGTTCCTTTTTCCATTTCCAGGAGTGTATATATTTCCATTTTCCTTTCACAAAATGATTAAATTCCTCTAGTGATCCATGTGTTTTATACGCTTGTTAATGTTCTTTCTAATTTGCTTATGTTGAAAGCTGTCTTCTAATTCTGATATCAATTTATAGTTCCATAAATTAAATTTTAAGTCAACATTTGGCTCGTTATAAATTTTATCCCATGTCATTGCTTGTAAACCATTCTCAAAAATATTTGTCCTAGCGTCATTAATTACTCTAATTGGTATCGACTTAGACGTCTTATACAGTAAGGCAGTGTCTTATTTATCCTGAGTAACTGTGCATCATGAACTGAGAGAAAATTTATTATTAGTTATGCAGCTATTACCTGGCTTTGAGCTTCATCAAAGGAAACATTGTCAATATGAATCCCTCTGTCTTCTTAAACTATTTTCAAACAGTTATATGAATTTATCATAGAATAAATTAAATTTTGTGTTAGCATTTAGTTCATTATAAATTTCATCCCATGTTTTTTTTTCATAAAGCATTCTAAGAAACATTTGTTCTTCAATCATTAATTATTCGGATTTTCACTGAGCAGAGGCACTGTCGTTTTTATTCTAACTGACTGTGCACCATGATCAGAGACAGCATTGTTAGTGAGTGCACAGTTATTTTCTTGCATTCAGCTTCATCAAAGGAAATATCATTAGTTGGGGTGCTACTTTTATCCACCCATGTTGGAAGATTAGTCACTGAGATCACACTGTAAGACCAAATATGGTTTCCACATCATACATTCCTGGAAATGGAAAAAAAGAACACATTGACACCGGTGTGTCAGACCCACCATACTTGCTCCGCACACTGCGAGAGGGCTGTACAAGCAATGATCACACGCACGGCACAGTGGACACACCAGGAACCGCGGTGTTGGCCGTCGAATGGCGCTAGCTGCGCAGCATTTGTGCACCGCCCCCGTCAGTGTCAGCCAGTTTTCCGTGGCATACGGAGCTCCATCGCAGTCTTTAACACTGGTAGCATGCCGCGACAGCGTGGACGTGAACCGTATGTGCAGTTGACGGACTTTGAGCGAAGGCGTATAGTGGGCATGCGGGAGGCCGGGTGGACGTACCGCCGAATTGTTCAACACGTGAGGCGTGACGTCTCCACAGTACATCGATGTTGTCGCCAGTGGTCGGCGGAAGGTGCACGTGCCCGTCGACCTGGGACCAGACCGCAGCGAAGCACGGATGCACGCAAAGACCGTTGGATCCTACGCAGTGCCGTAGGGGACCGCACCGCCACTTCACAGCAAATTAGGGACACTGTTGCTCCTGGGGTATCGGCGAGGACCATTCGCAACCGTCTCCATGAAGCTGGGCTACGGTCCCGCACACCGTTAGTCCGTCTTCCGCTCACGCCCCAACATCGTGCAGCCCGCCTCCAGTGGTGTCGCGACAGGCGTGAATGGAGGGACGAATGGAGACGTGTCGTCTTCAGCGATGAGAGTCGCTTCTGCCTTCGTGCCAATGATGGTCGTATGCGTGTTTGGCGCCGTGCAGGTGAGCGCCACAATCAGGACTGCATACGACCGAGGCACACAGGGCCAACACCCTGCATCATGGTGAGGGGAGCGATCTCCTACACTGGTCGTACACCTCTGGTGATCGTCGAGGGGACACTGAATAGTAGACGGTACATCCAAACCATCATCGAACCCATCGTTCTACCATTCCTAGACCGGCAAGGGAACTTGCTGTTCCAACTGGACAATGCACGTCCGCATGTATCCCGTGCCACCCAACGTGCTCTAGAAGGTGTAAGTCAACTATCCTGGCCAGCAAGATCTCCGGATCTGTCCCCCATTGAGCATGTTTGGGACTGGATGAAGCGTCGTCTCACGTGGTTGCACGTCCAGCACGAACGCTGGTCCAACTGAGACGCCAGGTGGAAATGGCATGGCAAGCCGTTCCACATGACCACATCCGGCATCTCTACGATCGTCTCCATGGGAGAATAGCAGCCTGCATTGCTGCGAAAGGTGGATATACGCTGTACTAGTGCCGACATTGTGCATGCTCTGTTGCTTGTGTCTATGTGCCTGTGGTTCTGTCAGTGTGATCATGTGATGTATCTGACCCCAGGAATGTGTCAATAAAGTTTCCCCTTCCTGGGACAATGAATTCACGGTGTTCTTATTTCAATTTCCAGGAGTGTATGTTTTATCAGAACCCTTTAGTAAGTCCATGTTGAAGTCACCGCAGACCGTTAACGGCTTTCTGCTGTCTGGCAGACAGCATAATAAGGATTCGAAATTCCTCATAATCGATTCGAAATATCCCAATGGAGGATCTATATATAGTAAACAAGTAATTATGTAATGAGATTAGATTTTCCCTTTGTGCAGTAGAAACTCAGTAAGAGAATTGGAAGTCAAAACTTATCTGAACTGAGAAATTGATGCTCTACATTCCCAAATTTTTCTCACTGCAAGATTTATAAACATACGTATTTCAGATTTGTGCCATGTAACAAGTAACTCTACCTTGAACTATTTCATAGTTCGCTAACGATGGGAAACCGTGTAGGTGAACTTTGTTCGTAAAAGAACGTGCTACATTTTTTTGCGAGGGAAATAATCACAACAGAATTTTCAGATTAACGGCGAAATAAATATCGTGACCTAAACAATCAGTTTGTATAGTAAGTTATTCTAACGCGAAGCGACTCTGCGAATGTGCATGCACGAAAATTAGACATGCCACGTATGAAACGCAGTAGACATTATGCCAGAAGAAGTCCAAAATAGTTTAAAGAGCTTAACATCTGACTATATCAAGACATAAATATCAGAAACATTATATACCTTTTTAAACACAAGTGCTTTATTAAGGATTGTGGTACTGTCATGCTCAAAAGTACCCGAACGACATAAATCGCGTTTCGCCTGATTTATATGCAATCCCCATAACGCAACTGTCTTGCATACCCTCTGTGGTCTTTTGGATACAGTTGTTTGACTAACTAAAATGGTTATTACAAGAGGCCTCAAAAAATAACTGCCCTTAATGGGTATCAATCCACATACAAATTAATACAGAAAACACGTTATTAGACATGACACGGCCATTACGCTTGCAAACTCAAATTTATTACAGTAAATAACATTTTAAAAAGCAAAATTCAACTTGAAATTATATTACGGACATTTTTGTACTGGAATGGGACTGAAGTCTCCAATCCAGCAATTCTTCTTCATGTTAAGTAACAACGAAAAATTTTAAACATGGTTCAGGTCAAAAGTAACAAGTGTGTGCAGGATTGAATTTGAAATGACATGGCATAAAGTTTGTGGGGGATTGGGATTCGAACCCAGTTGATACTGAATTGTTAATCGAGCACAATCAAATATTAGATCTGAAATCTTTTCAACACTAGCAAGACGACTAAAACTGAAATACCGAGGTGAAAAACTTTTGATTTACCGGGATTCGAAACCAGTACACCTTTTAGTGTTATACAGTCATGAACACATGTTAAAAAACATTTTATTTCACCAGTTGTGAGAATTAATATGACGAATCGTTCTGATTGCGAGTCGAAACCGGCACCAATCAATAATGTTGAAAGGCACGGAGAGACGTTGAAAACTATAATTGTCACCTGCAGGCTGGTGTGCGCGTACTGCAGCTTGAAACGTCGTGATGGAAACTTTTTGCCAGACCAGTTGTCGAACCCAGATATGCGCCTTTCGGAGAGACTTTGAGAACTCAGAAATCCAGGGGAAACATTGAATCGTTGGAACTAAATCATCTGAAAGGGGTGAAGCCTGGCGAAGGGAAGGATGAGAGTTCGAATCTCAGTCCCAGACAAATATTTTCAACATCTCAGGTTCAAACACCGTAAGAAATAAGCGTCCTGCGACCTTACATGACGATTCGTTCATTAATTATAATAACTCTCGTATAAGGAAACTTACTGATAACAGAATCGCTATGTAGCGTGACATCAGCCTCTATTACGTCTCCAACAATTAGCGACTCTCCACCAGTAGACGGAGCGAGATGGCGCAGTGGTCAGCAAAGTGGACTCGCTTTCGGGAGGTCGACGGTTCAGTCCTGCGTCCGACCACCCTGATTTAATTTTTCTTGATTTTCCAAAATCGCTCCAGGCAAATGCTGGGACGGTTCCTGTCAAAAGACACTGCCGACTTCCTTCCCTATCCTTCCCTAATCCGATGAGATCGGTGACCTTGCTGTCTGGTCTTCTCCCCGAAACAACCCAATCCAACTCCACCAGTATGTAGCGACCGGTCGTCGCGTTTAACGTGGATATGGAAACACGGTGCAACACGGCACAGCTCAGCCGGCCTTACCACAGGTGAAGTGGGTCTTTTACTTGTTAAAAATGGTTGCCTGATGTGTGAATCCCACCCAGACCTTAAGCACACAGAGAATGTTCATACAAAACACCAAGCATTTGTTCCAGTTTGCGTCGTAAGTAAGTGTGCTCCACGTTGAAAGAGAATTCTGATTCCCTGTAGGTTTATTGCTACTTGTTCGACACATTCATTACCTTGTTCGTCCACATCGATATTCATTATCTACATTGACAACCACCGGCATTGTGGCCGAGCGGTTCTAGGCGCTTCAGTCCGGAACCGCGCTGCTGCTACGGTCGCAGGTTCGAATCCTGTCTCGGGCATGGAGGTGTGTCATGTCTTTACGTTAGTTAGGTTAAAGTAGTTCTAAGTTCTAGGGGACTGATGACCTCAGATGTTAACTCCCATAGTGCTTAGAGCCCATTTTATTTGCATTGACAACCAAAACTTGCATTTGACTTGATTCTATAATCTTTGAAATGAAATCACATAACTATCAGTTGCACATTCTGTCAACACGGTAGTATGCGGAAATTTTTGCTGGAAGTGTTACTTTCCGTCTGTGATTCTGTGTTGATGTATGTGTTCATGGTCTATTCAAAAATGACAGAGTGTAAACGCAAAAACCAGATCTCAAGTACACTCTCACCCTATGTTTTTAAACCAAATTTCGTGTCATATAACTGAGTAGGTAAGGGCGTTGTGACCTTTTGTAATGCAGCACATTATTTGAGGAGGACTGACCTATGTAATCCACCTGGGCAAAATTTGCCAAAAACGACAGTACAACTAGGAGGATGACGGCGCTCTGAGGTTTCTGTACAAATTACTTATTTTTATAGATAATAATAATAATAATAATAATAATAATTTAGTGTGGCTCAGAGGCGTGAAACAAGTCTTCGTATTCAACGCCACCAGAGCGACTACCGTGTCCCTAACCTGCTTACGTTATCGAACCGGGTAAAGGCAACCTATATTTTTACGCGGAATCTGAACCACGTGTTGTTCCTCACGATTCCTCACATCGTTGAGATGTGAAGACTAGGTTAAAACGATGAATGAGAAATTGGTGGTCCGATCGAGAAACGATAACGACCTCTCGGTTTCTGCGCTATACGTGCACAGCGCCAGGCCCCAGGGTCGAGCTCTGATTTAATCAATAGGATTTGACGAGTGAGTTTGCAAGTAACGAAATATGTGACATATGTGGCCGTATCTTTTGACTACATTGACTTAGAACCTTAAATTATTTACATCGCAAAGGGATCGTTTACCATAGTATAGCTATTCTTGAGAACGGACAGACAGACGAACAACAAATGACTCTGTATGTTGATGTTACTAGTAGATTATTTTGTCAAGATCCAGTTAGCTGTTTTAACTTCTGCCAAAGATACAAAGACAACATACAAGACTATCTATAATATATGACCCTGTGGCTGACGGTATAATATACATCCTAAATGCAAACAAAGAATGTCATCTAGCTGGGTAAGAGTTTCTAATGACTGAGGAATATCATTTTAATAATTTTCATATTATGGAACATGCAACCTAAATACTGGATGTTACATTAGGGATAGAATACAGTTTCCACATCAGTGCTTTACTATTTCCTGTAGTTCGTAAATCTCCAAATACTGTAATGTCTATGTTGGAAGTACAAAATATGACATTGGTGCAAATATTAGCAATAATGGGAGCTTCATGAAGTTCAATTAAATGACACAGACATTTTACAATGATTGCAAGAAACGACAGTAATGTAGAAGCTTCAGTAATTGCAATATGAAATACTTATGCTTCCTTTCAAAGGGACCAAATTTAAACAACTAACAGTTACAAATGTGAATAATGATACATTTTTGGAACACAAAATATTTTGATGAGTGCTTCTGGATAAGAGACTCCAAGCACAGAAATTCTGATTTCAGTAACTACTTTGACAAATGCAAATTTATACTACTAATTCTAGTTATCAGAATGTAAACTTACATGAAATCTATTGTATTTTACGCAAACTTTTGAATAAATCTCATACAACTGTAATCGAGTGTGAACAAGTCATATCAAAACAGTGAAAATGTCAATAGAAATGTTTAAATGAGGAAACTATGGCTTCTTGAGCTAATAATTCTTTCCTCAGACAGGTGAGAGTAGTGAGAGGTTACTTTATTACAACTGTTTTCAGTCATTTCCCATCCTCACAGTACCAGTATTGTGTAAAAAAAAAAGACTGAAGAAAACTGAATAAAAAGGGTGCACATATTCTTGACGTATATATATGCCATAACGAGAAACGCAGTGTACGAACCCTGACTTGTGTAAACACACAAAACTGCAATGTCATAAGCAGCTCACTCACTATAGCTAGTTCCATTATAATTACATCATGTCAAGGAACATAAATGTATTACTATGTCTTATTTATGACGTCTAATATTATGAAGAGGTGGCAATCTGTGGGTCGATCAATCTTAAACAAGTGGCCACCCCTAAGCTTATACACGATCACAATAAACTGCCAGACAACACATACAATTAACTGCTTTGTAATGTAACAATACATCAACCTTTTTATTAGTCTGCTTAGGACAAGAGGTGGGATGTCAACAGTAACAGGCACTCAGCATTTCAGATCATATTACAAGCGTGTAATATTTCTATATGCACAGTTGTTCGCTTCAAAGAAAACAATTTACAACTGAATGGCAGTAGTGTGCACAAATATATATTTTCAGGAAAATGTATCATAAAAAGCCTATAACTTTGTGATGTAAGCTCTCCTAGAGAGAGATTAAAAAGCACAGGAGTAACAATACATTCTTGTGTAGCTGCACATGGAATAGTAGTTTGTAGACATACATACGTAGTAGAAAAATATGCTCTGATCTTCATGTACTTAATATAACCTATTTAATAGCATGACAGGAACGAGAGTCATATCGGATTACAGTTATTTCTATGTTCTCAATGCGCACAGTATGCAATAAAAACCTTGGATAGTGAAAAGGCTAAAGGACACAAAGCAGGAATGTAATACACATGTTGCTTTAAGTCTTAATTTCAAAAGCATGTGACAGAATTCAAAGGAAAGTGAAGTGTAGCAAACTGACACTGATAATATAGTTTTCATAAACCTGGATTTATTGTAGCTCAGCCAAACCTTGAAAATGTTATGGAAGGCCACAAAAAAACTAAGGGAAATCGTTTGCTATTGGGTTTCTAATTGCTATTATTGCTTCTAATAACTGAGCTTCAAATTATCTGGAGTTGTTTTACACACTGCAGTTTCTTTGAACTTTTGTTACTTTGCAAATGGTGTTTTAAATGTCTGCTATTAGGAATTTTGAGAAGGTTTGAATTCATAATCAATGTTTTTGTTGGAAGCAGCTAAGTGCTCTCATTAAGAAACACTGGATTAGTATAGTGTGTGTTTTTTGTACATCTTTATCTCTACTGGCTGAAGACATGCACGCCATTTCTGAATACTGTTCTTCTTATGTTTAACCGCTGATTCAAGATCATACTTCTTACTGACTACATTCTGACAACAGTTCCATTTTCAGTATTTTTGTAATTACTACCTGCATTTTAAAAAGGAATATTTCTGTTGACCCTGGACACTGTCAGATAAGCAATATGAAACTGGTACTGCAGGCCATGAAGTTAGTCTTTTAGTAATAGCAATGGGATAGGGTTTGGGGGGAAAAAGGCCTTCTGTCCTGTGTCTGTCCTCTGATTTCTGATAATTATCTGCCAGCTATTGTGAATGGTGTTTAGTACAAATTTACCAAATTTACCATGTTTGCAGATGGTAGCAGTATTCCAATGGAATATCTGTTATGAGGACAAGTGGCACATCTGTGAATTATTGCCAACTTGAGCTGTACTGCTGGCGTCATGGGAATCAAAGGAGAGAAATGTGGAATCAAGTGATGGAGGCCAGTTCAGCAGGACAATGTCTGCAGTGTATGAGTAGTGCTTCCTTGTTTTGAGTGAATGGCACAGCCTTCATTTTGCTGATATACCAGTGCTTATCCGGAATGATGTTCTTAGTTGCATGGCAAGACTTGTTACAATTGGAATTGAGGGCAAGATTGCTTGGGATTATTAAACTTCCTTATGGAGTAATATGGTGTCATTTGTGGCTGGCAAAGGACTAATTCTGTAGCTCAGCGTGTGCATTCCAAGACATTTCTTTAAGGTAAGAGGAAGAAGTTGGCCAAGCCACTAAGAGGTTTAATTCCCTGGAGCTTGTTCCATGAAGGGAAGACCTGTATTAATCACAAAGAGACACCATTTGCTGACAGACAACAACACAAAGATCGGAGGGAATGGAAGAACTAGCAGGCCAAGGTAAGAGGACAGCTGCCTCAGCAGCAGTATCAGCTCCCTCATTTCCTCTCAGGTTGCCGTGACCAGGGACCCACAAATGCATCACAGTGGCTCCATAAAGGTTCAGCAAGTGAAAGATTTCTTGGATCTGTTTCACTAAGGGATGGACAACATACAGCACAGGCTCTGAAGGGTGTAGGCAGAGCAGATGATACGACTGAAAAGCCTGTGTCGCTATGTGGCCTGATACACAACAAAGAAAACCGCTCTAAATACTGAGCAATGTTTTGACAGCTGATGCTGGAAAGTCTGTACCAATAAAGAAGAGAGACCCAACACCAGTGAGAGCCATCCATTTTGACGAAGGTACTACTGCTAATTTCTGCATGAAGGTCGAGAAAGAGGTTAAAAAATCAGCCAGTAAGTCGCAAATACAAGGTGTGGATAAAAGTTTATTATCTCTTCACGATGGTTTTGCTATTTTTACAAATATCTTATTCAGAAGAGCCCAAAAGGGGATGGTGCACATTGAAGTGCAAAAAGTGAGGAAGTTGCCCAATAAGCTGAAGGATGTCTGCACTGGTAACACACAATGATGGAGAGACGTGGACAATGGAAACAGGAAAGATGAAGTGATGACTGCAACAGCTTCAGTCTGGTGTTCAGTGAGACAGAGTGACAATGAATGTGATTGCAGATGAGCAGTGTGACTCCTCAAATGGAATGCTATCCCCAGTTGGAAGGTGAAAGAGGACTGGAAAGAATACCAAGAGGTTTGAAGCAGTTGTGAGGGCAATTTTGTTTCCTGGAGGGAGAAAACAAGTGGACACTGCAATTGCAAGAGTAGCCATAATCCCTCCTTGTTGGATCTAGTGCTGCGACTGTTCCACTGAAGGGAAGTAACGGTGGGGAAATGGGAAGAGGTAAAGAAGTGACGGGTCGTCACCTCTGTCACCTGTAGTAATGAATCTTCAAAGGCTGGCACTTGGCAGCTACAGTCACTGTAGAGTCCTGCTCTATGTGAGCTACGTGTGTGTCAGCATTCTATCAGAGTCAGTGTGGAGATTCCGGAGTATCCAAATGGTTAGCAGCGTGCACTGGCAAAATTGAGGTTGGGTGGGTGAGGGTATTATTCAGTGAGACTACTGAGGAGGACCAGTGAGTCAGTGAAGAAGAAGACTGTTTGCCTTTGGTGTCTTGCAAGCTTTGCATTCAGTAGATGAAAGCTGAGAAGTTTGTTAGCTTGAAGGAAGTAGGAAGCCTCCACAGAAGCATTTCCTCTGTCCTTTCCATCCTGCTTATTATGTAGCACGTGATTTCGCTGCCAGAGGCAAAGATTTGGCGGCTTGCACAGGTAGAGGAGAAGGTGACACTATTGTTACACTGGGCAATTTTACAGCTGTAGTGATGAATTTGAGGTCACGTCTGCTTGGATATGTCCTTTGTGCAGCAAGGTGTAGCAAGAACAGTGCTGCAAGTGCCGGATGGTAAAATGCAAGGCTTTCAACTAGCCAACAACTTGCAAGCCTTCACTCAGATCTGATGCATGACTTTCTCATCTCAGGATGAGACTGCATGGTCGTCAGTGAAATTTATGCAGGAGGGAGGAAAAGGCAGGCAATCACTCATGAGCATCCCTACCACAAGTACATTTTGCTGTGTTGCGACAGAAGTGTTGTTGTTACAGTAGCAGTGGTAACAGCTCGTCTGGCTTCAAATGTGTGGTTGGACTTTGATGACTTCATAACTTGGTCTATGTTTGACAGAGGCACTACTCTACCAAAAGTGCGAGTATGTACGGACTAAGGTTGCATCAACCTGTTTCATTAACCAATAGACTGCAGTGACACACTCATCAGAAAGGTATATTTCGATTTGTCCTTCATTCTGAGCATTGAGCAGCCTGGTGTAAATACCACCACATGAATTCAGGATTCGATGGGCCTTACCACTAACATGATAGCTTTGGAGGAGTGAAGCTGCAAGCAGTTGTTGGGCTTGAGGACCACACTTGGTCTCCAAAAGCAAAGTGCAATTACATAAATGAGAGCAGGATTTCACAGGGCCTGCAATTTTGTCAACACCTTTCTGAATAATATGTGGATTACCTGTAGCAAAGAAATGACAATGTCCAGTATGTTGTATGAGGAACCAATGTGAAAGCTGGAAGAGTCTGAATGTTTCACCTCATTCCCATTACGTTTAGTAGACACAGATTGGAATTGGCTCATTGTGACAGAATCCCCAAGACCGCCATCATCTCCAAAGGCATAGCATGTTCCTTCCTGCTGTGGGACCCTTTCTCAGAGGGGATCTCACACTAATTAGGCAATGGATCAAACCTCCCAAACTTCTGACAGAGGGACTACGTTTAGTAGACACAGATTGGAATTGGCTCATTGTGACAGAATCCCCAAGACCGCCATTATCTCCAAAGGCATAGCATGTTCCTTCCTGCTGTGGGACCCTTTCTCAGAGGGGATCTCACACTAATTAGGCGATGGATCAAACCTCCCAAACTTCTGACAGAGGGACTAAATGGCAATTTGGGAGGGTTACAGCTCAAACTACCACCCCTCCCTGGACCTGGCCTGTACCATGTATGTGGAAACCATACCTGCAGACCTGGGGATGGTCATTACGTGTTACCCCGTCACATGGTACACTTGGGCTGGCCTTCAGAACTGCACAGGGATGAAGAGGAAACAAAGCCAAACCTCAAACGCCAAAATGGAGAACGATAGATTACGAAAGAAGAAACTGTAGTCTGTGTGCTGAAGCTCTAGCACCTCAACGTCATTCACAAAACGTGTCCATGACATGTTCCAAAGGGAGGATAGACATGCAGCACGGAAGTGCAAAGGTGCTACAATGGCAGAGGTCCGATGGTAGCCAAGCCCAAACTCATTGAAAAGTGACAAGCGATTTAGGAGGTTGAATTTTTTGGGATTGATGTTTTGTTATTATGAATCATTTTTCATAACCTGTCTAAATGGTCGCAGTGCCAAATGAACAGGCAGCAACATTGGTACAAGCAGTAATTAACAATAGGGAACTTAATTGTACCAGAAATAACAAATCAAGGAGGTCATCCGTATCTTGGATTTATAGAAGGAATTTAAGCTGTAATGTGGGAAGAAATTGAGGACAAGTCATCTACATCGTCAGGCTAGTAGGACCATGTTAAGTGTGCATGAAGCAATAGAGAGCATGCTATAATACCATATAGCACACACATACCAATTGTGATGTCTGTTCAAGTTATCTTTGTCTGTGTACAAATCAAAACAGCAAAAACTACAGAATTTTAGCCATATGAGGTGGAATATGGTCAAAACCTATTGTCTTTCTCTTTTTGTTTTCCTATTTCAATAATTGAATGCATGTTAACGCATTTGTGAGGGTGGCAAGAGAAGAATTGAAAAGGTTGGTTAAGGTAAATAGACTGGCACTGTATAAACAAGAGGGAGCAGTGACTCACAGGGAAAGATCACACCAAGACAAAAATGGCCAATGTGAAATCTATCGAATTCACATACTACAAATAGTAAGACACTACTTTTTATGCAGTGTCATGGCCAATATCAGATTGTGAAACTGTCACCAGTGACTTTCAAAATGCAGTTGTCTACGAGAATTCTGCATGTGGAAATATGAAACATGTGACAAGTCCTTAGATTAACCAAAGAATTGGAGGGCTGAGCCAGAAAGAAAGTGGGAAACAAGTGATGAGTAGCAAACAAGAAGTTTTAAGTGAAACAGCTATAGTAGGTCTACACGGGAAGACCAAGGATGTAAGGGAGTTTTCTTTGTATGTTTGGTACAAGGAAGATTACCTGCTGTGCAGGAGCAGTGGATTTTTGCATTAGAGACACATGCACTGTCCTCAGATGAGCTATGCCAGGAGAGAAGATAAACCCAGTCTTAAGAGGACTATGGCTTGTCATTGCAGTGGCAGCATTGCAGAACGACCACGTTGACAGTGAGAACTGTTCACCAAGCACATCAACAAATGTGCTTATCAATGGGGGATACAGGTGTTATTTAATGAATGGTAGACATAGAATGAGGTAACATGGTTAGAAGAAGCCCTCGGTAATTTTAAACTGATGGTATGTGATCACAGAATGTTTGAAGGAGTTTCCAGGGTGTGTAGGAGGAAACATGGGAGGATTTGGGGGATGAGGTGACTTAGGCTTTGGGGAATATACCACATACCAGAAGTAGAGGTTGGATCACTGTGTTAGGATGACATGTGGAAACAGTGGGACAGCTGATGAGGTTGAAAGAGTGAATGATATAGTAGAAGTAATAAAACAACGGGTAGAATAAGGAAGGCAATAAGTGAGTGCTACAGCACAAAAACTCGTGTTTGCAGAAGGGTATGCTCTTACTGCACCAGCTGAATTGGAAGTGTTTATTACACAAAACAGCAGAAGAAATGGTGAATCTTAACTGAGATGCTGCTAAATGAAGCAGAAAGTTGGATAAAGAACTAATAATTTAGTTGCTACTGTCTTTGGAAGACAGCATGGGGAGAGGGGGGAGAGAGAGGGGGGACTGAGGGGGGATGAGATAGAGGGGGTGAGAGAGATAGAGGGGGTGTGAGAGAGAGGGGGGGTGAGAGAGAGAGGGGGGTGTGAGAGAGAGGGGGGGTGAGAGAGAGAGGGGGGTGTGAGAGAGAGAGAGAGAGGGTGGAGAAAGAGAGAGGGGGTGAGAGAGAGGGGGAGAGAGAGGGGGAGAGAGAGGGGGTAGAGAGGGGAGAGCGGGGGGGAGAGAGGGGGAGAGAGTAGGGGTTAGAGAGGGGGAGAGAGTGGGGGTTAGAGAGGGGGAGAGGGAGAGGAGAGGGAGGGGGAGAGGGGGAGAGGGAGAGAGAGAGAGAGAGAGAAAGAGAGAGGGAGGGAGAGAGAGGGGGTAGAGAGGGGAGAGGGGAGAGCGGGGGTGAGAGGGGGGAGAGAGTAGGGGTTAGAGAGGGGGAGAGAGTGGGGGTTAGAGAGGGGGAGAGGGAGAGGAGAGGGAGGGGGAGAGGGGAGAGAGAGAGAGAGAGAGAGAGAGAGAGAGAGAGAGAGAGAGAGAGAGAGAGAGAGAGAGAGAGAGAGAGAGACAGAGAGAGAGACAGAGAGAGAGAATTACATGAATCTATGGAACAAGTGAGAAGCCAGCTAGAAGCGGAATTCCGATCACCAGACAATGCCTGGAGGTGCAATGTCAAGTGCAAAAGGAGCTATACCAGAGAGTGTTTGTCCTTTAGCATCATCGTAGCACCTAACCTTTTCATTTTAACCAAGCCACAGCAGAGGAAATGAGTAGCAGGGGAAAGTATGGATTTCAATTTCCTTTCCAGAAGCAGCAAGTATGCATAATACCTACATCATGCAGTTCACATGTATCCTCATAAGTGTGAGATGCTGAAGAACTTTCTTGGAGTAAAGGAATAAATCATTGGTTATGGAAGACAAACACAGATTGTCTATATGGAACTAGAAGTTACCGTAGTATTACAGTAGTGCCATTATGGTTTGTCCAAACAGACTAGGTGGAGAGGGTCAGAAATCCCACGCAGTTAATATTGAAGGAAGACGGGGGAAATTATAAATGAACAGGACACCATGTAAAACAATATTTATTTTTGCTCCACCTGCCACAGTTTCAGGCACAACCCACAGATTATATTGGGCAGGGGAACACATGGAAGTGCTACCAGCCACTAATTTGACTATGTTAAATAGAACTTTGGGGCCTGAGATTATATAGTCCACAGACAAATTCATTCTCTGTAAGGCTGGGCCCATCTCCATGGAGAGAGACATGGGTGCATCATGAAAGTCAGCACAGGGAGAGTCAGAACCAGAGGGAAATAGCATTGACCAATGTAATAATAGTTAATGCTGTGACACTACCAACTATAGTTCTTGTTTACACATGCTGGAAGTGGATCCCTAGACAAAGCTTGGATCCAGCCAATGTTCGATCTCTTGTGGACTCGATTCCGAGAGACTAGGAAGCAGCAGAGGGAGAGCTGTAGCAATAAACAATCAGGAAACAAGACTTGATATGAGTTGTGAGTAAGGTAACATGATGGTGAAAGAAATCCTTAAAAAGCTGACTGGAGCCATTTGTGGCAGCCAACAGGATTAGTCATTTTAGTGCAATGATGTTCTAAGTCATGATCCAGAGGGCCAGGTCTTGTCTAGGAGGAGGGCACTGTAGCACAGTAATCATATACTGTCTTCCAAAACACGCGAAGTAAGAAGTAGATCACAACTGAGCCTGCCACTGGTGAACACTTACGTTATGCCTTACATAACAGCAGTTGTGTTTGTGAGGTGAGCTGGTCAGGCACAGTGTTGAAATAGTTGACATAGCAGCATGTAACCTGAAATAAGAGATATCCTAACATATCCTTCCCACCTCTCCTGAAGTAGTCTTCCACGCCTGCACAACCTCCGAAGGATTCTAATCACCCCTTTGACACTCCTATCCCCCATCACCTCTCCATAGGGGTATTATCTCCATTCGAGAACAAGGTGCATAGCCTGTCCAATTCACCAAAACCATGTTTCTAGGTCTGACACAGGATTATGCCAACCTATTAGAGGAAAGGCTACAAGTGAAAACTGTGAAAACAGCTTTATCAGATACCAGCTCTCAGATGAATCAGACAAAGACAGACTATGATTTACTGAGGACCAATAACAAATTTGAAGAATCTCCGGGTCCACACACATTTCCCAAAGATTCACAGAGCGTCATGGATATTTCAGAATTATATATTGGGAAAGATCTGTTTGAGTACATTAGCAATGAAACCCATGAGTATTACAGTCAACATTGCAATAGAAGGAAACTGGATTAAAAATGTCATATTTGTCAGCATTATGGGATCCGTTTTTATAAAATAGTTTGGGCTTAGTATCCTTATGGGAATTTTCGAAACGCAAGGATCCATGATTACTGATCAACAAATCCATTGATAGACACATATTTCGCAAAGCGATGTCCACAAGATATTCAGACAAATATTATCATTTTTACATTTTTCTGACAACAATAAACCAGATAATGCCGACCGGCTTTTTGAAGTGAAATTTGCAGTTGATTATTTTTCCAAAAAGTATAAAGAAATGTTTAATCTAAGTCAAAATATCTCAACTGATGAAGGAATGAAACCATGGTGTGGACAGTTAAATTTTACAATCCATCAAAAATTACCAAATAAGGCATACTCATACGGATGCTGTGTGATTCGAGTACGGGATACATTTCTTCATTAAAGATATATCTCGGCTCTGAAGATCCCCCTGATAAAATGAACTTGCAAAACATGAATGTCCAGTGACTACTGACATTCCATGCTTTGACTCACAAATCTGTAGAAGTTCAATATGGTAAAGACGCTAGAAAATCTGAAGAGGAAATTTTAATGTTCACTCTGGATGTAGTGGCAGTCAGTGAAACGATATAGGAATAATATCATTTCTGGTAAGATGGATTTCTCACGAGCAGAAATGTAGGGTAGAGTTTGAGTCATTGAATGTTCTAATCCTGCAAGAGAACACAATATAATGATGGACACAACAAACTAAATCTAAAACATAAATTATACCAGGTACAGAGACGTGCACAATAACAATGAGGTAACATGCATGTCAAGGTAAACATGACTGAGCTAGAGGTTGCTCATCCTATACCCAAAAGATGTCAGCTGGAAAGCAGAGTGCATGGATGAGAGGCTGTGTACATCCACAAGCACCATCTCCATCTGACTTGCACGGTACACACTGCAAACTGCTTACAAAGATTTTGGGAGTGTATGTGTGGGTCAGTACAGTGGCCAGTTCAGTAATAAGAATATTCTCATCAAAATTTGCACCAAAAAGCTAATGGTTATGTTTCAGGTATATCTGCCAATGTCACAATCTGACGAAGAGGGAGAAGTATATGCAAAATGTGTATGTAATGAGGATGTAAATCTAATAATCATGAGTGACTGGAATGCTGTAAAAGGCAATGTAATACATGGCAGAGTTTAGGAGAATGAGCTTGATAATAGAAGTGATGAGTAAAAAAGTTCCATTTCTCTATAAGTCTGTTATTAATTATGAATATGCTATTTTAAAGTTACTGGAGGAAGAGGTATATTTGGAAAAAGTCTGAGGGACATGAGGAGATTCTATCTGGATTACATCACTGAGACATTTTGTAAAATCTGATATTGGATAGCAGGGTATACTCAGGAACAGATATACATTCATGTCACAAGTTAGTAATGACCAAGAGCAGACCGAGGCGTAAGAGAATAGTCCATAACTGTTAGTGGTGAAGTAAGTGGGGTACTGAGAAGAATGGTGTGTGTTTAAAGTTATCTGAAGCAATAAATAGTGTGGTAATGAATACTGCAACACGCAGATCAGTTGAAGAGGGAAGGATTTATCTGAAAACGGCAGTCACAGATGTTGGACAGACAAATTTATGTATGCACGAGGTAACTGTAAAAGAACTCTTGTTACAGAATAAATACTGAAATTGATTCGTAAAGTAAGGAACTACAAAAATGTGCAATATATCACAGAAATACAGCGAAGTAAGTCACTTGTTTGAAACAGGAAAGCAAAGGAGGCAAAGTTAAATGACGCGAAAGTAATTCCAGTGTTGAACTCGGAGGACTAAGGTGGCATGTGGTAAGAGTGCATTAAGGCTTCTATGTGTGGTAGGATCTGTTTGATGACATGACAGAAGAAGAGTTTGAACACATAGGTGATGCAATGAAAATTAGGAGTTGAATAAATTATTGGGAGACCTGCAATCCAATAATGCTGGAGGCACACGAGGTCCTAAAACTCCTAGTGGAGGAGGGAGTGAAGCAGTTGGGGAGGGGAATTTTACTTTTGGAACACAAATTTATTTTTCTGGTTTATCACAATGTGTAATTGACTTTCATATAATTCTAAGTATTTGGCCTCTGGTTCTACAGAGGAATGACTAAAATTCAGTGAACTGCTGTGGTAAGAAATGAAGAGTTTCACCACAGGAACAGTGGCAAGAAGGGACAAAATGAAAGGGCATGCGTTAAGACACTAACAATTAACTTTCATCATACTTTGGGGAGCTACAGAGGTAATAATTTCAGGAGATGGCAGAGATTGGAATATGTCCAGAAAATAACTGGGTGTTATACTGTGAGGTTATGTAGTTGGGGTAGAGGAGTTCACAGTACGCCAAATCAAACCAGTCAGGAGACTGCTAAAACATCAGTATTTCTCATGAACTGTTCTGGATCATGTACAACAAATCTTATAAGAGAAAACTTTTACTGTAAATTTTTAGGTTGAATACCTAAAATCTTATTCAGCTGTCTAAAATACGATCATGGGAGAATACCACATTTATATGGCATCCTATTATACAATATATTGCCTTATGTGTAATTCTCTCATAGTCACTTCATTTAATTAGACTACATTCCATTACACTTTTCTTGCTCATCTTATGATCTCTCAAAGACACTATCCACTGTGTTCAACTGCTCTTCCAAGTCATGTGTCATCTGACAATTTCATAGCCAAGGTTTTCCTTTCATCTTTTTTAACTTCTTTGTTCAATGTACCGACTGAATAGCATTGTTGGTAAGCTCCAGCCCTCTCTCCCTACCTTAACACTATTCCCCTTATGCGTCTTTCAGCACTTAACTGCTGTGTGGCATCCATACAATTTATGAACAACTTTTCTCTCCATGTACAAAAGTCAAACCAAACACCTTTTAACCATCTACATTTCCAAATTGCTTTGTTATTGAGGAAACAGTTTTGGTGATATATTATGCTGTCTTCAGGCCCCACGCCCAATGTGTTTGAAGTTTTCCCACCTCTGGCCCAGTCACAATAGGGGCCAGTATTCAATGACTGGCATCTAGATTTTTGATACGACGCTCACTTTAAACATCACCTGCCGACTGCTCAATTGTCCGTATAAAATAGTCTGTACAGAAAAGCCAAGGTCCGACAACCATCTGTGAGAAGATGGGTCATTTGAGCTCAATAAAACACATGGAGCAAAATATGACCATCTTGTGTGTTACGTATATGTCATTCTTTATGGGGCTAGTTTTCGAAATAGCTCTTTAATGCCTACTTATTTTTCTTCACTGCAGTATATTTGTCCTATTCTCTAAGTAGCGAGTCATGTTTGTCAGTAACTATATATATTTAAAATTGGACCTCTCCCTACCTCCTAGAGCTCTGTAAAATGTTCTGCATGCCTCCATTAATGTGGTGAAGGCCTTCAAGATAGGTTCCTTAAACTAGACTGACTTCGGTACTCTCCACATATTACTTTTATCATATTCTAAAGGTGCTCTGTCTGGCCAACATTTTACAGTATATGCCCCTGTGTGTTTAAAGTATTCATCACGTCTTTTCCCTATTTCTGTAATTAACCTGGTGTGTAACTAGGCTGATACAGAAAATTTAACCTACAGATGAATGTCACCGATTCTTGTTTTCTAAGTAGTGAACCTACCGCATTTTTACGTACCTTCACTTTGCAAATGGATGTTTTTTTTCTTTTTGTGTTATGCAGTTTCTCTGGTGTCCGACTTTTAGTTGGCTGCTCTAAATTTTTAGAATTGATGGAATTACTGGGCTGCAGGTTAGATTATACATTTACATGGATGTCATACTTACGACCTGATTCATGATTCATTAAGTGATACGTATTTTAATGTACATTAATGTAGACTGGGCAACAGACCATGCTTCCTTGTCTGTCCCAATTCTACATAACTAGGTCTGCAATTCCAGCTTTACTTGTATGCATACTTCCTGTATCTGGTATACTCCTGTATCATAATACATTTCATACTATACACAAGTAGAGAGTCAAATGAACCATGAAAAAAAGGTCATATTGTATGGAACACACCTGAGGAACTACTTGTCAAACAAAATTATCCGACATAAGAACTTCACAACCAAGTCTGATACTTTCTGAAGGTAGTCTCACCTTGACTATTCATGTCTGGCCACAAAAAGTAACTTGTTTTTTGTTCTCCTCTTCCATTCACCAGGCAGGACCGACGGCAGTTTGTAACCTCCAAATGGATCTGGTAGCTCATATTTCATTCCAGCCATAATGACAACTAAACTTCAGATTAAAATGGGTGCCTGGTGCATCTTGTGGACAATTTGAATGTGTACAACATCTTAGAATCACAATTGTAAAGAAACACTCTACTGGACGATATCTGTCACCTAAATCTCTCCTTGGTTTCCTTTACTTCCATTAGATTACCACTCCTTAACATCCCCCCTGCCACATTAACATGTGTGTTTGATGTTTGTTATGTATCTGAAATAATTTACATTTTTTATTTTTATCATAAATAAACTCATTACTAAGTAACAGTACAGTACTAAAAAGTACCATTACGCAGAATGTGCTTTTGTCTTATAGCAAATGACAGTGTTTTCGTCCAGGCGACACAGCAAGCTAATGGCATTAGAACGAGCAAACGTGGCCGTCCTCAGATCCGGTGCATGAAACACTGGCTACGTAGTAACATTATTCTAATTTACATCTCTTTGTTGACTGTGAACAACTCTAATAGATATTAAGAGTTGTCAGTGGTGGTTTACAACAATTACTTGTGAAAGAGAAAGATCAAGGAATTTCGTCAAAATATTACGTTGAATTACGTCAATTGAGGCATTACATTGAATTCTGCAGCTGGAATGAAATTAATAATACAAGAATGATATTTCTGGTAATATTGACATTTACATCTATAGTTTCCTACGGTTGTTACAAGGACGAGTGATATTTACCTGCAAGATTCTCTAACTGTTTTCCCTCGAACATAGCTCGTACAAAAGCAATTACAGAGATTGCCTTTACCTTATTTCCTCCATAATTTGCAGTACTATTCTTCTTTTGGAGCCATGGTAGTACAACCAACTGTCGCGCAATGAGCATTAACAGCGACTATTAGTGCCACAACAAAGGAATTGGATGTCAACTATTGAAGGAAAACAGGCTGTCCGCAGGAGCGAGCAATATCTGTTGAAACGAAACAAGTCAGTGACTTATTTGGTTTCACCAACATACAGCGTTAAATGCACTACTTGTTCTGCCATTTGTAGAAGTATGACTAGTTTCATTTCAACACCAAACGATACGCGACACTCTTAAATGACTATTCAGTGAAAAAAACGAAAATTGACAATTTGCGATTCAGTTTCTTGCCTCGCTGTTTTCGGTCAAAAATCTATCATCTTAAACTTATAACATACATCCTGGGAGATAATGCAACAGCCTTTACTGATTTTGAAAGTTTCAGTCAGGTGACCAAAGAGATGTCTTCAAAACTGTCACATTCAAAAACGAGAATCTTGCCAAGATTAATGGAACGACAATTGGAATCTGAAGGACAGAAAGAATGTCCTCAAGAACGAGTCACTGGTTTATAATTTCCTTAAAGGGTTATCTGAGTGCTTTGGCGTTATCTCCAGGAACGAACTGGTCAGGCAAAGTTACGTTACTGGACCTCCGATTCAAACAAGGATTTTCAGCATGAAGGCTATTGCAGAGAAGTAAGCGTTGGTTGTTCAACAAGAACACAGCTCATTTCTGAACTATTTACCACTGTAATGCCAGAGCAACCTGGAATGAGTTTGGTGAAACCAAGAAAGGCACCACGTGCAAAATGCGGCAATTGTAGACTCGGATAAATATTTAGCGGAGGGATATTTGCCTAGAAACAGCGATCCCGTAAACTGGTGAGAAACAAGAAAATTACAATGGCCGACGCTGTATCAATTTGTTCCAAAAGCGTTATGCATCGGAGCAACATCAGTGCCCTGTTAACGAATATTTTTAAAAGCACGACAAATATCCACTGAGGAGAGACATCGACTGAAGAGGGTCAGATTTTATTTATAAATTCCTTTTTGAATACACATATGGTAATACTGACTAAATGAAAGCAGACACACTATTTTACAGTTGTAATTTGTATACTGTACTTTTCCAATTGAGGTAGCAAGATATAAGAAGTATCACTTGATAAACATTTAGTATTATTTTCAACATTTGTAACTTTTACAGCAGACGATGTTTAAAACTTTAATATCTCACCATTAATAGGGCAGTAACAATTTTTACTATTTTTAAGTTCTTTAGAACTAGGATCAAACCAGATAAAAATTCAGGGTTAGTGACCTGAATTAAAAAGGCGATGTGACTTCCTTTCACTTATTGTGTGAGAGTGGTGAGTCATGAAAAAGAAAGTGTTCTTCCCGGTGGTTGACCAGTTGTGATCCGATTTCAGAGAAGAAGCTCTGCCCATCTCTAAATCTGCCGCAGCGATTTGCTTGGCTGGAAGAGTGGGCCTCCGACACAGAGACTTGAGCAAAATGCTCGGCAATCGCGTTTGCGTCGGTAAATAATACGCCATTTATCCTAACACTGAACACCTGTTAGGGTCTGGTACCCGAAAAGACGCTTGATATTTGCCCAGACTTGCGAAGGTGACACATGGCACCCAGTGGTCGAGATTTCTCTCTCCAAACACTCCTGCTTCCATCACTTGGTAAGTTGCTGAACAAGGGCACAGAGCTGTTGTAAAGGCAATGAGGTGCTCCAGGAAGGATGCTGCTTATGCCACTGTAGAGCTCGCCGACTCTCCTTAACTGCTTTACAGAGTTCTGGCGACCACCAAGGGACTGCCTCACAACTCTGGCACCCTGAAGAGCGAGGGACCGCGTTTTTCTGCAGAGAAACAATTTTGTCACCTGCTCAACCATAAGATCGGTGTTACCATGTGGGGGAGAGTCAACGGTAACATCAGAGGTTAAAATTTCCCAGTCTGCCTTGTTTAAAGCCCATGTGGGCAGGCGTCTGTATGCCTGATGCTGGGGCAGTGACAGGAAGTTGGGGATGTGGTCACTACTATACAGGCCGTTATGTTCTCTCAGCATCGGATTACAGAAGGACGGGGAAGGAAGTCGGCAGTGCCTTTCAAAGAATCCATCCTGGCATTTGCCTAGAGCGATTTAGGGAAATCACGGAAAACCTAAATCAGGATGGACTGACGCGGGATTGAGACTTCGCCCTCCCGAATGCCAGTCCAGTGTGCTAGCCACTGCGCCACCTCACTCTGTCGTTAAGTGATCACCAGTGGATAGATGGGAGAGGTCCTGGGCTGCAAATTGATAAATCAATGGCCGAGTAACTACATCGAGCCACATTGAATTGTGTAGCGGCCCCAGTGTTTAAGAGGTAGAGGTCGAACTGAGACAGTAATGTTTCGATGTCTCTGACTCTGCCAGTAAGCACACTGCCACCTCAAGGGGTTATGGGCGTTCAAATCTCCCAGAAGTAGGAAAGGCTTAGGGAGTTGATCAATCAGTGCACCTAATACAATCAGGTGTACTGCACCATCTGGAGGAAGATATACATTGCACACAGTTATTTCCTGCGTCGCCCATATTCTGACAGCCACACCTTCAAGAGGGATTTTTTTGGGGGGTTTTAGGGGGCACAACTGCAATTGTAATTGTAATTAGCGCCCAGACTAAGTTAGGAATGCTCCGCGAGGCACAAGGTTAATACAGCAACTAAAAGGGACAATACTATACAAGACGGACAGGCAGAGGATTAAAAAAAACTGCATAATCAAATGTCAGACAGGTTTGTCAAGTTGACAAAACGAAGAACGTGTGCACCTTCTCCTGGGTCATCCGCTAAAATGGCATCCAGAGTACATGGCAGGCGAAGATCAACACGCAGTGTATTAAAATTTGGACGGAACTTTAATACGTGGCGGACCGTCAGCAGATGGCGATGGCTGAAGAGGCAGTGTCCAATTCGTAACCGGGCCAAAACGACCTCTTCCCACCGAGAAGGGCATGAAGAGGACGTCCAAGCCGCGGCAAGAGGTTTCAAGGGCGGAAGCTTGTTGTCCCTAAGTACAGCCCAATCGGCATGACACAGTGACAAAATGCGCTGTCAAATGACCCTGCTACAATCTGATGAAGGGACACAACAAGAAGCTGTCTGAGGCTGGAGGACCACAGCCTTGGCCACGGCATCTGCAGCTTCGTTCCCAGGGATACCGACATGGCCAGGAACCCACAAAGCTAACCGGAGAACCGTCGTCCACCAGCTACTGAAGAGAGCGTTGGACCCGGTGCACAAAAAGGTAAACCGGATATGGATCACTGAGGCTGTGGATAGCGCTCAGGGAATCGGAGCAGATGACATAAGCAGATTGTCGGTGGCGGCAGATGTAAAGAACAGCCTGGTAGAGAGGAAATAGCTCAGTTGCTAAGAGCGAACAATGGCTATGGAGCCGGTATTTGAAACTGTGTGCCCTGACAATAAAAGAACACCCGATACCGTCATTGGTCTTAGAGCCATCTGTATAAATGAAGGTCATATTAAAGAACTTCGAACGAAGTTCGACAAAACGGGAGCGGTATACCGAAGCTGGGGATATCTCCTTTGGGAACGAGCTGAGGCCAAGGTGAACGCGAACCTGAGTCTGGAGCCAAGGTGGCGTTTGGCTCTCGCCCACTCTAAAGGTTGCAGGGAGTGTATATTTAAGTTGCTGAAGGAGGCAACGAAAGCGTACTCCAGGGGGTATCAGGGCAGAGACATACAACCCGTATAGACGGTCGAGAGTGTCGTCAAAATAAGGACCTATAAGACGGGCGGTCCAGCATTGACAGTAGCCGACAGGCATAACGACAAATCGCGCAGGTAGGTTAGTGACAATTCACCGGCTTCAGCATGAGACTCTCGATGGGACTAGTATAAAACGTTCCTATCGCAAGACGTCAACACCGATGTTGTATGGAATTGAGGCGGCGTAAGATAGACGGCCGTGCAGAGGAGTATCCGAAGCTCCCAATAATCCAGCTTGGAGCGGACGATCGACCGATATATGCGAAGTTGGACGGTTCGATCCGCTCCCTACGACATAGCACTGAGAACACGGAGGAGTTTCCTGTCAAATGTAACACCTAAAAATTTTGTTGTCTCCACAAATGGGAGAGCAATGCTACCGACTCGTAAGGATGGTGGGAGAAACTCTTTGTAGCGCCAGAAGTTAATACAGACCGTCTTCTCGGCGACACTCCAGGAGTAAAGACGGTCAAGAGAACGCTAAAGACAGCGGTCCATGAAACATGTAAGCTGCGAGCTGCAGTAAATGGTAAAATCGTCCACGAAAAGGGAGCCTGATACATCAGCTGGGAGGCAATCCATTATTGGATTGATCGCTATGGCGAAGAGACCGACGCTCAAAACTGAGCCCTGTGGCACCCCATTCTCCTAGCGAAAGGCGACGGACATGACAGAACCCACACGTACCCTGAACTGTCCATCGATTAAAAATGCATGAATAAAATATGGTGCGGAGAATGCCCGCCCTCCAACAGGTGTCGTAAGCTTTCTCCAAATCAAAGAACTCATCCGCGGTCAGGCGCTTGCGCAAGAGGTTATTCATAACGAAGTTCGACAAGGTAACCAGATGGTCAACAGCAGAGCGGCGCCTACGAAATACACATTATACATTGGTAAGTAGGTGTCGAGATTCGAGCAGCCAAACCAAACGAGAGTTATCCATTCGCTTCATCACCTTACAGACACAGCTGGTAAGCGAGATGGGTCGATAACTGGAAGGCAAGTGCTTGTCCGTTCCAGGCGTAGGAATCGTGGCAATAGATTCGCGCCAGCATGTGGGAACACCACCCTCAATCCAGATGGGATTATAAGTACGAAGAAGGAAACCTTTACCCACAAGAGAAAGGTTCTTCAGCATTGGAATATGAATAGAATCAGGTCTTGGAGCGGAGGACCGTGACCGGGCAAGTGCATTTTCGAGTTCCCGCATGGTGAATGTGGCATTGTAACTTTCACGATTCGAGGAGCGGAAGTTAGGTGGCCTAGGCTCCTCTGCCTGTTTTCGGGGGAGGAAGGCAGGGTGGTAATGAGCAGTTCTCGAAACCTCAGCAATAAATCGGCCAAAGGCATTGCCGACATCCTTAGGGGCCACAAGGACGTCATTCGCGACCGTCAAGCGAGATGCTGGTGAGTGGACCTTAGTGCTAGATACCCGGCGCAGGCTACCCCAGACAACAGAAGAAGTAAAACTGTAAAGAGCTTGTGAAAGCAGCCCAGCTGTCTTTCTTGCATTCCTTAATAACACGACGGCACTGTGCACGTAATCGTTTATAATTAATACAATTCGCCATCGTATGGTGGCGTTTAAAGGTGCGTAAAGCATGTCGACGAGCACGTATAGCGTATCTACCTGCTGTGGTCCACCAATGGACCGGTGCTCGACGTGGAGAAGAAGCAGTGTGAGGAATGGAATATACAGCAGCAGTGAGAATGACTTCCGTGAGGTGTGCGACCTGACTATCGCAGCTTGCGAAGGTTTGATCCTGGAAGGTCGCCCTGGAAGAGAAGAGCCCCCAGTCTGCTTTGGAGATGTGCCAACTAGTTGAGCATGTAGATGGGGTATGATGCAGGAGATGGATAACACAAGGGAAGTGGTCACTCTAATATGTAGCAGAAAGTGCATACCACTCAAAACAGCGTGCAAGTTGGGTAGTACATATAGAGGAATAAATGGGGATAGGTGTGAGTTGTGTCCAAAAGAAAAGTAGGGGCGGCAGTATTGAGGCTGACAAGATTGAGCTGGTTCAAAACGTCTGCTAAAATAGAGCCCCTCGGACAGGATGCTGGAGAGCCCCAAAGAGGATGGTGAGCATAGAAGTCTCCAGTTAACAAAAATGGTGCAGGTAGCTGAGCAATAATTTGCATCATGTCTGCCCCAGTAGCAGCAGATGACGAAGGAGTGTAAACGGTACAAACGGAAAAAGTGAAAGTGGGGAGAGTAATTCAGACGGCAACTGCCTGCAGGCCCGTGTTCAATGTGATGGGATCGTAGTAAATATCATCCTGGACCAGCAACATAACCACTCCATTAGCTGAAATACCTGCAGCAGTGGGTAGGTCAAAACGCACAGGATATAGTGTGCCAAGGCAATTTGATCGATTCATTTCCTGGAGAGCTATGACGAGCGGACAGTGCAAGTGGAGCAGCACCTTTAAGTCCTCTCGGTAGGAGCGAATGCCGCGAATATTCCAGTGAATAAGTGCAATCATGAGAAGAAAAAGAAGATGCAAGAAGGGGGTCACCTCAAAGGCCGCTGAGGGCCTGGCTTTGAGCGAGCACTGCCGCCGCTATCAATAGGCGGATTGTCATTGTCCATTGGTTCAATAGGTTCATCGGCCATCTTGTTAAGATGGCCGGGAGGGGGAGCTTCCTCCAACGGTGAACGGCCAGATGTTGGGCTACCAGCGGTGCGGCCAGGGGAAACGGATGACGGCTTGGAGCGGCAACCGCTGGGTGCAGCAGGAAAAGAAATGCGCCGTGGCGGAGAAGGAGAACATTGCTTCCTATGAGCCTTCTTGGAAGGTCGTTTAGTGGTAGTACTGGTCGATAGCTGGGAGTTCGAGGTTCGTAGGAAGTCTGCACTGGACGGTTCCTTCTTGAAGGCCCGTGCATCTGACTTCTGGGTTTTCGTCTTGGCAGAAGCTGATGAAGGTGCTTGTGTCTGAGGGGTGACGGGAGGAAGAGGAGACGTCGACCGGGCGGTCTTAGCACTGGCCGAACGGACGACCGTAGTGCTGAAGATCAGATCGCGTGTGTGCATCGATAACTCCCTGGTAGTCCGAGGAGCGGCGAGGACGGTACTATATTTCCCCGCTGGCAGCAGCGTGGGCTTCCTAATAGCAAATAGCTTGCGAGGAGCTGAGGTGGATAGTTTCTCTTTGACCCGAATTTCCTGTATACAGCGTTCTTCCTTGTAGATGGGACAGTCGTGGGAGGATGCTGCATGGTCACTCTTGACAGTTCACAGAATGATGAGATGGAGGTGGACGGTCACCCTCATGGACATCCCTGCCACAAGTGACATTTAGCCGCGTTAAAACAAGACTGGCGAGTGTGATTAAAACGCTTACACTGGTAGCAGCGCGTAGGTGTCGGGACTTTGGGGCGAAAAGAAATAACCTCGTAGCCCGCTCTGATGCACAGCAGCTGTTGAACACTATCAATGGTCAAGAAAAGTGTTCGGGTTGGTACAAGGTCATTGTTGACCTTTTCCATGACCCTATGGACAGCCGTCATGCCCTGCTCAGCGAGGAAATACTGAATCTCGTCAGTCAGTCCGTCGATCTAGTGTATACCACACCATGAGACGAATTTAAAGTGCGGTGAGCCTCCACCCAGACAGGGAACGTTTAGGAGTGTGGCCCGAAGCAGTTTTTGTGCCTGGAAGGTGCTCTCAGTTTCTAGTAACAGGGTACCGTTACGCATCCTGGTACAAGATTTTACACATCCAGCTTTGGCATCTACGCTCTTCTGGACAACTAAAGGGTTGAAAGATGAAAAATCTTGTCCATCCACAGATCTAGAAACTACGAGGAACTTTGTGGCAGGCGGTAGTACTTTTGTAACTGGTGGCTGGTCAAGTTTCCGTTTTTTGGCAGAAGTCGAGAGAGAAGAAGAGATATCCATTGCGGAGTAATCCCCTTATGATTGCCAACGTCTCCAATGGCGCGTTCCTTCCTTGTGGGGACCCTCTCAAAGGGCACTCCCACCTCATGTCACACCTCCCAAGAAACGGACAGAGGGAACAATAGGCATGGTCGGAAGGTTTCCCTGGGCCCGGCCTATACCAGGGGGTATGTGCGTGCCTTACTTGTCTACCCAGCGCGGTGAATTACGCGTTACCCCGTCACCGAATACGCGTGTGAACGTGTGGGTCGGCCTTCAGGCACACAGGGAGGAAAGAAGGAGAGGAAAATGTAGGGAGAGAGGGAGAGAGAGGGCAGACTGTCTCAAACGCCAAGGCGGAGGCCAGGGAAGGAGGAGCAGGAGAAGGAGCGGAGAAGGAGGGGGGAAGGAAGAGGATCAGTAGGAAGAGGTGGAGGGGGAGAGGGGAAGGAAGAGGATCAGTAGGAAGAGGAGGAGGGGGAGGGGGGAAGGAGGAAGTGGAGGAGGAGGAGGAGGAGGAGGTGGAGGGGGAAGGAGGATGAGCACGAGGAGGAGTGGGGAAGGAGTGGGGAAATGAGGGGGAAAGGAGGGGGAGGGGGGAAAGGAGGAGGGGGAGGGGGGAACAGAGGAGGGGGCTGAGGGGGGAAGGATGGGGGAAGGGTGCAGGGGTGGAAGGAGGGAAAAGTAGGGGGGAAGGATGGGGTAAGGTGGAGGAGGAAGGAATGTCGGGGGAGAAGGCTGAGGAGGAAGGGGCGGGGGAGAAGGCAGAGGAGGAAGGAAGAGGGGGGAGGAAGAGGGGGACGGAGGAGGAAGAGGGGGAAGGAGAAGGAGGGAAGACAGTAAGAGGGAGGAGGATAATGAAAGGAACCAAACAAAGGAAGGAAGAAACCATAATAAGTGAAAAACCAAATGACCACAAATATAAGTAGTGGAACCGTTTCTGGATGCAGGCTCAATCTACCCTCTTGAGGGAGAGGGACTCTTTTTAGTCGCCACTTAGGACGGGCAGGAATACCATTGGCCTATTCTTGCCCTGGACCCACAGGGGGAAGAGGAATTTGAAAGGGCACAGGTTCACTAGAGAGTTTAGGACAAACATGAACACCACCTGACACTGATATAGACGCTACGGTTCCTGTCATATGCCTTATAACCGCGTAACTGGCCTTCAACAATGCGATCTCACGAGCGCAATCACCAACTATACCAAAAGCTCTTTTGATAGCGTTTTGGTATTCCTGTGGGGTGAGTGGCCCAGTTATCCTCTGTTTGTTGCCGCCTTATATTGTTAACAAACCTCAGTGCATAAGCCAAAATCCTTTGAGTTTCCTTTCAAGGGGAATACTTACACTACGATTCAGCATTAAGCTCAATAACAGACATCAAAGACACCTACACCCCTTTCTTGCGCATCTCCTATCACAAGTGAAGGACAAGTGCTGTAGTCCAGGTCACTACTGAATAGCCATGATGGGGCAGAGCACCACTGCAAAAGTGAATCCATATGTGCTGCGCTGATGCCACGTGATAAGCAATCAGTGGGAGTGTCTTCTGATTTGATGTGTCTCCAGTTGGAAACAACTCATTTCCTGAATTTCAGAGACTCTGTTGACAACAAAGGTTTTCCCGTGAGACTACGTTGCAGCCAGCTGAGAACTATTGGAGAATCCGTCCAAATATGGATATCACTACTGTTTACAATGTCTAAGTCACTGGCCAAATTATGAATGAGCCGAGCAAGACGAAAAGCATCTCATAATTCCAGTCACAGAACAGATAGTTCTGTGACAGGGGCTAAACGAGATTCGGCCACAGCCAATGAAACTACAATCTTGTTGTTGGGAAGAACACATATGATGTATACACAGGCATCATATGCCAACTGTGAAACATCACAGAAACATGGAATTTCGAATTTAACGTATTGAGGACAGGGAATGACATGCCTGCTAATAAAAATATCAGTTCGTTAAGGCAGTTACATATAAAGGACATTCCATTCATCAGCTAGGTTGGATAGAAGGACTTAATACAAGTCAAGGCTTAGTTGACACAAGCGCTGCAAGAACAGTTCCATCTTGTGACTAATGGGTCAAAAAGGCCTAGTTGGTCAAAAATGAATGCTGTTGTAGACAGGCGATCTTTGAGCACCGATGATTCTTCAGCTTCGAGTGGCACTGGAAAGGATAAGAGCTGTGGTACCGTAAGATTCCTAATGTTTTTATTACTTCTCCATCAATGAGAATACAAGGTACAAACGTTTCTGTGTGCTGCACTGGAATTTGTTCCACAACCTTGTGGCTACTGAAGTTCCATTTCCTCAGTAGAAACCATCCAGAAGCTGATAGCTTAGTCACCTGGGTTTCTGAGTTTCAGATTCCATATCTAACTCGCCTATGAAGTCGCCCACATAGAAACTAATCAACGAAGTTTAGGCTGCCACTGAAAACTTGTCTTGATTTTCGAAGCCTAACTGTTGGAGACATGTAGTCGCAATAAAGGCAGCAGGAGCAGTTCCATAAGTGGCTGTGGACAATCCATATTCTTGTATCAGCTCACACGTTAATTCTCACCACAGAATTCTCTGAAAGTTACTACTATCAGGATGGAGAGACAGTGATACCTGGCCTCGTAACTGAATGATAGAAAGAGCTCGAAAAACTAGATTTCGAAGCAGCAGATTCCGACATCTCGTAACAAGTTTCTTACTTAAGTGTTTCAATACTATACCTTACCAATTATGTAGTATATCGATGCGAAAATTACGACAGATCACTGGCGACATCCAATGGGAAGTTACTGGCAATGCTTGAGGGAAGTTCGCTTGAGCGGCTGACCACGATTTCTCGTTGAGGTTTGTTTGTAAGCTCAGGATCGTTCCTCGAAACTACTATGAAATTATCGAGCAAGGTAACGCAGTAGTTAGCAAAATGTACTCGTATTCGGGAGGTTGACAGTGCAAACCTGCGTCCGGCCAGTTAAGTATAGGTTTTCTGTAATTTCCCTTAACTATTTACTGCGAATGCCATGTTGGTTCTCTTGAAAGGGCATGGCCGATTTCCTACTCCATCCTTCCATGAATATGCTCCTCCTCGTTGTCAACAGGACGTTAAACTTTAACCTGCTACTCCTCCAGCTACGAAATAGGAGTTAATATTTGCCTATATCTATGGATACCACAATTTGCACACGGAATGTGGCGTCACTAAAAACCTGTGTGCCATACTTTGCGAACGATTCTTTTGTTCATCAGCAAGTAATTAAAATTGGTGCCATAGCGAAAACATTTATCCGGCTGTGTTGGCTATCGTCAGACGAGGCAAAGGAAGCAGAGGCAGCTCAGCGTCGGAAAGCAGGGAAGTCGCATTTATCATTAGTTTGAGTATAAATGAACTTTATTTGCGTTAATTAGGGCGTATATAACACCCCTGCACACCCACCAATTTACTGGCTGACAGACGACCAATTCCATGACAGCCTACACACGTCCCGACCGACTAAACTCTGTGATTACTATGCGGGCCTGCTGTCGTAGTTTCTTTATTTTATGTTTAGTTCATTGTGTTTGCCCTATGGGATCCCGCTCGGTTTTTCACAAAAGCAAAAACAGGTGAATCGTGCATTACGAAACAGCTGAACATCATAAAACCATTCTTAAGCGAAAATACTGCAGTGCTGACAGAGGTTGTAAACTTCGAGGAGAGACTGTTAACTACGTATATTACGATTTGTCGCCAATGGCAGGAGACGTAAGATTCAGTGTTCTTCTGCTGCCACAATTATTAACTAAAGTTGTTCCTGAAATGTGCAACGTGATTTATAGTTGACTGAGAAAATACATCGTGGTACAGCAAAATAAATAAAACAAAAGTCATTCGTGAAAACATTATTGATTTATTTGTGGATGTAGCACAACAAGATTACCTGTAAATTTCAGAGACCCATATTCGAAGAAGAAAGATTACACATGGTGGAGGCGCGCATCATCTAATAAATACAACAGATGAATAAGAAATGAAGCATTTAGCGACTGTTAGAACTGAAAAAAACTACATGGCAGATGGCATGGATATAGGCTGGAATTTTTCAGTACTTACAACAGTGAGGCAAGTACATTTTATGAATTAACGTCCATGGAATGTCGATACTTCAGTTTTAGATTTCATTTCCGATAAGTATCGGAAATAAAACCTAAAAAGAGAAAGAAGGTCGACAGACTTAACCTCGTGTTGCATAAAGAGAAACCAATATGTATTCGTTAAAAAATGAAACAGGTGCCTCATTTCTTGCATCTCTATTGTTAATACTCCTCGCACGATGTGCCGCAAATACATCAGCAGTCTTTAAATTTCTTTAAAAACTCAGTCCTTAAAGTATCTTCTCCTCGGACGTCGACATGTATATTAGAATACTATTTAATTCCGTCGGCTGTGACAAAACATGAATTTTAGTCGGGCGGTTGGCACGATCACGCACACTCGACACAATCTGTTGGGTCGGCTGTCCAGTGGTGCGTCGCGCCCGACAGTGAAAGTTGGTCGGTCGGTCGGTCAAAACACCGACACACAACCAATTTGTCAGACGGACAGTGGTTGAGGCGCCACGAGAGGCGCTGCTGGCGAGTCACGTGATCAGGCTGACGGCTGCGACAGACGAAAGGAAGAGCTGTGAATCATTCTTCCTGCATTGCTCGTTGAGATAAAGTTCGAAGTGCTTTTTTTGAGTTGTTTGATGGAGTTGGTGTTGTTGGTGGAGTAGTTTTCGCTGTTGTTGGAGTTTTACAATAACGTGACCAGTTCTATGTGTGTAATGATTTACAAGCTTTAATTCCTTCTGAACAGAGACCGAAAACCATGAGAAGGGGTTTGCTGGAGACAAATCTTGTGCAGAATTAAGAACAATTTGAGGTGGCTTCAAGAGCTACCCTGACAACACTGAGAAGAGCGAAGAGGAAGTATATCAAGGACATCATCGTGGAGGCAGAAACAGGCGAGAGCAGACAGTGTCACAGTAATGCTTATAACGTTCACAGGCTACAAAGGATATTGTCGAAGATGTAAAATAGTTGCAAACGACTGAAATCGCCAGAAGATGGAAGGAGTACTTCTACCATCTCCAATTGTAATGAAACCAAAGTAGGATTCTATTTCCATTCTAACTACGGCTGACCCACACCACTGTCGTCCCTCCTCCCTCCCCCCCTTTCCCAATGCACACAGCATGATTTCCAAACGAATCAAATAGCTTAAGAAGGGAAGCCCAGGTGAAAACAGAATACAAGCCAAATTGATCCAGACTGGAGGTGAGAAACTTACTTGCAGCAGACTACACCAGCAGATAATTGTAAGGACCAAAGAAGAAATACCAGAAAGGAAAACGCTGCTAATCTATGCAGTCCATAAACGAGGATGATTGACTAAGGAGGGCCACTCAACAATAACACACATTTGTCTAAGATACGTCATCTTGTCCAGCTGCTCGTATAGAGAACTCAACTCTTGAAAATTAGTAATTGATGAATTCAGAGAGGTTTGCAGCCAAGGTTCTGAACAGTAGATCAGATCTTCGTTCTTTGGTAATTCACTGAAAAACAGATGACACAGTAAGGAACTAGATTTAATCTGTTGATTTCACGAAGTTCTATGATTGCAAACACCACAGAAGCCTGTTCATTAGCACTCGTCGACAGGGTCAATATACTGGTCAAGTTGTTACTGTGGGTGGAAGACCAGTCCTGCAACTGAGTTTCTCAATGGGAACCCTTCATATCGAATAGAGATCAGCTCCCTGATCTATGCAGGGAACCTGTCCTACAGCCCAATGAATCTGTTTTGGTCGAGGTGAATGTCGAGACCATTAAGGATTCAGCTATAAAAAATATTGATCCTAGAAATAGTGCTATATTCCTGAGACGAGTCGAGTATCGACTGGACATAGTGGGGAAGGTAACTTTTAGCCACATGCTGTCCTTTGGGTCTGACTGCATGGAACTGAATTAAGGAAGAACATATTCGCGTTTTTGCATTGAGAGAGTAGCAGAGAGACACTGTGGAACAGAGGCGACAGTGGCAGTGGTAGAGATAACTGGTGGAGACCGCTGCTGAGAGTGAGTGGAGCCTAGATTTTTCCAGGCATCGTCACGGTGGGGGGTAGGGGGGGGGGGTGGTAGGGGGAATTATTTTCATGTTTTCCACACCCCTATAGCCATCTTTTTGTTCCCCATTTTAGTGGAGTATGAATACTTAACTCAGAGAGATGGGATAAAAGATGTGCAATGTTCCATGTTACAACAGCGTACGTTCATGCGCCAAAATGTTTGATGAAGAAACGAAAATGAGACTGTGCAGCTGGTTCCCCACTTTTCTGTCATTGTTTTACAGAGAAACATTTTCACCTGTTTGTTCTCAGGGGAGCATTTTTAAACTGCTGGTATACTACAAAAATGTCAGTGTAGGGGTGACAACCTATTACATGAATGAATACATACATTTGACTGTGGAGGGGGGGGGGGGGTGACATCTGTAGCCAGTAGCTGGTCTAATAAAAACATTGAAGTAACAAGTGAAAACGCAGTGCCAGTAACTCAAGGTTCAATATGTTAAAGTCACTATGCAGGCAGTCAGAGCATACTGTAAATCTGACTTTGCCTTCTTGTTATGTGAGCACTTTGGTTACAACGATTATAACAATTGTTCCTGTAACTGGTATTCAATCATGTCTTCCATGTCCCTGGTTGTCACTAAGATGGCGACACTGGTACCGGGCTCTGGGATGGTTATCAATTTCAGGTTGCCTACATTACAGCTTCCAAGGACAACAGAAATTTTATAATTATTATCTCACATAATTGACCAAATTCAGACATTCATAAAGCCATAATTTACTCATTTAGATGTGTAATATAGTGGAAGTTCAACGGAATAACACAAATAGTTAGGAACTTGAGGAACCAAGTGCTTTTCGACTCCCCGTAGATTGTGTGCGTATACATGGACTTTATCCATTCATTGTTGCGAAAGAGCGCTTACCAACTTCCAAACTTGACACTCAACTTCAAAACTGTCCAGAACTTTTCGTTTTTACATGTTTCAAGTCAATTAACACAATTTACAGAGTGATGAGTCCTCTACTCTCATGCGTGGGAATCTTTAGAAATTCAAGTTACACTGGTACATTTTTAAGACCTGTGTCTTTTACATTCAAAATTACATAGCCCCACATAGTAACTTTTAACAAACTTCTTTGTTCTTTATGAGAGAATTAAAGTGTCTTGCAAACCAGTATTTGCATAATTCATCACTTCGTTCTTAAATATTATCAGAGTGTTCATACTACTGTGAAGAAACTAATTGTATTGTTCACATCCATAAGCCGTAAAGTCATTGGTTTAATTCGCATGGGGAACTTTGCTATTAATTTTACAGACTTTGTCCAGGTTTCATTGTAGAAATATTACCAGAGAATTTTATGGGCATCATAGAATAACAAGATATTTCTATTACTGCACACTGATGTTCATTAAGGAAGATTGAAGGAAAGCTTGTGAAGTGGAAGGAAGTTTATTCACGCAAAATTTCTCTCCAACAAAAACCCCATCATTTACAACTCTCCAAACTTAGTTCATTACGTTAGCTATGTTAACTTTCCAATGAACAATGAACTTCCAAAGACCCCAACTGGTAACACTGGAAGAAACATAGCAATTAGACGTTAACTTCATAATTTTGTGTGTAATAATTGGACGTAATTCCACTTGCTACATAGTAGCAGATGCTGCAAAACTAGATATATAAGACACTTTCATACTGACGCTCAATAAACTGTGCAAAGCATCTGCCATCAATCTGATCACTAATAAATGCAGGGCATTTCACGTTTCCTGTTACACTTTTTGATAGAAAGCTTAGTAGACGAAGTTTTGGTAATGAGCTCATGTCCAGAAATGTACAAAGTCTCCTCTACAAACCATGAAGGCCTGTGTTAGGAATTGTGAAACACACTGGACACGGACAACAGCGAGAGCAAACTGCAGATTTTGTATCTTGTTTGTGGTGGCGAGGAGACAAAGTTAATTCACATCACCTGCAGTGCATAAAACAATGAACTGTAAGACATCCTTACTGAACAGATGCAACATCTAAATTGGCAGTCTCAATTTATGAGAAGCTGTTCATAGTTTACTTCAATGTAACTGATGTATACACTCAAAACTGCAAGTCTTCAGTTCTTGTATAGCTTGGCATTATAACAAGTCTCTTGACTGTAGTGATAAAACTAACGAGTGCATTACGGTGGATGTTCACATTCCAGGATACAATTTTTGTAACTAAAAAATGAGCAGATAACTGCAATAACGAATTTTATCCAAGTCTCTTAATTATCACGTTACAATGAAGTATTACACAGGAGCTCTAAATTCATATAAATTACTGTATTAAAGAAACGTCATTATTCCACTAGCGCTGTCGTCTGTTAAGTTTATCATTGGCCACCCAAATATGACAATGAAAGACACAGTAACAGAAAGTACACACACACACAAAAACCAAAGTTCTGCTGCACAGACTGCATAAAACCCCTTTCGGTGCGAAATAAACACACCAAGGTAGCTGCACAGTAAATATAGATGTATTTTGTAGTAAAAGGACGATACCAAGCTGTTAAACTTTGTTCTATTAATGTATTTATCAGCACTGAACATGTTATATAGTCAAAAACGCTGAACAGTTTATTGCTCATAAGTAAATAGCCAAAATGGTGCTAAATTACTTTCTGTACATTTAATTCATAAATCATGGAATTCTGCCACTTATTATTTGCAAAATATTCATGGGTTTTGTTATCTTATAGATGCCAATTTACCTCACTTATCCAGTGCATTCATTTCAATATGCACATTACACACAACGAAGTCATCTTTCTTGAAATGTTAACCATTTCCTACGTGGTGCAGAACAGATGTAGAGAATAATGCTCAGCTAACATTTATTTACACTGTATTGTATGATTACATACAATGAATAAGAAAAAAGGTAATAGCAACGCTGCAGGCGAGGCACATACATAAACAGCTTGTGAAGAATACATGAAGTGAAACAACCAACAGGCTCTTTTTTCCAATACTACTCCTCGTCAGAACTAATGTTGCAACAGCGCATCACACCTGTGGGAACTGTGGCTGATGTTACACTGAAGCCAGGTTAACAGAAGTGACTGGGACACAATTTTCTCCTCACAATAACATGTTTCTTCGTACCTTGTTACCTTATATCCCAAGTTCTGGATGGTCTTCTTTGTTGCTGTAGTTCAGTGCGAAGTCAACACAGATATTGGAGAACAGGTGGCAGTTTCTTGTGCCACGTAGCACATTGCACTCTTCCGGTTATCCTATCTCCCTCAAGAAATGTTCTGATGTAAAGCCAGAGACAGGCCAACTTAGGAACAGCGACCCATAGAGTTACCACTGTCCTTTGGCATTTTATAGAGCACCCACAGTACTACCACATCTCACAAATTGGTCCGTGAAACATCGGGATGGTACATCTACTAAGATTGGCATCTCGCACTTTATTCATTCTAAGCTGTCCACTTCCACGCCAGATGAAAGTAGCAGTGCACTGGTATTTAAAATTGCATTCAGCTGAAGATTCTGAGATGCAACGATGTGTTCCGAGTGACTGAGGTACAAGCATGTCAGAATCTCACAACATGTAGCCACAGGCAGTCGTCGTCAACTGCTCTGTGTATATTGGTTTCTTGGCTCTTATGCTGGACTTTCCAGCAAAGGTGAGACAAGTACACAACAGGAAGAAACGTGCTGGCTGGTTGGCAGGTAGAGCTTATTTGTCAGAATTTTAAGTTTTGTGGAATGATGTTGGCCTACAGGCATCTTATGTCCCTCTTCCAAATAGAAAACAGCAGGTGAAGATTCTTCAGGCCCCTTATCAAGCTGACTGTACATCATGTCATCTTCCTGTTAAAGATGCAGAACCGTCTTCTTCAGTAACTGTCGTATTTCTCCTAGTAGTGGTCACCAGGTTCCAAATGAAGACTATTAGTGCAGACATCCGTTAGATCTGGGGTGACTGACAATCGGGAACATTACATTTTTTGAGATGCTGTGCAATGAACTGTTTTAGGTTGAAGTAACTGTCGAAACATTGTGGGGCACTGTTGCTGAAATTGAGGAAGCACTTTCACTTCAGTCTTCACATTTCGCACCAGCAACATAACTTTAGTTCTATCCTTCAGTAATGACCAACCCAGTGCATAACGTCTCAGTAATTTTGGAACACCAACCTCATCTGTCTCATTTGTTCATTTCTCTCGGTGCAGTGTTGAAGTGCTAAGCTTCTCTCTAGGATTGTCCCTCTAGTAATGGCTCCTGGAGGGGGTTACCATTATTCTCATTTACTTCTTTTGGCGATGATACAAATGCAGCAACTGTTACCATTTTATGTGGTTTATGTCTCAACTCCTTCAGTTTTGATACAGAGGGACGTCATCAACCACAGGCCACATTGTTCACAAATGATAGTAGTAGAGGGTGCATGATGTCTACACACCCATTATGGTATGATCTCGCCATCTTTTCATCAACCTTCATATCTGGGGCTTGTTCTGAAGCTTGTGAGTACTACGATTCTAGCACAGATTACCAGTATTGTCATATTACCCTCAGTTTGGAGGGCGACATTTTGTCTTACAGGTTGGCATTCCTAGCAGGGCTGACTTCACATCTATGGAGGCTCTCCTCCATATGGAATGTAAGATTAGAGAAAGAGAATGAGGGACACCCTCGGGCTCGCAACCTAATACCGTTGGGGTCGAAAAATCAAGAGTTGACCAAGAGAGGCCGACAGGAAAGGAAACCAAAAGTCAAAGTTAGTGGAAGTGGTGTCAGAGCGCTAGGTCATCTAAGGCTATTTGACACAAAGAGAAGGAAGATTTGTGAATTGTTACTTAATGCATAGTACACTCAATACATGCAAGCAAACCGTAAGTAATAAACATTATTTTCTATGCACTGACAGGAAAGTGCTTTTAACAGGAACAGCACTTACTGAATAAATATAATTTTTACATGTGGACACTTCATAGAGATTTGTTACATGTACCATTCAATTAGACATTGAAAACTGTTTAACTGGTACACACAGGTCACTCCTTAGCTAATAATTAAAGCTGCTTGGCATGAAAGTATTTTCCTCATTTTAATAATAGTGGAAATAATTACACATATTGTTTGATCTGGTACAGAAGTTAAAATTCCTCATAATTAAATTGAAATTGTTCCACTGAAATGTTACAATCTTTGTCTAAAATACTAACTTAGATAGTTATTGTGTATCTATAGGAAAGCATCATACAGCAATAACACACTACATGTTCAGCACAAAGCTAATCTTTAAGAGAGCTGATATGTCTGTCAGTTGAAATACTTTGCAGTGGAATTTATTGTCATGATGATAGCCCATGCATGTTCAGATAACGACTGACTTCAACCAAGACAAAATATATAGACTTTTTAATATGTAGATTATAGAACAGAATAAATTTCTTTTTCGAAAGTCCCCATGTATTTCTATAAGACTTATAGAGGAAGTAATGGGTTTTACTAATTAAAATGTTTAAAAAATCCAATTTACAAGCTTAATTTCAGTTAGCATTATTGGCTATTATTTAAAAATATGTTAACAGTATGTATGATGTCCCCCAAAATGTAGAGCACACATTATCAGTCCACATATACAGGGTGTTAACAAAAAGGTATGGCCAAACTTTCAGGAAACATTCCTCACACACATGTCCACGTAACATATTTACTTTCTTTGTGTCTGGAAACGCTTACTTTCCATGTTATAGCTCATTTTATTACTTCTCTTCAAATCACATTAATCATGGAATGGAAACACAGCAACAGCACGTACCAGCGTGACTTCAAACACTTTGTTACAGGAAATGTTCAAAATATCTTCCGTTAGCTAGGAAACATGCATCCACCCTCCATCGCATGGAATCCCTGATGCTCTGATGCAGCTCTGGAGAATGGCGTATTGTATCACAGACGTCCACAATGCGAGCACGAAGAGTCTCTACATTTGGCGGAGTTGCGTAGACCAGAGCTTTCAAATGCCCCCATAAATGAGAGTCAAGAGGGTTGAGGTCAGGAGAGCGTGGAGGCCATGGAATTGGTCCGCCTCTACCAATCCATCGGTAACTGAATCTGTTGTTGAGAAGCATACGAACACTTCTACTGAAATCTGCAGGAGCTCCATCGTGCATGAACCACATGTTGTGTCGTACTTGTAAAGGCACATGTTCTAGCAGCACATGTAGTATCCCGTATGAAATCATGGCGGTGAATCAATACATAATGGCGAAACTAAAATGAGCTCTTACATGGAAATTAAGCGTTTCTGGACACATGTCGACATAACATCATCTTCCCTTTATTTGTGTGTGAGGAATGTTTCCTGAAAATTTGGCCGTACCTTTTTGTAACACCCTGTATAACAATAAATGCATAATAGTACGCATTATATCAAACAGCAACAGAAGAGCATTTAACAATGTGAAGAACAGTAGACAATAAAATGTTATGATTTAAATTCTGTCCTTTTACTTCAGAACCACACTCTGTAGTGTGAAAACCATAACTGATCTAGTAACAACAGAGAGTCAAGATATAGTTAGCTGTTCAAACTTCTGCCTAAGATACACTTAACACAATATACAAGTCAATCGACATTGTAAGCACCTGTAAGAGAAGGTATAATATACATCCTTCAGGATAATCAGCTAGATGTAACACATCCTTTGTTAAGGATGCCGGTTAAGTGAGCAATAACATTTTAAAATTGTGGAGCATGCAAAGTAAGTAATAGCTGTATGTTACATGAAGAGTAATTAACATTTCTACATCAGCCATCTACAATCTCGTGTAGTATTAATCTGAAAATATTGTTCCATCCACATTGGAAGTACTAAACATGACACTGCATCATCTAACTGAACCACATGTAGTTCTGATCGTTGCAAATGTTTGTACCAGACTTTTTTTACAGTGCTCGCAAGAACCAACACTAATAGGGACTTCCGATTGCCATTACCGAAACTATGTTTCCTTTCAAAGCGAACTAATTTCAAAGACTAATAGTACAAACTTAAACTATGATATATTTGTGGAATACAACTATTTTGGGGAGAGAGTATGGATAACGAAACCATCTCCAAGCACACAAACACCAATTTCATTAATTACTTTGAAACTGGAATTTGGAGTCTACACCTGCAGTTTTAAGACTGTAAATTAATCCAAAAAGTAATTTTACACGAATTGTTGAATACATATGTGAATAACAGTGGCCGGCCGTTGTGGCCGAGCAGTTCTAGGCGCTTTAGTCTGGAACCATGCTGCTGCTACAGTCACAGGTTCGAATCCTGCCTCGGGCATGGATGTGTGTGCTGCCCTTACGTTAGTTAGGTTTAAATAGTTCTATGGCTAGGGAACTGATGACGTCAGATGTTAAGTCCCATAGTGCTCTGAGCCAGTTTTTTAAAAAGCTTTAAGGTCGTATGATTATGGTAACAGAAAAATTTAACTGCGAACACTATGGCTTCAACTAATAATTCCTTTCACAGAGAGGTAAGTGTAGTGAGAGGTTACTTTTTATTATGACTGGTTTTGGTCATTTACCATTTATGTAAAAGACCAAACAGAAGGAAATGGAATCTAACATCAAAATGGTTCAAATGGCTCTGAGCAATATGGGACTTAACTTCTGAGATCATCAGTCCCCTAGACCTTAGAGCTACTTAAACCTAACTAACCTAAGGACATCCAGGCCCAAGGCAGAATTAGAACTGCGACAGTAGCAGTCGCGCGGTTCCAAACTGTAGCGCCTAGAACCGCTTGGCCAATCTGGCCAGCAATCTGACATCGAAACTGAACAGAGGACCCAGTAAGATTACTAAATAGAGTTTCTTTTCGAGAAAATTACCATCATATGATCAGAATTCATACCTTTCATCGTACACGAAAAACGATTATCATAATGAAAATATATGAAACAGTGAACGTAGTGTTGGAATTCTAAAGTAAAAAACTGTCTGTGAGGTACACAGCTAAGATATGAAGTGTCGAAGTTAACAGTTCGAAGATCATGCAAACAAAGAGCGTGAATGTGCATAATACATAACATTAGGTAAAAACACTTCTATGTCAAGTTTGTACGAATGTATAACAGTAACAAAGCTGTGTTCAACAAAGGCATTTTAAAAAATCAACCAAATGGCAAACATACGTACAGGGGCACATGATGTATACATGCCATACAAACGTAATAAAAACAGTGTACAAACCATAACGTGTAGAAAGCAGAAAACACCCATGTCATAAGCAGCTGACTCTCTAAACATACTGGAGTCAGATATAATTAAATTACATCAAGGAACGTAGATGCAGTACTACATCTAGTATTTATGAAGTATAATAATATGAAGAGATGGCAATGTGTATATCAAACTATCGTATCAAAAACTATCTCTCTATAAGCTTCTGCATAATCACATTAAACTAACAAAAAACACACAACAACAATAAATCCTTAATAATGTAACCATACATCGTTCATATTAGTCGTACTTGAGACAAGGTGTGGGGAGTCAACAACAGGCAACCAGTATTACCGATCATACTGAGTGCGCTTGTGACATTTCTCTTTCCACAATTACTAATTATAAAGGAAACTATTCGCAACTGAATCACAGTAGTGTGTACAAATATCTACAAGGAAATATTATACTAAGAGCACACATTTGTGATGCAAGCACTCTTACAGAGAGAGGCTCATAAGCGCTAGAGTAACAATGAATTACTTTGTAGCTGCACACACTTTCCAGGTAACACTCTAGATATTACAGTTATTAATAGGAAACCAAGCTCAAACTAACATGTTGTGTACGAGGGTTGACTGAAAGGTAATGCCTTCACCTCCGTAACATTTCAACTGTTGACAGCATTGGTATGTGGCAGGTACTGGCTTGTTCTGTAGCCTCTCCTCTACAGCTCCAGGTGGCAGGAAGCCTAAGCATTGAACTGTTGTAGTGTTACAGTGTAAAGTATGGAACCCTACAGACGGTAGGGCAATGCATTTAAGCAACGTGTAGTCATTTGATTCTTGACAGCAGAATGTGTCACTCCAAAGGAGATTCATCAGAGAATGTAAGCATTTTATGGTGAATGTGTTGATGTGAGTACTGTCCGTCATTGGGCGTGTAAGTTTAAAGGTGTTGATGCGAGAACATCTGACTGGCGTGACAGAGTTGGATGTCCTGGAACAGCAACCACTGAGTTTCACAAGCAAACCGATGACTGATTCAGAACGATCGTCTTATCAGTCAGAGAGAAATTTCAAGCACAATCAGCATTTCACAAGAATGTGTGGGTCACATTATTGCTTCACGTGTAACCACAGAAGAATTTCAGGGACAATCTCACCACCATGTATCGAAGCAGGGTTGCCCACTGCTATCCTGCTTTGGTCTTACGCTACTTCAGTAACCTAATTAAGCAATGAACGTTTAATTTTTTTTTTTCATTTTCACTACTCAGATCCCGACTACAGATTCTGTGGCCTTCAGCCTCATAGCACAGAATTCAGAAATAGTTTAAATAAAATTCCCCTAGTAAAACCTATTATTTCAGTACATTCTAGTATATATTCTAAAAGCAATGAGGTAATCAGTTTTATTGGAAATGCATACTATTAACAGTTATGGACGATGACATATTGTGCAATATATATTAAGTAACATTCGAGTGAGCTAATAGATCAAATTCAGCTATAAGACTGCATCCAAAAGAAAGCCTAAATTTTACTGATTCCAGCAAAGTGTTTAAATTTACCCAAAGTCTGTTAGTTCAATAGATATTAAGACTTAAAATCTGTTGCCTGTATGACTTTCAGTGCCAATTGTGACCAAACTACTAAATAATTCCGACATCTGTTTTGATATTTTTGATATCTTTATTTTCCTACGTAAAGTGACTCCAGTCTCAACTTTGTAAGTGCATTAATTAAGAATTAAGTAAATTTGAATATGTAAAAATTATTGTTCTAAAGTGCTACCGTGGTTACAAGTCGGGAATTCCCACGGCGGATGCATAAGTTAGTTTCGCGTATTTAAATTGATACAGCTTACTAATGTTAGTTAAATAATAAACCCAATAGTTAACTTAAAAACCAGTTAGAAAGGATCATTTTAACCCTGGGAAATTATAAACTATAATATATTAACAGAATAGTCAAACATTCAAGCGCTCGTCTATTTAAGGTCGGAGCTAGTGCAGCTCTAGTTAGTTCTCGGTCAGATTCTCTTGGAGCAAAAGTGCAGCAAGTTGGTCAATTTTTTCGGTAATTGTGACTGTGAACTTTGTTAAAGACTGGAAGTTTTTAACCTTCCTAATGTGACGATTAAGTGTAAGAGGTCTGGTCACATGAATATTCTGTGTGCTAGTGAGAACAAAGAAATCGCCATGTGGTTGACATAAATGTTCAACAATCAATACAATCTTGACTTTTGATTTTGTAAAACTTAACCTAGGATCCTGGCTTCTTAATTTCAGTGTGATTTAGGTGAGACAGACGTAGCTACCGGGAAGACAAAATTGAATAAGCAAAGCAAGTTAGATCGAGAACACTGGGCGAGGAAATATTTCAGTACCGGTACATCCGATTGTGACGTGAACTTTAAATGACACTACTAAATAAGGACATGTCCCGGCACGTTACATGTGGTGTCCCAGGTGAGGAAACAACCCAGCACGTTACAACCATACAGATTTAGCACCATTTGACTTCCATCTGTTCTTGATAATGAAAGGCGATCTGCTGGAACATTATGCTTCTGATGAATACGTTGAGAGAACTGTGAGACTGGTTTCAGGAACAGTGTCGACTTCTTCTGTGATGGATTCAGAATACTTGTTCATTGTTGGCAGAAATTTATCCAATTGGCTCGTGTTGATTATGTGGAAAAGTGAATACTTTTAGTTAAAGATCACGTTCTGCAGACTATGTCTACATGTGATTTATTAAGATATTGCCATCCAAACCCAATTAACGAAGGTGGAGCATTACTTTTCACTCAACCCTCGTACTTGACTATGGCCTATTACATATAACGACAGGAACAAGTGTTGTACCATATTATGATTGTGTGTTATTAAAGTTTCAACAGCATGCAATAAAACCCATGAAAAATGATAAAGCTAAAGGACACAAAGCAGAAATTTAATACATTTGTTGTTTTAAGCCTTTATTTTAAATGAATATGATGGATTTTAGAAAACTTTTGTTTGAATTCTCTGACTGGAAATGTGGTTTCCATAGGCCAGGATGTATTGGACCTCAAGCAAACTTTGAAAATGCTATGGGAGATGGCCAAATACAAACTAGGAGGAAAAGTTTACTATTGTGTTTCTAATTGTTATCAGTTACAATTACAATTATTTAAAGCTGTTTTATACACTGCGGTTTCTTTGAATCTCTGGTATTTTGCAAATGATAATATTTTACATATCTGTTGTTCAGCATTTAGAGGTTTGAAATTGTGTCTAATGTTTGTTGGAAGCAACAAAGTGCTCATTATGAAAGTGAGTGTATGTTGTGCATCCTTATCTGCACTGCCTGATGACCTCTCACCGTTTCTGACAAATCCTTTTCTTTGTGTGTTGTAATCTTTTAAGATGCAGGAAAATATATGTAACACTGAAAATAAAATTGTCTGGATTTACTCAGAAATAGGTATGATCTTACATCCAAGATTCATTTCTGTTGAACCAGGAAGCTATCAGATAGGAATGATTAACCAAATTCATGACATGCAGCACTAGATTCAACTTTTAGTAAGATCAGTGGAATAGTGTTTGGGAAAAAAGTGCCTTCAGTCCTGGGTCCATGCTTTTCTGATTTATTTCAATGATCTAATGCAGTTGTGAATGGAGTAGAATAAACTTACCATGTTTTCATATGGCACCAGAATACTGACACATCTTTTACGACTGAGTGGCAAATCTGCAAATTACAGCCTCCTTGATCTCCACTGGTGGCGCCAAGGGAATCAGAGGAGAGCCGTGTGGAGGAGACTGGTTAGTTGGTTGTTTGAGGTTTAAGGGACCAAACAGCAAGGTCATCAGTCAATTATTTCAAATAGGGTCCATTCCGCTAATGGGACATCTGAGGAAAGTCAGAACAATAAAAGGGAAGAAGGCAAAAACGTAAAAGGGCAGTCATGTTGTAAATCGTAAAAAACAAAATGAGGCAAGTTGGCAAGAGAACAAACCCAACGCTATGCTGAAGCAGCATAGGCAAGACCACCTGTGACTCAAGATGTGCAACCTATGGTAAAAGGAGACTGTTTTACCTTTTTTTTAAAGGATTGGTTTGAGTAAAAGGGCAAGAAATGATTATCTCTGTCAGGGAGATGAGTCTGGAATCTCCAAACATGGCTTACAGTGGGAGACACACAAACACTCACCGCCCTGCCCCAATACCTTAAAACTGAGAATAAAATCCACTTTCCTGGAGAAAACCGAAAACCAGAGAGACCATCCGGGAATCGTCAGCCAACATCAAAGGTAAAGTGTGGGGCAGTCTGTACTTAGCACGCAGAGCCAAAAGAAGGGGGCATTCAAACAAAATATGGGCAACTTACTGGAAGGCTCCACAACCACAAAGTGGGGGTGGCTCATGACGCAAAAGAAAACCATGGGTCAGCATGGTATGGCGAATGCGGAGATGACACAGTGTGGTGAAGTCTTTCGGGAGACGCGAAAGGAAGAACGCCACAGGCCTGTGGTCACCTTAATCACGTGAAGTTTATTAGAGAGAGGAGTAGCGAACTAAGTATGGGCCCATGATTGTGCGAAGTGGGATTTGATGTGGAGCCGTAAATCGTCCGCAGGAGGGGTTACAGAAAATGGGTGGTAAGTGACTGCACCTCCAGCCAAACGAACAGCGAGCTCAGTACCCGAGATGACAACATGGCCAGGGACCCAAAGAAAGTCAATGGAACAAGCAGCACGGTGAATATCAGCGAGATGGTCATGAATGGCAGAGACCAAGGGATGGCGCGAAAAACACCGGTCAATAGCAAGAAGGCCACTCATCGAGTCCGTACATAACAAAATGCGATTGTGTTGGGACTCTTTAATGAAGGTAAGAGTCTGGGAAATTGCCATCAATTCCTCAGTAAACACCCCACATGTAGATGGCAGCAGATGATTTTCCGTTCCAATAGAGGACGTGAAGGCATACCCAACATGATCAGTAGATTTAGAGCCATCAGTCTAAAAAACGACAGCATCCCAAAACTCCCACAAAATTCGGCGGAAAAAGGAAAGGAACACCACCACGGGGGATGGAATCTTTCGGACCACGGCAGAGATCCATCCGAATTCGAGGCCGAGGAACTAACCAAGAGGGGGGTGGGGGGGGGGGTGGAGGGAACGGAGCGAGGAAGACAGGACAAAGAAGGAAGCTGAAAACACGACAAAGAGATGCAAGGCGGAGCCCAACCGATAAACCCGCCTGTGGTCGGGAGTCGGGTGGGCGACGTCCATGGTCTGGGAACAGGATAGAATAGGAAGGATGCGTAGGAGAGGAACGGATAACGAGTGCATAAGACACCAGAAGCTGGGACCGCCGAACAGAGGGGGGGGGTGGATCCCAGCTTCAACCAGGAGACTGGTCACCAGTGCCTTCCCTACTAGCCCTGTTGATAAACGGATACCACAATGGTAGACTGGATCCAGCATGTGCAGTGTGGAAGGAGCAACAACCATAAACTTGTCAACCATAGTCCAAGCGAGACAGAACTAGAGCATGATAAAGACGGAGAAGGAGGCAACGGTCCATACCCCAATAGGAGTGGGCAAGGAAGCGAAGGACATTGAGTTTACAGAAACATTCTACCTTCAGGAGTCTGATATGTGGCAGTCAAGTGAGCTTGTTGTCGAAAAGAAGACCCAGGAAACGAAACTGTGGGACCAAAAGGCAATCGTTGTGCAGCGAGATAGAGCTCTGGATCAGGGTGGATCGTAGTACGGCGACAGAAGTGGATCACCCGCGATTTTGAAGGAGAGAATTGAAACCCGTGTGAGAGGGTCCATGCAGATGCACGCTGTATAGCTCCCTGGAGCTGCCGCTCTGACGATGCCATCGAGGAGGAACTAACCCAAATGCAGAAATCATCCACATACAGGGCAGGGGCAACCAAAGGACTGGCAGAGGCCACAGGTCCATCGACAACAATGAGAAAAAGAAGGACACTCCAGACAGAACCCTGTGGGACACTGGTCGTCTAGGTCTGTGGAGAACTAAAAACAGTACCAACTCAAGCTCTGAATGACCGATAAAAATCGGTAGTGGGCCCCAAAGACCCCACTGATGAAGGGTAAGTAAGATGTGATGGCGCCAGGCCGTGTCATAGGCCATTCAAAGGTCAAAAAACACTGCAACCAAATGTCGGCGCTCCGAAAAAGCCTGCCGAACTGTGGATTCCAAGTGAAGAAAATGATCGATTGGAGATTGTCCCTCTCGGAAGTTACACTGGTAAGGAGACAATAGATCCCAAGATTCGAGGACCCAATTGAGCCAACGGGCTACCATCCATTCAAATAACTTACAAACAACATTGGTGAAACTAATTGGCCGATAGCTGTCAACAGATAGCGGGTTCTTACCAGGCTTAAGGACAGGAACCATGATGCTATCCCTCCACTGAGAAGGGAAGTCACCCTGGAGCCAGATACGGTTAAACACCCAAAGAAGATGTTGCTGTTGTGGAGCACTGAGATAGTGAAGCACTTGATTATGAATGAAATCTGGACCAGAGGACGTATCATAAGAAGAAGATAGAGCAGAAATAAATTCCCATTCAGTGAAAGGTTTGTTTTAAGTTTCTGACTCACAAGGGGAGAAACATAAGGTGGAAGCATCAGGCTGCTGCTTTTGGTGAAGGAAAGCCGCTGGATAGGAGGCTTATGCTGATGCCACTGCAAAATGGGTCGCAAGGTAGTCTGCACAAGCTAATGGGTCCGTACAAAGGCCATCTGGGAGGTGAAGGCCTGGGAGGCTGGACTGCCGATGGCATCTTTGGAGAGAGCGAAGTGTAGCCCATACCCGTGACAGAGGGACAGAAGAACCATGGGAAGAAACGAATCGTTCCCAACATATCCGCTTGCTCAGTTTGATTAAATACCGGGCTTTCGCGCGGAGGCGTTTAAAAGTAGCAAGGCTGGCTATGGATGGGTGCCTCTTAAGGTGTTGCAAAGCTCAACGTCGATCACGGATGGCAATGGCAATGGCTGTACTCCACCATGGGACTTGCCGGCGACGAAATGGCCCAGATGAGCGGTGGACAGGAAGGCTAGCAACATGAACGATAGCGTCAGGCGCGTCACGTAGGATGTCATCAATACAACCGGACAAAGAGGGAGAAAACACGATCTGTGCTGTGTATAGAGGCCAATCGGCACGTTGGAAATACCAACGAGGTAATGTGTCCATCGGAGAGCGGGAAGGGAGCGAGATAATGAATGGGAAATGTTCACTATCACAAAGGTGGCGACCAGTGTAATGAAGGCAGGAGAGAGGGAAAAGAAAGAGAAAGATCAATGGCAGAAAGCGTACCATGACCGGCACTGAAATGAGTAGGAGAGCCATCATTAAGAAAGCACAAGTCGTGGTCTGCTATAAACTGCCTTTCCATCTAGACGAGGTCTTCTTATAGACCACTGCCCCACAATAGATGATGAGCATTAAAATCCCCAAAAAGGAGGAAAGGAGGAGGAAGTTGCTGAGGAAGGGCAGTTAAGGTAGCACGTGTAAGACTCCTCTCAGGAGGGAGATAAAGATTGCAAACTGTGAGCGCAGAGTAAGTGGACCCTAACAGCAACCGCTTCCAATGTAGTTTGAAGAGGAATCCACGTGCTAGTAATGTGTGTACGGACCAACATACAAATGCCACCAGAAGCCCGCAGGGGTTCGACCCGATTTCGACAGAAAACACGGAACACAAGGAGGGTCGGTGAGTGAGCACCAGTAAAATGAGATTCCTGGAGAACCACGCAAGCTGCATAGTAGGACAAAAGAAGGGATTTCAATTCTGGAAGTCGACGATTGGATTTAGCGTGTTCAGCCTCCCTTTAAACCATCGTTCTGTGATTCTCCAACGGAATTGTAATGGATCCTGTCATACCGCAGGGTCCCCACCCATCACCGACAACGAGGGGGCGACACCCATGAACTACAGGTCAGAATCCGGTTGTGAAGTCGGAGAAGGGACCTCCGGTGACAACAGAGGCTCTTTGTCCCGGGACTTATATTTCTTCTTCTTTTCAGGCTGCGCTCGAGGAGGGCTGTGTGGCAAAAAGGAGCCAGCTGCAGCAAGATCAGGAACAGAAAGAGACCGGGCGACTTGGGGGCCAAAAGATCGCGGCTCTCTCGGTCGTTGCAGGGCAGCAAACCTTTGGCCTGGAAGGTGCCTGGAAGAGGCATCCTGGGGAGGCGCCCTTGACCGGCAGACGCCGAAGGAGTGGAACACTTCTCTGGCTGGGGAGGGAGGGCAGGCCCCAGGGGAGAAGATGTGGGAGCCGCAGGGGAGGGGGGGGGGGAAGAGGGATCCAGGATGAGGGTAAGGAAGGGTGAGGAAGGGGTGAAAATGTAACCAAGCCGTAACTAGATGTCACAGACACAGGGTGAAATCATGTATATTTCTTAGGTGCCCTCTGTGTAGGTTAAACGATCGAGTGACTTTCTTCTTATATACTGGGCAATCTGGTGAATGTGGAGAATGACTGCTGTGACAATTTACACACACAGGAGGGGGAACACAGGCACTCCTCTCATGGAGTGGACGTCCACAGTCGCAATAGAGAGGTGCCTGTGAGCAGCGGGAAGACGTGTCCAAAACGCAAGCACTTAAAACACCTCATAGGAGGTGGGATGTACGGCTTCCCATCACATCGATACACCATAATCTTAACTTTCTCAGGGAGGGTATCTCTTTCAGAGGCCAGAATAAAGGCACCAGTATCAATACGATTGTCTTTAGGACCCTTCTGAGCACGCTGAACCAAGTAAACACCACGCCATCCGAGATTGTCCTGAAGTTCCTCATCAGTTTGAAGTATGAGGTCCCTGTTAAAACCACACCTTGTACCATATTTAGAGACTGTTGCTGATAAAAACTGCTTTAGCTGCCCAGTCTGCAGCCCTACGTGCCTGTATCCAGCTTGGCACAATTGCTGTGTCCATTACCCCCCACCAAACCCGACCGCATCTTGCTCAGGGAGTCCACTTCGCCAAACTTGTCTTCAGTGTGTTCCACAAAGAATAAAGGTTTGGTATTGGTGAAAGTATCTCCATCAGTCCTAGTGCAAACTAGATAATGGGGGAAAGGTTTTGCCCCTAGCTGACGGGCCTGACCCTCTTCCCAGGGGTAGCCACGGAAGGGAAGGCCGAAGGGACAAGAGAAGCAGCACTTGAGGAATCAGTTCCACATGGAGACATGGCCGCAGAAGAACGGCCAGAGTTCAGGACCCGTATGCGTTTCATTTGCATAGCGTCCGCCCTGATACCATCCCCTCCGATCAGGGGCTCTCCTCACGGACGCCACCTAGCCACAGCAAGGGCCGTCTGGCACCGCGTCCATTGCCAGGAGTTCCGATGCTCCAGGATGACGAGCAACCACTCCAAGGCATGCATGAAGATGTCACAGGGATCACACTTCTGATACCTGAGCTGTGTGTTCAGGGGGCTCAACAAAAAGGGTATATAGCGACCCCACCACATGGGCTGGCTACCGTGCTCGCTATGCACCCTAGTGTCAGACAACGACATGAAAGAGAAGGTAGAACGTACTAGGAGGGCGCACGTCGGAGACACTAGGTAAGGTGCTTTTCCCCAAATGGTTCACACTATGGAGGAGAAATTTTGTAACGGAGGTCAAACCCCAGAGGGGGACCAAGGAATGCCAAAAGAAGGAAATGATTATGGAACAAAGCCGAATTGTACAACCAACAGAACCAGGATGATAGCAGGGGCCAACATAAGCAAGGACACCAACAGAGGGAGAGGAGAGGGCGAGGGGAAAGGAGCTAGGAGGGGAAAGGAGGGGAAGGGAAAGGAAATGCAGCCCTGGAGAGAAAGAAGGCTGCAATGGCTCGGGGCCCCATGCTCGCCACGCATGTATTCACAAAAGACTTATTGACCCCCTGGGAGGGTGGAGGCTGGTGGGGCAAGACAATGATATCTGCAATATACGGGCAGTGATAGCACATTTAAAGTAATTGTCTGATGAATGGCGCTGCCTTGATTCTGCTGATATGGCAGTGCTTAACTGGAGTGATGTCCTTACTTGCATGGTAAAACTTCTTACAATAGTGGATTTAGGCAGAGGAGAATGGACTTCCCTACAGAAGTAATATGTTACTTGTTGGTGGCTAACGATTAATTCTTTACATCAGCTTACACATCCCTATATATTTCTATACTTCCATCGTGATTGAAGACGTCTTGCATTTTGGTGGCTCAAAACTTGGGTAGGAGAAGGAGCAGCACTTCCGTGGGTCAATTTACTTCCGCTGATCGTGGCAGTATTAAGATACTGACTGTGACTTAACCTAAGACGTTTGTCATCTCACAAGAACCTTCCCAAGTTTTACGGAACACTCCTCATCTGTCATATGCAGCACATGGCATTGTGTGTGACAAGTGTTGTAATGAAACCTATTATTATTTCATTAACACATGGACAGAAAACACGACAGTACGTTAAACATAGGTTCTCACTAGTTATATTCAATGGAAGGTTACTGAAGCACTGCTGCCAACCTTTGATGGGTTTGACGTACCTGTACAGAGATGTGGATTTACGTAAAGATCGTAGCAGAATGTGATTAACTGATGGAGATAGCCATGTGATTAGTAATTCGGAATGAATTTGAAATTGAGGATACCACCGTTATGCTGTCAGAGTTATCTTGTGAGTGTCCTTGCTATGGCTATCAATTTTACGATGCTGGCTTCCAGAAACTAATTATGGTTGATTTGAGACTGTGTAAAATGTGTGTGACGTGTGCTTGGATGGGCATTTGATGTCCAGTAAATGTTGGCGTCTGAAATGTGACGTCAGTTGCTACCAACCGGAGGTTAACGGCTGTTAGTAGCACAGTGGACTGTGGCAGCTTGGGTTGGCCAAGGTTTCGTCAGGGGAAGCTACGTTGCATTCTGTTAAACCTAGTTTTTTCCTGTCTTTCAAATCTTTATTATTGCATTTGCTGCATCATACATTTCAATATTCCCTTAGGTCCAAGGTGTGTAAATAGTGTTGAGATTTTAATTCATTCCCCATTGTTAAGTGGCCTGCATGTCTGTTTCACTCACTGACTGTTTGCACGATTATTTTCTGATTTAAAAAAAAGTTGTCTCAGTGTTCCAAGAATTTGCAATATTTGAAGGATCTATGTTAATTAAATGTATGGTTCTTGCGAATCCTTTCAACTTCATGCTCTTCATTAGTCTACTTTGACGTAAAAAATTTGGAAAGTAATGGTTATTAAAACTAAGCGTTTTTGAGTGTTACTCTGCGTTTTAAGACCCAGTGCAGGCTCCATATACCACTTGGTATGCTGAATTCCTTTGCTTGGGCTGGCTAAGGAGTAGTTGACAGCTATTACACAATTTATATGAAGTCACGAGAAGCCAGATTAACACAAAGACAGTCAACAGCCAGCAGGTGAGTTGGTAGCACCACGTTCCTGGGCATTTGCGCCAGCTTCCAACTACGCTGGGAACATGGCGTTCATTCAACTGAGCAAAAGTGAGATCAGCAGCCTTTACATCAAAACGTCTCTCATATTGGAGACGAAACGGTCACAAAAACCGCTTACGTTGTTTCTGTGCACTCTATGAAAAGAAACCTAATTATCTTCTGGGCCACCTTTTCTCTTCCTCATACTATCTTCACTGCTTAGTGAAGTGAGTAAACTTGTGTGTAAACTAAGTTCAAGAATCTGTTTCGCGTATTCTCAGTTGGCTAAACTGATTTGCTTCTCGATACATTTAGTTCTCTAATGTGTTGCTATCAAGGACTCCATTGTCTGAACAACTCAGCATTTCACATGTGTAACTCCAAATAAATGAATGCTGTAGTCCACTTCTGAAGTAATATTCCATGAGCTTTTCAGCTCAGTGGGAGGGAGATTAAAAAGTTACAGAGCAGCATACTTACCACCTCCTCACAGCAGGTTGCATAACTGGCATTCATTGTCTCTCACCCCTTATGCTACCCCTCTTGCGCATCATGTGAACAGACTCCTTATGTAAGGTAAGAAGCTTTCTAGTTTTACAATTGACAGCTGTTTCAGGGGTCTATTTAGCTTCACATCCGTAGGTGTTCCCTGAACGTGTCCCACATGTGACCACCGCGTGGTGCTAGTAGAGCAACAACTGTCTGCCAGACAATGGCTGTACGTCTTCTTAATGTATTCCAAGACCTTACTGGACAGAGAGGGAACGAATCAGTACATAAAAAGCTCCTTTTGTAGGGACACATCTCTAGGAGAATGGGAGTAGGTGTTTATGTCAAATGAACGTCGAGAACGTTAGCAGAAATTCTACAGAACATGCTGTTCAAAAGCAATGATATGTCCCACAGGGAAGTCGTTCAGATAATGGAAATCAACTACGCTATACAAGAGAAAATGGTGTGACACGATACTGTTGGTGCGACATACACGATGCTCACCGAGTAGGCAGGCAACACGTCTGTACTAAAATAGAAATGGTTACCTGCTAAACAACTCACGACACTATTACGTTACCACCTAAACTGACGAACTAATCTCTTTCCTTGGTCGACATGTTATTCAAACATTCGTTAAGTAGGCGGTAGAAAAACGACATACATTTTGTTTGCAATGCTGAAGACGGTTGCATTCAGTTAAGTAGCTTGGAATTGGAGAACGGCACAAACTCACGTTTGGCACTGCTGATGGGAACCATAGCTTTGTCACAACTCAAAATTTTGTCAGATTTCCCTCATTTTCAATACTGTCTCGCTCCAGCAGGAATCGGAGGAACAATCCCATTGATGATGTTAATTCCTATGTTGCAAAGGGTACCTACAAACAGGAATTGAATACAGGCATTCATCGTTTTACACGAAATCATACCATTCAGTTATTTCTGCCGATAACGGCAACAGCTTTTTGAGGGCGGTTACTGTAACAGCGAAGATGCATGTACCCTGAGAATATTCAAAGAATATATTCGAAGCTGAGACAAGAAATATTAGAAACTCTAGAAGTTACAACTACTCAGGACCTTAGCCTTTAATCTGCCAAGGATTTTATTTTCAGTACACAGTTTTATTGTTCAAACGCTCTACCGAGTGTTCCAGGCACGCAGCAGCAACGCTCTCTAACTTTATCGCCCCTTTCTATAGACTTCTGGAACGCGAACTGGTAATAGGGATTGGTCAAACAAATGGACAGCCAGCCAGCTTTTGCCCCCAGACGAAACAGTGCATGCTAAGTTTTGGACATCTCATACTGATGCAAACTTTCAGAAGATGATGCCTACATCTTTGTTTTTTATTAATTTGTTTGAAGCCTAGGGTATCATCGGGAGACTGGGCCTAATGTATGAAGTGGTAATGAAATCCCAATTCAAAAGGTTAAAGAATCTTGAAAGCAAGTTTTGTGACATGATACCAGGTCACTGTAGTAAATACAATCAGTAGCTAGGAATTCCTCCTCAATGGCTCACATGAAGGTGCAATATTAGTCCCAATGGTACTTACACTTCACATCGTGGATGTGCCAGAAATAATATCTAAGAAATTTGGTTACGTTGCTGATTGGATAATAAGAACGAGTAAAATTTGTTAAAATACGGAAGACGTCCTCACATATAATTTGTCTGCACTGACAGTACTTCTGAAAACGGAGGCTTGCAGCTAACATTAGTGAAACGCCACCTCTGACGACGCAGGGAGCACAACATATACGCAATTTGTTGACGCCGTCCACGCCAAGGAGCAGGTGCCTGTCCTAGGAACACCGGGGCTCTGAACAAATGGCTTCTGTCATTCCAGGTGGTTTGCTGTTTTTTGTTGTAAGGCGCAAAGATTTTGTTCTTTCGTGCCAACGTCAGAACTGTAGAACACGAAGATGAAAAAGGGGTTAAAACGACTAAACGGTAAACTCAATTGATGGAGGAAAAGACAGCTTAAAAACAAAGACTGATAAAAGTCTATAAAATACACCATAGAGACAATGGAGGTGCTACACTGAAGATTAAATGTCCTTCGCCATATCGCTACAACAGATCGAGAGTAAAACACGGTCGATAGCCCGCGGCACGCCTGATAACGTAGACGGCAAACGTAAATGAGAACATAAGTGGTTAAGAAAAGTGCATTGTGAACCGTCAGAGACTCAGGATAATGAGTACAAAGTGGTAAGTGATCACCTCTAAACTAAGGACGATGGCTAAGAAGAGAGTGCCCAATACGCAACCCAGCTAAGATGATCTGACGTCAAGAGGGCAGAGGAGGAGGCTGTCCAAGCCACTGGGAGAGCCTTAAAAACCCAGGGATTATTCCTAGAATGGAGGACAACTGGTGATGCCAAAGTGACACCACCTGCTGGCAGACAGGAACAGAGATCATCTGGGAGAATATAAGAACCAGCCGGCTGAGGTACGAGGACTGCAGTCTAGGCAGCAGCGTCAGCAGCCTCATTTCCTGGCAGACTGACCTGAGCAGGAAACCACATGGACATCACAGTGGATCCCTCAGGAGTGAGAAACTGAGTTTTCCTGGACCCGTTGCACCAAGGGATGGGCAGTGTACAGTGGTCAGACTCTGTGCCCTTTAGTCTTCGTGCACAGGACAATGGAAAAGCCTGTGTCACCAGATCTATTCTGGCCTCTGAGGGCGAAGAGCTCTGCTGGAAATACTGAGTAGTGTTGCAAAGGCAGATACGGAAAAACGTTGGTGCAGATGACAACGGCACACCTGATTCCACAGTCAGAGCCATCAGCATACAGAAAGGTACTATTAAAAAGTCGCGTGTGTAGGTAGTGGAAGTCAAGGCAATAGAACGAGGCTGCAGTTGTGTCCTTGGGGAGCAAATGAAGGCTAAGGTGAACACAGGCTGCCACAGAAAGCCAAGGTGGAGAAGGGTTCACTCCCACTAGGATAGTTGCAGGTAGTGTAAAGTTCGGCTGCTGGAGCAAGAACTGAAAATGGGCTCCAGGAGGTAACTGAAGAGGAGTGGGCCCGATACTGGCTATCAAAGTAGTCATCGAAGGAGGCATAGGATGGGTGGCCTGGCATGGCGGAAAAACTCCATGTTTATCTCTTGAGGATAACTTTAGTATGACTGGTAATTCAACAGCTTCGGCATACGCGCTGAACTTGGCTAGCATAAAAGGCGCCAGTGGCCAAACAGATGCGACGATGGTGGGTAGTGTTGAGATGGCATACGAAGGACAGACGCACAGATGCGTAAACAAAGCACCAATATTCTAGTTTTTATTGGACAAGGGACCAGTACAAACCGATAAGGGGGGTTCAATCTGCCCCCAGGAAGTATCATTGAGGACATGTCCTACATTGAGGAACTACGTACAGTGGGCTCCCAGGTGGGACACGAGTGAGAACGAACAGTTTCCTATTGAGCATGAGCCACAGGAATTTCGTAGTTTCAACTAACAGAAGAGCAGCAGGCCAAAGTTGAGAATATGGGGGGAGAAATCAACTGCACTGACAGGAACCAACACAAACGGTTTTGTCAGTGGAAAAAACAATACCATTCTCGATGCTCCATGAGTGAAGAAGTTAGAGACGTCGCTCAATGTGAGAGGTTCCTGGAGGACTGCAATGGATGGCAGAATCGTCAACAAAAAGGGAGCCAGAGGTGCTCAGCAGGAGGCAGGCCATTATAGCGTTAATGGCGATAGCAAAGAGGACAACGCTGAGGATGGAAATTGAGGTACACCGTTTTCCTGGATAAAGTTGTCTGACGAGGCACAACCCACATACACCTTGAAAACTCCATCTTCTAAAAATTGCTGAGGTGAACAGGGAAGCTATGTGTAGAATACAGACATACCAGTCCTCCAGCAGGTGTCTTCCACAGAATCGAAAAATATTGCTTGCCAGGGATTTCCACAGAAAGCCCTTCATGGTATAGGTGGACAAAGTGAAGAAATGGTCAACTGGAGAATGGCGCACTCTAAATCCACATTGGGCACTGGGTAGTAAATTGCAGGACTAACCACCACGCCAGGTGGGATGAATCATATGTTCAATAACCTTGCAAACAGCTGCTGAGAGAAATGGGGCAGTAGCTGGAAGAGTGCTTCTCCTTACCCTGCTTATGCTTGGGTGTGACGGTGGCTTACGTCCAGCATCTCGGAAACCTTCCCTCCACCTAGAGGGGATTGTCCGTATGGAGGATAAAATACTTGCCTGCAAGAGAAGGTGCTGCAACATCTGAATGTTAACATCTTCCAGCCCTGGGGAACAGAATCGGGATTAAGTGAGATTATAGTACAACTCTCTCATAGTAAATCCGGCATTGTAGCCTCAAGATTCTGAAAAAGCAAGGTTATTGTCCAAGCCGCCTCCACTTTTTTCCGATGGAGGAAGGCCGGGTAATAATGCGTAGAGCTCGAAATCTCCACAAAACAAAGCTCCACGAAGTTTAAGATAGCGATAGAGTCCACTATGACATCTGGTACTGTCATCCAGAGATCTGAGAAAGGCCCTTTCTCCCAGATATCCCTACGAGTTTGGCGCAAATGACAGAAGAGCGAGAGGAACTTAGCAAAAACGTAGATGGATTTCATTTACTAATTTTGTCTCTAAGAATGCAGTGGCACTGTGCACGCAACTGTTTACAACAGATGTAGTTTGTCATCGTAGGAGGACAGTTATAAACGCGGAGAGCACGGTTCCGCGCACGAAGTGCCTCGCAGTACGCCTCAGTCCACCAAGGGACCAGGACACAGAGCAGTAGAGAGGAAGTTCGAGGAATGAAATTTTCGGCTGCACTAAGGGTAACCTGCTCATCGCTAGTGCGGAAGTTTGTTCATCGAAGGTCGCCAGCGAGGAGTGAAGCCTCCATTCAGCCTTAGAAAGCTACCAATCAATTTTGCACATATGTAGGGGTATGTGTCAGCAAACAGAAAGCACAAAGGAAACAGTTGCTGGAGTACACGTCACAGAACGGGCCACTCTACAAGCTGTGCAGTGCAGAACGAGGAGTCCAAATAGTGATAGGTGTGTGTGGAGTGGGTGCTCCAATGTTAAGGCGGATGAGGTTGAGTTAATTGTGAATGTCACCAATGACGTCACGTCTCTGTCAGGTTCTTGAAGAGCCCTGAAGGGGCTTCCATTTCATTTCATGTCCCTCGACTCTTACAACTGCCATCTGGTTTCTGTACAAATTGTAAATACTCTTTCGCTCCCTGTATTTTACCCCTGCCACCTTCAGAATTTGAAGGAGAGTATTCCAGTCAACATTATCAAAGGCTTTCTCTAAGTCTACAAATGCTGGAAACGTAGGTTTGCCCTTCTTTAATCTAGCTTCTCAGATAAGTCGTAGGGTCAGTATTGCCTCACTTGTTCCAATATTTCTACGGAAACCACACTGATCTTCCTCGAGGTCGGCTTCTACTAGTTTTTCCATTCGTCTGTAAGGAATTCGCGTTGGTATTTTGCAGCTGTCACTTATTAAACTGATAGTTCGGTAATTTTCACATCTGTCAACACCTTCTTTTTTTAGGATTGCAATTTTTATATTCTTCTCGAAGTCTGAGGGTATTTCGCCTGTTTCATACATCTTGCTCACCAGATGGGAGAGCCAGTCCTGACAAAACTCTACCAAGGCCATCAGTAGTTCCAATGGAATGTTGTCTACTCCGGGGACCTTGTTTCAACTCAGGTCTTTCAGTGCTCTGTCAAACTCTTCACACAGTATCTTATCTCCCATTTCATCTTCATCTACATCCTCTTAAATTTCCAAAATATTGTACTCATGTACATCGCCCTTGTATAGACCCTCTATATACTCCTTCCACGTTTCTGTTTTCCCTGTTTGCTTAGAACTGTGTTTCCATCTGAGCTCTTGATATTCATACAAGTCGTTTTCTTTTCTCCAATGGTCTCTTTAATTTTCCTATACGCAGTATCTATCTTACCCCTAGTGCGGTAAGCCTCTACACCCTTACACTTCTCCTCTAGCCATGCCTGCTTAGCCATTTTGCACTTCCTGTCGATCTCATTTTTGAGACGTTTGTATTCCTTTTTGCCTGCTTCATTTACAGCATTTTTATATTTTCTCCTTTCATCAATTAAATTCCATATTCCTTTTGTTACCCAAGGATTTCTACTAGCCCTCGTCTTATTACCTACTTGATCCTCTGCTGCCTTCACTACTTTATCCCTCAGAGCTACCCATTCGTCTTCAACCGTATTTCTTTCCCCCATTCCTTTCAGTTGTTCCCATATGCTGTCCCTGAAACTCTGTACAAGCTCTGGTTTAGTCAATTTGTCCAGGTCCCATCTCCTTAAATTGCCACCTTTTTGCAATTTCTTCAGTTTTAATCTACAGTTCATAACCAATAGATTGTGGTCAGACTCCTCATCTGCTTCTGCAAATGTCTTACAATTTAAAACCTGGTTCCTGAATCTCTGTCGTACCATTATATAATCTATCTGAAACCTGCCAGTATCTCCAGGCTTCTTCCATGTTTACAGCCTTCTTTTATGATTCTTGAACCAAGTGTTAGCTATGATTAAGTTGTGCTCTGTGCAAAATTTCACCAGACGTCTTCCTCTTTCATTTCTTAGCCCCAATCCATATTCACCTGCTATGGTTCCTTCTCTCCCTTTTCCTACTTTCGACTTCCAGTCACCCATGACTATTACATTTTCGTCTCCCTTCACTACCTGAATAATTTCTTTTATCTGATCATGGAGTTCTTGAATTTCTTCGCCATCTGCTGAGGTAGTTGGCATATAAACTTGTACTACTGTAGTAGGCATGGGCTTCGTGTCTATCTTGGCCACTATAATACGTTCACTATGCTGTTTGTAGCAGCTTACCCGCACTCATATTTTTTTAGTCATTATTAAACCTACTCCTGCATTACCCCTATTTGATTTCGTATTTATAACCCTGTATTCACCTGACCAGAAGTCTTGTTCCTCCTGCCACCGAACTTCACTAAATCCCACTATATCTAACTTTAACATATCCATTTCCCTTTTTAAATTTTCTAACCTACCCGCTCGATTAAGGGATCTGACATTCCACGCTCCGATCCATAGAATGCCTGTTTTCTTTCTCCTGATAACGACGTCCTTTTGAGTAGTCCCCGCCCGGAGATCCGAATGGAGGACTATTTTACCTCCGGAATATTTTCCCAAGAGGACGCCATCATCATTTAACCATACAGTAAAGCTGCATGCCCTCGGGAAAAATTGCGGCTGCAATTTCCCCTTGCTTTCAGCCGTTCGCAGTACCAGCACACCAACGCCGTTTTGGTTAATGTTACAAGGCCAGATCAGTCAATCATCCAGACTGTTGCCCCTGCAACTACTCTTCAGGAACCACACGTTTGTCTGGCCTCTCAACAGATATCCCTCCGTTGTAGTTGCACCTGTTGTGGTTGGCAGGAGAGCCAACCGTGATAGTAAAGGAGGCCGAAATGCTCGCGTTTTAGCTCACGCAGGCTCGCGTGAGGTCTGGAACATGACAAGGGAATTAGAATTGAGAAAAACGGACGTAGCTGGTGGAATACTTAACTTTAATCCATTAATGGAGAACGTCGCTCTTTAAAGTACATGATTCACAATATCAATAATACGGATAATGGCGCCTTGCTGGGTCGTAACAAATAACGTAGCTGAAGGCTATGCTAACTATCGTCTCGGCAAATGAGAGCGTAGAAGTCAGTGAACCATCGCTAGCAAAGTCGGCTGTACATCTGGAGCGAGTGCTAGGAAGTCTCTCTAGACCTGCCGTGTGGCGGCGCTCGGTCTGCAATCATTGATAGTGGCGACACGCGGGTCCGACGTATACTACCGGACCGCGGCCGATTTAAAGGCTACCACCTAGCAAGTGTGGTGTCTGGCGGTGACACCACAGCACCTACGGTACGGATATCTGTACCGTTGAGGCACGCAAGCGTCCCCACCAACGGCAAGGTCCGTGGTTCATGGGGGGAGGGCCCTGAAGGGTATTGTGTACATTAAAGTCACGAAGTAGCAAAAAGAGGTGAGGGTGTTGGCCACTGCTAACATCAAATGCTGGAGTGATGTCAATAATAGAAAGGGAACAAGTGATGAAAGGAAATTCAGACTGTAACAGCTTGCAGCCAAGTGTTCAGTGAGAGTGATTGAATATGAACGTCAACCAATAGGAGCAGCATGAATCCTTCACGAGATGGAATGTAATCATTGGGAGAGAGGGGGGAGATTAAAGTGGACTGGAAAGAAACGGAAGACGTCGAAGCCATCACAAGGGCAATTTTGTTTCCTCAGGGCAGGGATTCCAAGAGCAGTTTAAATCTTCATTGTTGGATGTAGTGACAAACATTCCACTGGAGGGAAGTCATGACGGATATGGGAGGAGGAATAATGGTGGGTTGTCACCTCATGGGCTGCTGAGTGTCAGCCTTCAAAGAATCAATGCTATAGGGCGTAGTGGCTGGAGGATCCTGTTCCATGCAACCTACGAAAGTGTCGGCATCCTCACTGAGTAAGTGTGCAGGTTCCATGGCACGAAAAAGGTTGGCACTGGCAGAACGGAGCTTGGGCAGGTGAGGGTGTCATGTGACGACGCTGCTTATGAGGACCAGCGAGTCAGCGAAAGGAAAGACAGTTTTCCTTGGATATCTGAGCCTTTGCTGTCGGCAGATGAAGTTTCAGATGTCTGTTGGCTTGAAGGATGTTTAAAATCTTCACAGGGCACTTTAGTCCCTGATTTCTAGCCTGCTGGTTGTGTAGCAGGTGATTTCGCCGCCAGAGGTGAAGATGTTGCGAGTTGCAGCTTCGGAGAAGGAGAAGCGGATACTACCGTGACACTAGGCTATTTTACAACTGCGATGCTGCATTTGAGAACACATGTCCGTGTGGCGATTTCCTTTGAGGAGCGAGGAGTATCGAGATTTATACTTTTAGTAGCAGATGGTGGAAAACACAGCTTTCACTATCCAACAGCTTGTTAACGATAGGTTAAGGCTCTTTTTCCTTCACTCTGATCGCCTTGACAGCTTGCTCACGGAGATACAGAGGAAATTAACGAGATGAGGCAGCATAGTTGATATTGTAATTTATGCAGCAGGGAGAAGGTGGTGGGCAATTGCACTCATGAGCATCCCTACCACAAGTACTACATTCGGCTGTGCTTCGTCAAGATATTTGAGTATGGTTGTAATGTAGACACCAGCAACAGCTGACTGGGCTTGTCATGTGGCACGTGATGAACTACTTAGCTTGCCGTGATCTGACAGAAGCACTACTACATCGGACATGGAACAGTGTGTGTAGGCACTATGGTTTTGTCAACCTGTTTCATTACCTGATGGTCTTCATCCATCCAGATAACACTCGCTGCAGAAAAACCAGAAATATCAGTGGAAGTTCGAAAAATACGTCCCACCGGTGAGAGTATTAAAATCCTAAAGGTAAACTTCAACTAAGTGCCAGAGTTTGAGGAGCTCATCAAAAGCAGTGATGCTCACATTGTGGTAGGTACAGAAAGCTGGTTCAAATCCGAAATGGTAGATTTTTAGGGAAAATTTAGGTGTACATCGAAAGTATAGATAAATGACAAATACAGGTCGTGTATTTGTCGCAGTACAGTAACTCAAATCCACAGAGAGAAATTGAAGCTGCATGTGGGTGACTGCACAAGACTGAGTACCACGAGTGGGTATAAAAGGATCCTATCGCCCAACAGACTCCTCTACTGATGTAACCGAACACTTGAACAAAACTAATTTTCCCAGTTAATTGTTGGATGATTAAAGTCTCCACCACTGATTACAATATGATTGGGGAACTTGTTGAGAAGTGAACTGAGGTTTCGTCTAGTGGTGGGTATGGTAGGGCGTCCTGTGAAAGTTCACTAACAATTACTGTAACTGACAGTTAAGAACCCTAGTTATGATGGAAATATATTGGATTTAATGCAACGAACATACCTGAATTCTGAGGATACCCACATCGAAACTGGGATCAGTGACCATGGTGGGGTTCTGGCAACAGTGATTATTGAAGTACAGAGGTCAACTAGAGCAGAAAGATAAGTATGTTCTGTAAACTAGATGAAAATGGATGTTGTCATATGTGAATGACGAACTGGCAACACAAGGCAGGAGCATGTAGAAGAAATATGGCTCAAATTTGAAAGGGTAATTGACCACATGCTGGATAGATGTGTGTCCCACAGAACAGTTCATAATGGGAGATAACCTCCATGGTATAGAAACGCTGTAACGGAACTTTTAAAGGAACATTAGTGCAAAATAGGTCTGAAAGCTTAGGGCTATAGATAGGTGCTGAATGAAATGTTTGAAGGGATCACGCTCTGTTGACAGGCAGTGACTACCGTAGCCAAATATGTGAATGTAGGCTTTCCCGGCGTGTACTGCTGATGAAATCTTCTCGGGCTTCCATCCGGGTATCTGCGTCGAAAACCCGCGACGTTTCGATGAGGACATTTAACGTATATAGAGATGGGCAGCACGAATGGTCACAGGGTTAATTCGTGGGAGAGAGAATGAAAGAACTAATTCTCGAATACAGAAGCTATCCCGAGAAAGTGTTAAAGTTTCAAGAACCGGTTTTAAATGATTACTCTAGGATATACTACCATCCCAATTGCTCACATTGGGATCGTGAGTATATGATTAGAGTAAGTACTGCACGCACAGAGGCATACGAATGATCGTTCTTTCCGTGCTGTATACGTGAATACAAGAGGAAGAAGCTCTAGTAACTGGTACAATGGGACGTAACTTCTGCCATGGACCTCATGATGGATTGCGGAGTATAGATGCAGATGCAGACTTAGACGCTACCACCTTGAAACTCATCTGCATCGTCCTCTTGTTTCCTCCCTTACAAGCCAATCATCTTACTTTTTCTTTTGGCAGTCAAAAACTGGCGGAACTGTTTTCGTAGCTCTATTCTTTTTTGACAAGTTCTCTTTACTTGGGCGTCCTCGCTTTGATTTCTCTTAACGGCTAATAGTCCACCCGCAATTTCCGCTTTTAATTTGCGCAGTGGAATGTGTTGTTCTTGAAGTAATCTGCAGTCCATTCGAGTCACCTGGTGATCACCGCAATTTTAATTGCGTCCTGGAAGCTGTATAAATACTAAATCATCGATGCTATGTAGTATTTCTATAGTTATGATAATTTGTCAATCAAATACCACCAATACAGGTGTTGTAAGGTGCAATGACCCACCTTGGGACTTGCACGTATTGTCTTTGTGGAATGTTCCACCTGTGTCTCACCCTGAGTCTCAATACCAACGAAAGATGAATGCAGAGTAAGACGTTTGTTATCGTACGTATTACTACAATGGATCTCCTGTATCTTCTATTGGACATGCTATTGCTCCTCGTTCTCCAGCCTTCATGTCTTTTCGTTGGGGAGGTCAATCTTTCAGTATATTTACTCCTAATACTCAAGAGAGTACTAAAGAGTGTCACTCATAAAGAAATTGTCGGCGTGCACCTTGAAATTGTGGTTTTCTGTCAATGTGTGGTTTTTTGTAGTTTTCGGGCGCAAACTACAGTGGTCATTAGCGCCCAGACTAAATTATGAATGCACTGTGAGGCACAATGTTAAAGCAGCAACTAAAAAGGACAACACTAATAAAAGGCACATTAACAGGCAAGGAATAATAAAAAACAGCATAATCAAATGTCAGACAGGTTTGTCGAGTGGATAAACGATGAACGCGAGCAGCTGCTTTTGGGTCATCCGCTAAAATTTCTTCCAGAGTACATGGGGGGCTATGATCAAAGCGCAGTGCACTAAAATTTGGACAGGACATTAAAATGTGGCGTACAGTTAGCGATTGCCTACATTGGCAGAACGGCGCCGACGCAGCCGTCAGCAGATGGCGGCGGCTGAACCGGCAGTGTCCAATACGTAACCGGGACAAAACGACCTCCTCCCGCCGAGAAGGGCGTGAAGAGGTTGTCCAAGCCGTGGGGAGAGGTTTCAAGGTCCGAAGCTTGTTTTCAATAAGTGTAGACCAATTGGCATGTCACAGCGATAAAATGCGCTGACAAATGACCCTGCTGAAATCAGATGAAGGCACACAACAAGAACCTGTCCGAGGCTGGAGGACCGCAGCCTTGGCGGCGGCATCTGCAACTTCATTCCCAGGGATACCGACATGGCCAGGAACCCACATAAAGGTAACCGGAGAACCATCGTCAGCCAGCTGCTGAAGAGAGCGTTGGATCCGGCGCACGAAAGGGTCAACCGGATACGGATCACTGAGGCTCTGGATGGCGCTCAGGGAATCAGAGCAGATGACATAAGCAGAATGTCGGTGGCGGCGGATGTATAGAACAGCCTGGTAGAGGGCAAAGAGCTCAGTTCTGAAACCGAACAATGGCCATGGCACCGGTATTTGAAACTGTGTGCCCCGACAATAAAAGAACACCTGACACTGTCATTGGTCTTAGAGCCATCTGTATAAATGAAGTTCGTATTAATGAACTTCGAACGAAGTTCGACAAACCGCGAGAGATATACTGAAGCTGAGGTTACCTCCTTCGGGAACGAGCTGAGGTCAAGGTGAACGCGAACCTGAGCGTAGGGTCAAGGTGGCGTTTGGCTCTCGCCCACTCTAAAGGTTGCAGGGAGTGAATAATTAAGTTGCTGAAGGAGGCAACGAAAGCGAACTCCAGGGTGTAGCAGGGCAGATACATAGAACCCGTATTGACAGTCGAGAGAGTTATCAATAAAGGAACTATAAGACGGCTAGTTGGCCACTGATAATAGCCGACAGGCATACCAACATAGCAGTACATCGCGCTGGGAGGTTAGTGGCAATTCACCGGCTTCAGCATGAAGACTCTCGAAGGGACTAGTATAAAACGCTCCGATCGCAAGACGTAAACCCCGATGTTGTATGGAGTTGAGACGGCGTAAGATGTACGGCCGTAAAGAGGAGTGTACAAAGCTCCCACAATCCAGCTTCGAGCGGACGATCGACCGATAGAAGCGAAGTAGGACGGTTCGATCCGCTCCCCACAACGTACCGCTGAGAATATGGAGGGCATTTAGAGAACGGGTACAACTGGCAGCCAAAAAAGACATGTGGAGATAAGTTTCCTGTCAAATGTAAGACCTAAAAATTATCCTGTCTCCACGAATGGGAGAGCAACGGAGCCCAGATTTAAGGACGGTGGGAGAAACTCTTTGTAGCGCCAGAAGATAATACAGACCGTCTTCTCGGCAGAAAAACGGAAGCCATTGGCGACACTCCAGGAGTAAAGCTGGTCAAAACAACGCTGAAGACAGCGCTCCAGGAATCATGTACGCTGTGCGCTGCAGTAGATGGTAAAATCGTCCAAGAAAAGGGAGACTAATACATCAGCTGGGAGGCAATCCATTATTGGATTGATCGCTATGGCGAAGAGAGTGACGCTCAAAAATGAGCAATGTGGCACCCCATTCTCCTAGCGAAAGGCGTCGGACAGCATAGAACCCACAAGTACCCTTATGTGTCGATCGATTAAAAATTCACGAAAAAAAAAGAGGGAGGCGACCGTGAAAACCCCATGTAAGCATGGTGTGGGTAACGCCCGCCCTCCAAAAGGTGTCTTAAGACTTCTCCAAATCAATGAACACAGCTACTGTCTGGCACTTCCGCAAGAAGTTATTCATAATGAAGGTCGACAAGGTAACCAAATGGTCGTCAGCAGAGAGGCACCTACGAAATCCACATTGTACATCGGTAAGTAGTTTGGTTTGGCTGCTCGAATCTCGACGCCTAAAGTTAACCATTCGTTCCATCACCTTACAGACATAGATGGTAAGCGAGATGGTCGCTATCAATAGGCGGAGAGTTCTTGTCCATTTGTTCAATAGGTTCGTCAGCCATCTTGTTAAGACGGCCGGGAGGGGGAGCTTCCTCCGGCGGTGAACGGCCAGATGTTCGGCCACCAGCGGTGCGGCCAGGCGAAACGGATGACGGCCTGGGGGGGCAACTGCTGGGTGGCGCAGGAGAAGAAACGCGCCGTGGCCGAGAAGGAGAACTGTGCTTCCTATGAGCCTTCTTGGAAGGTTGTTTAGTCGAAGTACTGGTCGATGGCTGGGAGTTCGAGGTACATAGGAAGTCTTCACGGGACGGTTCCTTCTTGAAGGCCCGTGCAGCTGACTTCTGGGTCTTCGACTAGGCAGAAGCTGATGAAGGTTCTTGTGTCTTAGGGGTGACGGGAGGAAGAGGAGACGTTGACCGGGCGATCTTAGCACTGGCCGAACGGACGACCGTAATGCTAAAGGTCAGATAGCATGTCTGTGTCGACACCTACCTAGTAGGCGAAGGAGGGGAGGGGACAGTACTGTATTTCCTTGTTGGGAGCAGCGTGGGCTTCCTACTAACAAATAGCTTGCGAGCAGCCGAGGTGGACACTTTCTCTTTGACCCGAATTTCCTGTAAACAGCATTAATCCTTGTAGATGGGACACTCGCGGGAGGATGCTGCATGGTCACCCTGACAGTTCACACAACAAGGTGACAGACAGACAGTCACCCCCATGGGCGTCCCTGCCACAAGTGACGCATTTATCGGCATTACAACTAGACTGGCGGGTGTGATTAAAACGACGACACTGGTAGCAGCGAGTAGGTGTCGGGACGTAAGGGCGAACAGAAATAACTTCATAGCCCACTTTGATGCGCGACGGCAGCTGAACACTGTCAAAGGCAAGAAAGCTTGGTTAGTTGGTTGGTTGTGTGGGGTTTATAGGACCAAACAGCAAGGTCATCAGCCCCTTGTTGCAAATGTGGTCCATTCCACTTGTTTGACATCTCAGGAAAGTCAGAACAATAAAATGGAGGAAGGTGAAAACGTAAAAGGGCAGTCATGTTGTAAATGGTAAAAAACAATATGAGGTAAGTCAGCAAGACAACGAACCCAACACTATGATGAAGCAGCATAGGCAATACCACCTATGACTTAAGACGTGCAACTGCTAGAATGTAGAAGTACCTATGAGAAAAGGAGACTAACCAATCCTTTAAAAAAGGGTAAAACAGAGTAAGAGGGGAAGAAAATATTATCTCTGTCAGGGCGGTGAGTCTGGAATCTCCAAACATGGCTTACAGTGGGAGACACCCAAGCACTCACCGCCCTGCCCCAACACCTTAAAACTGAGAATAAAAACCACTTTCCTGGAGGAAACAGAACCAGAGAGACCATGTGGGAATCGTCAGCCAACATCAGAGGTAAAGTGTGGGTGAGTCTGTACTTAGCACGCAGAGCCAAAAGAAGGAGGCATTCAAGAAAAATGTGGGCTACTGACTGGAAGGCTCCACAACCACAAAGTGGGGGTGACCCATCCCGCAAAAGCCTGGTATGGCCAATGCGGAGACGACACAGTGTGGTCGAGTCTTTCGCGAGAGGTGGAAGGAAGAACACCATGATCCTTGTATCACCTTGATTGCACGAGGTTTATTAGACAGCGGAGAAGCGTCCCAAAAGTTGGCCCGTGCCTGTGTGAAGTGGGATTTGATGTGAAGCCGTAAATCCGCTGCAGGAGGGGTTAAAGAAAACGGGGGTAAGTGACTGCTTCTCCAGCCAAATGATAAGCGAGCTCATTACTCAGGATACCCACATGGCCAGGGACATAAAGGAAGTCAATGGAACAAGCAGCACAGTGAATATCAACGAGATGGTCATGGATGACAGAGACCAAGGGACGACGCAAAAAATATCAGTCAATAGCAAGAAGGCCACTCATTGAGTCGTTACATGAACAAAACACAGTTGTGTTGGGACTGTTTAATAAAAGTAAAGGGCCTGGGAAATTGCCATCAATTACGCAGTAAAAACCCCACATGTAGGTGGCAGCAGGTGATTTTTCGTTCCAACAGGGGACGTGAAAGCATACCCCACATGATCAGCAGATTTTGAGTCATCAGTGTAAAAACGACAGCATCCCGAAACTCCCATTAAGTTAGGCGGAAAAAGGAATGGATCACCATTGGGGGGATGGAATCTTTTGGACGTTGGAGGAGATCAATCCAAATTAGAGGCTGAGGAACTAGCCAAGGGGGGGGGGGGGGTGGAGGGGAGAGAGCGAGGAAGACAGGACAAAGAAGAAAGCTGAAAATCACAGCAAAGAGACGCAAGGCAGAGCCCAACCGGTAAACCCGCCCGAGGGATGGAATGGGGTGGGCGACGTCCATGGTCTCGTAACAGGACAGAATAGGAAGGATGAGAGGGAGGGACAGCGAGTGCTTAAGACACCAGAAGCTGGGACCGCCGAACAGAAAAGGGGGGAGGGGAATCCCAGATTCAACCAGGAGACTATCAACAGAGGTAGTAGGGAAGGCACCGGTGGCCAAATGGATACCACAATAGTGGACTGGATCCAGCACGTGCAGTGTGGAAGGAGCAACTGAACCATAAACTTGACAGCAATAGTCCAAGCGAGACAGAACTAGAGCATGATAAAAATGGAGGATGGGGGAACGGTCTGCACCCGAAGAGGAGTGGGTAAGGAAGTGAAGGACATTGAGTTTACAGAAACATCCTACCCTCAGATGTCTGATATGGGGCAGCCAAATGAGCTTTTTGTGGAAAAGATAACCAAGGAAACGAAACTGTGGGACCATTGGCAATCGTTGTGCATAAAGATAGGGCTCTGGATCGGGGTGGATCATAGTACGGCGGCAGAAGTGGACCACCTGCGATTGTAGAGGAGTAAATTGAAACCCGTGGGAGAGGGTCCATGCAGAGGCACTCCATGTAGCTCCCTGGAGCTGCCGTTCTGCAGATGCCATCGAGGAGGAACTAACCCAAATGCAGAAACCATCCATATACAGGGCAGGGGCAACCAAAGGACTGACTGAGGCCACACGTCCATCGATAGCAATGAGGAAAAGAAGGACACTCAAGACAGAACCCTGTGGGATACCTGTCTCCTGGGTCCGTGGAGAACTAAAAACAGTACCAACTCAAACTCTGAATGACCGATGGAACAGGAACTGGCGGATGAAAATCAGTAGTGGGCCCCAAGACCCTTCTGATGAAGGGTAAGCAAAATGTGATGGCACCAGGCCATGTAATAGGCCTTTAGAAGGTCAAAAAACACTGCAACTAAATGGTGGCGCTGGGAAAAAGCCTGCCGAACTGCAGATTCCAAGTGAAGTAAATGATTGGATGATTGGAGACCGTCCCTCTTGGAAGCCACACTGGTAAGGGGACAATAGATCTCGAGACTGGAGGACCGAATTGAGCCGACGGGCTACCATCCATTAAAGTAACTTACAAACAACATTGGTCAGACTAATTGGCCAATAGCTGTCTACAAATAGGGGGTTCTTAACAGGCTTAAGGACAGGAACCACGATGCTATCCCTCCACAGAGAAGGGAAGTCGCCCTGGAGCGGATACAGTTAAACAGCTGGAGAAGATGTTGTCATTGTGGAGCACTGAGATGTTGAAGCAGTTCGTTATGAATGGAATCTGGGCCAGGGGCCGTATCATGAGAAGAAGATAGAACAGAAAGAAATTCCCATTCAGTAAAAGGTTTGTTTTAAGATTCTGACTCACAAGGGGTAAAACATAAGATGAAAGCTTCAGCCACCAGTTTCTGGTGAAGGAAAGCAGCTGGATAGGGGGCTGATGCCAGTGCAAAATGGGTCGCAAGGTAGTCTGCACAAGCTAATGGGTCCGTACAAAGGCCATGTGGGAGGTGAAGGCCTGTGAGGGTGGACTGCCAATGGCAACCTTGGAGAGAGCGAAGTGTAGCCCATACTCGTGACAGAGGGACAGTACTACCAAGGAAAGAAACGAATCGTTCCCAACATATCCACTTGCTCTGTTTCATTCAATAACGTGCTTTAGCGCAGAGGCGTTTAAAGGTAGTAAGTCTGGCTACGGATGGGTGCCCCTTAAGGTGTTGCAAAGCTCGACAGCGATCACGGATTGCAATGGCAATGGCTGTACTCCACCATGGGACTTGCCGGCGACTTAATGGCCCAGATGAACGCGGGACAGCAGGGCTAGCAGCGCGAACAATCGCGTCAGACACGTCATGTAGGTTGTCATCAATACAACCCGACAAAGAGGGAGAAAACAAGACCTGTTTAGTTTATAGAGGCCAATCGGTGCGTTGGAAACACCAACAAGGTAACGTGTCATTTGGGGAGCGGGAAGGGAGAGAGATAATCAACTGGAAATGGTCACTATCACAAAGGTCGTCATTTGGCGACCAGTGTAATGAACGGAGGAGAGAGTGCAAAGAAAAGAGAAAGATCAATGGCATAAAAGGTATCATGACCGGCACTGACATGAGTAGGAGAGCCATCATCAAGAAGGCACAAGTCGTGGTCTGCAATAAACTGGTCTATGAGAAGACCTCGTCTAGATGGAAAGGCACTGCCTCACAAGGGATGATGAGCATTAAAATCCCCAAAAAGGAAGAAGGGAAGACGATGTTGCTGAAGGAGGGCAGTTAAGGCAGCAGGTGTAAGAGTCCTGTCAGGAGGGAGGTAAAGATTGGAAACCGTGACCTCAGAGTCTAGGTGTACCCTAACAGCAACAGCTTCCAATATAGTTTGAAGAGGAATCCACCTGCTAGCAATGTCTGTACGGACCAACGTACAAACGCCACCAGAAGCCCGTGAGGGTCCGACCCGATTTCGACAGAAAACACTGAACCGACAGAGGGTCTGTGAGTGATCATCAGTAAAATGAGATTCCTGTAGAACCACACAAGCTGCAGAGTAAGACGAAATAAGGGATTTCAATTCTTGAAGGTGATGGTAGTATCCATTACAGTTCCATTGGATAACCACTGAACAATGATTTCAATGGAGGTTGAACAGGCTAAAGCCAGTCATACCACCCAGTCACCATCTGGCACCGACAAGGAGGGGGCGACATCCATGAACGACAGAATCCGGATGGGACCTCTGCTGATTGGTTGGTTGGGTGTGGGATTGAAGGGACCAGACTCCTAAGGTCATCGGTCCCTTGTTCCACGATAAAATCACACGAAATAAAAACTGTCAGTCGTTAAAAACGGAGAACTGAGACAAGGGACGACACAATACGAGAAAGACAGACAAAGACCAGACAAACGGAACTAAAATCACACCGAGTGTGAAGGTGGTTGGCCGACCATGAAAATAAGGAAAAGCCAACCACCAAATGACATTAAAACCCACAGTTTAAAACCACAGGCGAAAGGCCCAAGTCAATACAGGAAAGAAAAGGACAAACACTCAAATCATACGATAAAAACCCCCCCGAATAAAACTCAACACGAGGACCTCTGCTGACACCAGAGGCTCTTTGTCTCGGACTTTTGTTGCTTCTTTTCTCTTTGAGATCTAGGAGGGCCGTGTGGCATAAAGGAGCAAGCTGCTGCAATATCGCGAACAGAAAGACCGGGCAACCTGGGGGCCGACAGACCGTGGCTCTCGCGGTCGTCACGATGCAGCAGACCTTTGGCCTCGAAGGTGCTGGGAAGGGGCATCCTGAATAGGCGCCTTGACCGGCAGATGCCGAAGGAGTGGGACACTTTTCCGGCTGGAGAGGGGAGCACCGCCCAGAGAAGAAAGTGCTGGAGCTGCAGGGGAGGGGGGAGGCGAGGGGTCCGAGATGGGGGTGAGGAAGGGGTGAAGATGAAACCAAAGCATAACTAGATGTCATGGACACAGGCTGAAGACCTGGATACTTCTTACGGGCCTCTGTGTAGGTTAATCAATCGAGGGACTTATACTCCTGTATCTTCTTTTCCTTCTTATATACTGGGCAATCGGGTGAACGTGGAGAATGACTACCATGACAATTTACACACACAGGAGGGGTAACACATGGAGTGGACGTCCACAGTCACCACAGAGAGGGGCCTGTGAACAGCAGGAAGACGTGTCCAAAACGCAAGCTCATAGGTGGTGGGAAGTACGGCTTCACATCACATCGATAAAACATAATCTTAACTTTTTCAGGCAGGGTAACCCCTTCAGGGTCCAAGATAAAGGCACCAGTATCAATACGACTGTCTTTAGAACCCTTCTGAACACGCCGAACAATCTGAACACCCCGCCATCCGAGATTGTCCCGAAGTTCCTCATCAGTTTGAAGGATGAGGACCGTGTGAAAAATACACATTGATCCAAGATGGGTACAGGCACAAAGGGCCATAGATTGGGCAAGTGAAGCAATTTTGATCAGTAACAAACCTGACCTCATCTTGATCAGGGAGTCCACTTCACCAAAATTGTCTTCCATGTGTTACACAAAATATAAAGTTGGTATTGGTGAAAGTATCCCCATCAGTCCTGGTGCAAACTGGATAATGGGGGAAGTGCTTCGCCAGTAGCCAACGGGCCTGACCCTCTTCCCAGGGGGTAGTCATGGAAGGGAAGGCCGAAGCGGGCAAGAGAAGAAGCACTTTAAGAATCAGTTCTACGCTGAGAGACAGCTGCAGAAGAACAGCCAGAGTTCTGGACCCATATGCATTTCATTTGCATAGCGTCCGCCCTGATACCACCAACTCAGATCAGGGGCTCTTCTCACAGGTGCCACCTAACCACAGCAAGGGCCATCTGGCATGGCCGACATTGCCAGGAGTTCCGATGCTCCAGCATGACGAGCAACCACTTCAAGGCATGCATGAGGAGGTCACAGCTCAGGTATCAGAAGTGTAATCCCTGTGTGTTCAGGGGGCTCAACCAAAAGGGTACAAAGCGACCCCACCACATGGGCTGGCTACCGTGCTGGCTATGCAACCTAGTATCAGACAACGACGTAAAAGAGAAGGTGGAATGTACTAGGAGACACTAGGTAAGGTGCTCTTCCCCAAATGGTTCACACTATGGAGCAAAAATTTAGGAATGGGGGTCAAACCCCAGAGGGGGACAGGGAATGGCAATAGGAGGAGCTGATTATGCAACAAAGCCAAATTGTAAAACCAACAGAACCAGGAGGTTAGCAGGGGCCAACTTAAGCAAGGACGCCAAGAGAGGGAGAGGAGAGGGCGAGGGGAAAGAAACAAGGAGGGGAAAGGAGGGGAAAAGAAAGGAAATGCAGCCCTGGAGAGAAAGAAGGCTGCAATAGCTCAGGGCCCCTTGCTCGCCACACACGTATCCACAAAAAAGTTGTGGACCCCATAGGGGGGCAAGAAAACTGTCTGGGTCATTACAAGGTCATAGTCGACCTTTTTCATGACCCTATGGACAGCTGTCACGCTCTTCTCAGCGAGGAAAGACTGAATCTCCTCGTCAATCAATCCATCAAGTGATCTAGTAGATACCACACCACGAGATGAATTCAAAGTGCAGTGAGCCCCCACCTGGACAGGGAACGTGTACAGGAGTGTGTCGCGAAGGAGTTTTTGTGCCTGAAAGGCGCTCTCAGTTTCCAACAACAAGGTACAGTTACGCATCCTGGTGCAAGACTTGTCAGATCCACCTATGACATCTACGCAATTATGAATAACGAAGGGGTTGACAGATGAAAAATCTTTTCCATCATCAGATCTAGAAACTACGAGAAACTTTGGGGCAGGCGGCAGTACTTTTGTCACTGGTGGCCGGTCATGTTTCCGTTTTTATGGCAGAAGTCGAGAGAGGAGAAGGAGAAGAAGAAGAATTCATTGCGGATGAATCCCCTATGATTGCCACCATCTCAGATGGCGTGCTCCTTCCTTGTTGGGACCCTCCCAGAGGGTGCTCCTGCCTTAGTTGAATGTTTACACCTCAGGTCACACTTCCCGAGAAACGGACTGAGGGAACAATCGGCATAGTCAGAAGGTGTCAGCTCAGGCGATCATCCCTACCCGGGCCTGGCCTTTACCAGGGGGTACGTGTGAACCTTACGTGCCTACCCAGGGCGTACGGAATTACGCATTACGCCGTCACCAGCTATGCGTGTGAATGCGTGGGTCGGCCTTCAGGCACGCACAGGGAGGAAAGAAGAATAGAAAAAAAGGGAGAGAGGGAGGGAAAGGACAGACTGTTTTAAACGCTGAGCTGGAGACAATAGGGCGGACAAAAAGGTAAGGAGGAGGCAGGGAGGGAGGAGAAGTCGAGGATGAGGAAGAGGAGGAGGAGAAGAAGTCGAGGAAGGGAAGGGCAAGTCGAGGAAGAGGAGGAGGAGGAGGAGGAGGAGGAGGAGGAGGTGATGATGAGGAGGGGAAGGAGGAGAAGGCGAGAAATAGGTGGAGGAGGAGGAGGAGGAGGAGAATGCAAGGAAAAAAGGAAGGAATACAGTGATGGAGGGAGAAGGACAAAGGAAGGAAAAACAAAGGAAGGAAAACAAAGGAATGAAAAGGAATGGAAGGAAAAAGAAATGAAAGAAAAACCAAGAAAGGGAGGAAGATACCAGAATAATCCAAAAACAAAAATGACATCAAATGTAAGTCGTTGAACCGTTCGTCTCCGGACACAGTCGCAAACTACCCCCTTGAGGGGGAGGGACTCCTTTTAGTCTCCTCTTACGACAGGCAGGAATACCTTGGGCCTATTCTGACCCCAAACCCGTTGGGGTTGAACGAAGCGTAGCTCCAAAATTCGGTATGGAAGAAATGCAATCCTTAGTCGTACTTTATGTGGGTCGCAGGAGTGAAATAAGTAGCTTTTTAATCTTCAGGGCATTGTAGCCTGAATAGCATGCAACACGTGACAAGAACTTGTCAGAACGTCGTATAGGTCTCAGTATTGGAAAGATGTAAACGCCAGATGGCAAATACAGTCGTGTAATTTCCCGTTTTACGTTAGCCAGAACTGCACCCTCAGATTGTCGGATTTTATTACACCCTAATCACACCTCTGCTGGTGTTGAAAATCATCTTCCGTTATCCGAAAGTGAGTCACGTACGAGTCTTCGGTACAATATATTCTCGATGATTCGTGGTAACCTTTAACAGCAAGATTACAGTTAATGTGTTGCCGAATTTATTTGATGTTGTGCTCACCTACAGACTGAAAAATGAAGAAACACACACATCTGAAACCCCTTCATGCAACCATCACACTACCGACATAGCCCCAGTTGGTAGCAGTAATAATAATAGCTATGCAACTTTTGTCCACTTATCACAGCCCAAGATATATCCACTAAAGCAACTAACCGTGAGATGCAGCATCCCTCTCTAACAGATTCTTTGACGTTAAAAAGTAAAGTTACACTTACAATTCCCGATAATGATTTATCCTACGGGTGGTTTCCGACAAAGCTGAGATTTCAATCTATTGATACCAAAATATATCCCGATGACTTTTCATTCACAAAATGGCACAAACGCCTTTTACCGATCTGTTTCTTGCAGTCTGCTTCGTATAATGTCGGCCGATATGCCAATAAAAACATATGAATTTCAGCAATTATCCGAAATGTGCACGATCGGGCGGTAACATCGGCTACCCTGTGACCGCGCACGTAGCGACTTACTGGTTTGGAAAGATCTTCGGTCGATGTAAAATGCACAGATACCGTCGTCGACGTGACCGCAGCCTTACAGGAATGTCTTACTGCACGAAGTCTTTAGCTGGCATACAGGCCACCGAGCTTCCCATATTGCTGACCCATTTTCTGCCATTTGGTAAAATTATCTTTTTCCATACTGAAGGCACTCTTCCCTCTAGCCTCTTAGCACTTCCACGCGCTCGTTGCCATGTCTACGTGATTCCTCTTCGTTGCTGCTATCGCTGCACAGACCCTCTCCCGCGAGAAGGGAATTTTGGTATCCTGTCAGTACGAAATATGGTCAATCTGTCGACCCAGTGACTCAAACCCCCAGTGACACAAAAGCCTACAGCACAGTGTCAACAGAGCTCACATCTGTCCACTTACTCACTTACGAACTAGAGTTTCAGTTGGCAAACCAACTCTTCAGGGCACCAAACGGGCGATCCAGGTAGTTCGTATGTGGGTCTACGTGCGAGATGCGCCTATTTTCTCACAGCAGGGCCACGAAAGATTGGAAAACTTCACCGCATCGATCCCGGATCCTGTAACGGTCTGTTCCAAATCGTGACTGCTGTACACACTATTCTGATAACCTCTTCGGCAAAGTGTGTTCGCTCTGTCGTGTAACGCATCCTGTTCTTATCGGTGACGATGTCCACAAATAACTTACTGTTATGAAGAGTTTGTAGCACTTGTTCAGCTCTCCACGAGTGCCTGAGTTCATTATCAAGCAAAGGTACCCAAGTATTGCGACACAAAACAGATTCTCCATTTGTTCCAGAATTGTTAACAGGGAGGATGGAAGTTCATGTTCCTTGTTACAACGAATAGTCTTAGAACGATGTCCGAATTTCAGTATTTTTCCGCTGTTGCCTCCTAATATCAGTATTCCGCCTTCTGTTCTCTACGTAAGTGAATTTCATTTCGTTCGATTCCCAGAGACCGATGATACGCTGTTCTTGCTCTCTAAACTGGTTTCCTTATCTTTCGAATTTGTCACTGTCTTACACCGTTGTTGCCGTAGATACCGACTCAAAGCGACCTAAGTCTGTGTTGTGAAGTTGTGGGACCTTTTGTCTCTCCGCATCGTCGAGCAATTTTGTTACTGAAATGTTATGCCCCGTCCTTCGCGTTTTATGAACATTGGCTGCATAACACTTGTGAATACCCTTTCCGGTAATATTCAGTATTCCTCTTCCATAATTTCGATGTACTTTCTGACTGCCAAAACGAACAGGTTTTCCACTCGATCACAGAGCTGCATGTTTTGCTTTAGCTGCTTCCGCTACTGCTGTCGTGCGTGTAGAAGCAAACTGTTGATCACAGCCCACTGAAACTCGCGTCGCGCCAGTAAAGGGTAAACTGTGGCACCCACCGACCTCCAACGGATTGCAAAAATAAATTAATTCTTTTCCGAAACTGTTACTCCCTTCACCGCCGCACCTCCCCCTCACAAAAAGTATAAAGGTAAAAGTTTCACCACCTCTACATCTCGAATGTTGGCTTCCTAAAATTCCTCGTCATGTTATATTAATTTGTACTTCAGTGTTACTGGCTATTAGCCAAAATGTTTCCTCACGTTATCGACGTGTACCACTGAAGCTGAGTATACAAGTATGTCGTACGACACAGGTTAGGAGACGAGACGTGGTAAACGGCGAGTATCGAGAAAAACCAACTCCTCCTAAAAGCTTAAATGCTTCTGCATTTCCATACCATATTTTAAATGAATTAAGAAAAGGTGTTAGAGAGTAGTTGTCGTATCGCTATCATGCACAGTCGTCTAATTATAAATACCACTATAACGGAGCAAATTATTACTAGTTGTCATCTTGTAATGATTGCGTCGCCAATAGGAATTCAGTATTCGCCGCGCCTTTGATTAGGCTTTGCGCCTTAGATCTAGGAGACGATATAGTCGCCTTGGAGCCGTATTCCGGTTAACGTTTGTTAAATCTCAAGAATCAAATTTGTAGTTGAAAATTATTAAATTCGCGCAGTTGATCGGTTCTCTCATTGCTGACGAAAAGCGACTGCAGTGCTGAGTATTTTGTGGAAGTTCGAGTTTTGTGAGTGGCTTGATGTAGGAGATATTCGTGTGCGAACCTTTCAACATGAATTCCGCTTGGCATGTTTCTTGCAGATTGCTACACATTATGTTGACCACTTCTCTATAAGACGCCTACTGAACACAATGTATTGACTCAAGTAGTCGTGGGTCAGCGACTTTTTCGGACTCAGAAAACTGCCATCAAGCCCGTATTTAATAACCGGACTTTATTTACGCCATATCGCTGATTTTCCGTTAAAAGTTCACACCTGAAAGCAGCCCAAGATATTTATTCCGACCCGATATTTTCAGTGTTATGGAGGCAAAACAACTAGAAAGAAATTTTAGACTCTCCCGAACGAGACATGCAAGAAACCCGAACGCTCGGTAGTTTAACTTTCGGTTTCTGCCCATGGACTGGAGTTGTGGCTTTTTCGTGGTGGGCACTTAGCCGAATTTTCGCCAACGCTATTTCTGTTGGCTAATCCAGTATCTACCTACACACAGTGAGTGTGCAGAAAACCTGAAGACTATAGAGGTAGATGGACGTTCTCCAAAGGACAGTGAGAGCAACACGCGCCGCCACTTTTTTTCTTTTTTTTTCCCCGCACTTTGGTAGACGTTTCACGCAGGACCACGCAGCCAGCATCACACAGAATGACGCAACCGTATTCCGCAGCACGCTGCAACACGTTTCTGCACCCAAGGAAACGTGTCTTAGCACGAGAGGCGGATGTCACAGGCGAGCAACTGTCACCGCGCACACTTCACCTTTCCCAAAACGGCAGAATAATGCGCACCGACCGGTACTTCGGAATAACTTCTGTAACATACATAATATTTTCTGGCTGTTCTCTACTTTGAAAAACACTAATTCATTATCAGTTTAGTACAACAGACTAAAATGGTTAATTTATCATCAAATTACGATTACATTTCTACGTCTAAATGTTTCCACACTGTTGACTTGCGCTTCGTTAATACACGTAATGTGAAATCAAAGACGTCACTTCATCTGCGTTACAAAATTTCTTCTGCAAAATTACAATAGCAAAGGAATACGCAGCAGTGAAGTCAACGATTCATACAGAAAACCCGATACCACTGGCTGCGCGCTTGCACGGAAGTTTAAAGGTAACATCCTGAAAATGAGGATTTCGGAAATATTCCGGGAATGAAATTTACGTTAAGCAAGAGAATTCTTTCAACCTGTAAAGAGAGGCCACCTAGCTCCGAACGATATATGTGTCAACTAAGTATGAGTTGAACTCTACAAATATTCAACGCGAGTTATTGAGCCTTTAATATTGTAAAGGCGTCTCGTTTGATTTCGACGGCACGAGAGCAATTAGCCTACACCTAAGCCCTCGATGGCAATGTGAACACAAATTCACTATCTAAACTACAAGCAATGAAATGGTTTTTAACAATAAAGCAATGTAATCCTACGTAACAACGTCATACTTTCATTTTCCGCTATCAGCTCTCACTGCAAACACTTCAGAAACACTAAACGCTAAAAAATTTTCGGTTCTTTTCATTTAACCTCTATGCTGTGCTACATTTGCAGATTTTACACGGACGAGGAACTCCGATGAAACTTGCGTAACATATGGATAAAATTTTCCGTTGCTTGTGTATAATACGAGAGCGTAATACACATCCAAATGGTCTAAAAATATTCATTCTTGTCAACCACTTACTACAGGTTTCCTCCATTTAGGTTGGTTGGTTTGAAAGAGGGGGGAAGGGACCAAACTGTGAGGTCATCGGTCTCTCGTTCCCAACAAAATTATTACACAAGGGAAATAAAAGAGATGTACAGCACGGTAACAGGAGAATGGAGGAACCAGGAGAAGAACAGGACAATCAACACTACCATGGACAAAACAGGAAAAGAAAGCCACAGAGGAGCAAGAAACAAGATAGAACAGATAAAAACATGAGCAGATGATCGTGGCTGACCCACCACGAGAACAAAAAGGAAAAAGCTAGCCACTCTGCGACACATGAAAACATCCACCACACAAGCTTTAGAGCTGAAACTTATAAAGAATGATAAAACCCACCCTCACGAATAAAACTTAAACCTAAATTAGCCAATGAGGCTTTTTCAGTTGAAATTAATGGCAACTAGTCCGGCAGCAAACCCGAAGAGATTTTCAAGACTTATTACGCCGGGAAAGCCTACGAAGTCACAACTAGTCCGGTAGCTGAAGAGTCCGTCACAGGGCAGCCAAAGGAGGACAGCTCACCAAGATATGGGCCACCGTCAGCCGGGCGCCACACCGAAACTGACTGAGGTGGGTAATCACGGTGCAGGAGGCAGCCATGTGTCACACAAGCGTGGCCAATGCGGAGCTGGCAGAGAACCGCAGAGTCCATACGAGAGGCCCACATGGAGGGTTGCCACACATTCGAAGTCTCCTTAGTGGCACGCAGTTTGTTGTGCATGCTGAGGTTAAGCCTTTTCGTCTCCCAAGCCGCAAAACCTTGCGGCGTAGTACAGCAAGCTTGTCAGTTGCAGAGAAGCCGATCTCCATGAGTGGTTTCCACGTAGCCTGTTGGCCAATCTCTCAGCAAGTTTGATGCCTGGGATTCCGAAGTCACCAGGGGTCCAGAGAAACACCAATGAACGACCGAACCGTTCCAGGGCGTAGATGAACTCCTAGATGATCGCTACCAACGGATGACGAGGAGAGCACTGGTCGATACCTTGTAGGCTGCTCAAGGAGTTGGCACACAGGAACGACTCCCCAGAGCATGAACACATCTGCTCAAAAGCTCAAGATACAGCCAACAGCTCCGCCATGGAAGAACTGCAGCCATCGGGAAGGAATGCTGTTCATTATGTCCTCCATGGACATACGCGACGCTGACGAGAGCATCAGCCATCGAGCCATCAGAGTAAACCAATTTGTCGCCTCAGTACGTGTCAAGAATAGAGATGAAGTGACAGTGGAGAGCCGCAAGGTTAATGGAGTCGTTAGGGCCACGTGAAAGATTTAGACAAAGCTGTGGCTGAGGCTTACAGCATGGAGATGTACGTGAATGGACCTCGAGGAGAGGTAGAACAGGCAAGGACTCCAGACAGAAGCAATCGAATGCAAACCGTAATCATTAACCCCCTGATCTGGGTTGCTGTTGTGGGGGCTGGAATGCCGTGGGCAGGGAAAAGGAGAGGGTAATTTGTATACTCAGGAGAACTACAAATGTGTGCAATGTAACTGGCGAGCAATTTTGCACGTCTAATTTATAATGGAGGGATCCCAGCCTTCACCAGTACACTGGTCACCGGACTCATCCTGTCGCTAATCGAACCCCACAGTGGTGCACAGGGTCGAGTAAATTCAGCGCTGAGGGCACTGCCGAACCCTAAATCACACTCCCATAGTCAATTCGTGATTGGACAAGGGCTCTGTAGAGCCACAGCAGCGTAGATCTATCTGCACCCCAGTTCGTGTTGCTCAGGCGTCGGCGGGCATTGAGGTGCTGCCAGCACTTCTGCTTAAGCTGACGAAGATGAGGAAGCCAAGTCAATCGAGCAACGAAAACCAGTCCTAAGAATGTGTGTGTCTCCACTACAGTGAGTGGATCGTCATGAAGGTAAAGTTCTGGGTCCAGATGAATGGTACGACGCCGACAGAAGTGTATGACACACGACTTTGCGTCTGGAAACTGGAGGCTGTGGGCTATAGCCCATGCCTGCACCTTGAGGATGGCTCCCTGTAGGTGATGCTCAGCAACACCAGTACTGGAGCAGCAGTACTAAATGCAGAAGTCGTCTGCATTCAGGGAAGGTGAGATGGAGAGTCCAACAAACAGCTGCTCCTAGATCGTTAAAGGCCACTAAAAATAGAGACACTAAAAATAGAGACACTCAATACAGAGCACTGTGGAACTCCATTCTCCTGGATATGGGTCGTACTATGGAAGGCACCAACTCGGACATGGAGTGACAAGACGTTTCCGATGAACATCCAGAGTGGCCCCAGAGACACTACTCATACAATGTGACAAGGATGTGATATCGCCAGGTCGTGTCATATGGTTTTCGTAAATCAATGGAGACAGCAATCAGGCGTTGGCGTCTGGAGAAGGCCGTTTGGATGGTAAACTCTAGGGACACAAGATTAGCAGTGGTAGAGCGACCCTGGCAGAAACCACCCCGACATGGAGCCAGTAGGCCATGTGACTAAAGGGACCCAACAAAACCGCCCACATACCATACATTCCAGCAGCTTATGAAGAACGTTGGTGAGGCTAATGGGCCGACAGCTAACCATGTCAAGCGAGTTTTTACCGGGTGTGAGCACCGGAATGATGTTGTTCCTTGCAATTGCAATGGAAAGACGCCACTGCTCGAGATCCGGTTGAACATGACGAGATGATATCGCTTGTAGTCAGATGAGAGACATTTAAGTATCTGGCTGTGGATCCGATCATGTCCAGGAGCTCTGTCAGGGCAATATGCAATTGCACTGAGGACCTCCCACTTTAACTGCGGCTGGACGAGAACATCACCTCAGTCAATACACGCCACAGTGAACCCTATAACGCCGCATTTATAGTGTGTGAAAGGCTGGGGGTAATTTTCCAGGGCAGAGTGCTCGGCAGAGTGCTCGGCAGAGTGCTCGGCAGAGTGCTCGGCAATCGCGTTTGTGTCTGTAGATAACACGCCATTTACGCTAACACCAGTAACACTTGTTAAGGTCTGGTACCCAAAAAGATGATTGATCTTTGCCCAGACGTGGGAAGGTGACGTATGGCGTCTAATTGTCGAGATGTATCTCATCCAACTTTCCTGCTTCCGTCGTTTGATAAGTTGCCGAACGCGGGCACAGAGCTATTTAAAGGCTACTGTATGAGGTGCTCCATGGCAGGGTGCTGCTTATGCCACTGTAGAGATCTCCGACGCTCCTTAATTACTTCAGCATCTTCCGGCGACCACCAAGGGACTGCCTTACGCCTTGAGCACCATGAAGAACGAGGGATTAAGTTTTCTACTGCAGAAACAATTGCTGTAGTAACTTGCTCAACCATCACTTAAATGTAACTGTGTGGGGGAAATTAAACGGTGACAGCAGAGGTGAAAGATTCCCATTCCTCCTTGTTTAAAGCCAATCTGGGCAGCCGTCCATGAGCATGATACTGGGGCAGTGACAGAAAGATGGGGAAGTGGTCACTACCATACAGGTCGTCACGGGTTCTCCAGTGGGTTGATGGGGGAAGTCTTGGGGTTTGAAGTGACAAATCGATGGCTGAGTAACTACCACGAGCCACACTGAAATGTGTAGCAGTCCCAGTATTTAAGAGGCGGAGGTCGAACTGAGACAAAGATTCGACATCTCTGTCTTGGCAAATAAGCACAGTGACAACCCACAAGGGGTTATGGTTGATTAACTCCCTAAACCTTTCCCACTTTTCGGAGATTTTACCAATCAGTGCAGCTAATACATCTAGGGGTTCGACACCATCTGGAGGAAGGTATATATTGCACAGTAAGATCCTCCATCGTCCTTATTCTGATAGCCACAGCTTCAAGGGGGATTTGAAGGGGCACAGGTTCACTACAGACAGTTTAGGACATAAACGAAAACTCCACCTGACACCCTATTATAGCCGCTACAGTTACTGTAATATCTGTTTAGCCATGGAGGGCAGAGGGTCCGCATTGTCAAAAACCAGCTTTCCTGGAGGGCAATACAGATAGCAGGTGTAAAGCCCAACTGTTGCCATAGCTCATCCAGGTGGTGGAATAATGAATGACGTCATCGTGACACTGTGAAAGCATGGAACATTCAATGAAGTGGTTTATGCCTCAGGCAATAAGCCGGCGGCAGCATGTGACTCTGAGCACTCTATAACCGTCATGTCTGTCTGTGTGTGTGTGTGTGTGTGCATGGGATGGTGATTTATGCATTTACTGAGGACCTATATCCCGCCAGACCCTCCCACACCCACCCACACACACACACACACACACACACACACACACACACACACACACACACACACACACACAGCTTGGTCCTAGTGGTTTTATTTTTGGATTTCTCTCACTGCACCTTGGGTTTCCCTGGCTGGGAGAACTTCACTGATTCAGTCTCCAGGACTGAGAATGAGCGTGAAGCCCTTCGACAAGCTGCTTTTGGGCTCTTCAGTCACTGGCAGGTGTCAAATTTCCCACTAGGAGAAACCTGGGAAGGGGACCCCTTCCTAGCGAGAGAAGCGAGGAAGACTTCTGTTCCCTTCCAAGATGGAGAAGCATATGTCCCCGATGGTTGGAGGATTGTTGCTTCCAAAGTAGGTGGTGCAGGAGCAATAGGGAGGGAAATGCCCTCCACCAACAAGGAACATCTTTCGGCTCTGAGAGGTGGCTATGATTGGCAGAGCTGATCGTATTACGCCGATGTTACAACAGTCGTGGTACAATGTCACAGGCACAGGATGCAGGCATTCAAATTTTCTCTTAGCCCCAGTGTAGGTCATTCTGTCCAGTGTGTTTTAGTCCATGATTTTCCTTTCTTTCTGGAGAATCCTGCAGTGTAGTGAGCAAGGCGAATGGTGCTCTCCACAGTTTGACAGATTGGAGGCGGGGCACATGTAGTATTGGGATGTGAAGGGCATCCAGAATTTTGACATGTGACGCTGGATGTACAGCTGTATATGTCCAAACTTGCAGCTCTTAACGCACCGCATCGTGTGAGGAACATTGGGCTTTACAACACAGTATTAGACCGTCACGTTGACCTTCTCTGTCAATGTATCACCCTCGAAGGCCAAGACGAAAGCAGCGGTGGCAACCTGATTATACCTCGGACCCCAGTGGACACGCTGGACGAAATGAACACCGCGCCGCTCCAAATTTGCGCGCAGCTCATCGTCAGACTGCAAAATAAGGTCCCTGTGAAATATGATACCCTCGACCATATGTAAGCTCTTGTGGTTACAGAAACATCCCCAGCTTGTCATAAGCGAGTAAATACCCTGACTGGGCATACATGGGGAGTTAATGGCACAGGCATCAGGGGGTGTGGTCAGAGGGCTACAACTGACAGGGTACATAGCGGCCCCACTACAATGGGCAATCTACCGTGCTGGATGTCAGGTGCAACCAAGCGAACAAGTCCATTATAATCGTCGGTATAGAAAACGATACTGCACCGTTTATGGAAAAATACGCACCCAGGAGGGTGGCCTCGCCCAACAGTAGGAGAATGAGCAGAAGTGCAGATCCACGTCGACAAAGGATGCGGTAAGTCTGAGCACATGAATGCTATACTCCATGTAAGGCGTCCTTCCTAAATTGGCTCGCTCTTCGGGAAAATTTTGAAAAATTAAGGTCAATTCATAGAGGGGACCACCACATATAGGCCAAAACGTGAGACTCCTTTTAGTCGCCTCTTACGACAGGCGGAAATACCTCGGGTCTATTCCAACCCCTGGACCTGTAGTGGGGGGGGGTCTCCATTTACGTCGAAGTTTTGGTTTTTATGCTTAGTCTGCTAACTACGACAAAAGGTGTGTAAATATGGCGCGAACGGGACTGGGCTGCACTGAAAATCGTTCTGCTAAGGCCCCTCCACACGCACTATTATATCTGTCGGCCGACCGACCAACGGACCAATTTCGTAACCGCTTGCACAACGCAATCACGGTGCCTCATGTGATTTGCTCGTATGATAAATATCTACGTGATTCCGGTTGGTTTTACAAAGGAACAGAAACTGGAGTTTGCCAGCATTTATCTAGCATTTTCTGGCCTTGTTACTCAAAGCCAAGGCAAAGATGCGACTAATTGCAGGAATGAAATTTAACTACGTTGTTACTTAGACGGTAGCTAATGATATTCGTAATTATTTAAGAACTGCTGAGCATCAAACCGTTTTTAACCAAAAATGAATTCATCATAGGTTGTAAGCTCCGAGGAGAAACATCTCGCTACATTGCGATTTCTAGCCAATGGTAGGGTTTGAGCGCACCTCAAATTCAGGGCTGTTGTATCCCCACAATTGACTAAAATGATTCATTTCCCTGCAAAGCGATTTATACATGACTGAAGAAGTACAGCACGGTTAAGCAAAATAAAAGACGTTGACATAAACGTCATCAATTCCAATAAACAATGCGAAAGTAACTTACATACTTCGTAAGACAAATTACTACAGCAATTGTTATAAACAAATGCAAAAAGTATTTAACAGCTATACATTCATCAGGATATAATACTTATTAATACACCCTCACACCTTTTTATAAGGTTCTATCCTGCAGCCCTTTTTCCTGGGCGTAGACCGGTGACGAGAGATATGAAATCCTGTCGATTTGATTTCGGAGTTCTCTTCTCTACAGCCAACACAGTGATGCTTGACAGTGTCATTTGTCATTGTGTTGTGGAAGTAGGCTTTAACGCGTTTCAACGTACTCACGCTTGTTTTGCAAGACACGGTGGTTCGTGGAATTGCAAGAAGCAACGACAGTCATTTCACTCCTCCGGAGAACACGTTTTTTAAATCAATTGTTTACAATGGACTGAAGGATGTCATGAAGCTCCAGACATTTATCCTCACTGCTGTAAATAAAGTTTCTTCTCTTCAGTTTCTCATTGTCAAAGGATATATTTTAAGTAGCTTTTCAACATTACGTATAGGGAAATTGTTTCACGGTAGTCCTGGTTCAAATGGTTCAAATGGCTCTGAGCACTATGGGACTTAACATCTATGGTCATCAGTCCCCTAGAACTTAGAACTACTTAAACCTAACTAACCTAAGGACATCACACAACACCCAGCCATCACGAGGCAGAGAAAATCCCTGACCCCGCCGGGAATCGAACCCGGGAACCCGGGCGTGGGAAGCGAGAACGCTACCGCACGACCACGAGATGCGGGCACGGTAGTCCTGGAATCTAGTTTCCGTGTTTACTATTACTGTGTCGATTACCTCTAATACTAGCCTTCTCCATTTCTAAATACATATTTCTGTTTCGTTACACTAGTTCAAATACTCCTGCTGAAATTGTAAGACTCTTTCTTACCTTCCACTTTGCGTTTCATACATATTAGTCTCTCACTAGCCTTAATGCAGCTTTCTATTTCAGGCTTACAGATTTACTTTGCAAAATGTCGAACAAGATACTGGTATGCTGGAAAATCTATTTGTACACCTGCAGTAGAAAAAGAGAAGTCTGGTGATCAAGTATACAATTTAGCCCAATTGGTCGATGTAAAGAAATATAATCCCAGTCTTGCTTGTATTTCACATTCAATGCTGCTCATGTCCGTGTAGTGAAGAAAAATGGTTTTAACAGCGTGTGAATGAAAATACCTTGTTTCGCAAGGACCTTATAATTCAAATTCCCCTTCCCCCTGAAGTTAACTTGTTTTACCGCAACGGCTAAGATTCGTGAAATACTGGTTTGCTATAAAAAAATTTAATTGCGTAATTTTTAGAAGCACAGAGGATGGTCCAACTGATGTGCACAGCAGTGGATACAGACTGCACGAGGGTGTGCCTCTTTCACTATAGGATGTACACAATTTTTCCGTGTTATTGCACTACAGCCGTCTTATGTTTGCGATACTAGTTTGTTTTTATCAATATTCTAACTGCTTAGCACTTGCAGCTAAACAGTGGCTATGCCTTGTGCACACCAGTTTTTAGCTAAGTCATAAAACCACATCCATCTCATATTACTCCTTATTTGCAAAACGAAAAATTACTAATAGCTTACTTCAGACATCCGTTATTTCGTCGGCTTGTACTGACAAAGGACTTAATTTCACTTGAAACTTGCTCTAGAGGATTATTTTAACTTCACTTGAAATCTGTTCTTTAACAACATCCATAATACAAGTTGTTAAATGATTGTCAGAAAGTGGCTTCAAGTACTCCATGATGCTAAATAATCTTTCGTGAGTGTTCGTATCCAGCGAAGAATTTCAGAAGTTCTAAAAATTTTATTCACTCATGCCTCAGATTCCTCACGAGTTCGGAGACAACTTTTGCCATGCTGAAAAGCAGATAGTCGTAATGCATCTATTCCGCTTCTGTTTCTGTAACCTTCTCGTTGTGTTTCAATGTTCCAATCGTGCTGCTTGTGAAAGAGCATGGTCAATTCTTACTGTGCTTAGCTGATTGTATTTAACAGTTGCTGTAACATGTGAAATTGAACCTTGGTCCTTTTTAGCATTCGAAATAAAATTTTGATGCCTCTTCGCCTAGTCCCCACTTACGCGATCAACCGTCAACCATTCCAAATAACGCACAGTAAGAACAAAAGTTGTTCCTTACAACGCTGCCACTTTACCACCGTTTTGAATTTTACTATTGTGTTTGAAAGCTTCTTACAAATTTTCCCTAAAATTTGATAGACAAACTGCGTCAGCTTTCTTTCTTACACTCTTGCAAACACCACAATTGCATTGTGTGTGTATTTGGAAGAAAAGCGGTAGAGAAACAGTAAACACTTGAATGAAGCCCTAGGTATTACGTCAAGATAGTAAAAGAATTCAGCAAAATTTGTTACGAGAGCTACAAGAGGAGGAATTCAAGTCTTAACATATAAATTACTTATGAATGGATGAGATTATTTCAGTATTTGCTCAGTAAAGTGGATTCTCATGTTACAAAACAGAATGTCTTCTGGACATACAGCATTTCTAAGAATAAACTGTGTCACTGCGATTTCTTGATACATGAGAGCTACTCTGGTTTATGACACGGCACATTAATATCACATTGTAATCAACCAAAATAATTTCAGAAACGTGTCAAGCGATTTATAAACCGGTGAAGGTAAATAAACGTTTAGTACACTTTATGGGGACTATAAGAACAATTTTTAATTTTAAATAGTGTTACCACATCGGCAAAATTAATACAAAGTTCGAAACAGATGAAGCGCTTTTTAATTTGTCGCATCCAGAATCTAAAAACAGACAAAGTAGAAAGGAAAGCTAAGAAAGAATTTTTGAGTGTGACCACATCCTCTATTCCGGTTTGCTGCATGTATGTTTCCAGATGTAGGGATGGATGGCTGTAGCTGTGATTGTGGACATGAAGTCAAGTGCAATATATTCCACCTCCCATCAACACACAAATGATAGCATGCATTATGCCCCTTGCCCCCCCCCCCCTCCCACCCATAGCCCAAGCTACTTTATTTTTAAAAATTCGACGAAACTAACTTTGAAGCCATATTTACAAACACACTCCAGACACGTCCAACAGCTGTAGCGACGCCAGCGCTCGAAGGTGAAAAGAAAGCTTCACGCCACAAGCCCGAAGTGCGGCACTCAATGTTACGAGCGTTAATGGGTAACATCGTGTGACAGATACCACGTGTAATCTACTCTAGCGCCCTCCGTACCAGCAATCGACGTGGATCACTTCTGGATATTAGACAGACTCACAATCTACAAGTCGACAGAGAACTCTCAGGGCGGACTTTCCAGCAATTAGCTGGGATAGGGAAAACAGTTTCAGTTAAGCTATCAAGGAAATTTAATAAACGCGATATTCCACTTCAGCAAGAAAGATGGCACACTAGCGTCCACTGTAACGTTTCTTTCCTTATGGGTAGTTAAAAGTGAGAGAAATATTCAAATAAATGAAAAGAAATAATCTGCGCATAATTATGAGTTTAACCCCACCGTGGCATCATATTTGTAACGTGTCCTTCCTGTGGCAGTATCTGTACGCGCATATATATATAATTAACCTTTGTAATCTACTGGACCATTACTATTATTTACCCTCTATGCCAACTCTGTTACATTCTTTCAATGTATGAGATCCTGGTGTTACTGAACACCATCGTCAACCGCTGTTTTAAGGCTCGTTGACTGCACGACACTGCTGTCAATGATCTACTGGTCTTCCTGAAAGCAGGCCTTCAGGTCCGACCTATGGAGAATAATTGCTTATCGCAATGTGCCGCTTAAGTATGTCGTTCATCTTGCTTTCAAATAACGTGACCACAATTTCATGATACATCTACCTAAAAAGTGTAAAATCATTTAAGTAGTTCAGTGCGGTAGTATTAAAAGGTTCACTACAATAACTGCAGAGACCGATATTTATGAATGATAATCTTATTATTCCATAAAAAAAATAAGACGTAGGAATTTCGGCAACCCTCCTCTTAGTACATCGAATGTCAAAACAGAAGTGAATCATAAGAAGAGAAAGTCTTCGTTTCTTTACAAAATCACTTGGTTTTTTCGAAAACTTAATTTGTTTTTCCTACAGAGGTCTCCTTTTACGTTTCATACATACAAGCTCTGAGTTCTCATCAACATCTGTTACTAAATCAATTGCTTTATATATATTATTCGTGACACAAGAGTTTTTAATATTGGATAGTTCCTCTTTTTTTTTTTTAGATACACTTCAGTAACCTTATGAATTCTGGAAGCTACTGTATAACAGTATCTCATTCTAGCATTCAGGTAAAATTGGAGTGGTTACTTGACTAGACTACACACCAATTCCTTCCTTCACATATACTTGCAAGTTAACAAAAAATGACTATTTTGGGCAAAACGTTTGTGCCTTCGTTCCAGAAGTGTGGAAATATTTTGTCCTTGTTCCGGACTGATATATTGGTTTGATCACCAAGTTGTTGAGAAAATCGGACCTAAAAAACCAATCTGAACATTTGGACTTACTTAATTTCAATGTTTCTGATTACTTGAATTGTACTGCTTCTTACAGTCTATTACATCAACTTAGAAACTTCTTCTGTGTTCTACTATGGTGCTTTTAGTGTTTCCGCATACCGCAGCACGCAACATGGTTTTGCAGACGATAAGTGAAACTGTTTCTTAGAGAAGAGAGGACAAAGAGACGATCTGGCATTAAGTCGATTCGATAGCAAATGACAAAAACGGGCGGATTTCTCAGGTTTTTACTACATATGAACACTTTTCACATTCTCCCGTGCAACGCGGCTGCTTGTCCTCCTTTCATGCAAAATCTTAAGGTCCTAGCTCATGTCCAAGGCACCACAGCCGGCTAAAAAGTCAATAATCGTTAACTAAAACTTGATTTGTACTGCTTCTTACTGGGTATTACATAAACTTAGGAGCTTCTTTTGTGTCAAATTATTATTTTCAAATCAACAGCTCATTGCATACACTCCTTACTAGAAACATGAATAATCTCCACAAAAATTTGGAAGTTAATTACTTTGGTGCAATAAAGTCTCGATCATTCAGGAAAACGGATTTTCAATAACTTATCAGCAGCCATAAAAGTTTTACTACTGTCAAAATTCATTTTAAGTGCAGCCTAAAGGATTTATTTAACCATCTCCTCCGACACCATTAATGAATTGAATTTTTTAGTAGAACTAGGGCGTGCGCGATTGAGAGTGAGTGAGGAGTGAGTGAGTTAGAATAAGAGAGAGAGAGAGAGAGAGAGAGAGAGAGAGAGAGAGAGAGAGAGAGAGAGAGAGAGAGAGAGAGAGAGTGGGGGGGGAGGGTGTCAAATAATACGAGTACGATCAGAAGTACGTTTAAATTTTCATCCCTCATTTCACGTCGATGATCAGTCCACTTGCGATCTGTGGAAGGTAAATTAGCATATTAGTTTCCCACTGAGCATCTCCTCATTATGGATCATTTGCAACAGAAACTACATATAGTCTAATCTAACCGTCTTGTCTGTCCTATCTCTGTTGAAGGGTACACATGAGACAGATGCCTTCTTATTGTTGTTGTTGTGGTCTTCAGTCCAGAGACTGGTTTGATGCAGCTCTCCATGCTCCTGTATCATGTGCAAGCGCCATCTCCCAATACCCACTGCAACCTACATCCTTCTGAATCTGCTAGTGTATTCATCTCCTGGTCTCCCTCCTCGACCTTTACCCTCCGCGTTGCCCTCCAATACTAAAATGGTGATCCGCTGATGCCACAGAACGTGTCCTACCAACCGATTCCTTCTTGTAGTCAAGTTGTGCCACAAAGTTCTCTTCTCCCCAATACTATTTAATACCTCGTCATTAGTTAAGTGATCTACCCATCTGATCTTCAGCATTCTTCTGTAGCACCTTATTTCTAAAGCCTCTAGTCTCTTCTTATCCAAACTCTTTATCGTCCATGATTCACTTCCATACATGGCTACACTCCATACAAATACTCGGATAACACACTTCCTGATACGTAAAGCTTTACTCGATGTTAACAAGTTTTTCTTCTTCAGAAACACTTTCCTTGCCATTGCCAGTATACAATTTATATCCTCTATACTTCGACCGTCATCAGTTATTTTGCTCCCCAAATACCAAAACTCCTTTACTACTTTAAGTGTCTCAGTTCCTAATCTAATTCCTTCAGCATCACCAAACATGTTTCGACTACATTCCATTATCCTCGTTTTGCTTTTATTGATGATCATCTTATATCATTCTTTCAGGACACTCCACTCCATTCAGCTGCTCTTCCAGGTCCTTTGATGTCTCTGACAGAATTATGTCATGAGCGAACCTCAAGGTTTTAATTTCTTCTCCATAGATTTTAATTCCTACTTCGATTTTTATCTTTTTTTCCTTTACTGCTTGCTCAATAAACAGATTGAATAACATCGGCGATTGACTAGAACCGCATCTCACTACCTTCCCAACCACTGCTTCCCTTTCATGCCCCCTGACTCTTGCAACTCCCATCTGGTATGTGTACAAATTGTAAATGGCCTTTCACTCACTGCATTTTACCACTGCCACTTCAGTATTTGAAAGAGTTTTCCAGTCAACATTGTCCAAAGATTTCTCTAAGTCTACAAACGCTAGAAACGTAGGTGTGCCTTTCCTTAATCTAGCTCTTAAGAGAGGACGTAGGGTCAGTATTGCCTCATGTGTTCCAGTATTTCTACGGAATCCAAACTGGTATACCCCGAGGTCGGCTTCTACCAGTTTCTCCATTCGTCTGTAAAGAATTGGCTTTAGTATTTTGCGCCTGTGACTTACTAAACAAATAGTTCGATAATTTTCACATCTGTCAACAACTGCTTTCTTAGAGATTGGAATTATTATATTCTTCTTGAAGTCTGACGGTATTTCGCCTGTCTCATACATCTTGCTCATCAGATGGTAGAGTTTAGTCAGGGCTGGCTCTCCCACGGGTGTCAGTAGTTATAATGGAATGTTGAATACTCCCGGGGCCTTGTTTCGGCGTAGGTCTTTCACTGCTCTGCCAAACTCTTCACGCAGTATATCATCTCTTATTTCATCTTCATCTACATGCTCTTCCATTTCCAAATTCTGTTTTCAAGCCCATTGCCCTTGTATAGATCTTCTATATACTCCTTCCACCTTTCTGCTTTCCCTTCTTCGCTTATAACAGGGTTTCCATCTGAGCTCTTGATATGCATACAAGTGGATCTCTTTTCTCCAAAGCTTTTATTTTTATTTATTTATTGTTCCGTGGGACCATATTAAGGAGAAATCTTCATGGTCATAGAACGAGTCAATACATGAAATTATAACACGGTAGTAGAAACAGATAAAATGAAATATAAAAACATATTAAGGCGACAAGTCGTAAGTTTAAATAAAGAAAATTAACTACGTAACACTGAAATTTGCATAATTTTTTAGCTCTTCCAGGAGCTCCTCGACAGAATAGAAGGAGTGAGCCATGAGGAAACTCTTCAGTTTAGACTTAAAAGATTTTGGGCTACTGCTAAGATTTTTGAGTTCTTGTGGTAGCTGATTGACAATGGATCCAGCAGAATACTGCACTCCTTTCTGCACAAGAGTCAAGGAAGTGCATTCCACATACAGATTCGATTTGTGCCTAGTATTAACTGATTGAAAGCTGCTAACTGTTGGGAATACGCTAATACTGCTAACAATAAACTACATTAAAGAAAATATATGCTGTCAGGGCAATGTCAGAATTCCCAGACTATTGAATAGGGGCCAACAAGAGGTTCTCGAACTTACACCCCATATAGCTCGAACAGCCCGTTTTGAGCCAAAAATACCCTTTTTGAATCAGAAGAATTACCCAAAGAATATAATACCATACGACCTAAGCGTATGAAAATATGCGAAGTAGACTATTTTCCATGTTGAACTGTCACTAATTTCAGATACTGTTCTAATGGTAACTAAAGCAGCATTTAGTTTCTGAACAAGATCCTGGACATGGGCTTTCCACAACGGCTTACTATATATCCGATCGCCTAGGAACTTTAACTGTTTCGTCTCGCTTATAACATGCCCATTCTGTCTGATCAAAATATCGGTCCTTGTTGAATTGTGAATTAGAAACTGCTAAAACTGAGTCTTACTGTGATTTAGCATCAAATTGTTATCCACAAGCCATGAAGTTAATCCATTAACTACATTATTTGATACTGTTTCAGTATTACACACAAGATCCTTCACTGCCAAGCTGGTGTCGTCAGCAAACAGAAATATTTTTGAATCACCTGTAATACTAGAGGGCATATCATTTATATAAGTAAGAAACAGCAGTGGCCCCAGAACCGACCCTTGGGGGAATGCCCTCTTAACAGAGCCCCATTGCGAATGATTATCACTACCACTCTCAATATCGCAGAGAATTACCTTCTGCTTTCTGTTCTTAAAGTAAGAGGGGAACCAATTGTATGCTACTCCCTTACTCCATAATGGTCCAACTTGTGCAGTAATATTTTGTGGTCAACACAGTCAAAAGCCTTCGTTAAATCAAAGAAAACACCTAGCGTTCGCAACCTTTTATTTTATCCGTCCAAAACCTCACAGAGAAAAGAGAATATAGCATTTTCAGTTGTTAAACCATTTCTGAAACCAAACTGTACATTTGACAGCAAATAATGTGAATTTAAATGCTCCAGTAACCTTGTATATACAACCTTCTCGATAACTTTAGCGAACTCCGATGGCATGGAAATAGGTCTAAAGTTGTCAACATTATCCTTGTCTCCCTTTTTATAAAGTGGCTTCAGTAGAGAGTACTTTAATCGGTCAGGAAACCGACCACCGCTAAAGGAAAAGTCACAGATATGGCTAAGTACTGGGCCAACATACACAGAACAATACTTCAGTATTCTGCTAGATAGCCTGCCATATCCATGAGAGTTCTTGGTCTTTAGTGATTTAATTATTAACTCAATCTCCCTCTTGTCAGTATCATGGAGGACCGTTTCAGGTAACAGTCTCGGAACACTTTTTTCTAAGAGCGCTATATGATTCCCTGTTGGGGCTAGGTTTCTATTTAGTTCACCTGGTACATTCAGAAAGTGATTATTAAATACTGTACATATATGCGACTTATCAGTAACACGAACATTCCCACTACGCACTGATTCTATATCGTCGACCTGTCTCTACAGACCAGCCACTTCGTTTACGACTGACCATATGGTTTTAATTGTATCCTGAGACGTAGCTATTCTATCTGCATACCACTTTTCCATACCAGTTTACATATGATTATATGAATTAAGGAGATCTACCAACATCCTTTTACTTGCACAATCACTTTACAATTAATATTGAAATCACCATATATAAATAATTTTTTGTACTTCCTACAAAGTGTACCAAAAACCTCCTCTAGCTTTAGCAAAAATGTTGTGAAATTGGCGTCTGTGCCTCTATAAATAACAATTAGAAGTTTAGCTCCATTAAATTTAACCATACCTTCACAACATTCTAACACCTTTTCAGTGCAGTACTTAGAAACATCAATTGACTGTAATGGGATGCTGCTTTTCACATACATGGCTACTCCCCCACACCGAAAAGAGCTCCTAGAAAAGCTGCCAGCCAACCTGTATTCTGGTAAAGGAAGCCTCTGAATTATCTCCTTATTTAAGAAGTGCTCAAATATACCAATAATTTCAGAGTCAACATCTATAAGCAGTTCACTAACTTTATCTCTAACATCTTGTATATTTTGATGAAATATACTAATTCTCTCATTACTTGGATACTTAAGCTTTGTCAAAAGTGGATCTTTTGTTAGAGAGACTTCCCTTAAGCAGGAACACCTATCAGCTGACTGGTACAGCTCTAACATCAACTACTGCAGGAATTTTCCCATGAGTGATCCCACCACCTCGATCTATGCTGTCACTTTAATTTTCCTTTAGGCGGTGTCTATCTTACCCATGGTGATTTTCGCCTCTACATCCTTACATTTGTCCTCTAGCCATCCCTGCTTAGCCACTTTGCACTTCATGTCGATCTAATTTTTGAGACGTTTGTATTCCTTTTCGCCTGCTTCATTTACTGCATTTTTATATTTTCTCCTTTCATCAATTGAATTCAATATTTCTTCTGTTACCCAAGGATTCCTACTAGCCCTCGGCTTTTTGCCTACTTGATCCTCTGCTGCCTTTACTACTTCATCCCTCAAGGCTACCCATTCTTCTTCTACTGTATTTCATTCCCCCATTCCTATCAATTGTTCCCTTATGCTCTCCCTGAAACTCTGTACAACCTCTGGTTCTTTCAGTTTATCCAGGTCCCATCTCCTTAATTTCCCACATTTTTGCAGTTTCTTCAGTTTTAATCTACAGTTCATAACCTATAGATTGTGGTCAGAGTACACATTTGCCCCTGGAAATGTCTTACAATTTAATACCTGGTTTCTTACCATTATATAATCTATCTAAAATCTTGCAGTATCTCCAGGTCTCTTCCACGTATACAACGTTCTTTCACGATTCTTGAACCAAGTGTTAGCGATGATTAAGTTATGCTCTGGGCAAAAACCTACCAGGCGGCTTCCTCTTTCATTTCTTACCACCATTCCATATTCACCTACTACGTTTCCTTTTCTTCATTTCTCTACTATCAAATTCCAATCACTTGTCACTATTCTATTTTCATCTCCCTTCACTATCTGAATAATTTCTTTTATCTCATCACACATTTCATCAATTTCTTCCTCATCTGCGGACTACTTTTAAGATTATGGTAGGTGTGGGCTTCATGTCTATCTTGGCCACAATAACGCGTTCACTGTGCTGCTTGTAGTAGCTAACCCGCATTCGAATTTTTTTTTTATTCATCATTAGACCTACCCATGCGTTAGGTTCATATTGGCCTTCCTAATACTTAAATCTATATTCGATGTTAACAATGACGCCGGTGGATAGACTATATGAAATTACTGATCGTCGATAAAGTCGCGAATATAACCGACATGCTATTGGGCCCTTCGCAGGGAAAGGGTTTTCGCCGCAAAAAGCGGGAAACTGGAATCCAGCAAATGAGTAAAAAATACATATTCGGTGACAAAAAATTAGTGTACGTACACAACAATAGACTGGGATTTCTGTATTACATAAAGCAGTTTTTGTAATTGTATCTTGCAGCTTTAGTTATTTTTAATTAAAAGAGATTTTAAAAGGACAGAAAGAGCGTTTTGGTCTACGCTACACATCGTTCTGTTAGTATAGTCTTGACTTCGTAATCACTTTCGTGGACTTCTGCAACTCTCAATCAAAATCTCCAACCTAATCGAGACAATACGCTACGATACAGCCGACATCATGACAAGAGAATGGGCTACATCAAACTCGAGGTAATTTTATATAGATAAGGATCTCAATGACCTGTGTACGTCTAATATAAAAGATCTCCTAACCATTCTCCTCAAATAGATCGCCATCTTCACTTGACCTTTAACTGAAACTGTTTCAGAATTAAAGACTGAATTCAAAGAAAATTTGGCTTCCAGTCACAAAACTAGAAAAATAAAAATAATAAAAGTGAGAATGTGAAACAGGTTAGCAATAACCACAAACAGGAGATTCTACAGAAAATCAAAGTGAGAAAGGAAATTATTAATATTATCGACCGTTTAGGAACTCTATGCTACGAAAGGGATGAAACCACATATAGAATAACTGGTGTAAAAGTTAGTGTGTTTTAAGATTAAATCCAAACAACAATTAGAGAAAAATATATCGAAGCTAGGCCTATATTACGAAAAATTGCTAAATCTCGAGGCATATTGTGTCCTCCAGTATTTGATGAAGTGTTTGTGCCCCTAGCACGGATAAAACAGGATCTACAGCATCAACAGAAACTTCGGATATGTGTTTCATATTTCATCCAAGCCTACAGTCTATAAATACTAAAACAAAATACCACTACAGGGAAACTACCTACGAAGAAGTTCTTGGTAAAACTATGTAGCTGTAGTTGCCTTGGACTAACGACGTGTGATTATCAATGTAACCTGTACAGACTGTACGCTTTCCAAAGCTGTTATCCATGAAAAAGCTAAACGACGTTTCGTGAACAAAACACAATTTAAGACCGGACCACTAATAAAATTATCTGACAATAGGCACTGTTGAAAATTTGTGCCAGACCAGGATTACCACCCGAGTCTCCTGGTTACTAGGGAGAGGCAATGATCACTGTGTCCGAATTACGCAGTGGTCAACATAATAGCACGAACTGCCCGAGCATGCCGTTCGTCAGATCCAAATTCTCAATTTCTCCATAGACTGCTAATGCAGTGCTCCTTGAACATTATCCTCCTCGCCTTAATTAAACAGACACAGATTATATACAAGCTTGGCCTTACGAACATTGCAGACGCCGTCTATGCAACACGCGTCACACTTCAAAGAGTTTACCAATACATTGCATTGTTTACTATCGACCACGGATCAAGCAACGTAAAAAGCACTGCGTCTACTGAGATCATGATTCAGAGTTTTTTTTTTTTAAAAAAAAGAAACTAATAAGTCGCCTACATATTATAGTTGCTGCCGAAAGAGGAGAATCACTATTTTCCCACAAACGGAAATATAGTTAAAATTACGCTTCTAATTCGGCTAGTTTCGGCGGTTACTAAAATTTGTAGTGAAAGTTACATAGGGAACTCTCCCGTCCCCCCACCAGAAACGTAGTTTTCGTCGCTGTTGTGCGACTTTTGTACACAGCCAGAGAAAGTGTGTTAAACATGGCGCGGACGGAAACACTAGGCTACGCTACAAGGAAATCTGCTTACACAACGTTTACTCGGCATTAATAATCGTTGGCGTAAACATCTCTCAATCAAATTACCCCCTTCCAACCTAACTTAGATCTCGGGCTACACTGCCCATAGGCCTGTCATCACAACCAAAATTTCAGTGTGTGGGGGATATCCTGTATTTCTCGCTAATCTCTCTCTAGGCAAAAATGTCAGTTATTGTAGATTGGTGGCAGTCTCAACTACAAGATTTACTAATGATAAACACTATTGAGGCGGCTCGTAATTTTAGAATAGTTCTCTTCGTCTTACTTGGCATAAATTGTTCGCTGGCGTCCCAGCAGCTAGCTCCTTCAGTGTCTGCTTCTGCCATCGCACCACGCCAGTCTGTTGTTATCCTAGCAGACAGAACGCACCGCACATCCGACAACTTCGGAACCACTCAACTGGCCAGTTAGCAACTGAGCCGAACACTGTTTACACCGTCAAAGGAAAACTATGCAAAGATGTACACTCGAATGGCACGACTGAGTACTACACACACAAACACACAAACAGTAATATCTGTAGAACGTCCATCGACACGCGCAGAACGAAATTCTTCTCGCGAACGTACAGCGTCTCCGAAAAAAATCTCGTGACTATATTCCGGCGTTACGGCCAGGTTCTCATTCAAATGAGCAAAAAATGTTATATATTTTTTTTGAGACAGTGAAAATACACTTGAAGGATCTGTTTGGGAGTTACGAGTGATCATACTATGAGCTTTATTTTAGATTTTCAGTAAAAAAAAATGGCGCCCGCAATTATGATTTGATCACGCGGACTGCGTGCAGTGTGGCCTCTCAGATGTTACCTGAAATCAAAAATGGATGACATCAGTTGATACTAAATTACTTCTCTGAAATTGAAAATGGAAAACATCAGTCGATGGTACATAAAATTTATGGGAGCGCATACCTAACCGCAATGAAACAACCGTAAATTTAACGATACGGTACTAATTCGAACTCTGAGTTCGATTTTTTGGGTGGTTTGTTTCACTCCTTATGCCTTCACAAAAATTACTTAATATTAATCAGTGTCATATATTATAGGTATAAGCTCCTAAGAAAATTGTTTACTTTTCTGGGTAAGAGGTAGAAGTTAAGAGATTGAACCATTTTTAGTTAATGCTGCATGCCGTTCTGAGAAAATTGTTTCTCCAAAAAAAAAAAAAAAAAAAAAAAAAGATTTCAACGTCTAGGGAAACCTTTTAGTTATATTATTACTTCGATTTGCATGAACTGAGGGTTACATGTATATTTTTAATGTCGCTGAACACGAATCTGCAGTAAGATTTTCAATATTCAAAACGGCTAATGCAATACGGAGAGCACAGGATTATGCTTTGTCCAATTTTTACCAAAAATGCATTTTCGTTATTTACGTTTAGTGTGCAATCCAAGGAGCACTTTTCAACCCTTCCTCTGGCTGGAATTGTTCCTAGATAGCAACTCCCTGTTCTTCTTGGCAGGAAAAGCCGATCTGTCTAACCTGGATATGCAGCACTCGTTATTCGTCAGTGTTATCGGCGAGTATGTTTGCAGTATGAATCATTTTGTGGACGTGCGTCACGGGACGAGCTTTGATCTACATCTATATGGATACTCTGCAAATCACATTTAAGTGCCTGGCAAAGGGTTCTTCGAATCCCCTTCACAATTGATAGTTAATTGAAACCCTCAGCTGCCGACAGGTGTTGTTGATACACTTCGATGGGGACAGCTGAAAATGTGTGCCCCGACCGGGACTCGAACCCGGGATCTCCTGCTTACATGGCAGACGCTCTATCCATTTGAGCCACTGAGGACACAGATGAATACCGCGACTGCAGGCATTTATCCCTTACACGCTTCCCGTGAGACTCACATTTCCAACCGGCCACAATCCACAAACGTAATGTACGTAATAGGTGTTTGCCCATCCACTCAATTCTGGCCCACACTAAGGTGACGATTCCCGTAAGATTTCGGGCAATCTGTGCGCATTCGCACAGACGAAGGTCAATGGCTGGGTAACGTTTAACCATATATATGAAGATAGTAACTGTTCTCGAAAGAACAGGCGCCACTGACGACCGGGCAGCTTCTCTAGAATACATGGTAGACCGGCCTATGTGGCCGAGCGGTTCTAGGCGCTTCAGTCGGGAGCCGTGCGACCGCTACGGTCGCAGGTTCAAATACTGCCTCGAGTATGGATGTGTGTGATGTCCTTAGGTTAGTTAGGTTTAAGTCGTTCTAAGTTCTAGAGGACTGATGACCTCAATTGTTAAGTCCCATAGTGTTCAGAGCCATTTGAACCATCAGTCCCTGTGCTTACACACTACTAACATTAACTTATGCTAAGGACAACAAACACACACAACGATGCCCAAGGGAGGACTCGAACCTCCAACGGGGGGAGCCGCGCGAACCGTGACAAGGCGTTTGAGACATGGCGGATACCCCGCGCGGCTCATGGCAGTCGTGACACTGCTTCAAACAATGGACTGTAGAAACTTTTTTAAAGCACGGATTAAAAAAAAAACTTTTCCGTTCCAAGAGTCTGGACAAGTACACCTTAAAAAAAATGCAACTACAAAGAAATTGAATTTTCGAACTTTTTGGATGAGAACCTGTCCCTATGGAACACCGTTGATAAAATGTCACAGGGATTATGTACTCAGGTTTCACATGTGGATTAACAATTCCTAATCGAGGAATTTGCATCTCCCACCTTGGAATTCTCAGTACAGAATTTTTATCCATTACGAGATTCTCAGCCACTTGCAGAAGTGATTTCCCGTGATTCTGCAAAACTTTTCCGTTAGCCAATCGTAGCAACTATAATATTTGGTTCCTGGTGCATGACATGTGTCTTAACTTAAAGTGACCAACTCATTTGCATAAAGAGCTAACTTATCATCCGCTTCTTTACTTGCGTAGACCGTTTATGGTCTTCAAAGATTTTTTTTCTTTAATCGTTTTTATATGTCTTTTATCAACTGCAACACTTTCTAAACTTAACGCCATTGAAGCATGGTCTTTTACTGAATGACCAAAAAACAATGCCGACAGCTGGAGTCGAAGGTTTTTGTTAATCAAGCCGTTTGTATTCTTGTGGTGATATCTCCATAGAATCTTTCATTCCGCAACACATATTTCTTTTATATAACTGAGAAGTGAAATACCGGTTTTCATAGATGCCGATTTAACATATTTTAATATAACGCAATAAATATTTCATTAAAATTTTCATCCCCTTACTATCGAAGTTCCAAAACCACTGAAACACATAGTTTTTAAAAATTCTAACAGAGGAGCCGAATACGAATTGTCAGATATATTTAGTAATGCTTTCATAATGAACCATTTTGAGAAACATCTCACACCCTTTAGGAGTTAGGTTTTCAAAAACAATTAAACATGTATTCTTCTATTTAGAACCAAGGAGCCAAATTCAAATCTTCATCCATTTAATTCTAAAAATGCTTTCATAGTGAAATATTTCATAAAACTTTTCATCCCCTATTTCACTCTATTAATGAGTTAAATTTCCAAAAGCAACGAAACACATTCTTTTTACATCCAACTGAGAAGTCAATTACCTATTTTCATAGATGTAACTTTAACAATGCTTTAGTAGTTCTTTAATAATGATTTATTTTCAAAAAACCTTCACTATTTATTCTATCCCCCCCCCCCCCAATGAAAGAATTTCGGAAAATGATAAAAACCTTTTTTTTTTTTTGTTTCTGGCTGAGAAACCAAATGTCAATTTTCGTAGTTTTGTAGTTCTAGCTTCAACAGTGACATAGGGACATATTTTTTTTAAAAAAACTTTTCAACTCATATTTCACCCCCTTAGGAGTGGAATTTCGAAAAATCTCTTCTTAAATGGTGCTTTCAGCGTAATATTTACACCTTCATCAAATTTCAAGTCTGTATACTTTGCAGGTTGGGCTGGAAGGCGATGAGTGAGTGGATACATGTGCCCCTATCGCATCTCCTTGGAGGTTGTAGTTCCAAAAACAGTGAAACACGTATATTTCAATAACAGAATTTCCATAGATTTATCTTTAAAAATTCTTTCACACTGAATTATTTTCATAAAACATTTCATCCTATATTCCCTCTCCTTATGAATTGAATGTATCAAAAACAGTGAGACATGTAATTTTTTTTTTATTTTTACTTCAACCGAGAAGCCAAATTCAGGTTTAAATATATTTAGCTTTAAAAATGCTTTCATAATTAAATATTTCATGAAACATTTCATCCTCTATGTAATGGGATTGTGGTAGTGACACACCAAAATCACAATAGTAATCCGTTGTAGTTGCTACACATTTTATTACAATCAAAAGCATTATAAAATCACAATCACAAAAATACAAGAGATTGCCTTATAAGGCCAGATCAGATGGACAAATAATAAATAAATTTCTTTACGTGGAACAAGACCCGTTAATCTTCAAATTTGGATATGACTAGGTAAATATACTTAGGAAAGGCTTTACTTAAATAGTACAAATGTGCATAGGATGCGCAGCAGAACTCTCATTACTTCCAATCAGCAGAGAAACAGATTAAGCCTAAGAAACAGATTTTTTAACGTTTGGCTACCCAACTTTCCATAACAAAACTATATACAAATGATTAAAGCAATTAAGGAGGTACTTTAATTTTGACCAAACCGACCTTCAAATTTACTTACTCAATTGATTAATCAACAATATTCTTAGAATGATTACAACTAGAACATGACCATATGACAATTCCCTTAAAATAAGGTTGCTTCAATATTTCGTGTGAATTGGCGATAGACGCGAGCAGACCAAGGATTCAAATCAATACGAGAGATCCACGAGACAGGGAGTGACATAGAAATATACTCAACTTGACAATGCAATTGAACTTTGGATGCTATAGTTCTCCACCGGAACGATGGAATCACGCGAAAGTGACAACATAACCGAATATGTAAAGGAGAGGACATGGCCTTAAACATCTCTCTGCCGCCGTGGTGCTCTGTTCCCAGTATGCTAGCGTCGACCGCTGCCAGTTATCTCTAACACAACACACATCAAGGGTAGAGAGTTTTCTGAGACATATACTACACAACCTTATCTGGAGAGAAGGTGAGCATTACAACTGAACTGAAACAAATGAGCCTCCGTCAGTTACTTTCCCAGTGCCAGCCCTTAAACTTTGATTAATAAGTTCGCTAAAAGTCATGCCGAAGTTAAGATGACAAGATTTATCTCCAGGTTCCGCATATTAGGGGCAGAGACAATGAATTGGCGACGCTCTTAGCCGTATGTTCGCGGGAGAGTCTGGGGAAGGCAAGGGCCACGTGGAGCCGGATCTTGGAGCGAATTTCCTTCTCTCCGAGACACCCGGTTTCTTCTGCGACTCAGTCGGCAAACAGGCTGTGGACCCCGGGTGGGGACCGAATAGGCAGCAGTAGGCGGATGGCGACGTCGTTACTGGCTGTTGCCCTGTTGCCTTCGGGGGGGCGGGGGGCTCTTGTGTAAAGGGGGAGACAACCGTGGTGAAGTGAAGGTCTCTATTCCACAGGAACGAGTTAGCATGATATATCCACGATTCGGTGGTCGGGGGTCATTTGGCGCTATACAAGACCTAGAACCGAGTTCGGGAACACATGTTTTGGCCCAACCTATATCGCGATGTCAGGAGATTTGTTGGCAACTGTGTCCAGTGTAAGCGCGGTAAGCCCGATGTGGGTCCGTGCAGAGAACTACTACAGTCGCTTAGGGAGCAGTGTCCTCTGGACCGCGACTCAAAGATCGAAGCAACGATCGATGGAAACTGGCGCCAGAAACGCACCAGCTCACTCTATTTCATCCCCTTAGGGGTTGAACTTCCAAAAACACTAAAACACGTATTTTCTTATTTGTAACCTTGAAGTCAAATACCAATTTTCGTAGATGTAGCCTTAAAAATACTTTCATTGTTATTCCATAATTATTTATCTCAAAATAAAATGTTCACCCGCTATTTCACTTCATTCCCAGTAATAATGGAACACATATTTCTTTATTTCTGACCTAGAAACCAGATACAAATTTTCGTATGCCTAGCTTCAAAATTACCTTAATAGCTACATGTTTCAAAAATCCTATAATTTCCTGTGTCTCCCCCTTTCAGTGTAGGAGGGATAGTGTCGTACAAGAGACAGTATACTCAGTAGACAACGAACTGCTAGTTGTGAAATCAGCGACATAGGAACCGAGACTGACACAGAAGGTGCTGAAGGTGAAGCACACTAGACTCGTGTCTACCACGGCTTCTAATAATATCGATTTACCATGAACGGAAGTTCCGAAAAGTGAGCAAGTAATTTTACAGTAAATTCAGTACCGATGGAGAGGATATACAACGAAAAACATTTCTATAAAATTTCAGAAATAATGAAATATTCCACTCAAGTCGCGCGGCAGAACACGCAATGGATATGCTTGCACTTAAGACGGAAAGCCCCACGTGCTTACGCAGGCTTACGACAGATCGCAAAATTCGGCAGTAGGCGTAAGCCAACCTCGTGTGCTGCTACCTGTTGTTGATGCCAGGCATCAAGGTCTCAGTAGTACGGCCATGCACTGGAGAGTAGTTGCTTTGTAAGCACTCCGTCTTCAGTCCACGAGTGGCCTACTGGGACGGGACCATCCGACCGCTGCGTCATCATCCGTGGAGGATGCGAACAGGAGGGGCGTGGGGTCAGCACACTGCTCTCCCCGTCGTTATGGCGGTTTTCTTTGACCGGAGCCGCTACTATTCGGTCGAGTAGCTCCTCGATTGGCACCACGAGGCTGAGTGCACCCCGAAAAATGGCAAGAGCGCATGGCGGCCTGGATGATCACCCATTCAAGTGCCGACCACGTCCGACAACGCACTTAACTTCGGTGATCTCACGTGAACCAATGCAACCTCAGGGGCAAGGTCGTTGCCGCAGATATTTTAGAGTAGTTGCTAACGTTTCATAATTATCTAGTTTACGGGGAAAATGTAAAAATGGCGATTGTCACCAAAGCTACAAGTAATCTGAATTTCTGGTTAGTTATCAAGTGGTCTTGTGTGCGAGCCTGAATTTTTCATCCTTTGCGGTGGGAATGATTCAAACCTGTCATGTTCTTCTTATGAAGTGTTCTATTTATTTTACACACAATGATCATTTGTAGTTGTGTTGAGTTACTACCTTGATAAATTTTTGGATGGCGCACGTATCATAACTGAGATCTGCGCTTGCGCTTAATGGCTGAAGGTGAATTAGCGTAATGAGTAGTAGCGAATGTTATAGTAACATGTTTGTACATTATTTCAGGTAAATTACGTTAGTCGTGTAATATTATCCGTATACCAGTATAGTATGTGGGCCAATTACGTTAGTCATGGAATACTATCTGTATAAGACTATGTCACCTTGATGTCCCGGAATTTGCTTCAATTTTGGAATCCACGAAAGAACTGGAAATTTTCCTTTACACAGCTTTCCATATAACTTCTATTATAGTGATTCAGTCTTGTCTGTCACTCGACTTTTCTGATCGGGAAATAAATTCTATCGCTCAGATGCTTATTACCTCTTCGTGTTTCTATTTGCCGATATTGCTCATAAACACTTACATATCTCAAAGTTGCTATGGACAGTGATGGAACGACACACTTTTCTATGGCGACACTGCACTTTAGAGATAGAAAAACCGATCGGTTAAAACGATATGGGTATTTTAGTTCTGAATAACCCATGTCTTTCGGTATTTGTTTGCTCTCGGTTATAACAAGTATCTTTTTTTTTCCCTGATAACCACATAAAAACAGATATATCGATTAGCCACAGCAGCCGCCGTAAAATTTTTAGTTTTCAAGTAAACCTTTTTTTAAAAAAGACGAGTAATTTTTATTCGTAAGATTTCCATAGCTCTGAAATACTGCGTTATTACAGAAAAATGGGAAAAGTGATGTATGCCACTTTAATAACACTGCTGACAGAAACGAGCAACAAATGGATTGGTCCAGCATTGCCGAGACAATATTGTGCCTGTTATACAAGCAGTGCGCGAGACTGGACGCAGTTTCTCGCTGTTGTCGAACGTCAGTTGTAACACAGAATGGCACCATCTGGAAATCTGGAAGTATTTTACGATATGCGGTAACGAGTGAAGCACATGGGTTGATTTGGTCGACTTGAAACATCATACAAGGAAAAAAGTTAAAATTTCCGGGATAGAAATAGAAAGTGCCTGATCTACTGCCTGTGTCTACGTAGTATGCCGTTATCTGCTTGTAGCCCTTGAAAACAGAGAAATTAAAACGAAAAAGAGTTCTCCAGCCGAAGTATTCACCCTTTATTGCAGGACTATACGTAACTCCCGCATAGTGCTGTGATAACCGATTACAATATAATTTTTGAGCAGAGCTTCTAAAAACTAAAATCAGTAGGAGAATACTGGCAGTTTTCTGTAGTACGGAAGCACTCGCCATATTTTGAGAGAAGCAGCGAACAGCTGACAAAGTTTTATTTGACTATTTATTTTAAATTATGTCCGAAAGAACAGACACTATATCCATATACGTATATGGTTCTGGCAATACCAGCCATGACCTTCTTCTGTGAAGATGCACACGTATTCCCCGAACTGTTACGGCACTTGGTAAGAATGTCTTCCACGAGTAATGAGTGTGTTGGTGTGGGACACTACGAATGTAGTGTGTGCACATACTATGTGAGTCTCGCGGGAGGCCTGTGCGAGATAGTCCCTGCAGTCTGTGCCCTCGGTGGCTCAGATGGACAGAGCGTCTGCCATGTAAGCAAGAGATCCCGGGCTTTAGTCCCAGACGGGGCACACATTGTCACCTGTCCCCGTTGATGTATATCGACACCCGAGAGCAGCTGACCGTATTAATATAATTCTAATTTCGTTCTGGACGGCTGCAGGTCATCATAAAAGTATTTAATTTTACGTGTTGATTCCATTTATCAAGAAACTGAGAAAGTCAATTTTTTTAAATCTTTGTAGGATTCCTACGTTTACTAGAGGAAATAATGTAAATAAAAGACTGAAAATCGGTTATTACAAGCACTGGAATAGTGACGGGCTTTAACAATTAGGTTAAAGTGAGCCGAAAACCAGTTGTTTCAGCGATAACCGACATTCCCACTGGAGTTCTGCGTGGTAAGATTGACGCGCAATTGACGCATGGTGCACGGAATGGCAATTGAATCTCAATGTAGACAAGTGCAATCCGACAACAGAGGAAGTGGGTTACAATACGCTTGTTCGCCCACTGCTTGAATACTGCTCAGCAGTGTGGGATCCGTACCAGATAGGGTTGATAGAAGAGAGAGAGAAGATCCAACGGAGAGCAGCGCGCTTCGCTACAGGATCATTTAGTAATCGCGAAAGCGTTACGGAGATGACAGATAAACTCCAGTGGAAGACTCTGCAGGAGAGACGCTCAGTAGCCCGGTACGGGCTTTTGATAAAGTTTCGAGAACATACCTTCACCGAAGAGTCAAGCAGTATATTTCTCCCTTCTACGTATATCTAGCGAAGAGACCATGAGGATAAAATCAGAGAGATTAGAGCCCACACAGAAGCATACCGACAATCCTTCTTTCCACGTACAATATGAGACTGGAATAGAAGGGAGAACCGATAGAGTACCCTCCGCCACAGACCGTCAGGTAGCGTGCCTAGTATGGATGTAGATTTAGACATCTAGAACAGTTTTTCAGGAAGGTTACTGCAGCTCTGATGTTCTCAAAATGAACGGGCCAGCCATTGGCGTCCTCGAGGGGGAGGGGTGGAGGTGGGGAGGGGAGAAGAGGCAAAGGGGCACTTTCACCCATAGCCCCCAACCCTCCCTGGAATCTGGAGTAAAGAGGTTTTATTCGTTACAGTATACTCATACTCTTCCAGATAAGACTTCTCCACAATACTGCTAAACCTTAGCTTTGACCAGTTGTAGCGCTTATAGAGTTAGGGTCATGCAGCTTGTTGCATCTCGTAACTGACCAGCTGATTTGTACACACAGTGCCAGTTTCAGAATCATGCACTCCAGCCCCGACGCGCCTCCCGCACTCCCCTCCACTGGAAATATTTCTGCAGATTCCAGTCTGCCACTGTGCATATGTTTTGATAACATCCTGGTTTTAATAGCATCGAAGGAACAGCATTGTGCAGTAAAGGGTAGACCTAGCACAGACCACACCATTCACATTGAAACGCATCACTTAGTAGACGGTGAAGTACTCTGAAGCTAGCCAGATAGAAACAGAAGTTCCTGGCACTATATTTGACCCAAATTCTAATCTTACACTAATCTCTTGTATCTACCTACCACGCCCTCAAAAAGCCAACGATTTACTATTATCAGAAGTTCCGAAAAATGAGGAAGAAATTGGCCCACACTTTTTTCCGTTGTGTATTATTTCGATTCCCCCATAAAGGGAATGGACTTGTAGCCACAGGTTACACAAGCGATAGATGGCTTAAAATACATAAAAAGAGATGACAATAAGAGACGATTTTTAAAAACACAATGGTACACGGTATTTTCGATTTTTACAGGAAAATAATGGATGACAAAATAAAGGTTTTTGAAAAATACGCTGGTGGACAATATTGGGGATTTTTTATCTTTATAGATGACTAGCGGAAAAGCATGGCGTTGACCAGGCATTTATTTACAGCTGTGCGTCCACGCCCGTACAATGCAGCGTCTGGCCTTGTCCTGAATTTTTATAACGTATCTCCTGAAACATGTGTCGTACAATGATATAATTTTGTAGGTACGTTCAGCGTCATATGCGGATACTGTCTGCGAAATTTATTGCGAATATAGTAGCAAAGAAGTAACAAATTTAAATGTCACGAATGCTGTGATGCCCACACACTTGGGTGCAACTAATGTACACGGAATGCTTGGCACGATCATTATAGCTACCATCACCTATGGTCGAAATTGGACCATTTGTGTCGACGTAGTGAAAATATAAATGTGCATAACATGGTAAACGTCCATTCTTTCGAGCCATCGGACCTGATCTACGATCAAAAATATCTTGTAAATGTGGTAGGGGCCACGGCCTTGCCGCAGTGGATACACCGGTTCCCGTCTGATTACTGAAGTTTAGCACTATCGGGCGAGGTCGGCACTTGGATGGGTGACCATCTGGGCCGCGATGTGCTGTTGCCATTTTTCGGGTTGCACTCAGCCTTGCGATGCCAGTTGAGGAACTACTCGACCGAATAGTAGCGGCTCCAGTCAAAGGAAACTACCACAACGAGTGGGAGAGCCAGCTCCTCCTCCACCCTCAGTGAGGATAACGTGGCGGTAGGATGGTACTGATTGGCCACTTGTGGCCTGAAGACGGAGTGCTTTTTTAAAGTAGTGCTGCCTAGATAAAACTGACAGTCTAGGCTCAGGGACTGTCCACGGTAAATGCTGCATTGGACCTACGAATACTATTAAAATAACAGTTTGAGTTCTCTTTAATTGTCCAATCATCTGAAGTGAGTCCTTATTACAGTGCGCTGAAAAATAGATTTTACGTTAATGGAAGATAAATTTTATGTTTCCAGAATGAGATTTTCACTCTGCAGCGGAGTGTGCGCTGATATGAAACTTCCTGGCAGATTAAAACTGTGTGCCCGACCGAGACTCGAACTCGGGACCTTTGCCTTTCGCGGGCAAGTGCTCTACCAGCTGAGCTACCGAATCACGACTCACGCCCGGTACTCACAGCTTTACTTCTGCAAGTATCCGTCTCCTACCTTCCAAACTTTACAGAAGCTCTCCTGCGAACCTTGCAGAACTAGCACTCCTGAAAGGAAGCTGTGAGTGCCGGGTGTGAATCGTGCTTCGGTAGCTCAGATGGTAGAACACTTGCCCGCGAAAGGCAAAGGTCCCGAGTTCGAGACTCGGTCGGGCACACAGTTTTAATCTGCCAGGAAGTTTCATATCAGCGCACACTCCGCTGCAGACTGAAAATATCATTCTGGAAACATCCCCCAGGCAGTGGGTAAGCCATGTGCCCGCAATATCCTTTCGTTCAGGAGTGCTAGTTCTGCAAGGTTCGCAGGAGAGCTTCTGTAAAGTTTGGAAGGTAGGAGACGGATACTGGCAGAAGTAAAGCTGTGAGTACCGGGCGTGAATCGTGCTTCGGTAGCTCAGATGGTAGAGCACTTGCCCGCGAAAGGCAAAGGTCCCGAGTTCGAGTCTCGGTCGGGCACACAGTTTTAATCTGCCAGGAAGTTTCAAATTTCATGTTAATGGCGGCAAATTAACTTTACCCTAATGACACACAAGGTCAATGCCGTTCTATCACATAAAGTATTCTCAGATCGAAATGTTTAGCATTACAAAATCTCCAATGTAGATTCATCATGCCACAATTATAATTCTCAAAATAATTTGGAGCTACGTTCAATGCATATTTAAATGCATCTTTCAAAACAATAACAGAATTCTCATTAGATCATCATTACCAGTGGCTAGAGAATTCCTATTATTTCGTCTACCAAAAACCGCGTCTCACTATGGCTACTTCAGTACAGTTTTGTTTTCCACTGCTGACAATAGAAACGATCTGGTAGATGTGGCATTGTAGATGCCCAGTATGCGTGTCTTAATGGAAATAAACCGTCTGGAACGTTTACCCTTGAACGTCCCTGGAATGGGATTTCATGGAACGTTATTACTTTCCTGTGTCCATTTCTATCACACCAGCTGATCGCCATGACTGGGGAGGGGGAGGAGGGGGTGAATTTAAAGTTGGCAGCACTTTGAGTGGCAGAAAAACCGAAGAAAACCTAACGTTTTCGTCATTTGTTTGACGTAGTGCCAGTTCGTCACATAGGACGCTTTTCTTTCGGAAACGTTTACATTCATCGTCTGGCAATCAATGTCGCCTGCCGAGGTATGCAGTCGCACCACTCTGTACGAAACAGAAGCTTAAGTTGATGGAGTCGACAGAAGCTTAAGTTGATGGAGTCGACAAGTAAGGAGCAGTGTCTGTCTTGTTTTAGATATGGAAAATTCAATTATAGGCCTTATTTTCTGCCTTGTAGTTGACATAGGACCTTGCGATTTTGCACGACCGAGGTCCGGTAGCCACACCACACGGGAAAATGCGAGGAGTGTTAATGTGTAGTAAAAACCGAAGAAAACCTTACGTTTCCTACATTTGTTTTCCTAATAACGAAATGGGAAATCGTCAGAATGAACGCTTTTCTCTCAGAAACGTTTACATTTATCGTCTGGCAATTAATGTCTCGTGCTGAGGTATGCAGTCGCACCACTCTGTACGAAATACAGTAGGTTCTAAGGTGATTCAGTCGACAAGTATGGTCGCAATATATTGTCACCTCGAAATACATCGACACCTCGAAATAAATCAACACCTCGAAATAAATCGTCACCTCGAAATAAATCGCCACCTCGAAATAAATCGCCACCTCGAAATAAATCGAAACCACGAAAGAAATCGAGACCCAGAGATAAATCAAAACCTCGATATAAACCGACACATCCAAAACAACCGACACATCGAAATGAGTCGAAATATCGAAATGTATAGACATCAAGATGCATTACGACGTACGAAATGGATCGATAATTCGAAATAATTCGAGGTCTCGATATGATGCGTGGTCTAGAAACACATCGATATCTGGAAATATATCGATACCTCGTAATACAAAGATTTCTCTAAAAAGAGGGATATCTAGAAATTTATGGTTACTTGAGATATAGAGATATCTCGAAATATATCGATATCTCGAAAGAAATCGCTATCTGGAGTACACCTATACATGGAAATATATAGATACCTCAAAAAATATAGACAACCCGTATTGTGTCGGTATATCAAAATAAATCGATATCTCGACATAACCGGATACACAGAATCAATCGATATCTCGAAATACGTCGACTACTCGATATAGACAGATATATAGAAATAAATCGACTGCTCAATACAAAACTGGGCCTCGAAATAAAATGGTATATCGAAATGAATCGATAATGTGATATGTATGGATGTCTCAAAATAAATCTGACCTCTAAGAAAACGATTCACGAAATAAATAAATAAATATCGAAATATATCGCTAACTCGATAAATAACGATATCTAGTGGTCAGATATATGTTTCAAGATGACAACACATATCAGTATAGTTCGATATACATGAAAATAGTTTCGATTTTCAATATAACGATAGCTTCCTAGACCTGGGGAAACAAAACGCCGATCCGACCTCGGGACAAAAACGCCGACCTCGGGGGAAAAACGCCGACCTCGGGGAAAACCGCCGACCTCGGCGTTATGACATGGTCATAACAGAAAAGACCCATTCTTTAGAAAGTTTAGAATGAGATGTTCTAAATATTACAGATAATCTATTTACAATAATCTACAAGTACTGCACAATGAGAAGAGACTTTGAAATAGTGCACAGCCAGGAAGACAGAGGTTGCATTGCTGTTTCTAATCTTCTGGTGTTTGAGATTCAGAATCTAGGATTGCCTATAATGAGAACAGCAGGAATGAATGTCCTGCACCAGTATAGAACATACTCTGAAACTCCATAGAAAATCACATGGCACAATTATTTTACATCATTCTCAGCAAGCTACAGAAGCCTCTAATGGACATAACAACGTCGTCACCTCCTTCACCAGTGAAAGATCTTAGTAGCTATTGAGTCATGACTAGGTGGCCAATTAATAATTTGTTGTTCAAAGCTAATTTCAGTATAAATGGGAATACTCAGTGGACATCTATTACAGTCATATTTTACTGTCTAAGATATATCAACTTTCCAGACTACAAGTATAAGCAGAGCTCGGTCTTTCCCATTCCGAGTTTGTTTAGAATGTATCAAGGGAATCAGATCCACTGGGCATTTAGAGCAACCTGCTTTAAACAATATGAGCAGGCAGTAGACACAGACACGGAATTTTTCTCTGAAACGGTTACCTTCATCGTCTGCAAACTTATGTTCCGTGCTGCGGTACGTGGAGGCACTTATAGCAATAAGGTAGAACACAGAAGAAGCTTATAAGTTGATGTAATCGGCCAGTAAGAAGTAGTACAATTGAAGTTTAGTTATCGATTATTGACTTATTAGCCAACTTTGGTGCCTGGGACATGAACAACGACCTTAAGATTTGGCATGAAACGAGACCTAGCAGCCACGTTACACGAAGAATGTGAAAAGTGTCCATATGTATTAAAAACCTGAGAAATCCGACCGTTTTCGTCATTTGCTATCGAATTGACGTAATGCCAGATCGTCACATTGGCCGCTCTTCTCTCGAAAACGGTTACATTTATCGTGTGCAAAGCTATGTCGCGTGCTGCGGTATGCGGAGACACTAAAAGCACCATAGTAGAACACAGAAGAAGCTTCTAAGTTGATGTAATAGACAGCAAGAAGCAGTACAATTCAAGGTTTGTTATCGATTATTGACTTTTTAGCCGGATTTGGTGCCTTGGACATGAGCTATGACCTTACGATTTTGTATGAAGGGAGGTCTAGCAGCCACGTTGCACGGGAGAATGTGAAAAGTGTTCATATGTAGTAAGAACCTGAGAAATCTAACCGATTTCTTCATTTGCTATCGAACCGACTTAATGCCAGATCGTCACATTGGCCGCTTTTCTCTATCAAACGATTACATTTATCGTCTGAAAACTTATGTGGGATGCTGCGGTATGCGGAGACACTAAAAGCACCACAGTAGAACACACAAGAAACTTTCTAACTTGATATATCGGTCAGTTAGAAACAGTACAATTCAAGTTTTAGCTATCGATTATTGACTTATTAGGTGGATTTGGTGCCTTGGACATGACCGACGACCTTAAGATTCTGCATCAAACAACGACTGGCAGTCACGTTGCACGAGAGAATGTGAAGAGGGTCCATATGTAATAAAACCCTGAGAAATCGCACCGCTTTCTTCATTTGCTATCGTATCGACGGATTGCAAGATCGTCACATTGGAAGCTTTTCTCTCTCAAACGGTTACATATATCGTCTGCAAACCTATGTGGCGTGCTGCGGTAGGTGGACACACTAAAAAGACCATAGTAGAACACAGAAGAAGCTTCTAAAATTATGTAATCGGCCAGTAAAGAGCAGTACAATTCAAGTTTCAGTTATCGATTATTGACTTATTAGGTGGCTTTGGTGTCTTGGACATGACCGAGGACCATAAGATTTTGCATGTAACAACGGCTGGCAGCCACGTTGTTGTTGTTGTTGTTGTTGTGGTCTTCAGTCCAGAGACTGGTCTGATGCAGCTCTCCATGCTACTCTATCCTGTGCAAGCTTCTTCATCTCCCAGTACCTACTGCAACCTACATCCTTCTGAATATGCTTAGTGTTTCATCTCTTGGTCTCCCTCAACGATTTTTGCCTTCCATCCTGTCCTCCAATACTAAATACGTGATCCCCTGTTGCCTCAGAACATTTCCTACCAACCGATCCCTTCTTCTGGTCAAGGTTTGCCACAAACTTCTCTTCTCCCCAACACTGTTCAACACTTCGTCATTAGTTATGTGATCTACCCATGTAATCTTCAGCATTCTTCTGTAGCACCACATTTCAAAAGCTTCTATTCTCTTCTTGTCCAAACTATTTATCGTCCACCTTTCACTTCCATACATGGCTATACTCCATAAAAATACTTTCAGAAATGTCTTCCTGACACTTAAATCTATACTCGATGTTAACAAATTTCTCTTCCTCAGAAACTCTTTCCTTGCCATTGCCAGTCTACATTTTATATCCTCTCTACTTCGACCATCATCAGTTATTTTGCTCCCCAAATGGCAAAACTCCTTTACTACTTTAAGTGTCTCATTTCCTAATCTAATTCCCTCAGCATCACCCGACTTAATTCGACTACATTCCATTATCCTCGATTTGCTTTTGTTGATGTTCATGTTATATCCTCCTTTCAAGGCACTGTCCATTCCATTCAACTGCTCTTCCAAGTCCTTTGCTGTCTCTGACAGAATTACAATGTCATCGGCGAACCTCAAAATTTTTATTTCTTCTCCATGGATTTTAATACCTACTCCGAATTTTTCTTTTGTTTCCTTGACCGCTTGCTCAAAATACAGATTGAATAACATCGGGGAGAGGCTACAACCCTGTCTCACTCCCTTCCCAACCACTGCTTCCCTTTCATGTCCCTCGATTCTTATAACTGCCATCTGGTTTCAGTACAAATTGTAAATAGCCTTTCGCTCCCTGTATTTTACCCCTGCCACCTTTAGAATTTGAAAGAGAGTATTCCAGTCAACATTGTCAAAAGCTGTCTCTAAGTCTACAAATGCTAGGAACATAGGTTTGCCTTTCCTTAATCTTTCTTCTAAGATAAGTCGTAAGGTCAGTATTGCCTCACGTGTTCCAGTGTTTCTATGGAATCCAAACTGATCTTCCCCGAGATCGGCTTCTACTAGTTTTTCCATTCGTCTGTAAAGTATTCGTGTTAGTATTTTGCAGCTGTAACTTATTAAAATGATTAGTTCGGTAATTTTCACATCTGTCAACACCTGCTTTCTTTGGGATTGGAATTATTATGTTCTTCTTGAAGTCTGAGGGTATTTCACCTGTCTCACACATCTTGCTCACCAGATGGTAGAGTTTTGTCAGCACTGGCTCTTCCAAGGCTGTCAGTAAATCTAATGGAATGTTGTCTACTCCTGGAGCCTTGTTTCGACTTAGGTCTCTCAGTGCTCTGTCAAACTCTTCACGCAATGTCGTATCTCCCATTTCATCTTCATCTACATACTCTTCAATTTCCATAATATTGCCCTCAAGTATTTCGCCTGCGTACAGGCCCTCTATATACTCCTTCCACCTTTCTGCTTTCCCCTCTTTGCTTAGAACTGGGTTTCCATCTGGGCTCTTGATGTTCATACAAGGGTTCTCTTATCTCCAAATGTCTCTTTAATTTTGCTGTAGGCAATATCTATCTTACCCCTAGTGAGATAAGCCTCTACATCCTTACATTTGTCCTCTAGCCATCCCTGCTTGGCCACTTTGCACTTCATGTCGATCTAATTTTTGAGACGTTTGTATTCCTTTTCGCCTGCTTCATTTACTGCATTTTTATATTTTCTCCTTTCACCAATTAAATTCAATATTTCTTCTGTTACCCAAGGATTTCTACCAGCCCTCGTCTTGTTACCTACTTGATCCTCTGCTGCCTTCACTACTTCATCCCTCAGAGCTACCCATTCATCTTCTACTGTATTTCTTTCCCCCATTCCTGTCAATTGTTCCCTTATGCTCTCCCTGAAACTCTGTACAACCACTGGTTCTTTCAGTTTGTCCAGGTCCCATCTCCTTAAATTCCCACCTTTTTGCAGTTTCTTCAGTTTTAATCTACAGGTCATAACCAATAGATTGTGGTCAGAGTCCAAATCTGCTCCTGGAAATGTCTTACAATTTAAAACCTGGTTCCTAAATCTCTGTCTTACCATTATATAATCTATCTGATACCTTTTAGTATCTCCAGGGTTCTTCCATGTATACAACCTTCTTTCATGGTTCTTAAACCAAGTGTTAGCTATGACTAAGTTGTGCTCTGTACAAAATTCTACGAGGCGGCTTCCTCTTTCATTTCTTAGCCCCAATCCATAATCAGCTACTACGTTTCCTTCTCTCCCTTTTCCTACACTCGTTTTCCAGTCGTCCTTGACTATTAAATTTTCGTCTCCCTTCACTACCTGAATAATTTCTTCTATTTAATCATACATTTCTTCAATTTCTTCGTCATCTGCAGAGCTAGTTGGCATATAAACTTGTACTACTGTAGTACGTGTGGGCTTCGTATCTGTCTTGGCCACAGTAATGCGTTCACTATGCTGTTTGTAGTAGCTTACCCGCATTCCTATTTTCCTATTCATTATTAAACCTACTCCTGCATTACCCTTATTTGATTTTGTGTTTATAACCCTGTATTCACCTGACCAAAAGTCTTGTTCCTCCTGCCACCAAACTTCACTAATTCCCACTATATCTAACTTTAACCTATCCATTTCCCTTTTTAAATTTTCTAACCTACCTGCCCGATTGAGGGATCTGACATTACACGCTCCGACCCGTAGAACGCCAGTTTTCTTTCTCCTGATAACGACATCCTCCTGAGTAGTCCCCGCCCAGAGATCCGAATGGGGGCTATTTTACCTCCGGAATATTTTACCCAAGAGGACGCCATCATCATTTAATCATACAGTAAAGCTGCATGCTCTCGGGAAGGATTATGGCCGTAGTTTCCCCTTGCTTTCAGCCGTTCGCAGTACCAGGACGGCAAGGCCGTTTTGGTTATTGTTACAAGGCCAGATCAGTCAATCATCCAGACTGTTGCCCCTGCAACTACTGAAAAGGCTGCTGCCCCTCTTCAGGAACCACACGTTTGTCTGGCCTCTCAACAGATACCAATCCGTTGTGGTTGTACCTACGGTACGGCTATCTGTATCGTTGAGGCACACAAGCCACCACACCAACGGCAAGGTCCATGGTTCATGGGGGGGGGGGGGGGGGGGGGCAGCCACGTTATGCGAGAGAATGTGAAAAGTGTCCATAAATAGTAAAAACGTGAGAAATCGAACCGTTTTCGTCATTTGCTATCCTATAGTCGGAATGCCAAATCGTCACATTGGAAGCTTTTCTCTCTCAAACGGTTACATATATCGTCTGCAAACCTATGTGGCGTGCTGCAGTATGCGGAGACACTAAAAGCACCACAGTAGAACTCGCAAGAAATTTCTAAGTTGATGTTATCGGTCAGTAAGAAGCAGTACAATCAAGTTTTAGTTATCGATTATTGACTTATTAGCCGTGTCCATAAGTAGTAAAAACCTGAGAAATAGCACTGTTCTCGTCATTTGCTATCGTATCGACGTAATGCCACATCGTCCCATTGGCCGCTTTTCTCTCTCAAACGGTTACATTTATCGTCTGCAAACTTGTGTGGCGTACTGCGGTATGCGGAGTCACTAAACGAACCCCAGTAGGACACAGAAGAAGCTCCTAAGTTCATGTAATCCACCAGTAGGAAGCAGTACAATTCCAGTTTTAGTTATCAATTATTGACTTATTAGCCGGGTTTGGTGCCTTTGACATGACCAACGACCCTACGATTTTGCATGAAACAACGACTGGCAGCCACGTTACGCGAGAGAATGTGAAAAGTGTCCATAAGTACTAAACACCTGAGAAATTGCACCGTTTTCGTCATTTGCTATCGTATCGACGCAATGCCAGATCGTCACATTGGCCGCTTTTCTCTCTCAAACGGTAACTTCTATCGTCTGCAAACTTATGTCGCGGAGACACTAAAAGCACAACAGTAGAACACAGAAGAAGCTTCTAAGTTGATGTAATAGCCAATAAGAAGCAGTGAAATTCAAGTTTTAATTATCTATTGTTTACTTTTAGCCGGCTTTGGTGCATTGGACATGAGCCAGTACCTTAAGATTTTGCATGAAGGGAGGTCTAGCAGCCGCGTTGCACGGGAGAATGTGAAAAGTGTTCATATGTAGTAAAAACCTGAGAAATCGCACCGTTTTCGTCATTTGCTATCGTATCGACGTAATGCCAGATAGTCACATTGGAAGTTTTTCTGTCTCAAACGGTTACATTTATCGCCTGCAAATTTAAGTGGCGTGCTGTGGTATGTGGAGACGCTAAAAGAATAACAGCAGAACACACAAAAAGCTTCTAAGTTGATGTTATCAAACAGTAAGAAGCAGTACAAATCAAGTTTTATTCATCAATTATTGATTTATTAGCCGGCTTTGGTGTCTTGGACATGATCGAGGACCATAAAATTTTGCATGTAACAACGGCTGGCAGCCACGTTACAAGAGAGAATGTGAAAAGAGTCCATAAATAGTAAAAGTCTGAGGAATCAGACCGTTTTCGTCATGTGCAATCGTATTGACGGAATGCCAGATCGTCGCATTGGAAGCTTTTCTCTCTCAAACGGTTACATATATCGACTACAAACCTATGTGGCGTGCTGCGGTATGTGGAGGCACTAAAAGCATAACAGTTGAACACACAAAAAGCTTCTAAGTTGATGTTATCAAACAGTAAGAAGCAGTACAATTCAAGTTTTAGTTATCGATTATTGACTTATTAGCTGGCTTTGGTGACGTGGACATGACCAACGACCCTAAGATTTTGCATGAAACAACGACTGGCAGCCACGTTAAACGAGAGAATGTGAAAAGTGTCCAAATGTTGTAAAAACCTGAGAATTCGCACCGTTTTCGTCATTTGCTATCGTATCGACGTAATGCCAGTTCGTCACTTTGGCCGCGTTTCTCACTAGAACGGTTACATTTAACTTCTGCAAACTTATATCGCGTTCCGCGATATGCGGAGACACTAAACGCTCCACAGTAGAACACAGAAGAAGCTTCTAAGTTGATGTAATCGGCCAGTAAGAAGCAGTACAATTCATGTGCTAGTAATTGATTATTGACTTATTAGCCGGCTTTGGTGCCTTGGACATGACCGACGATCTTTCGATTTTGCTGGAAACAACGACTGGGAGAAACTTTACAGGAGAGAATGAAAAAAATATCCACATGTAGTGAAAACCTGAGAAATCGCACCGTTTTCGTCATGTGGTATCGAATCGACTTATACCCGGGCCGTTGAAACATTGCACTTGACGTTTGCGTATGAAGTTGGCAGTGTAACAGAGTAACAAGTGAAGAACGATAGGCACTAGGCGTTCAGCGTGGGGCGCCAGCCAATCACAGCGCAGTGAGCACTGCTGTTACTCACGTGCTGTGACGTTAAAGTTACCGCGTTGCCGGCTTTGTTTAGTGAATGTGTATACAACGTGAGTTGTGTGTTGTTTACCGCGTATTTTCGTTGTACTGTGTGCTATATCGTTGTGACTTTTGTTACGTTGTGAGTTTACGTACTTGGAAAATGCCACCGAAAAGACTTCGTTCACCTAGTGACAATCCTTTGCGTCGAGGGGTGCCGCTAAACAGCCAGGCACTGGAGTTGCTACGCAGAACTCGTGAGTTTTACGAGCAGGAGAAAAGCTACGTAAGAATTCATGGACAGCCATCAATTCCTGCCGACAAAGTGGTGGAACGTACGTCGAAAACTCTTGGTATTAGTGCAAGAACGGTAGTAAGTAAGGGAGTATTACTACAAAACTTTGAAGATACTGAAGTGAGCCGTAACGACTCCGAGCTGTCTGGATCAAATAATACATTTTTATCAACCCCGGGAAAGAAGAAAAAGCGGCGTAGTCCTATCACAGATTTAGATTCTTTCCAGACTGATGCAGTTCGTAGGCATGTTTATGCTTACTACAGCAGAAAAGAGTATCCGACTGTAGCTAAGTTATTAATCTCTTTAAAAGAAAGTGAACTCTTCAGGGGTGGTAAAACATCACTAAAATTTGTGCTAAAAAATATGGGTTTCCGTTACAAAACGCTAGACGGACGCAAAGTACTGTTAGAGAGGGCACATATTGTTACCGCTCGTAGCATTTTCTTGCACAAAATTGTGGGCAGAGACATTCATTCCATAATTTGGCTAGACGAAACGTGGGTTAATGCCGGGGAAGCTGTCAGTAAATGTTGGAGGGATAACACACCCAGCAGTACCGGCCATCAGCCGAAGGGAAGAGGAGCTAGATTAATTGTGGTCCATGCAGGCTCCTCCAGTTGTTTTGTCCCTGACGCACTTTCAGTTTTTAGATCAAAAAAGACTGGTGATTACAATGAAGATATGGATCACGCACGATTTGTTGAGTAGTTCAGGAACCTTTTAAAACAATTTCTTGTCCCTACAACAATTGTAATGGACAATGCTCCATATCATTCGGTGATACAGAACAATGCCCCAACTACAAATGATCGGAAAGAAATTATGGTGCAGTGGTTACAGGCTCGAAATATTGCAGCGGATATGGGTATGACAAAGGTTCTGTTATATTCTCTCGTTAAAGAAAATAAGCCTACGACACCTACATACGTAGTAGACGAAATTGCCAAGGAGCAGGGTCATACTGTAATAAGGCTGCCACCATATCACTGCCATTTCAACCCTATTGAGTTAGTATGGAGTGACGTAAAAATGTATGTAAGGAACAACAACAAGTCCTTTACAATAGCAGAGGTGGAAAAGCTGTTGCGTGAAGCTCTTGTGACTGTGGATGCAGCCTCACGGAGAAAAAAAGTAGAGCACGTCGAGAAGCTTATACGAGCAGCACAGACAATAGAAGGCATTATCAGTGGCCTGAACAATTAATGATTTGTCTTGCCGATGACGACGATGAAGACGGTTTTAGCGATGAATCGGACAACAGTGACGATGGCGAGCTGGATGGAATTGCGCCATTATCGCTGTAAATTGGTGAGTGAAAAAATTCTAATATTGGTTATTTATTGCAATCTCGGTTATTATTTATTTTGTAAACTACGTACATTATTGATTTTAAAGTACCAGTCGTCAGTTGCTTGTTTTTTGTATTTCTATGCTCCGTTATCGAAAGGGTGCGCATTGTTATGCTTTTACATGCATTATTATACGGTTGTTTACTTCCTGTCATTGTAGTACAACTAAAAACGAGTTTTTATATACATTGCAATTGCTCAATCGCTTGCATTTACGAGACGGGACGGAAAACTGTATCGTCTGCTGTGTGTATAGAGGCTGCTGTTACAACATCGCTATTACAGTATAGCCAACCTAGCTAGACAAAAAGCGAACTGTCAAGTGCATTGTTTCTCCGGCGGGGGAATAATGCCAGATCGTCAGTTGGGCCGCTTTTCTCTCTCAAACGGTTACATTTATCGACTGCAAACTTATGTCGCGTGCTATGGTATTCGGAGACACTAAAAGACCACAATAGAAGACAGAAGAAGCTTCCAAGTTGATGTAATCGGCCAGTAAGAAGTTTTAGTTATCGGTTATTGGCTTATTAGCCGGATTTAGTGACTTGGACATGACCGACGACCTTAAGATTTTGCATGAAACAGCGACTGGCAGCCACGTTACACGAGGGAATATGAAAAGTGTCCATATGCAGTAAAAACCAGAGAAATCGCACCGTTTTCGTCATTTGCTATCGTATCGACTTAATGCCAGATCGTCTCTTTGGCCGCTTTCCTCTTTCAAACGGTTACATTTATCGTCTGCAAATTTGTGTGGCGTGCTGCGGTATGTGGAGACACTAAAACACCACAGTAGAGCACAGAAACTTCTAAGTCGATGTAATCGGCGAGTAAAAAGCAGTACAGTTTAAGTTTTAGTCGTCGATTATTGACTTATTAGCCGGCTTTGGCGCCTTGATCATGAGCTAGGACCTTGCGATTTTGCATGAAACGACATCTGGACGCCACGTTGCACGGGAGAATGTGAAAAGTGTTCATATGTAATAGAAACTTGAGAAATCCGCCCCTTTTCGTCATATGCTATCGAATTTACTTAATGCCAGATCGTCACATCGGTCGCTTTTTACTCACTGAAACGTTTACATTTATCGTCTGCAAAGTTATGTCGCGTGCTGCGGTATGCGGAGACACTAAAAGCACTATAGTAGAACACAGAAGAAGCTTCAAAGAAGATGTAATCGGCCAGTAACAAGCAGTACAATTCATTTTTATTTATCGGTTATTGACTTATTTCGCTGCTTTAGTGCCTTGGACATGAGCTTGGACCTTGCGATTTTGCATGAAACGACGTCTGGACGCCACGTTGCACGGGATAATGTGAAAAGTGTTTATATATGGTAAGACTTGAGAAATCCACCCTGTTTCACCTTTTGCTTTCGAATCGACGTAATGCCATATCGTCACATTGTCCCCTATTCTCTCTGAAACGTTTACATTTATCGTCTGAAAACTTATTTCGCTTGCTGCGGTGTGGGGTGACACTACAAGCAACAAAATAGGAGCTTCTTAGTTGATGCAATCGGCCAGTAAGAAGTAGTATAAGTGAGATTTTTGTTACTGATTGATGAATTATTGGCCGGCTTTTATTGCCTTGCATGTGAACGAGGACCCTATGCTTTAGCATGAGCCGAGGTCAGGCAGCCACGTTACACGCAAAAATGCGAAAACTTTTAATATGTATTTAAAAACTGTAGAAGAGCACCCGTTTGCGTCACTTGCCTTATCACGTATTGCTAGATAGTCACATAGGTATCTTTTCTCTTGGAAACGTTTACATTTATGGTCTGGAAACCTATGTCACGTACTGATGTATCCAGTAGTAACACAAGGAACAAAATAGAAGCTTCTAAGTTGTTGCAATTGACTAGTAAGAAGTAGTACAAGACTAGTTTCGGTTACGGAATGTCAATTATTGGCCAGTTTTGGTGTCTTGCAGTAGATTGAGGACCTGGGAACTTATCTGTCTACTTACGCTCCCCCCTCCCCTCCCGTCCGGTAGATTTCTGTCTACCTATCGCTCTTCCGCTACCGCTACTCTCGTATTAGGTCTGCCTACCTACCACCCCTTGGAAGATCTCTCTCTACCTACCTCACCCATTGGAAGACATTTGTCTACCTACTCCCCTCCATGGAATATGTCACTCTACCTTCCTCCCATCAGAAGATGTCTGTCGACCTCCCCCTTTCCAGAGATGTCTGATTACCCACCCACGCAATCGGAAGATGTTTGTCTTCCTACCCCCTTGGAAGATGTCTGTCTACCTACCCCATGCCAGGATGTGTCTATCCCCCCCTCCTTGGAAGATGTCTGTCTACCCCCTCTTGGAACATGTCTTCCTACTCCCCCTCGGAAGATGTCTGTCTGCCAACCCTCCCCACAGAAGATGTCTGTCGACCTTATCCCTCACTCGGAAGATGTCTTTCTACCATACACACTGCTTTGGAAGATGTGTGTCTATCTACGCCCTCCCCCCTCCCGTCTTGGAGGATTTCACTCTACCTACCACCCCTAGGAAGAAGGCTATCTAACCAACTGTCGGAAGATGTCTCCCCCCTCTCGGAATATGTCTATCTACCACCCTCTCAGAAAGTATCTAACCCCCTCGGAAGATGTCTACCACCACTCGGAAGATGTCTACCTACCCTCGGAAAATGTCTGTCTACCTACCCCTTCAGAGGATATCTGTCCACCTACCTCCCATCTGAAGATGTCTGTCTACCTACCCGCACCCTTGGAAGATGTCTGTCTACCTACCCCACTTGGAAGATATCTGTCTACATACTCACTCTCTATGAAGATGTATGTCTCCCTACCCACCCCTCGGAACAGGTCTGTCTACCTACCCCTCCCCCCCCCCCCCCCTGGGAAGATGTCTGTCTACCTACCCTATACTTTGAAGATGTCTGTCTGCCTACCTCCCCTCGTAAGGTTCTGACTACCTTTTTGTTTAGCCCATCCAGTACTTCACAGAGAAAAGAGAATATACCATTTTCAGTTGCCAAACGACTTCTAAAACCGAACTGTGCATTTGATACAAATCGTGTGATATAAAATGATCAACTAACCTTACATGCACAGCCTTTTCGGTAACTTTTGCAAACACTGATGGCATAGAAATAGGTCTAAAATTTTCTACATTATCCCTTTCTTTTCATAAAGCGGCTTTACAGCTGATTACTTTAATCGCTCAGGAAACTGACCGTTCCTAAAGAAAAATTACAAATTTGGCTGAATACAGGACTAACATGTGCAGCACAGTACTTTAATATTATGCAAGACACTCCATCATAACCATGAGAGTCCTTAGTATTCAGTGATTTAATTATTGACTCAATCTCCCCCTTGTCTGTATCACAGAGGAGTATTTCAGACATCAATCTCAGAAAGGTATTTGCTAAGAAATTTGTATGATTTCCTGTTGAAACTAAATTTTTATTTAGCTCGCCAGCAATGCTCAGAAAGTGATTGTTAAATACCGTACATATATCTGATTTATCACTAACGAAAATATTATTACTTAGAACTAACTTTATATCATCGACCTTGTGCTGATGACCAGTCACTCCCTTCACAACTAACCAAATGTCTTTAATTTTATCCTGTGAATAAGCTATTCTATTTGCATATCACATACTTTTTGCCTTGCTAATAACATTTTTAGGCACCTTATAATCCTGTTTGTAAGGGGCTATGGTAGCTCGATTGTGACTACTTCTAACATTTTGATGTAATTCCCACTATGTTCTACATGATATCCTTATCCCACTAGTCAGCCAACCGGGCTGTCCATGACTGCTAGTACCCCATTTAGAATGTTCTAATGGAAAACAACTCTCAAAGAGCATGAGAAATGTGTTATGGAAAGCATTGCATTTATCCTCTGTATTATTGGCACTATAAACATCTTGCCACTCTTGTTCCTTGACAAGTTTTAAAAAACTCTCTATTGCTGTTGGATTGACTTTCCTATGTTCTATGTAACTAAATATGACATTGGTTGGAGTAAAAAAACCTTTTAGTGTTAAAATTTGTGCATTATGGTCTGAAAGGCCATTCACTCTTTTACTAACAGAATGCCCATCTAGTAATGAAGAACGAATAAAAATATGGTCTATGACTGTGCTACTGTTCCCCTGCACCCTAGTTGGAAAAAAACACAGTTTGCATCAGATCATATGAATTTAGGAGATCTTCTAACATCATTTTTCTTGGGACCGAGCGAGGTGGCGCAGTGGTTAAGACACTGGACTCACATCCGGGAGGACGACGGTTCAGTCCCGCATTCAGCCATCCTGATTTAGGTTTTCTGTGATTTCCCTAAATCACTTCAGGCAAATGCCGGGTTAGTTCCTCTCAAAGGGCATGGCCGACTTCCTTCCCCATCCTTCCCTAACCCGACGAGACCAATGACCTCGATGTCTGGTCTCCTTCCCCAAACAACCCAACCCCCCTTTTTCTTGCACAATCATATACAAAATTAATATTGAAGTCCCCACATATAACTACTTTCTGGTACTTCCTACACAAGTGAATCAAGAACCCTCTCTAGCTTAAGCAAAAATGCTCTGAAGTTGGAGTTAGAGGCCCTATAAACAACAGCAATTAGAAGTTTAATTTCACTAAATTCAACAAATGCTGCACAACTTTCAAATATCTGTTCAGTGCAGTGTCGCAACAAGTCTATGGACTCAAATAACATACTGTTTTTTTGTGTACAGAGACACTTCCCCACCCCGCAAGGAACTCCTTGAGAAACAGCCAGCTAATCTGTAGCCTGGTAAAGCAAGCCTATAAATTATCAATTTATTGAAGTGGTGCTCTGATGTACCAATAATTTCAGCATTAACATCTATTAGCAGTTCACTATCTTTATCTCTAATAAATCTTATATTTTGATGAAATATGCTAATTCCTTCTTTACTTGGAAACATTACATCCTCTGGAGGAGAGCCCTTAAAGGCACTTCCTTTAAGCAGGTATACCTATCAGCTGACTTCAGTATTAAAAAGGTGCAGCTCTAACAGCAACTACTACAGGAACTTTTCCATGAGTGACACCACTACCGCCACCACCACCCACTACACTGTCACCTATAAGCTTAGGTAGCCTCCCCTTCGCATACCTATTGAGGTGCAGGCCATCCTAGTGAAACCCAATTTACTGATAGACCCAACTGGTACCACTGAGATGTGATCCATGCCCTCTGTCATCAGTGCACCCTCCAGCCCCACATTAACGCGCCTAACAGCCGCATTAAGGTGTGGCCGATCATGATGCTGAAACAGTTTCACGAAAAGCACATTAGTGCCACCAGTTTGAGTAGCTATCTTAACCAAGTCACCACTGACATCATACCCCCTGTCCCTATTGCGACTGCTCCCAGCTCCATCCACTATCAATACCTTATCCTCCTTTGTAAAATTCTTACATAACTCCCCTACGCTTTCAGCCACCTGAGCCAACCCTGCACTAGGCTTCACAATGCTTGTGACCTGGTACTGACTCCACAAAACTTCCTGCAAATGCTGGCCCACACCTCTACCGTGGGAACTACCTAGCAGCAGAACCTAGGCCTCCTAATTGCTGAGGACTGCTGCAAGTTACCTACATATACAGCTTCACGAGGCTCCTCTCCGCTCTACTCTGACAGTTTGTCGTATCTATTGCATGTATGCAAAGTAAAACTGTCTGACTACCTCCTTTTCCTAGCTATCATCCTGCCAACTGCCAGTTCCCATTCCCTAGCACCCTTCACCCTCCTCAACTTATCTAGTTCCTTCTTTGCGCATTGTAACTGCACCTGAAGGGCACAGATCTTACACTCCTGCTCCTCTATTAACTTGTTTCTACTACAGATTCTACATTCCCAGGACAGGATCACCCTAAAATTACCACTGGCTTCCCCAATGCATTTCCCGCAATGAAAACACTTTGAACAAATCCCACAGTGTAATCCACTACTCACAAACCTACGACAGAACCCACACTTCTCACTCATGATAAAATTTTACAGTTACTAAAAAAAACTATACGTCTACGTTACCAAAGTTCAGTTACAAAAGCAGCACTGTTTAAGAACTAACAACTATGGTCTCGAAATTCTCTAACTACTAAGAAAGCAGCTACTTGTATTAATACTACTACAACACAGCCGATACCAATACCAGCAAAACTTCACAAAATTATTGGCTAAAACCAAAAAATTAAAACTAAACGCCAGTTCAAAACTAAAGCACGAAATTTACTGAAAACTCTATAAAACACAGCGAGCGAACGATTACAAAAGTTTATTAAGTCATTATTTCACCACAAACGGCAAGCAACACCACTGTAATCCATTCAATTTAATAACTGTATTACAGAGCACAAACAAGTTCGTCAGTACTTAGCTTATAACCGCTACAGATGCAGTGCACGCCGCAAAATGTAAACACACTGATGAGGCGCGAGGCTTAGACGAACCACGAAAGCACACTCACAAATAATAGACCACTCGAGTCAATGCAACAGGAAGAAAGACGGAGGTAAATGAATATCCACTAATAAGTTGCTTTTACGGCTAAAATAATAACACAAACAAACTATAAAATACGTAAATGAAGCCTAAAAGTTATAAAACATTAACAACCTATTTCAACAGCAGTGCAGCTCACTTGACGTCACACCCATGACCATCTGCCCCCCCCCCCCCCTGGGATGGTGCCTATCTACCCCACACTCGAAATATGCCTATCTATCCCCCTCAGAAGATATCTGCCTAGCTACCGCCCCCCCCTCGGAAGATATCTGTCTACCTACCCCTCCTCGGAAGATCTATGTCAACCTGCACCTACCTCCCCACCCCCTCAGATGATGTCTGTGTACCTACCCACACCCTTGGAAGATGTCTGTCTACCTAACCCCCCCCCCCCCCCCTCAGAATATGTATGACTACCTACCACTCCCCTCGGAATATGTATGTCTACCTACCCCACCCCTCGGAAGATATCTACCTACACCTCCCACATCGGAAGATGTCATTCTACCTCTCCTCATTGAAAACTGTCTGTCTCTCATCGCCCCACCACCTAATATGTCATTCTACCTACTTGCCTCCTTAGAAAATATCAGTCTACATAACCCCCCCCACAGGCGATGTCTGTCTACCTGCCCCGTGAAATACGTCTATCTACTTAACCCCCTCGGCAGATGTCTGCCTACCTCAACCCCCTAAGGAAGATGTTTGTCCACCTACCTCACCCTCTGAAGATGTCTATCTACATCCCCCAGAAAAACTTTCTCCCCACCTCGTAAGATGTCTATCACTCTGGAAGATGTCTCTCAACCCTCCACCCCCCCCCCCCCACTCGCTACGCAGATGTCTATCTACCTACCTGCCCTCTCGGAATATGTCTGTCTACCTATCCCAACCCCCATCCAGCCCCCCGCTCAGAAGTTGTTTACCCCTATCATGGAAGATGTCTAGAGACCCCCAAACTTCAGAAGGTGTCTTCCAGCCCTCATCACCATTCGAAGATGTCTACCCCCTTGGAGGATGTCTACTCCCCCTGGAAAATGTCTGTCTACCCATGTTGGATGATGTCTGTCTATCTACTCAGCCCCTCTGGAAAGATGTCTGTTAAACTACCACCCCTTGGAATATGTTTATCTATTATTACCAGCACAAAAGATGTCCATCAACCTACAATCGCCCTCTGAAGATGTCTGTCTACCTGTAGCTCCCGCTTGGAAGATGTCTGTCTACCTACACCCATCAGAAGATGTTGTCTACTTACCACCATCGGAATATGTCTCTCTACCTATCCCCTCTTGGCAAATGTCATTCTACACCAACCCTCTGAAGAGGTCAGTTACCTACAACCCCCCAGAAGAAGTCTGTCTACCTACCCCCCCTCTCGAAAAATGTCTATAGTCACCCTACCTCGGACAATGTCTCTCTACCTATGCCCCATCATGGAAGATGTCTGTCTACCCACCCACCCATCAGAAGAAGGCTGTCTACTACCATCCCCTCACAGAAGATGTCTGCCAACCAACCCCCTATTGGAAGATGTCTGTCTACCTACCCCACCCCACCTCTGAAGATGTCTGTCTACCAACCCTCCACTTGGAAGATGTCTGTCCTCCTACAACCCCTCAGAAGATGTCAGTCTACCTAACCCTCTCTCAGACGTTATCTGCCTAAATACCCCTCCTCAGATGGTTTCTGTCTACTTACACCCACAACCCCTCATAATATGAATGTGTACCTAAACCCCTCAGAATCTGTATATTTACCTACCCAACGTCGAATGATTTGTGTCTATCTTATCCCTATCTCGGAAGATGTCTGTCTCCCTACCCACCCCCTCTGAGGGTGTCTGTATACCTACCCCCCTTCTCAAAAGTTGTCTCTCTACATTCACCACACATTTGAAGATGTCTATCTATGTACCTCCTCTCGAAAGATATCTATCTATTGCCACCATGGAAGAAAAGTATCTCTCCCCTCTCGGAAGATGTCAGTCTACCACTCCTCTCAGAAGTTATACACTCCCCATCTGAGAATGTCTACACCCCTCTCGGAGGATGTCTGTCTACCAAACTACATCCTTTAGAAGCTGTTTCCCACCCCTTGGAAGATATCTGTCTTCCAACACCCCCATCCCCCCATGGAAGATGTCTGTCTACCAAACCCAGCCTCAGAAGATGTCTCCATACCTACCACCACTCAGAAGATGTCTGTCTACCTACCCACCCCCATCATAAGATGACTGTCGACGTTATCGCCTTCAGAAGATGTATGTCTACATACCCTCCCTCAGAAGATGTCTGCCTACCTAAGACCAGTGGATGATGGACAACTACCTCCCTCTCGGAGGATGACTACCTCCTCTCTGAAGATATCTGTCTATGTACCCTCCCCTCGAAAGATGTCTCTTCCCCCTCAGATGATGTATGTCTACCAATGCCCACATGGAAAGTGTCTGTCCTTCTAACCCCTTCGGATGATGTCTGTGTACCTACCCACCTGGAAGATGGCTGTCTACCTACCCCCAATCGGGACATGTCTGTCTACCTTCCCACCTAGGCATATGTCTGTATACCTACAGACGGCCGTGGTGGTCTCGCGGTTCTAGGCGCACAGTCCGAAACCGTGCGACTGCTATGGTCGCAGGTTCGAATCCTGCCTCGGGCATAGATGTGTGTGATGTCCTTAGTTTAGTTAGGTTTAAGTAGTTCTAAGTTCTAGGGGACTGATGACCACAGCAGTTGAGTCCCATAGTGCTCAGAGCCATTTGAACCATTTTTTTTATACCTACACCCTTTCGGAAAATGTCTGTCTACCTACCCCATCACCTCAGAAGATGTAATTCTACTTACCACATCTCGGAAAGTGTCAGTCTACTTATGCCCCACCCTCAGAAACTGTCTGTCTACCTTGCCCCTTTGGAATATGTCAGTTTACCAACCCCACTCAAAAGATGTCTGCTTACCTACTCTCCCATCCAAAGATATCTGTCTACCTACCACCTCTCGGAGGATTTTGTCTACCCCCCCTCTGAGATGTCTTCCTACATCCCCTTGGAAGATGCCTATCTAAACCCCTAGGAAGATATCCCTCCCTCTAAAAATGCCTACCTAACCCCTTCCACATCGGAAGATGCCAATCTCGCCCCTTAGGTTGATGCCTACCCACACCCACCTCATAAGATTATCTATCCATTCCCTCCAAAGATGCCAATCTCCCTCCTCGGAAGAGGTCTATCTACACCCCTCAGAAGATGTGTATCTACCACTAATCTTGGAAAATGTCTATCTACCCCCCTTAGAAGCTGTCTCCCTACCCCCCATGGAAGATGTCTACCCCCTTCTGAAGATGTCTATCTACCCAGCCCAGGCGGAAAATATCTATGTATCCCTCCACTCGGATGGTGAAAATCAACCAACAGCTTGGAAGATGTCTATCTACCCCACCCTCAGATGACATCTACACCCTCTGGAAGATACCTATCCCCACCTCAGAAGATGTATATCCCCCAGGAGGATGTATATAACCCACCTCATGAAAGATGCCTGTCTACCAACCCCCTCCTCTTGGAATATGTCTGTCTACCTACCCCACCCCTGTAAGATTTCCATCTAGCCCCTCCCCTCAGAGGACGTTTATCCTACACTCAAAAGATTTCTACAGCCTTCCTTCATTTGGAATGTGTCTACCGCCTATTCTGAAGATGTCTGTCTACCTCCAAATTCTAGGAACATGTCTGTATGTCTGTCTTCCTCACAAACTCGGGAAAAGGCTATCTATCCCCCCTATGGAAGAAATCTATCTAACCCTCTCTCGGAAGATGTATACCTACCCTCCTTGCCGAAGATATCTACACCCCATCTTCGAGGAGCTCTATCACCCCTTCACGGAAGATGCCTGTTTATCTACCAGAACCCATTGGAAGATGTAAGTGTACATACCATCACTCCCCACAGAACATGTCTGTCTACTTACCGACCATTCTTGGAAGATGTCTGTCTACCCCCCTCCCCCTTTGAAGATGCCTGACTACTCACCTCCCCCCATGGAAGAATACTATCTCCCCCCCTCCCAGAAGATGTCAATCTACCTCTCGAAAATATCTACCTCCCCCCCCCCCCCCAGAAAAATGTCAACCCTCTCTCTCGAAGGATATCTGTTTACCTATCCGGCCCGAATCGAAAAATGTCTCCCCCTTGGAAAATGTCTGTCTACCAAGCTCCCTCCTGGAAGACGTCTGTCTAAGAAACAACCACTCAGAAGATGTCTGTCTATCTACCCCTCCTCGGAATTGTTTGTCTACCATTATCACCACAGAAGATGTCTACTCCCTCCCCCCTTGGAAGATGTCTGTCTACCTACCACCCCCTCAGAAGATGTCTGACCACATACCCTGCTTCGGAATATGTCCGTCTACTTACCCCTCGCAGAAGATGTGTGTCTTCCTACCTCCCCACAGAAGATGTAGGTAAACAGATATCTTTCGAGAGGGAGTAGGTAGACAGACATCTTGCAAGGGAGTGATATGTAGACAGAAATTACCAAGGGGTGGGGATAATTTAGACAGACTTCTTCCGGGGGGGGGGGGGGGGGCGTGGGTATACATACATTTTCTGAGTGTATGTAGGTAGACAATCTTCTGAGGGAGTAGGCAGTAAGGCACCTTCCGAGGGGGGTAGGTAGACAGACATCTCCCATTGGTGGGTTGGTAGACAGCCAACTTCCGAGGGGCGTACTTAGACAGACATCTTCTAGAGGGGTAAGTAGACCAACATCTTCCAAGAGGGGGGGGGGGGTAGGTAGACAGACATCCTCAGAGGATAGGGGGGGGGGGGTAGGTAGATAGACATTATCTGTGGAGGTGTGGATAAACAGACATCTTCTGAGGGGTAGGTAGACAGACATTTTCTGAGTTGTGTTATAGGTAGACAGATATCTTCCAAAGGGGGGTAGGTAGACAGAGACTTCCTTGGTGGTAGTTTGAGAGACATCTCCTGATGGGGGGTTGGTAAACAGACTTCTTCTGAAGAGGGGTAGGTACACAGACATCTACTGTTGGTGCAGGACAGATAGACACAATTCTTCTGAGGCTGGGGATAATAGAAATCTTCCGAAGGAGGGCACATGGACAGATATTTTCCAAGTTGGGCAGGCTGACAGACATCTTCCGGGGGGTAGAAAGACATAGATATTCCAAGGGTGGTAGGTAGACAGACATCATATGTGCGGTGGAAGGTTGATAGACATCATCTTAGTTTGGGTATGTAGACAGGCATCTTCCAAGGGGAGGGGGTATATAGGAAGATACCTTCTGAAGGGGATGATAGACATCTTATGGGAGTAGGTAAACAGACATCATTTGTGTGGATTTGATAGACATATATATTGGGATGGGGTAGTTAGACATCTTCCGAGTGGTGGAAAATAGACAACTTCCAAGGGGGAAGTAGGCATCTTCCTAAGTGAGGGGGCAGGTTGCCTGACATCTTCCATGGGGGAGGTAGCCAATCATCTTCCAAGGATGGGTTCAGTGGACAGATATATTCGATGGGGGGGAGGGGGGTAGGTAGAGAGAGACCTTCCTGGGGCGTATTTTGACAGACTTCTCCTGATGGAGGGTTTGTAAACATACTTCTTCCGAGGGGGGCTGGAAATAGACATTTTCCGAGGGGGCGGGACAGATAGACACACATCTACTGAGCTTGGTGATGTTAGACATTTTCCGAAGGGGGCATGTTGACAGACATTTTCCGAGTTGGGCAGATAGACATATATTCTTTGAGGGGGTAGACAGACATACATCTTCCAAGGGTGATAGATATACATTTTCTGAGGGGACGGGTATGTTGGCCGACATCTTCTGACGAGGGAGTAGATAGACAATTTCTGAGCTGGGGTAGAAAGGCATCTTCGAAGGTGGTTAGATAAGCATCTTTCAAGAGTGGATTGGGTAGATAGACAGACATTTCCCGAATGGGGGGGGGAGTGGGGTAGGTAGTGAGACATCTTACATACAGGGGTAGGTAGACTATCATTTTCTCAGGGTAAGATGGGTACACAGACATTTTGCGGGGGGTAGGTTGACAGACATCTTCAAGGGGGTAGGTAGACAGACAACTGGGGGGGGGGGGGGGTGGTTGTTAGACAGACATGTTCCAAGGAGGGGTAGATAGCCAAACATCTTATGGGGGGGGGCAGGTAGACAGACATCTTCCATGTGGGGGTACGTAGACAGACATATTCTGAGGGGGTGAGACTGGCATATACCGAGGTTCGTTAGTTAGACAGACATCTTCCAGAGGGGTCCTAGGTAGACATACACCTTACGAGGGTAGTGATAGGAAGTCATACATCTTCCAAAGCGGTTTTTTCGGTTGTCAAATGACTTCCAAAAGGGGGGTATGTACACAGACATCCTCCAGGGATGGGGGAGGGTTTGACAGAGATCTTCAGAGGTGGGGTAGGCAGTTAAACATCTTTCGAAGTGGGGGTAGGTAGGCAGACACCTTCTAAATGGCGGTACCTAGGTAGATGGGCAGACATCTTCTGGGGGGGGGGGGGGAGGTAGGTAGACAGGTATCTTCCAAGGGTGTGTACGAAGAAAGTCATCTTCTGATGGCGGGTTTGAAAACACGTTTTCCGGTTGAGGGGATAAGTAAAGAGACATCTCAGGGGGAAGTAGGTAGACAGACATCTTACGATGGGGGGTGGTGTACGTAGGCTGTCATCTTACGAGGGGGGGTGGTAGATAGACAGATATGTTCCAAGGTACTCTATCAACTGCGAAACACCAAAACCGACAAATAACTGAATTTTCTATTACTAAAACTAGACTTATAATATGTCTTACTTGCCTATTACATCAACTTAGAAGTTTCTATTTTGTTTCTTGTGGAGTCATCACATACATCAGCAGGCGAGAGAAGTTTTCAGATGATAAATGTAAACCTTTCCGGAAAAAAAGAGATCAATGTGACGAGATGTCATTACGTCATTACGAAAGAAAAAGACGAAATCGTGAGGTTTTCTCAGTTTTTTACTACATATTATCACTTTTCGCATTTTCTCGTGTAATGTGGGTGCCAGACCTCGGTTCATGCGAAATCATAAGGTCCTCGGTCAAATGCAAGGCACCAAAACCGGCCTACAGTTTAATTTTCGATACCTAAAACTTGAGTAGAACTACTTCTTACCTACCTATTGCATCGACTTAGAAGCTCATATTTTGTTGGTTGTGGTCCCACCGCATACCTCAGCACATGACGTAAGTATCCAGATGTATATGTAAACATTTCCGTGAGCAAAGCTGCCACTGCGACGATCTGGCATTACGATTAAGCGCGTGAGTGCGTGTGAAATCGCTCTCTAAGTTTTCATACATTTTTAGGTTTCAGATACATATTTTAACGGTTTTTGTGATAATATTTACTATATAAGTTACTTATTAATGGTTTCTTCAGTCACCTCCGCCTTTCTTGAGTTGTGACCCGATCTTTGTGAGTGTTTCGTATCGAGCACCTTAACTTCTTACCTGTGTTTACATTCCGCGCTGACCAGGTGCAGCTGTAGCGGCGCATCCAAAGCTAAGTACTAATTATTTGTTTGTGTATAGTGGCTTATTTTGGAACTTTAAGAGTCTTCGTCCGGTGTTCTTATTGTCATCTGGTGAAATAATTTCAAACGAAATTTTCGCGAACTGTTTTCAGTTTCGTTACTGTGTCATTAGACGTTTGATTATCTTTCTGTTTTGTCTTTTGTTATATTTGCTGTTGATAAATACTGTTAATAATAGTAGCTACTTGATTTGTAGAGCAAGATTATGATTATTGTAGCCAGTTTCTTTTTGTACTGACGGAACTTAAATAAATGCGAAAGGTTTTCTCAGGTTTTTACTACATATTAACACATTTCACATTTCTCCGTGCAACGTGGCGGCCAGACCTCGATTGATGCAAAAGCTTAAGGTCCACGATCATGTCCAAGGCACCAAAGCCGGCTAATATGTCAATAATCGATAACCAAAACTTGAATTGTACTGGTTCTTTCTGGCCGATTCCATCAAATTAGAAGCTTCATCTGTTTTATACTTTGTTGCTTTTAGTGTCTCCGCATACCGCAACACACGACATAAGCTTGCAGACGATAAATGTAACAGTTTCAGAGAAAAAAGCGGCGAATGTGACGATCTGGCATTACGTCGATTCAAAAGCAAATGACGAAAACGAAAGGTTTTCTTAGAATTTTACTACATATGAACACCTTTCAGATTCTCTCGTGTAATGTGGCTGCCAGACCTCGTTCGATGCCAAATCTTAAGGGCCTCGGTCATATCCAACGCACCAAAGCCAGCTAATAAATCAATAATTGATAGCTAAAGCTTGATTTGTACTGCTCCTTACTGTCCGATTACATCAACTTAGAAGCTTCTTCTGTGTTTTAATATGGTGCTTTTAGTGTATCCGCATTACCGAAGCACACGACATAGCTTTGCAGACGATAAATGTATCCGTTGTAGGGAGAAAAGCGGCCATTGTGACGATCTGGCATTAATTCGACTCGATAGCAAATGACTAAAACGGGCGGATTTCTCGAGTTTTTACTACATATGAACACCTTTCACATTCTCCCGTGCAACGTGGTCGACAGACCTCGTTTCATGCAAAATCTTAAGGTCCTAGCTCATGTCCAAAGTACCAAAGCCGTGTAATGAGTAAATAATCGATAACTAAAACTTTAGTTGTAGTGGCACTTGCTGTCCGATTACATCTACTTAGAAGCATCTTCTGTCTTTTACTGTGGTGCTCTTAGTGTCTTCGCAAACAGCAGTATGTGACATAGCTCTGCAAACGATAAAAGTAACCGTTTCAGAGAGAAGAGCTCCCAATGTGACGATCTGGCGTTAGGTCGATTCGATAGAAAATGACGAAAACGAGCGGATTTCTCAGGTTTTTACTACATATGAACAGTTTTCACATTCTACTGTGCAACGTGGCTGACAGACTTCGTTCGATGCCAAATCTTAAAGGCCTCGGTCGTATCCAACGCACCAAAGCCAGCTAATAAATCAATCATTGATAGCTAAAACATGATTTGTACTGCTTCTTACTGGCCGATTACATCAACTTAGAAGCTTCTTCTGTGTTTTAATATTGTGCTTTTAGTGTATCCGCATTGCCGCAGCACACGACATAGCTTTGCAGACGATAAATGTATCCGTTGCAGGGAGAAAAGCTGCCATTGTGACGATCTGGCACTAAGTCGATTCGATAGCCAATGGCAAAAAAGCGCGGAATTCTCAGGTTTTTACTACAAATGAACACTTTTCACACTCTCCCGTGCAACGTGACTGGTAGACCTGCCTTCATGCAAAATCGTAAGGTCTTAGCTCATGTCCAAGGCACCAAAGCCGGCCAAAAAGTCAATAATCTTTAACCAAAATTTGAATTGTACTGCTTCTTACTGGCTATTACATCAACTTAGAAGCTTCTTCTGTGTTCTACTATAGTGTTCTCAGTGTCTCCGGTTACCGCAGCACGCAAAATAGCTTTGCCGACGATAAGTGTAACCGTTTCATAGAGAAGAGCAACAAAGTGACGATGTGGCATTAAGTCGATTCGGTAGCAAATGACAAAAACGGGCGGATTTCTTACGTTTTTACTACATATGAACACTTTTCACACTCACGTGCAACGTGGGTGCTAGATCTCCCTTCATGCAAAATCGTAAGGTCTTAGCTCATGTCCAAGGCACCAAGCCGTCACTAATCGAGAACTAAAACTTTAATTATACTGCTTCTTACTATCCACTACATCAACTTAGAAGCTTGTGTTCTACTATGGTACTTTCAGTGTCTCCGGATACCGCAGCACGCAATATAGCTTTCCAGACGATAAGTGTAAACGTTTCATAGAGAAGAGAAGCCAAAGTGACGATCTGGCATGAAGTCGATTCCATAGCAAATGACAAAAACCGGCGTTTCTCTCATGTTTTTACTACGTATGAACACTTTACACACTCTCCCTTGCAACGTGGCTGCTATACTTCCCTTCATGCAAAATCGTAGGGTCTTAGCTCATGTCCAAGGCACCAAAGCCGGCTTAAAAGTCAATAATCGATAACTAATACTTGAATTGTACTGCTTCTTACTGTCTATTACATCAATATAGAAGCTTCATCAATGTTCCACTATGGTGCTTTCAGTGTCTCCGGATACCGCAGCACGCAAAATAGCTTTGCAGTCGATAACTGTAACCGTTCCATAGAGTAGAGCCGCCAAAGTGACGATTTGGCATTAAGTGGATTCGATAGCAAATTACAAAATCGGGCGGATTTCTCAGGTTTTTACTACATATGAACACGTTTCACACTCTCCCATGCAATGTGGCTGTTAGACCGCCCTTCCTGCAAAATCGTAACGTCTTAGCTCATGTCCAAGACACAAAAGCTGGCTTGAAACTCGATAATCGATAACTAAAACTTGAATTATACTGCTTCTTACTGGCTATTACATCAACTTAGAAGCTTCTTCTGTGTTCTACTATTGTGATTTTAGTGGTTCCGCATACTGCAGCACGCAACATAGCTTTCCAGTCGATAAGTGTAACCGTTTCATACAGAAGAGCGGCCAAAGTGACGATCTGGCATTAAGTCGATTTGATGGCAAATGAGCTAAACGGGCAGATTTCTCAGGTTTTTACTGCATTGTAACACTTTTCACATTCTCCCATGCAACGTGGCTGGTAGTCGTCCCTTCATGCAAAATCGTAAGATCTTAGATCATGTCCAAGACACCAAAGCCGTCTAAAAAGTCAGTAATCGATAAGTAAAACTTGAATTGTACTTCTTCTTACTGGCTATTCCACCAACTTAGAAGTTTCGTCTGTGTTCTACTATGGTGCTTTCAGTGTCTCCCGATACCGCAGCACGCAACATAGCTTTGCAGACAATAAGTGTAACCGTTTCATAGAGAAGAGCTGCCAAAGTGACGATTTGGCATTAAGTCGATTACATAGCAAATGACAAAAACGTTCGGTTTTTTCAGGTTTTTACTACATATGAACACTTTTCACACTCTCCCGTGCAACGTGGATGGTAGACCTCCCTTCATGCAAAATCGTAACGTCTTAGCTCATGTCCAAGGCACCAAAGCCGCCTAAGAAGTCAATAAACGATAAGTAAAACTTGAATTCTACTGCTTCTTACTGGTTATTACATCAACATAGAAGCTTCTTCTGTGTTCTACTATGGTGCTTTCAGTGTCTCCGGATACCGCAGCACGCAACATAGCTTTGCCGACGATAAGTCTAACCGTTTCATAGAGAAGAGCAGCCAATGTGACGATCTGGCATTAAGTCGATTCGATAGTAAATGACAAAAACGGGCGGATATCTGAGGTTTTTAATACATATGAACACTTTTCACATACTCCCGTGCAACGTGGGTGGTGGACCTCAATTCATCCAAATCATTAGGTCTTAGATCATTTCCAAGGCATCAAACCCTGCTTAATAGTCAAGAATCTATAGCTAAAACTTGAATTGTACTGCTTCTTACTGGCTATTACATCAACTTAGAAGCTTCTTCTGTGTTCTACTATTGTGATTTTAGTGGTTCCGCATACTGCAGCACGCAACATAGCTTTCCAGTCGATAAGTGTAACCGTTTCATAGAGAAGAGAGGCCAAAGTGACGATCTGACATTCAGTCGATTCCATTGCAAATGACAAAAACGGGCGGTTTTCTCAGGTTTTAACCACATATGAACACATTTCACACTCTCCCCTGCAACGTGGCTGGTTGACCTACCTTAATGCAAAATCGTAAGGTCTTGGTTCATGTCCAAGGATGCAAAGCCGTCTTAGAAGTCAATAATCGAGAAATAAAACTTGAATTGTACTGCTTCATACGATCTATTACATCAACTTAGAAGCTTCTTGTGTGTTCTACTATGGTGCTTTCAGTGTCTCCGGATACCGCAGCACGCAAAATAGCTTTCCAGACGATAAGTGTAAATGTTTCATAGAGAAGAGCGTCCAAAGTGACGATCTGGCATTAAGTCGATTCCATAGCAAATGACAAAAACGGGTGGTTCTCTCAGGTTTTTACTACGTATGAACACTTTACACACTCTCCCGTGCAACGTGGCTGGTAGACCTCCCTTCATGCAAAATCGTAAGGTCTTAGCTCATATCCAAGGCACCAAAGCCGGCTAAAAAGTCAATAATCGAAAACTAAAACTGGAATTGTGCTGCTTCTTACTGGCTATTACATCAACTTGGAAACTTCGTCTGTGTTCTACTATGGTGCTTGCAGCGTCACTCGATACCGCAGCACGCAACATAGCTTTGCAGACGATAAGTGTAACCGTTTCATAGAGAAGATCGGCCAAAGTGACGTTCTGGCATTAAGTCGATTCGATAGCAAATGTGGAAAACGGTCGGATTTCTCAGGTTTTTACTTTTCACATTCTCCCGTGCAACGTGGCTGCTAGACCTCCCTTCATGCAAAATCGTAAGTTCTTAGCTCATGTCCAAAGTTCCAAAGTCGGCTTAAAAGTCAATAATCGTTAACTAAAACTTGAATTGTACTGCTTCTTACTGGCTATTACATCAGCTTAGAAGCTTCGTCTGTATTGTACTATGGTGCTTTCAGTCTCTCCGGATACCGCAGCAGGCAACATAGCTTTGAGAACGAAAAGTGTAACCGTTTCATAGATAAGAGCTTCCAAAGTGACGATCTGGCATTAAGTCGATTCGATAGCAAATGACAAAAACTGGCGGATTTCGCAGGTTTTTACTACATATGAACACTTTTCACATTCTCCCGTGCAACGTGGCTGCTAGACCTCCTTTAATGCAAAATCATAAGGTCTTAGCTCAAGTCGAAGGCACCAAAGCCGTCTAAAAAGTCAATAATCGATAACTTAAATTTGAATTTTACTGTTTCTTACTGTCCATACATCAACATAGAAGCTTCTTCTGTGTTCTACTATGGTGCTTTCAGTGTCTCCGGATACCGCAGCGCGCAACATAGCTTTGCAGACGATAAGTGTAACCGTTTCATAGACAAGATCGGCAAAACTGACGATCTGGCATTTAGTCGATTCGATAGCAAATGACAACAACGGGCGGATTTCTCAGGTTTTTACTACATATGAACACTTTTCACATTCTTCCGTGCAATGTGGCTGGTAGGCCTCCCTTCATGCAGAATCGTAAGGTCTTAGCTCATGTCCAAGGCAGCAAAGCCGGCTTCAAAATCAGTAATGGGTAACTAAAACTTGAATTGTACTGCTTCTTACTGGCTATTACATCAACTCAGAAGCTTCGTCTGTGTTCTACTATGGTGTTTTTAGTGTCTCGGCATAGCGCACCACGCAACATAGCTTTACAGACGATAAATGTAACCGTTTCATAGAGAAAAGTGGCCAAACAGACGATCTGGCATTAAGTCGTTTCGATATCAAATGACCAAAACAGGCGGAATCCTCAGGTTTTTACTACATATTAACACTTTTCGATCTATCCCGTGCAACGTGGCTGGTAGACCCCCTTTCATGCAAAATCGTAAGGTCTTAGCTCATGTCCAAGGCACAAAAAACGGATTAAAAGTCAATAATCGATAACTAAAACTTGAATTGTACTGCTTCTTGCTGTGTATTACATCAACTTAGAAGTTTCTTCTGTGTTCTACTATGGTGCTTTCACTGTCTAGGGATACCGCAGCACGCAACATAGCTTTCCAGACGATAATTGTGACCGTTTCATAGAGAAGAGCGGCCAATGTGACGGACTGTCATTAAGTCGATTCGATAGCAAAAGACAAAAACGGGCGGATTTCTCAGGTTTTTACTACATATGAGCACTTTCAACATTCTCCCATGCAACGTGGCTGCTAGACCTCCCTTCATGCAAAATCGTAAGGTCTAGCCCATGTCTAAGGCACCAAAGACGGCTAATAAGTCAATAATAATTCACTAAAACTTGAATTATACTGTTTCTTACTGGCTATTACATCAACTTAGAAGCTTCCTCTGTGTTCTACTATGGTGCTTTTAGTGTCTCCGCATACCACAGCACGCGACATAGCTTTGCATAGAGAAGAGCGGCCAATGTGTCGATCTGGCATTAAGTCGATTCAATAGCAAATGACGAAAACCGGCAGATTTTTCAGGTGTTTACCACATATGAACAGTTTTCACATTCTCCCGTGCAACGTGGTTGCTAGGCCTCGCTTCAGGCAAAATCTCAAGGTCCAAGCTCATGTCCTAGGCACCAAAGAAGGCTACAAAGTCAATAATCAATAACTAAAACTTGAATTGTACTACTTCATACTGTCTGTTTCCTGAACTTAGAAGCTTCTTCAGTGTTCTACTATGGTGCTATTAGTGTCTCCGCATACCGCAGCACGCGACATAGCTTTGCAGACGACATATGTAACCGTTTCATAGAGAAGAGCGGCCGATGTGACGATCTGGCATTAAGTGGATTCGATAGCAAATTAAGAAAACGTGCGGATGTTACAGGTTTTTACTACATATGGACATTTTACTCATTCTACCGTGCAACGTGGCTGCTAGACCTCCCTTCGTGCAAAATCTTAAGGTCCTAGCTCAAGTCCAAGGCACCAAAGCCGGCTAAAAAGTCAATAATCGATAACTATAACTTGAATTGTACTTCTTCTTACTGGCTATTACATCAACTTAAAACCTTCTTCTGTGTTTTATTATGTTGCTTTACGTATCTCCGCATTCCGCAGCACCCGACATAGCTTTGCAGAAGAAAAATGTAACCGTTTCATAGATGATAGCGGCCAATGTGACGATCTGGCATTAAGTCGATTCCATAGCAAATGAAGAAAACGGGCGGATTTTTCTGGTTTCTACTACATATGAACACTTTGCACATTCTCCCTTGCAACGCGGCTGCTAGACCTCCCTTCATGCAAAATCGTAACGTCTTAGCTCATGTCCAAGGCACCAAAGCCGGCTAAAAAGTCAATAATCAATAAATAAAACTTGATTTGTACTGCTTCTTACTTGCTATTACATCAACTTAAAAGCTTCTTCAGTGTTTTACTATGGTGCTTTTAGTGTCTCCGCATACCGGAGCACACGACATAGGTTTGCAGACGAAAAGTGTAACCGTCTCATAGAGAAGAGCAGCCGATGTGACGGTCTGGCATTAAGTCGATTCGATAGCAAATTTAAAATCGGGCGGATTTTACAGGACTTTACAACATATGAATATTTTTCACATTCTACCGTGCAACGCGGGCTGCTAGACCTCCCTTCATGCAAAATTTTAAGGTCCTAGCTCAAGTCCAAAGCACCAAAGCCGGCTACAAGGTCAATATTCGATAACTAAAACTTGAATTGTACTGCTTCTTACTGGCTATTAAATCAACTTAGGAGCTTCTTCAGTGTTCTACTATGGTGCTTTTAGTGTCTACGCATACCGCAGCAGCAGACATAGCTTTGCAGACGAAAAGTGTAACCGTTTCATAGAGAAGAGCGGCCAATGTGATGATCTGTCATTAAGTCGATTCGGTAGCAAATGCCGAAAACGGGTAGATTTTACAGGTTTTTACTACATATGAACACTTTTCACATTCTCCCGCGCAACGTGGTAATAGACCTCTCTTCAGGCAAAATCTTAAGGTACTAGCTCATGTCGAAGGCACCAAAGCCGGCTAAAGAGACAATAATCGATAACTAAAACTAGAATTGTAGTGCTTCTTACTGGCTAATACATCAACTTAGAAGCTTCTTCTGTGTTCTACTATGGTGATTTTAGTGTCTCCGCATACCGCAGCACGCGACATAGCATTACAGACGAAACGTGTAACCGTTTTATAGAGAAGAGCGGTCAATGTGACGATCTGGCATTAAGTCGATTCGATAGCAAATGACGAAAACGGGCGGATTTCACAGGTTTTTATTACCTACGAACACTTTTCACATTCTACCGTGCAATGCGGGTAGCTACACCTCCAATCATGCAAAATCCTAAGGTTCTAGCTCATGTCCAAGGCACCAAAGATGGCAAAAATGTCAATAATCGAAAACTAAAACTTGAATTGTACTGCTTCTTACTGGCTATTACACCAACTTAGAAGCTTCTTGTGTGATCTACTATTGTGCTTTCAGTGTCTCCGCATACCGCAGCACGCGACATAGCATTATAGACGAAACGTGTAACTGTTTCATAGAGAAGAGCGGCCAATGTGACGATCTGGCATTAAGTCGATTCGATAGCAAATGACGAAAACGCTCGGATTTTACAGGTTCTTACTACCTACAAACAACTTTCACATTCTACCGTGCAACGCGGTCTGCTAGACCTCCCTTCATGCAAAATCTTAAGGTTCGAGCTCATGTCCATGGACCAAAGGTGGCAAAATTGTCAATAATCGATAACTAAAACTTGAATTGTACTGCTTCTTACTGGCAATTACATCAACATAGAAGCTTCTTCTGTGTTCTACTATGGTGATTTTAGTGTCTCCGCATACCGCAGCACGCGACATAGCATTACAGACGAAACGTGTAACTGTTTCATAGAGGAGATCGGCCAATGTGTCGAACTGGCATTAAGTCGATTCGATAGCAAAGGACGAAAACGGGCGGGTTTTACGGTTTTTTACTACATATGAACACTTTTCACATTCTCCCGTGCAACGTGGATAATGGACCTCTCTTCAGGCAAATTATTAAGGTCCTAGCTCATTCCCAAGGCATCAAAGCCGGCTAAAGAGACAATAATCGATGACTAAAACTCGATTTGTACTGCTGCTTACTGGCTATCACATCAACTTACGAGCTTCTTCAGTGTTCTACTATGGTGCTTTTAGTGTCTCCGCATACCGCACCACTCCACATAGCATTGCAGACGAAAAGTGTAACCGTCTCATAGAGAAGAGCGGCCGATGTGACGATCTGGCGTTAAGTTGATTCGATAGCAAATTTCGAAAACGTGCGGATTTTACAGGTTTTTACTACATATGAACATTTTTCACATTCTACCGTTCAACGTGGCTGCTAGACCAACCTTCGCGCAAAATCTTAATGTCCTAGCTCATGTCCAAGGCAAAAAGCCGGCTTAAAAGTCAATAATCGATAACTAAAACTTGATTTGTACTGCTTCTTACTGGCTATTACATAAAGTTACAAGCTTTTTCTATGTTCTACTATGGTGCTTTTAGTGTCTCCGCATACCGCAGCAAGTGAAATAGCTTTGCAGACGAAAAGTGCAACCTTTTCATCGAGAAGAGCGGCCCATGTGACGATATGGCATGAAGTCGATTCGATAGCAAATGACGAAAGCAGGAGGATTTTGCAGGTTTTTACTACATATGTACACTTTTCACATTCTCCCGCGCAACGTGGTAATAGACCTCTCTTCAGGCAAAATCTTAAGGTACTAGCTCATGTCGAAGGCACCAAAGCCGGCTAAAGAGACAATAATCGATAACTAAAACTAGAATTGTAGTGCTTCTTACTGGCTAATACATCAACTTAGAAGCTTCTTCTATCTTCTACTATGGTGATTTTAGTGTCTCCGCATACCGCAGCACGCGACATAACATTACAGACTAAACGTGTAACCGTTTTATAGAGAAGAGTGGTCAATGTGACGATCTGGCATTAAGTCGATTCGATAGCAAATGACGAAAACGGGCGGATTTTACAGGTTTTTATTACCTACGAACAACTTTCACATTCTACCGTGCAATGCGGGTAGCTACACCCCATTCATGCAAAATCCTAAGGTTCTAGCTCATGTCGAAGGCACCAAAGATGGCAAAAATGTCAACAATCGATAACTAAAACTTGAATTGTACTGCTTCTTACTGGCTATTACACCAACTTAGAAGCTTCTTGTGTGATCTACTATTGTGCTTTTAGTGTCTCCGCATACCGCAGCACGCGACATAGCATTACTGACGAAACGTGTAACTGTTTCATAGAGAAGAGCGGCCAATGTGACGATCTGGCATTAAGTCGATTCGATAGCAAATGACGAAAACGCTCGGATTTTACAGGTTTTTACTACCTACAAACAACTTTCTCATTCTACCGTGCAACGCGGTCTGCTAGACCTCCCTTCATGCAAAATCTTAAGGTTCGAGCTCATGTCCATGGACCAAAGGTGGCAAAAATGTCAATAATCGATAACTAAAACTTGAATTGTACTGCTTCTTACTGGCAATTACATCAACTTAGAAGCTTCTTTTGTGTTCTACTATGGTGATTTTGTGTATCCGCATACCGCAGCACGCGACATAGCATTACAGACGAAACGTGTAACTGTTTCATAGAGAAGAGCGGCCAATGTGACGATCTGGCATTAAGTCGATTCGATAGCAAATGACGAAAACGCTTGGATGTTACAGGTTTTTACTACCTACAAACAACTTTCACATTCTACCGTGCAACGCGGTCTGCTAGACCTCCCTTCATGCAAAATCTTAAGGTTCGAGCTCATGTCCATGGACCAAAGGTGGCAAAAATGTCAATAATCGAAAACTAAAACTTGAATTGTACTGCTTCTTACTGGCTATTACACCAACTTAGAAACTTCTTGTGTGATCTACGATTGTGCTTTTAGTGTATCCGCATACAGCAGGACGCGACATAGCTTTACAGACGAAACGTGTGAGAGTTTCATAGAGAAGAGCGGCCAGTGTGACGATCTGGCTTTGAGTCGATTCGATAGCAAAGGACGAAAACGGGCGGATTTTAGGTGTTTTTACTACATTCGAACACCTTTCACACCCTTCCGTGCAACGTGGCTGCTAGACCTCACTTCATGCAAAATCTTAAGTTCCTAGCTCTTGTCCAAGGCACCAAAGCCGGCTAAAAAGTCGATAATCGACAACTAAAACTTGATTTGTATAGCTTCTTACTGGCTATCACATCAACTTAGAAGCTTCTTCTGCGTTCTACTATGGTCCTTTTAGTGTCTTCGCATACCACAGCACGCGACGTAGCTTTGCAGACGGAAAATGTAACCGTTTCTTAGAGAGGAGCGACCAATGTGACGATCTGGCATAAAGTCGATTCCATAGCAAATGACGAAAACGGGCAGATTTTACAGGTTTTTACTACATATGAACACCTTTCACATTCTCCCGTGCAACGTGGCTGCTAGACCTCCCTTCAGGCAAAATCTCAAGGAACTAGCTCATGTAAACGGCGCCAAAGCCGGCTAAAAAAACAATAATCGATAACTCGAACTTGAATTTTACTTCTTCTTACTGGCTATTACATCAACTAAGAAGCTTGTTTTTGTTCTACTATGGTGCTTTTAGTGTCTCCGCATACCACAGCAAGTGAAATAGCTTTGCAGACGAAAAGTGTAACCGTTCCATAGAGAAGATCGGCCAATGTGACGATCTGGCATTAAGTCGATTCGATAGCAAATAACGAAAACGGGCAGATTTTACAGGTTTTTAATACATATGAACACTTTTCACATTCTCACGCGCAACGTGGTAATAGACCTCTCTTCAGGCAAAATCTTAAGGTACTAGCTCATGTCGAAGGCACCAAAGCCGGCTAAAGAGACAATAATCGATAACTAAAACTAAAATTGTAGTGCTTCTCACTGGCTAATACATCAACTTAGAAGCTTCTTCTGTGTTCTACTATTGTGATTTTAGTGTCTTCGCATACCGTAGCACGCGACATAGCATTACAGACGAAACGTGTAACCGTTTCATAGAGAAGAGCGACCAATGTGACGATATGTCATTAAGTCGATTCGATAGCAAATGACGAAAACGCTCGGATTTTACAGGTTTTTACTACCTACGAACAACTTTCACATTCTACCGTGCAACGCTTGCTGCTAGACCTCCCTTCATGCAAAATCTTAAGGTTCGAGCTCATGTCCATGGACCAAAGTTGGCAAAAATGTCAATAATCGATGACTAAAACTTGAATTATACTGCTTCTTACTGGCTATTACACCAACTTAGAAGCTTCTTGTGTGATCTACGATTGTGCTTTTCGTGTCTCCGCATACCGCAGCACGCGACATAGCTTTGCAGACGGAAAGTGTATCCGTTTCTTAGAGAAGAGCGGCCAATGTGACGATCTGGCATTGAGTCGATTCGACAGCAAGTGACGAAAACGGGCGGATTTTAGAGGTTTTTACAACATTCGAACACCTTTCACACCCTTCCGTGCAACGTGGCTGCTAGACCTCACTTCATGCAAAACCTTAATGTCCTAGCTGTTGTCCAAGGCACCAAAGCCGGCTAAAAAGTCAATAATCGACAACTAAAACTTGATTTGTAAAGCTTTTTACTGGCTATCACATCAACTTAGAAGCTTCTTCTGCGTTCTACTATGGTCCTTTTAGTGTCTTCGCATACCGCAGCACGCGACATAGCATTACAGACGAAACGTGTAACTGTTTCATAGAGAAGAGCGGTCAATGTGACGATCTGGCATTAAGTCGATTCGATAGCAAATGACGAAAACGCTCGGATTTTACAGGTTTTTACTACCTACAAACAACTTTCTCATTCTACCGTGCAACGCGGTCTGCTAGACCTCCTTCACGCAAAATCTTAAGGTTCGAGCTCATGTCCATGGACCAAAGGTGGCAAAAATGTCAATAATCGATAACTAAAACTTGAATTGTACTGCTTCTTACCGGCAATTACATCAACTTAGAACCTTCTTTTGTGTTCTACTATGGTGATTTTAGTGTCTCCGCATTCCGCAGCACGCGACATAGCATTACAGACGAAACGTGTAACTGTTTCATAGAGAAGAGCGGCCAATGTGACGATCTGGCATTAAGTCGATTCGATAGAAAATGACGAAAACGCTTGGATTTTACAGGTTTTTACTACCTACAAACAACTTTCACATTCTACCGTGCAACACGGTCTGCTAGACCTCCCTTCATGCAAAATCTTAAGGTTCGAGCTCATGTCCATGGACCAAAGGTGGCAAAAATGTCAATAATCGAAAACTAAAACTTGAATTGTACTGCTTCTTACTGGCTATTACACCAACTTAGAAACTTCTTGTGTGATCTACGATTGTGCTTTTAGTGTATCCGCATACAGCAGGACGCGACATAGCTTTACAGACGAAACGTGTAAGAGTTTCATAGAGAAGAGCGGCCAGTGTGACGATCTGGCTTTGAGTCGATTCGATAGCAAAGGACGAAAACGGGCGGATTTTAGGGGTTTTTACTACATTCGAACACCTTTCACACCCTTCCGTGCAACGTAGCTGCTAGACCTCACTTCATGCAATATTTTAAGGTCCTAGCTCATGTCCAACGGACCAAAGCCGGCTAAAAAGACAATAATCGGAAACTAAATTTGATTTCTACTGCTTCTTACTATCTATCACATCAACTTAGAAGTTTCTTCTGCGTTCTACTATGGTCCTTTTAGTGTCTTCGCATACCGCTGCACGCGACATAGCTTTGCAGACGGAAAGTGTATCCGTTTCTTAGAGAAGAGCGGCCAATGTGACGATCTGGCATTGAGTCGATTCGACAGCAAATGACGAAAACAGGCGGATTTTACAGATTTTTACTACAAATGTACACTTTTCACATTCTCCCGTGCAACGTGGCTGCTAGACCTCCCTTCAGGCAAAATCTCAAGGAACTAGCTCATGTCCACGGCACCTAAGCCGACTAAAAATTCAATAATCGATAACTAAAATTTTAATTGTACTCCTACTCACTGGCAATTACATCAACTTAGAAGCTTCTTTTGTGTTCTACTATGTTGCTTTTACTGTCTCCGCATACCGTAGCAGCAGACATAGCTTTGCAGACAAAAAGTGTAACAATTTCACAGAGAAGAGCGGCCAATGTGACGATCTGGCATTAAGTCGATTCCATAGAAAAAGACGAAAACGGGCAGATTTTACAGGTTTTTACTACATATGAACACTTTTCACATTCTCCCGTGCAACGTGGCTGCTAGACCTCCCTTCAGTAGCTCATGTCCACGGCGCGAAAGCCAGCTAAAAAAACAATAATCGATAACTCGAACTTGAATTTTACTTCTTCTTACTCGCTATTACATCAACTAAGAAGCTTGTTTTTGTTCTACTATGGTGCTTTTAGTGTCTCCGCATACCGCAGCAAGTGAAATAGCTTTGCAGACGAAAAGTGTAACCGTTACATAGAGAAGATCGGCCAATGTGACGATCTGGCATTAAGTCGAATCGATAGCAAATGACGAAAACGGGCGGATTTTAGAGGTTTTTACTACATTCGAACACCTTTCACACCCTTCCGTGCAACGTGGCTGCTAGACCTCACTTCATGCAAAACCTTAAGATCCTAGCTCTTGTCCAAGGCACCAAAGCCGACTAAAAAATCAATAATCGATAACTAAAATTTGAATTGTACTGCTTCTTACTGGCAATTACATCAACTTAGAAGCTTCTTTTGTGTTCTACTATATTGCTTTTACTGTCTCCAAATACCGCAGCACCCGACTTATCTTTGCAGACGAAAAGTGTAACCGTTTCATAGAGAAGAGCGGCCAATGTGACGATCTGGCATTAAGTCGATTCGATAGCAAATAACGAAAACAGTCAGATTTTACAGGTTTTTACCACATACGAACACTTTTCACATTCTCCCGCGCAACGTGGTAATAGACCTCTCTTCAGGCAAAATCTTAAGGTACTAGCTCTTGTCCAAGGCACTAAAGCCGGCTGAAAAGTCAATAATCGACAACTAAAACTTGATTTGTATAGCTTCTTACTGGCTATCACATCAACTTAGAAGTTTCTTCTGCGTTCTACTATGGTCCTTTTAGTGTCTTCGCATACCACAGCACGCGACACAGCTTTTCAGACGATAAATGTAACCGTTTCTTAGAGAAGAGCGGCCAATGTGACGATCTGGCATTAAATCGATTCGATAGGAAATGACGAAAACAGTTGGATTTTACAGGTTTTTACTACATATGAACACTTTTTACATTCTCCCGTGAAGCGTGGCTGCTAAACCTCTCTTCATGCATACACTTAAGGTCCTAGTTCATGTCCAAGGCACCAAAGCCGGCTAAAAAGACAATAATCGATAACTCAAACTTGAATTTTACTTCTTCTTACTGGCTATTACATCAAGTTAGAAGCTTGTTTTGTTTTCTAGTATAGTGCTTTTAGTGTCTCCGCATACCGCAGCACGTGTCATAGCTTTGCAGACGAAAAATGTAACCGTTTCAGTGAGAAGAGCGGCCAATGTGACGATCTGGCTTTAAGTCGATTCGATAGCAAATGAAGAAAACTGGCCGATTTTACAGGTTTCTGCTACATATGAACACTTTTCTCATTCTCCCGTGCAATGTGGCTACTGGACCTCTTTTCATGCAAAATCGTAAGTTCCTAGCTCATGTCCAAAATACCAAAGCCGGCTACAAAGTCAATAATCGATAACTAAAACTTGATTTGTAGTGCTTCTTTCTGACTATCACATCAACTTAGAAGCTTCTTCCGCGTTCTACTATGTTGCTTTTATTGTCTCCGCATACCGCAGCACGTGACATAGCTTTGCAGACGGAAAGAGTAACCGTTTCATAGAGAAGATCGGCCAATGTGGCAATCTGGCATTAAGTCGATTCGATAGCAAATGACGAAAAGGAGCAGTTTTTAAGGTTTTTACTACATATGAACACATTTCACATTCAAGCGTACAACATGGCTGATAGACATCACTTCAGGCAAAATCTTAAGGTAGTAGCTCATGTCCAAGGCACCAAAGCCGGCAAAAAAAACCATAATCGATAACTCGAACTTGAATTTTACTTCTTCTTACTGGCTATTACATTAACTTAGAAGCTTGTTTTATGTTCTACTATGGTGCTTTTAGTGTCTCCGCATACCGCAGCAAGTGAAATAGCTTTGCAGACGAAACGTGTAACAGTTTCATAGAGAAGAGCGGCCAGTGTGACGATCTGGCTTAGAGTCGATTCGACAGCAAATGACGAAAACGGGCGGATTTTACAGGTTTTTACTACAAATGTACACTTTTCACATTCTCCCGTGCAACGTGGCTGCTAGACCTCCCTTCAGGCAAAATCTCAAGGAACTAGCTCATGTCCACAGCACCAAAGCCGACTAAAAATTCAATAATCGATAACTAAAATTTTAATTGTACTCCTTCTCGCTGGCAATTACATCAACTTAGAAGCTTCTTTTGTGTTCTACTATGTTGCTTTTACTGTCTCCGCATACCGTAGCAGCAGACATAGCTTTGCAGACGAAAAGTGTAACAATTTCACAGAGAAGAGCGGCCAATGTGACGATCTGGCATTAAGTCGATTCCATAGAAAAAGACGAAAACGGGCAGATTTTACAGGTTTTTACTACATATGAACACTTTTCACATTCTCCCGTGCAACGTGGCTGCTAGACCTCCCTTCAGTAGCTCATGTCCACGGCGCGAAAGCCAGCTAAAAAAACAATAATCGATAACTCGAACTTGAATTTTACTTCTTCTTACTCGCTATTACATCAACTAAGAAGCTTGTTTTTGTTCTACTATGGTGCTTTTAGTGTCTCCGCATACCGCAGCAAGTGAAATAGCTTTGCAGACGAAAAGTGTAACCGTTACATAGAGAAGATCGGCCAATGTGACGATCTGGCATTAAGTCGAATCGATAGCAAATGACGAAAACGGGCGGATTTTAGAGGTTTTTACTACATTCGAACACCTTTCACACCCTTCCGTGCAACGTGGCTGCTAGACCTCACTTCATGCAAAACCTTAAGGTCCTAGCTCTTGTCCAAGGCACCAAAGCCGACTAAAAAATCAATAATCGATAACTAAAATTTGAATTGTACTGCTTCTTACTGGCAATTACATCAACTTAGAAGCTTCTTTTGTGTTCTACTATATTGCTTTTACTGTCTCCAAATACCGCAGCACCCGACTTATCTTTCCAGACGAAAAGTGTAACCGTTTCATAGAGAAGAGCGGCCAATGTGACGATCTGGCATTAAGTCGATTCGATAGCAAATAACGAAAACAGTCAGATTTTACAGGTTTTTACTACATACGAACACTTTTCACATTCTCCCGCGCAACGTGGTAATAGACCTCTCTTCAGGCAAAATCTTAAGGTACTAGCTCTTGTCCAAGGCACTAAAGCCGGCTGAAAAGTCAATAATCGACAACTAAAACTTGATTTAGATAGCTTCTTACTGGCTATCACATCAACTTAGAAGTTTCTTCTGCGTTCTACTATGGTCCTTTTAGTGTCTTCGCATACCACAGCACGCGACACAGCTTTGCAGACGATAAATGTAACCGTTTCTTAGAGAAGAGCGGCCAATGTGACGATCTGGCATTAAATCGATTCGATAGGAAATGACGAAAACAGTTGGATTTTACAGGTTTTTACTACATATGAACACTTTTTACATTCTCCCGTGAAGCGTGGCTGCTAGACCTCTCTTCATGCATACACTTAAGGTCCTAGTTCATGTCCAAGGCACCAAAGCCGGCTAAAAAGACAATAATCGATAACTCAAACTTGAATTTTACTTCTTCTTACTGGCTATTACATCAAGTTAGAAGCTTGTTTTGTGTTCTACTATAGTGCTTTTAGTGTCTCCGCATACCGCAGCACGTGTCATAGCTTTGCAGACGAAAAATGTAACCGTTTCAGTGAGAAGAGCGGCCAATGTGACGATCTGGCTTTAAGTCGATTCGATAGCAAATGAAGAAAACTGGCCGATTTTACAGGTTTCTGCTACATATGAACACTTTTCACATTCTCCCGTGCAATGTGGCTACTGGACCTCTTTTCATGCAAAATCGTAAGTTCCTAGCTCATGTCCAAAATACCAAAGCCGGCTACAAAGTCAATAATCGATAACTAAAACTTGATTTGTAGTGCTTCTTTCTTACTATCACATCAACTTAGAAGCTTCTTCTGCGTTCTACTATGTTGCTTTTATTGTCTCCGCATACCGCAGCACGTGACATAGCTTTGCAGACGGAAAGAGTAACCGTTTCATAGAGAAGATCGGCCAATGTGACAATCTGGCATTAAGTCGATTCGATAGCAAATGACGAAAAGGAGCAGTTTTTAAGGTTTTTACTACATATGAACACATTTCACATTCAAGCGTACAACATGGCTGATAGACATCACTTCAGGCAAAATCTTAAGGTAGTAGCTCATGTCCAAGGCACCAAAGCCGGCAAAAAAAACCATAATCGATAACTCGAACTTGAATTTTACTTCTTCTTACTGGCTATTACATCAACTTAGAAGCTTGTTTTATGTTCTACTATGGTGCTTTTAGTGTCTCCGCATACCGCAGCAAGTGAAATAGCTTTGCAGACGAAACGTGTAACAGTTTCATAGAGAAGAGCGGCCAGTGTGACGATCTGGCTTAGAGTCGATTCGACAGCAAATGACGAAAACGGGCGGATTTTACAGGTTTTTACTACAAATGTACACTTTTCACATTCTCCCGTGCAACGTGGCTGCTAGACCTCCCTTCAGGCAAAATCTCAAGGAACTAGCTCATGTCCACGGCACCAAAGCCGACTAAAAATTCAATAATCGATAACTAAAATTTTAATTGTACTCCTTCTCGCTGGCAATTACATCAACTTAGAAGCTTCTTTTGTGTTCTACTATGTTGCTTTTACTGTCTCCGCATACCGTAGCAGCAGACATAGCTTTGCAGACGAAAAGTGTAACAATTTCACAGAGAAGAGCGGCCAATGTGACGATCTGGCATTAAGTCGATTCGATAGCAAATGACGAAAACGCTCGGATTTTACAGGTTTTTACTACCTACAAACAACTTTCTCATTCTACCGTGCAACGCGGTCTGCTAGACCTCCCTTCATGCAAAATCTTAAGGTTCGAGCTCATGTCCATGGACCAAAGGTGGCAAAAATGTCAATAATCGATAACTAAAACTTGAATTGTACTGCTTCTTACTGGCAATTACATCAACTTAGAAGCTTCTTTTTTGTTCTACTATGGTGATTTTGGGTATCCGCATACCGCAGCACGCGACATAGCATTACAGACGAAACGTGTAACTGTTTCATAGAGAAGAGCGGCCAATGTGACGATCTGGCATTAAGTCGATTCGATAGCAAATGACGAAAACGCTTGGATGTTACAGGTTTTTACTACCTACAAACAACTTTCACATTCTACCGTGCAACGCGGTCTGCTAGACCTCCCTTCATGCAAAATCTTAAGGTTCGAGCTCATGTCCATGGACCAAAGGTGGCAAAAATGTCAATAATCGAAAACTAAAACTTGAATTGTACTGCTTCTTACTGGCTATTACACCAACTTAGAAACTTCTTGTGTGATCTACGATTGTGCTTTTAGTGTATCCGCATACAGCAGGACGCGACATAGCTTTACAGACGAAACGTGTGAGAGTTTCATAGAGAAGTGCGGCCAGTGTGACGATCTGGCTTTGAGTCGATTCGATAGCAAAGGACGAAAACGGGCGGATTTTAGGTGTGTTTACTACATTCGAACACCTTTCACACCCTTCCGTGCAACGTGGCTGCTAGACCTCACTTCATGCAAAATCTTAAGTTCCTAGCTCTTGTCCAAGGCACCAAAGCCGGCTAAAAAGTCGATAATCGACAACTAAAACTTGATTTGTATAGCTTCTTACTGGCTATCAGATCAACTTAGAAGCTTCTTCTGCGTTCTACTATGGTCCTTTTAGTGTCTTCGCATACCACAGCACGCGACGTAGCTTTGCAGACGGAAAATGTAACCGTTTCTTAGAGAGGAGCGACCAATGTGACGATCTGGCATAAAGTCGATTCCATAGCAAATGACGAAAACGGGCAGATTTTACAGGTTTTTACTACATATGAACACCTTTCACATTCTCCCGTGCAACGTGGCTGCTAGACCTCCCTTCAGGCAAAATCTCAAGGAACTAGCTCATGTAAACGGCGCCAAAGCCGGCTAAAAAAACAATAATCGAAAACTCGAACTTGAATTTTACTTCTTCTTACTGGCTATTACACCAACTTAGAAGCTTCTTGTGTGATCTACGATTGTGCTTTTCGTGTCTCCGCATACCGCAGCACGCGACATAGCTTTGCAGACGGAAAGTGTATCCGTTTCTTAGAGAAGAGCGGCCAATGTGACGATCTGGCATTGAGTCGATTCGACAGCAAGTGACGAAAACGGGCGGATTTTAGAGGTTTTTACAACATTCGAACACCTTTCACACCCTTCCGTGCAACGTGGCTGCTAGACCTCACTTCATGCAAAACCTTAATGTCCTAGCTGTTGTCCAAGGCACCAAAGCCGGCTAAAAAGTCAATAATCGACAACTAAAACTTGATTTGCAAAGCTTCTTACTGGCTATCACATCAACTTAGAAGCTTCTTCTGCGTTCTACTATGGTCCTTTTAGTGTCTTCGCATACCGCAGCACGCGACATAGCATTACAGACGAAACGTGTAACTGTTTCATAGAGAAGAGCGGTCAATGTGACGATCTGGCATTAAGTCGATTCGATAGCAAATGACGAAAACGCTCGGATTTTACAGGTTTTTACTACCTACAAACAACTTTCTCATTCTACCGTGCAACGCGGTCTGCTAGACCTCCTTCACGCAAAATCTTAAGGTTCGAGCTCATGTCCATGGACCAAAGGTGGCAAAAATGTCAATAATCGATAACTAAAACTTGAATTTTACTGCTTCTTACCGGCAATTACATCAACTTAGAACCTTCTTTTGTGTTCTACTATGGTGATTTTAGTGTCTCCGCATTCCGCAGCACGCGACATAGCATTACAGACGAAACGTGTAACTGTTTCATAGAGAAGAGCGGCCAATGTGACGATCTGGCATTAAGTCGATTCGATAGCAAATGACGAAAACGCTTGGATTTTACAGGTTTTTATTACCTACAAACAACTTTCACATTCTACCGTGCAACACGGTCTGCTAGACCTCCCTTCATGCAAAATCTTAAGGTTCGAGCTCATGTCCATGGACCAAAGGTGGCAAAAATGTCAATAATCGAAAACTAAAACTTGAATTGTACTGCTTCTTACTGGCTATTATACCAACTTAGAAACTTCTTGTGTGATCTACGATTGTGCTTTTAGTGTATCCGCATACAGCAGGACGCGACATAGCTTTACAGACGAAACGTGTAAGAGTTTCATAGAGAAGAGCGGCCAGTGTGACGATCTGGCTTTGAGTCGATTCGATAGCAAAGGACGAAAACGGGCGGATTTTAGGGGTTTTTACTACATTCGAACACCTTTCACACCCTTCCGTGCAACGTAGCTGCTAGACCTCACTTCATGCAATATTTTAAGGTCCTAGCTCATGTCCAACGGACCAAAGCCGGCTAAAAAGACAATAATCGGAAACTAAATTTGATTTCTACTGCTTCTTACTATCTATCACATCAACTTAGAAGTTTCTTCTGCGTTCTACAATGGTCCTTTTAGTGTCTTCGCATACCGCTGCACGCGACATAGCTTTGCAGACGGAAAGTGTATCCGTTTCTTAGAGAAGAGCGGCCAATGTGACGATCTGGCATTGAGTCGATTCGACAGCAAATGACGAAAACAGGCGGATTTTACAGATTTTTACTACAAATGTATACTTTTCACATTCTCCCGTGCAACGTGGCTGCTAGACCTCCCTTCAGGCAAAATCTCAAGGAACTAGCTCATGTCCACGGCACCTAAGCCGACTAAAAATTCAATAATCGATAACTAAAATTTTAATTGTACTCCTTCTCACTGGCAATTACATCAACTTAGAAGCTTCTTTTGTGTTCTACTATGTTGCTTTTACTGTCTCCGCATACCGTAGCAGCAGACATAGCTTTGCAGACAAAAAGTGTAACAATTTCACAGAGAAGAGCGGCCAATGTGACGATCTGGCATTAAGTCGATTCCATAGAAAAAGACGAAAACGGGCAGATTTTACAGGTTTTTACTACATATGAACACTTTTCACATTCTCCCGTGCAACGTGGCTGCTAGACCTCCCTTCAGTAGCTCATGTCCACGGCGCGAAAGCCAGCTAAAAAAACAATAATCGATAACTCGAACTTGAATTTTACTTCTTCTTACTCGCTATTACATCAACTAAGAAGCTTGTTTTTTTCTACTATGGTGCTTTTAGTGTCTCCGCATACCGCAGCACGTGTCATAGCTTTGCAGACGAAAAATGTAACCGTTTCAGTGAGAAGAGCGGCCAATGTGACGATCTGGCTTTAAGTCGATTCGATAGCAAATGAAGAAAACTGGCCGATTTTACAGGTTTCTGCTACATATGAACACTTTTCACATTCTCCCGTGCAATGTGGCTACTGGACCTCTTTTCATGCAAAATCGTAAGTTCCTAGCTCATGTCCAAAATACCAAAGCCGGCTACAAAGTCAATAATCGATAACTAAAACTTGATTTGTAGTGCTTCTTTCTGACTATCACATCAACTTAGAAGCTTCTTCTGCGTTCTACTATGTTGCTTTTATTGTCTCCGCATACCGCAGCACGTGACATAGCTTTGCAGACGGAAAGACTAACCGTTTCATAGAGAAGATCGGCCAATGTGACAATCTGGCATTAAGTCGATTCGATAGCAAATGACGAAAAGGAGCAGTTTTTAAGGTTTTTACTACATATGAACACATTTCACATTCAAGCGTACAACATGGCTGATAGACATCACTTCAGGCAAAATCTTAAGGTAGTAGCTCATGTCCAAGGCACCAAAGCCGGCAAAAAAAACCATAATCGATAACTCGAACTTGAATTTTACTTCTTCTTACTGGCTATTACATCAACTTAGAAGCTTGTTTTATGTTCTACTATGGTGCTTTTAGTGTCTCCGCATACCGCAGCAAGTGAAATAGCTTTGCAGACGAAACGTGTAACAGTTTCATAGAGAAGAGCGGCCAGTGTGACGATCTGGCTTAGAGTCGATTCGACAGCAAATGACGAAAACGGGCGGATTTTACAGGTTTTTACTACAAATGTACACTTTTCACATTCTCCCGTGCAACGTGGCTGCTAGACCTCCCTTCAGGCAAAATCTCAAGGAACTAGCTCATGTCCACGGCACCAAAGCCGACTAAAAATTCAATAATCGATAACTAAAATTTTAATTGTACTCCTTCTCGCTGGCAATTACATCAACTTAGAAGCTTCTTTTGTGTTCTACTATGTTGCTTTTACTGTCTCCGCATACCGTAGCAGCAGACATAGCTTTGCAGACGAAAAGTGTAACAATTTCACAGAGAAGAGCGGCCAATGTGACGATCTGGCATTAAGTCGATTCGATAGCAAATGACGAAAACGCTCGGATTTTACAGGTTTTTACTACCTACAAACAACTTTCTCATTCTACCGTGCAACGCGGTCTGCTAGACCTCCCTTCATGCAAAATCTTAAGGTTCGAGCTCATGTCCATGGACCAAAGGTGGCAAAAATGTCAATAATCGATAACTAAAACTTGAATTGTACTGCTTCTTACTGGCAATTACATCAACTTAGAAGCTTCTTTTGTGTTCTACTATGGTGATTTTGTGTATCCGCATACCGCAGCACGCGACATAGCATTACAGACGAAACGTGTAACTGTTTCATAGAGAAGAGCGGCCAATGTGACGATCTGGCATTAAGTCGATTCGATAGCAAATGACGAAAACGCTTGGATGTTACAGGTTTTTACTACCTACAAACAACTTTCACATTCTACCGTGCAACGCGGTCTGCTAGACCTCCCTTCATGCAAAATCTTAAGGTTCGAGCTCATGTCCATGGACCAAAGGTGGCAAAAATGTCAATAATCGAAAACTAAAACTTGAATTGTACTGCTTCTTACTGGCTATTACACCAACTTAGAAACTTCTTGTGTGATCTACGATTGTGCTTTTAGTGTATCCGCATACAGCAGGACGCGACATAGCTTTACAGACGAAACGTGTGAGAGTTTCATAGAGAAGAGCGGCCAGTGTGACGATCTGGCTTTGAGTCGATTCGATAGCAAAGGACGAAAACGGGCGGATTTTAGGTGTTTTTACTACATTCGAACACCTTTCACACCCTTCCGTGCAACGTGGCTGCTAGACCTCACTTCATGCAAAATCTTAAGTTCCTAGCTCTTGTCCAAGGCACCAAAGCCGGCTAAAAAGTCGATAATCGACAACTAAAACTTGATTTGTATAGCTTCTTACTGGCTATCACATCAACTTAGAAGCTTCTTCTGCGTTCTACTATGGTCCTTTTAGTGTCTTCGCATACCACAGCACGCGACGTAGCTTTGCAGACGGAAAATGTAACCGTTTCTTAGAGAGGAGCGACCAATGTGACGATCTGGCATAAAGTCGATTCCATAGCAAATGACGAAAACGGGCAGATTTTACAGGTTTTCACTACATATGAACACCTTTCACATTCTCCCGTGCAACGTGGCTGCTAGACCTCCCTTCAGGCAAAATCTCAAGGAACTAGCTCATGTAAACGGCGCCAAAGCCGGCTAAAAAAACAATAATCGATAACTCGAACTTGAATTTTACTTCTTCTTACTGGCTATTACATCAACTAAGAAGATTGTTTTTGTTCTACTATGGTGCTTTTAGTGTCTCCGCATACCACAGCAAGTGAAATAGCTTTGCAGACGAAAAGTGTAACCGTTCCATAGAGAAGATCGGCCAATGTGACGATCTGGCATTAAGTCGATTCGATAGCAAATAACGAAAACGGGCAGATTTTACAGGTTTTTAATACATATGAACACTTTTCACATTCTCACGCGCAACGTGGTAATAGACCTCTCTTCAGGCAAAATCTTAAGGTACTAGCTCATGTCGAAGGCACCAAAGCCGGCTAAAGAGACAATAATCGATAACTAAAACTAAAATTGTAGTGCTTCTCACTGGCTAATACATCAACTTAGAAGCTTCTTCTGTGTTCTACTATTGTGATTTTAGTGTCTTCGCATACCGTAGCACGCGACATAGCATTACAGACGAAACGTGTAACCGTTTCATAGAGAAGAGCGACCAATGTGACGATATGTCATTAAGTCGATTCGATAGCAAATGACGAAAACGCTCGGATTTTACAGGTTTTTACTACCTACGAACACCTTTCACATTCTACCGTGCAACGCTTGCTGCTAGACCTCCCTTCATGCAAAATCTTAAGGTTCGAGCTCATGTCCATGGACCAAAGATGGCAAAAATGTCAATAATCGATGACTAAAACTTGAATTGTACTGCTTCTTACTGGCTATTACACCAACTTAGAAGCTTCTTGTGTGATCTACGATTGTGCTTTTCGTGTCTCCGCATACCGCAGCACGCGACATAGCTTTGCAGACGGAAAGTGTATCCGTTTCTTAGAGAAGAGCGGCCAATGTGACGATCTGGCATTGAGTCGATTCGACAGCAAGTGACGAAAACGGGCGGATTTTAGAGGTTTTTACAACATTCGAACACCTTTCACACCCTTCCGTGCAACGTGGCTGCTAGACCTCACTTCATGCAAAACCTTAATGTCCTAGCTGTTGTCCAAGGCACCAAAGCCGGCTAAAAAGTCAATAATCGACAACTAAAACTTGATTTGTAAAGCTTCTTACTGGCTATCACATCAACTTAGAAGCTTCTTCTGCGTTCTACTATGGTCCTTTTAGTGTCTTCGCATACCGCAGCACGCGACATAGCATTACAGACGAAACGTGTAACTGTTTCATAGAGAAGAGCGGTCAATGTGACGATCTGGCATTAAGTCGATTCGATAGCAAATGACGAAAACGCTCGGATTTTACAGGTTTTTACTACCTACAAACAACTTTCTCATTCTACCGTGCAACGCGGTCTGCTAGACCTCCTTCATGCAAAATCTTAAGGTTCGAGCTCATGTCCATGGACCAAAGGTGGCAAAAATGTCAATAATCGATAACTAAAACTTGAATTGTACTGCTTCTTACCGGCAATTACATCAACTTAGAACCTTCTTTTGTGTTCTACTATGGTGATTTTAGTGTCTCCGCATACCGCAGCACGCGACATAGCATTACAGACGAAACGTGTAACTGTTTCATAGAGAAGAGCGGCCAATGTGACGATCTGGCATTAAGTCGATTCGATAGCAAATGACGAAAACGCTTGGATTTTACAGGTTTTTACTACCTACAAACAACTTTCACATTCTACCGTGCAACACGGTCTGCTAGACCTCCCTTCATGCAAAATCTTAAGGTTCGAGCTCATGTCCATGGACCAAAGGTGGCAAAAATGTCAATAATCGAAAACTAAAACTTGAATTGTACTGCTTCTTACTGGCTATTACACCAACTTAGAAACTTCTTGTGTGATCTACGATTGTGCTTTTAGTGTATCCGCATACAGCAGGACGCGACATAGCTTTACAGACGAAACGTGTAAGAGTTTCATAGAGAAGAGCGGCCAGTGTGACGATCTGGCTTAGAGTCGATTCGATAGCAAAGGACGAAAACGGGCGGATATTACAGGTTTTTACTACATACGAACACCTTTCACATTCTACCGTTCAACGTGGCTGCCTGACCTCTCTTCATGCAATATTTTAAGGTCCTATCTCATGTCCAAGGCACCAAAGCCGGCTAAAACGACAATAATTGAAAACTAAATTTGATTTCTACTGCATCTTACTATCTATCACATCAACTTAGAAGCTTCTTCTGCGTTCTACTATGGTCCTTTTAGTGTCTTCGCATACCACAGCACGCGACATAGCTTTGCAGACGGAAAGTGTAACCGTTTCTTAGAGAAGAGCGGCCAATTTGGCGATCTGGCATTAAGTCGATTCGACAGGAAATGACGAAACCGGGCGGATATTACAGGTTTTTACTACATATGAACACTTTTTACATTCTCCCGTGATACGTGGCCGCTAGACCTCTCTTCATGCATACTCTTAAGGTCCTAGCCATTGTCCAAGGCACCAAAGCCGGCTACAAAGTCAATAACCGATAACTAAAACTTGAATTGTACTGCTTCTTACTGGCTATTACATCAACTTCGGAGCTTATTTTATGTTCTACTTGGTGCTTTTAGTGTCTCCGCATACAGCAGCAAGCGACATAGCTTTGCTGACGATAAATATAACCGTTTCATAGAGAGGAGCGTACATTGTGACGATCTGGCATGAAGTCGATTCGATAGCAAATTACGAAAACGGGCGGATTTTACAGGTTTTTACTACATGTGAACACTTTTCACATTCTACCGTGCAACGCGGGCTGATAGACCTCCCTTCATGCAACATCTTAAGGTCCTAGCTCGTATCCAAGGCACTATAGCCAGCTAAATAGACAATAATAGAAAACTTAAACTTGATTTGTATTGCTTCTTACTGGCTATCACGTCAACTTACAAGCTTCTTCTGCGTTTTACTATGGTGCTTTTAGTGTCTTCGCATACCACAGCACGCGACATAGCTTTGCAGACGAAAAGTGTAACCGTTTCATAGAGAAGAGCGGGCAATGTGACGATCTGGCTTTCAGTCGTTTCGATACCAAAGGACGAAAACGGGCGGATTTTACAGGTTTTTACTACATATGAACACTTTTCACATTCTCCCGTGCAACTTAGATAATAGACCTCTCTTCAGGCAAAATCTTAAGGTTCCAGCTCATGCCCAAGGCATCAAAGCCGGCTAAAAAGACAATAATCGACGACTAAAACTCGATTTGTACTGCTTCTTACTGGCTATCACATCAACTTAGAAGCTTCTTCTGCGTTCTGCTATGGTGCTTTTAGTGTTTCCGCATACCGCAGCACGTGACATAGCTTTGCAGACGAAAAGTGTAACCGTTTCATAGAGAAGATCGGCCAATGTGACGATCTAGTAATTAAGTCGATTCGATAGCAAATGACGAAAACGAGCTGTTTTTAAGGTTTTTACTAGATATGAAATCATTTCACATTCCCGCGTACAACATGGCTGCTAGACCTCGCTTAAGGCAAAATCATAAGGTACTAGCTCATGTCCATATCACCAAAGTCGGCTAAAAAGTCGATAATCGATAACTAAAACTTGAATTGTACTGCTCCTTACTGCCTATTACATCAACTTAGAAACTTCTTCTGTGTTCTACTACGGTGCTTTTAGTGTCTCCGCATACCGCAGCACGCGACATAGCTTTACAGACGAAACGTGTAACCGTTTCATAGAGAAGAGCGGCCAATGTGACGATCTGGTATTAAGTGTGAGATGATATACATGAGTTCCAAAAGAAATCCGCTGAAATTCCATTACTCGATAAATAGTATAATTCTCAAGGCTATCAATTCAACTAAGTACCTGGGTGTTAAAATTACGAACAACTTCAGTTGGAAGGACCACATAGATAATAATGTCGGGAAGGCGAGCCAAAGGTTGCGGTTCATTGGCAGGACACTTAGAAAATGCAACAACTCCACTAAAGAGACAGCTTACACTACACTCGTTCGTCCTCTGTTAGAATATTCATGCGCAGTGTGGGATCCTTACCAGGTGTCTCCACATACCGCAGCACTCGTTATAGCTTTGCACACGATAAATTTAACCGTTTCAGGGAGAAAAGTGGCCAATGTGACGATCTGGCATTAAGTCGATTCGATAACAAATGACGAAAACGGACGGATTTCTCAGGTTTTTACTACAAATGAACACTTTTCACATTCTCCCGTGCCACGCGGCTGCTAGTCCTCCTTTAATGCAAAAATCTTAAGGGCCTAGCTCTTGTCCAAGGCACCAAAGAAGGGTAAAAAGTCAATAATCGATAACTAAAACTTCAGTTGTACTGCTTCTTACTGGCTATTACATCAACTTAGAAGCTTTATCTGTTTTATACTATCGTGCTTTTAGTGTCTCTGCATACCGCAGCACGCGCCATAGCTTTGCACACGATAAATGTAACCGTTTCAGAGAGAATAGCGGCCAATGTGACGTTCTGGTTTTAGGTCGATTCTATAACAAATGACGAAAACGGGCGGATTTCTCAGGTTTTTACTACATATTAACACTTTTCACATTCTCCCGTGCAACGCGGCTGCTAGTCCTCCTTTAATGCAAAAATCTTTAATGCCTAGCTCATGTCCAAGGCACCAAAGAGGGGTAAAAAGTCAATAATCCATAACTAAAACTTCAATTGTACTGCTTCCTACTGGCTATTACATCAACTTAGAAGCCTCTTTTGTGTTGTACTATGGTGCCTTTAGTGTCTCGGCATACCGCAGCACGCGACATTGCTTTGCAGACGATAAATGTAACCATCTCAGAAAGAAGAGCGCCAATGTGAAGATCTGGCTTTAAGTCGATTCGATAACAAATGACGAAAACGGACGGATTTATCAGGTTTTTACTACATCTGAACAATTTTCACATTCTCTCATGCAGCGTGGCTGCTAGTCCTCCTTTCATGCAAAATCTTAAGGTACTAGCTCATGTCCATGGTATCAAAGCCGGTTAAAAAGTCAATAATCGATAACTAAAACTGGAATTGTACTGCTTCTTAGTGGCTGTTACATCAACTTAGAAGCTTCTTCTGTATTCTACTATGGTGCTTTTAGTGTCTCCGCATACTGCAGCACGCGACATAGCTTTGCAGACGATAAATGTAACCATTTCAGAGAGAAGGGCGGCCAATGTGACGACCTGGCTTTAAGTCGATTCGATAATAAATAACGAAAACGGACGGATTTTCCAGGTTTTCACTACATGTGAACACTTTTCACATTCGTCCGTGCAACGCGGCTCCCTGACTTCCCTTCATGCAAAATCTTTAGGTCTTAGCTCATGTCCAAGACACCACAGCCAGCTAAAAAGTCAATAATCGATAACTAAAACTTGAATTTTACTGCTTCTAACTGGCTATTACATCAACTTTGAAGATTCTACTGTGTTCTACTGTGGTTCTTTTAGTGTCTCCACGTACCGCAGCACGCGATATGGCTTTGCAGACGATAAATTTAACCGTTTCAGAGAGAAGAGCGGCCAATGTGACGATCTGGCTTTAAGTCGATTCGATAACAAATGGCGAAAAGGACGGATTTCGCAGGTTTTTACTATATATGAACACATTTCATATTCTCCCGTGCAACGTGTGTGCTAGACCTCCCTTCATCGAAAATCGTAAGGTCCTAGCTTATGTCCAAGACACCAAAGGCGGCTAAAAAGTCAATAATCGTTAACTAAAATTTGAATTGTACTGCTTCTTACTGGCTATTGTATCAACTTAGAAGCTTCTTCTGTGTTCTACTATGGTGGTTTTAGTGTCTCCGCATACCGCAGCACGCGACATAGCTTTACACACGAAGGATATAACCGTTTCAGAGAGAAGAGCGGCCAATGTGGCGATATGGAATGAAGTCGATTCGATAGCAAATTACGAAAACGGTCGTATTTTTCAGGTTTTTACTAGATTTAAACACTTTTCACATTCTTTCGTACAATGCGGCTCCCTCACCTCCCTTCATGCAAAATCTTAAGGTCTTACCTCATGTCCAAGGCACCAAAGCCAGCTAAAAAGTCAATAATCGATAACAAAAACTTTAATTTTACTGCTTCTAACTGGCGATTACATCAACTTCGAAGCTTCTTCTGTGTTGTACTGTGGTTCTTTTTGTGTCTCCACGTACCGCAGCACGCGATATAGCTTTGCAGACGTTAAATGTAACCCTTTCAGAGAACAGAGCAGGCAATGTGACGATCTGGCCTTAAGTCGATTCGATACTAAATTACGAAAACGGACGGATATCTCTTGTTTTTACTACATATGAACACCTTTCACATTCTCCCGTGCAACGTGGCTGCTAGACCTCGATTCATGCAAAATCGTAAGTTACTAGCTCATGTCCAAGGCACCAAAGCCGGTTAAAAAGTCAATAATCGATAACTAAAACTTGAATTGTACTGCTTCTTAAAGGCTATTACTTCAACTTAGAAGCTTCTTCTGTGTTCTACTATGGTGCTTTTAGTGTCTCCGCATACCGCAGCACGCGACATAACTTTGCAGACGATAAATTTAACCGTTTCTGGGAGAAGAGCGGCCAATCTGACGGTCTGGCTTTAAGTCGATTCGATAACAAATGACGAAGACGGATGGATTTCTTATTTTTTTAATACATATGAACACTTTTCACATTCTCCCGTGCAACGCGGCTGCTAGTCCTCCTTTCATGCAAAATCTTAAGGTCCCGGCTCATGTCCAAGGCACCAAAGAATGGTAAAAATTCAATAATCGATAACTAAAACTTGAATTGTACTGCATCTTACTGGCTATTACATCAACTTAGAAGCCTCTTCTGAGTTCTACTATGGTGCGTTTAGTGTCTCCGCATACCACAGCATGCGACATAGCTTTACACACAGCAAATGTAACGGTTTCAGACAGAAGAGCGACCAATGTGGCGGTGTGGAATGAAGTCGAATCGATAGCAAATGACGAAATCGGCCGTATTTCTCAGGTTTTAACTACATATGAACACTTTTCTCATTCTTCCGTGCAACGCGGCACCCTGACCTCCCTTCATACAAAATCTTAAGGTCTTAGCTCATGTTCAAGGCACCAAAGCCAGCTAAAATCAATAATCGATAACTAAAATTTGAATTGTGTTGCTTCTAACTGCCTATTACATCAACTTCGAAGCTTCCTCTGTGTTCTACTGTGGTTCTTTTAGCGTCCACACGTATCGCAACACGCGATATAGCTCACAGTCCATAAAGACAGTCCTGATCGTTCATCATAGTAAAATAGCAGTGTTTTTGATCAATGTCTATGGAGTAAAAGAAAGTGCACACTGAAGTAGTGGATTTCCATGCAGTCTTGAAGAAGTAGTGTTTTCCTTCCAACAGAAAGACAGTGCTGGCTCTTCAGATGCTGACAGGTAATGGGCCACCACATAGCAAACCCACAGCAGAGTCAGCCCAAGTTTTGAAGAATATTGGTAGGTAGGTCGTCACAGAATAGGCCCATTGTAGTCCTGGTAGAGATTACGGTATTGGTGGGCCACCAGAGGTGCAGACCCATTGCAGTCCTTGTAGAAATAATGGTATTGGTGAGTCATCAAAGGTGTAGACCCACTGTAGTCCTTGTAGAGATGGCCAGCAGCTATCTGTTTGACTGTGCAGGCGCACAATCACCATTGAAGAGTCTTGCGGATAATATAACAAGTCCATAACCACCACTTGTGCACTCAGAAAAATTGTTTTTGAATTGTCCTTAGAACCAGCAATGCTGTTATCCATTCCCTTACTGAGTTATTAACACACGTGCAAACACTATCAGTCCCTACTTCTCACATATTGTCCATATACTATGACCAACAGAAACGTGTGACGTGAAATGTAATTTACAAGTTACTTAATTTGATGAACTGGTGTCAATTACAATTTTATAACATAAGAATGCAATAACAAAGGTACAAAATACATCTTTAAAGAACATAACAATACAGATAACATTTGCAGTAGTACAGGCTTTACAAAAGAATCGAAATAGCAAATATATCAGTGTTACAAAAATTACAACAAAAGTACATACATAAGGTTCAGAATAACTTTTGAAACATCAACTTCACACATGAGCATTAAAACAAAACACTATAAATAATGTCTGAACATATTTACAAAGAAAATGACATAGTATTTGAAAAATTCTACAACATAAATCTTATTAGCTAAACACATAAAGACAGGAAAAAGACAAATACACAAGGGTACATAAACACATAGAGGGATAATACGAAAGGAAAGGACAGGGTTTGTTTTACTGCAGTATTTTGCATAGAGATCTCCCTTAGTTCATCATTTTTCCAAAAAGTCCTATCTAAACCTGCTTTCTGTATTCGGTTCACATCCTCTTTCAAAAATAGTTTTTCTCCACTGTACACTACTTTTTTGGCCAAACCAGTTTCTTAAAGCTTCTCAATGCTTTTCTTCCAATTCATCATAGTTAGTTTCTTATATAGTCTACCCCCTCTTAAGCTAACTTAAATCTACTGAGCTCAGATACGAAACTAAGGGACGAGGCAATGCAGCAGCACAAAACAATTAACACAAACAGCAATGATAAAAAAATGGAAATTGGCAAAAAAAGGCAGCAATATTACAACTAATATAAGGCAAACAAGAAAAATAAATCAGTAATAAAATTAGCTTAACCTAGTAATACAAAGTGACATTCAGTAGCACTATGAATGGCAAGCAGCCGCAGCAAATGCTATAACTTATACCTAAACATGACAAAGCTGAAGCAGAAAAAATATTACAGTATAAATGTTTAATACCTATGTCACATCTTAACATTAGAGTGATGCATCACGAAAACATACGCTAGCAGATAAGTTACCAAATCGTAAAAAGATTATTTTTGCAATTCCTGTGAAGGGAAATGTCTATTTGTGTTCTCTTTTCTAAGAAAGTATCATAAAATGATTCTTTACTGGGTCTGTAGACAGAAAATAGTGATATTAGTACATCTATTAAATTTTGTTTTAGCCAATGCTGCAGTGCAGATAGAAACTGGATATTAAAGAAAATGAGCAATCTCTCAGCTATAAAGACAATAGATATAAAATATTTCTCATCATTTCATTTCAGTAAATATCATAAATTAAGAGCTTCACAGTGTAATCATATGTTTTCAGGTTTGGGCGTGGCGTATTTGCGATGCTTTCTACAAAGGAATGAATGTCAATAGCGAGGATAATGGCCTCTTTTTTTTTACCTGTGTCTCTGAAAGTCACACACTAATGGCTTTCTTTTTGTCAGGTGGTTGTCGCGCAGCTGGGTGCCCACGACGCATTACATGCAGTTGGTCACTTAACTGTCTTATCGAAATATTTACGACACCAGTTTCCGCTACAGTGGCAGGCTCATATAAAAAAATTCACAGGTCAAGAATTTGCGTTACACATCTGTAGAAACAAAATACTATTGATATAACAGTGTCCAAAAAATTTTCGTCGGCATTGTAATACGTTCACGCATTTACATACATCTCATAACTCTTAAAGTACGATTCTTGGTTTCCAACAACTTTTTTCACAAACCAGAGTCCCTAACCTCTTCTCATTATTTCTTACCTTATTCGTCGACACTTCTTCAATATTTCATCATAACAGATACATAGCATAATCAAATGACTCATATAGCATCGGCTTATTGATCATAAACATACCGCAAGAGCATAATACACATAGTAATCGTAATAATAACATCATAACACCTCAGTCAACTCTCAAAATCTCCGTAACTTCCTCCAATAATTTCAAAACCTAAAAAAAAAATTCTCTGCTCATGTCAAAAGTGTCATCTGCCTCAAACGTACTTTAAAAATCGTGATCCCATACCAAATATGTCATTCAAAGCTCTCATAGTATCACAATGGTTCCGAAAAAATATGAACAGTTCACAAAGTACAGACAAAATACAACTTCGTAAGTGTGAAGTTATCCAATGGTGTAATTACGTAAACATCTGTCGCTGATGTAGTAAAGTAAATGTTTGTCTCTCTCAGTTAAATGATCAGATAGCTGTGTAATTTATGTGTTAGAGAAATATGGTACCGATGTGTAAAGTTGTATAAGCAAATACCATATTAGCTAGGGCTCCTTGTGCTTGCCAAACACATGGTACACAAAGCATGCGTGTACCCCCCTGAGGATAATGTAATTATATCCTCAAGTGTTACAGATTACAGCAATGGAATGAAATGTATTACGGAAAACTTTCTTTGTAATTAAAATATGTTGAAAAATAAATAGTTTAATGCGTGTCCTGTAGCGCTAAATGTGCGTCTTGCTGTAAGACAATCTCTGTGGAAGTGTCGTAGTTGTTGTCCTCCGAAGGCTAAGTTCTGCAGAAGTCAATGTACTTACCTCATGATAAACGAAATTGAAATGCTATGCGTATAGATATCATAGTTATTACACTTATTGCCGTGATGAAGTAAGTACTGTACTGTACGTATTGTTGTGCTACAGAAAAGGCTGTCTCATTGTAGCTATACCACAAACGTTACTACTAAAACATGTTTTACTTTCCAGAAAAATTCCGAAAAACTGTGTAGATATAAAACAGATAAACTGCAAAAGCAACGTTGTAAATTGTCACTCATCAGTAGCGTCGTGATAAAATCGTGTAGCTGTCACATAAACTAACCACTGTATCATCTGGTATCTCACAGAAAGTACTTTAAATCCAGAATGTATTTTCAAGTAAACCAAAATGTTGCATTAAAATCCCATTAGCAATACTGGTAAATGTTCTAAGTATGTGAACCTTATGGTCGTTACGTAATCGTGCAACTAACAAGCAAGAATGTACACGCACAATAACACTGTGACGTCTGTTCACTATAACAATGCATTCGTAATTTCTGTTTAAATATGTTCCGCAGGTTCTAAACTGGATAGTAAACTTCAAACATTGTTGCATGTTAACAGTTTCTCAGTGTGACAAAGCATACTAGAAATGTGAAGTGAAATGTTTTATGGCAAAGACAAAGTTAAAAAGCAGATTATCTTTCAATAAACGGTTTTACATGTGAAATGTGGTGTAAACCTTTACTCTTCCTAGTACGCAGAGTTTCAACTTCAACGCAATTATCATGTGGTATACGTCGGATTCTGTAAGGTCCATTGTAAACTAGAAAGAATTTGTGACTCAAGTGTTTCTTCTTATGTGACAATGGATGAGCTTTAATGAGAACTTTCTGACCAATATATAATTTCTTTGCATTTGCTTTACCGTGTAATTTTTTCCTTTTGTCTGCAGCAGAATTTATATTTTTAATAGCCAAATCAATTATGTCTTTGTGTCGAAGTTTACGTGTATTCGGAAAAGGTACAAGCTCTCTGATTCTGTTTGGTGGTTCTTTATTCTTCAGTACAAGAACAGGTGGTAAAGCAGTGGAGTCATGAGGCATTTCATTCAGCACGTTTTGAAATAAGTGTAAATATCTGTCCCAATGCTGATGCTTTCTGTGACAATAAAGTCTGCAAAGCTTATTGATTTCTTTCATAATCCGTTCAGACGGGTTACAATGTGGTGAGTACAATGAAATAAAAACAGATTTGATTTTATGGTTACGAAGCATGCGTGACCAAACAGCAGATCTGAATTGCGGTCCGTTATCTGAAATTACTTTACTAACGTGTCCAACTTCACGTAAGAAATTTCTAACAAAGGCGTTGGATACAGACCGTCCAGTGGCTTTACGTAACGGAGTGAAAGAAACGAATTTTGAAGTAAGTTCAACAGCGACTAGAACGTACGAAAATCCATTAGATGTTCTGACAAGCGGTCCCAAGAGATCAACAGCAGCAAATTCTTTTAATTTAGAAGGAATGATAGGAAACAATGGAGCACGATGAGTGACAGTAGATGGTTTCGCCTTTTGACAAAGTTTACAAATAGACAAGACTCTTCGAATTCTCTTTTCCATATTGTTAAAATAACAAGTCGTTCGAAGAATATGATAACATTTTCGTGGACCAAAATGTGCATAGCTGAAATGAATGTACCAAATGAGCTTATTAACAAAATCGTCTGGAATGCAAAGTACCCATAGCTTGTCATCAACAGTGCATCGTTTGAACAGTATGTTGTTTCTAACCAGATAATAAAGCCGAATCTGTGTGTGTGTCTTTTCATGCCATTTACTTTTGATGTCTTTCCAAATCGGATCTTTGTCTTGTTCATGAGCAATGTCCTTTAAAGATGTGGTGATGAAGTTTTCAAAGGCGACTTTCTGGATGTAAAGAATACTGAAATTTCTCTCGAGGTTGCTTTCTGTGTTACTTTTCTCAAGCCCAGCCGGTGCGCGTGACAGTGCGTCCGCAACAATGTTCTCCTTGCCGGGAATGTAAACTATTGTGAAGTGGAATTCTTGCAGAAACAATGCCCAACGTTTTAACCTGTCATGATTTAATTTTGAAGACATAAGAAATTGTAATGCACGGTGGTCACTGTATACTTTTACGTGCTTACCATAAAGAAAGAAACGGAATTTGTTAAATGCCCAAACGATAGCTAAAGCTTCTAATTCAGTAACGGAATAATTTTTTTCAGATTTTGTTAGCACTCGGCTAGCAAAAGCAATGGTTTTCTGAACAGTAATGTCATTTTCTGTGTCTTCTTGAAATAAATGGGCACCAAGACCGACTTTAGAAGAATCCGTGCTTAGGCAAAAGTCTTGTGAAAGATCTGGATGAGCTAGTATTGGCGCGTTAAGGAGCGATTCTTTCAAAGAATTGAATTCCAACTGTGCTTGTTCGTCCCAGTTCCAAATAGTATTTTTTCCAGTGAGAGAACAAAGTTTTGGTGTAACTAGAATTTGCATATTCAGAAAACGACGGTAAAAATTTACGAGACCTAGAAAACTGCGGACTTGTTTTTTTGTGGATGGAATTGGAATGGCTCTGATTGCTTCTAACTTTTCAGGAACCGGCTGGATGCCTTCAGAAGAAATAATATGTCCCAAAAACTTCACTTTTGTCCTACCGAATTCAGACTTTTCCAAGTTAACTGTAATTCCAGATTCTGCAAAAATATGTAACACGCTGTTGAGGATGCGATTATGTTGTTCCCATGAGGCTTCTGCTATCAGAATATCGTCCACATATAAGGTGATGTGACGTTTTAAGAGCTCAGGTAATATGGAATTTAGCCCGCGAATGAATGCTGCCGAGGAAATGTTCAAACCAAAAGGAAGTTTCCGAAACTGATAACAAACGCCAAAACAAAGAAAAGCTGTATATTTTCTACATTCTGGATGAAGTTCGATCTGATAAAAGCTGGATCTGAGATCAATGGAAGACAACACTTTTACACCATTAAAATTTTGAAGAAGTTCTTCCAACGTTTGCGGCCTGTCTGTTTCAGGAATAATGATAGTATTGATTTGTCTCGAATCTAAGACAAGCCTGATCGATCCATTTTTCTTCTCAACAACATGTAATGGATTGTTGTATGAGCTTACTGCAGGCTCAATAATGCCGTCGTCAAGCATGGATTGTATTTCTGTTCTAACACGGTCCCTATAATGTGCTGGAATTACGTATGGTCTAACACAAAATTTAGTATGCTCATGAACACGAAATTGGTATTGAAATCCCTTGATTGTTCCTGTTTTGTGAGTAAAAACTGTGGAATGTGCTTGTAAAATCTCAGAAAGGTCCTGCCTATCAGTGTAATTACAATTCTCAATTGTTTGAATTTTATTCTGAATTAACTCATTAGTTTCAATTGTGCCGTCGATATCATCCCTGTCAGTACTTGCAGAGCGACTGTTAGTGTCTAGTTCCGTAGAAAATTCCGAACTGTTGTCTAACAGAAGGAAAATCCGATTAATTTCCTCGTCATGGTTTGAGAGCCAATCTTCAAATTTCAAAGCTATTGACTTACCTTCTTTCTCTAAACTTATTTCAGCATCGTGAAAGTTTAAGATTGCTTTGTATTCATTCAAAAAGTCTACTCCCAGTATAATTTCCGTCGACAACAATGGAACAATAAGAAAGTTCATAGAGAAGCTGTGGCTCTGACAAAAGAATTCTAAGTTGGTTTGTTGGTGTACATCTACACTTTTTCCAATGACTGCACTTTGTAATTTAATCTTGCGTAACGGAAGTGTGGGGCAATCGTTCGATTTATTGCATTTGCTAAAAGCTGTTTCACTAATTACTGAAATGGGACTGCCTGAGTCAAGTACTGCCGTAAATTTTACGTCATTTACAGTAATGTGAATCACAGGATATGCAATGTTGTTGTGTTTTACGTCGTGTTCCTGGAGTAATATGTCCCTAATTTCTTCCATTTTAACGTAATTACTAGCTACGGCAGCTGCGTCGTCAGTTTGATAACTACGTTTTGAGGCTGCCAGCGGTATGAGTCATTGCCTACTGTGTCTTTGTTGGCGCGCGTCGTTATTGGGATTTGGAGACCTAACTTCTACAAATTCACCTTGTCGAGAGGGCCCTGCTCTGTTTGATTCCCGCCAGTTCTGCTGCAATTCAGGTCTGTCGTTACGATCATATCGTCTGTCGTCATGTCGGTAGATTCCATAGTTTCTTTCTTGTCGGTCACGTGGTGGAGAATTTCTCTCTGAATCGTAACTGCGCGCTGGACCGTTGCGTCTAAAGTTATTCTGTCTCCCTTGATAGTAATTATTTTGGTTCCCATATTGTCTGTTTCTCTGATTGTCTCTGTGATAGTCATTACCGCGGAGAGGTGACCTTTCCCTGTAATTATTACTACTCTGCCAACGGTTGTCATACGGGTGGTGTCTGTTTTGGTCACGATTTGTATTGTGAGAATAGCCTTGTCGTGTCCAGTTATTATTTCTTTCATCGCGGAATTGCGACGGATGTGACCTGTAATTGTTGTGTTCCTGTTTTCGCGTTCCGCGATTGTCAGTGTCAATTTCTAATTCTTGTAAGAGTCCCTGAAAAGCTTCAATGTCGTCTTTGCAACGGCCTGCCAAAATAATATGCCGTAAATGTTCAGCAATTTGATTAAGCAAATGCGGATGAGTTCTGACAGGCTGTATGGGTTTGACAGGTACTGATTCTTGTGCAACATGTCTTCAAAATATTTCACAAGACTGGAAAATTCAGATTGTTCGAAATGTTTCATCATCATGATGCCATGTTTTACTCGGTCTTGTGTGGCTTGCGGCCAATATGCTGAGAGGAAGGCATGGTAAAATTCTCCTTCACTGTGGCAATCGTGAATGACCGATCGCATTCTTACAGCTGGTTCATTCTCTAAGCAGCCATACATAAATTCTAATCTGTGCTCTAGTGACCAGTTGGGAGGAAAACAATGAGAGAATTGATGGAGCCACGCTTGTGGATGAATGTCGTTGCCAGAATTCTTAAATGTTTTGAATTTACGTGCAGTAATGAACAGCTTATAGTCAAAATCATCGTCTCGGCGGGTAGCATATCGGTCATTGTTACGTCGTGTCGGCGGTTCCATCTCAGAATTCGGTGTACCTTGCCAATTTCTTTCATAATTTCCGAAGTGCCCTGTGATATTATTTTGTGGCTGTTCCGTATTTCTATGTCGCTCTTTCCGTGTTGGAGCGCGAGTGTCCTCTGAAATACGTAATTGTTGTATTACCTGTGTCAGCTGATCCTGTACTTCCCGGATTTCTCTTTGGTGTTGCGTACTAATTTGATTCAGACTTTGTTTGAATTTCCTAATTTGTTCGCACTCTTCTGTGTCATTAAAGACTACCGGTTTTGTGTCATTCAAATTATCATCTACCTTCGTAGATAAATTAGTGAACTGATCCGAAAGTTCGGCTACTTTCTCCGATACTGAACACATTTCCTCAGTGTGATTTTCTGAACCAAATTTCAGAATGTCCATTTGTGTTGAAATCGAATCTACTGTGTCCTTTAAGTTTTCCTGAGTTCTTGCAAGTTGCATAACCGAATCGGTGGATGCAACTGAGTCCATTTTAGCTTGCAAGGTGTCGTGATTTTAACGAACAACAGTTTGCAATTCTTTTATGGCTGCTTCGTGATTCTGTAATGAGTTTTCATGCCGCGAAAAAATAGGTTGAAAATGCTCACAAATTTGTGTTTTTACGTCATTACAGATTTTTTGACATTTCGATTCAATGTTATGTAACTCAGTAGTTAAATCTTCACGTGTTTGTTCAAGTGTGGTGTCTAACTTCCGAAGATTATGTTCCATTGTGTCCAACTGTTGCTGTGTTTGTCTCTGATTTTGTTCCATTGTGTCTAACTTTTGAAGATTTTGTTCCATTGTGTCTAACTTTTGAAGATTATGTTCCATTGTGTCTAACTTTTGAAGATTTTGTTCCATTGTGTCTAACTGTTGCTGTGTTTGTCTCTTGTTTTGTTTCATTTGTTGCATTAATTGCAATAATAATGTATTAGTGTCTGGAATTTGATCATCTATGCATTTCATCAGTGCATTTGCACCGGCAACATTCACAGTTTGACAAGCAGAAAATGTGTCTCGGCTTATTTGAGAAAACGGTGAGGACGCAAACCTGAATGTACAGTATTTGCAAGATTGTGTCCTGTCATATCGGATTCCTGACGCGAGCTGTTGCCGACCAATCGATCGATAATGCTTCCCTGTTCACTAACTGTTTCACTTCCTACACCATTATTTGCAGCCCGCTCCATTTTCCTATGCACTATTACCAAATTACTACTTTGAACATTTGTGAATTCATTACATGGTGGCGCTAACACATTGCTTCCGTCTTCACTGTCATTTCCCAGTTTACTTTGTAGCCTAGTATTACGTTTTTCACACGCCATTATTGTCACAATATTTCACACGATAAAACAGAAAAGCACAATTTGAAGAGCAAAAATAACAGAACACATTAACATAGCACTGAAAATAATATCTAGTTAATTGCAAGCGCAGCTGCGAAATACTTGGTGCAACTCTACATGCATGCCACAACTGTTGTACTGTACAACAATGAAAGACTACAACTACAAAGGAAATTCACTCTAAGATTAGGCGCTAGCAATAAACAAAAGCTACACTAATTACACAAACTACAAGGAAAAAATCAGAAGATTCCAGTGAGGTATCCTCGGCTAAGGGTCGACATATGAAACGTCCCCTTAGAAAAATTATACAAGACTGTGCTTAAATTGACACACAATAGTTTTTAGCGCAACGCAATCTGACTTTCAATAATCCCTACAAAAGAATGGCCCTGACTAACGTTAACCTATATGTTTCACAAATCACTTACCTCACAAAAATCTTCGTTACTCGAACTACTGCAATACAGCGAGCGCCACTACTGCCAGCTAACTAAAATAATCAAACTGCGGAAGGCACTAACTACTGATAGGTACAGTTAGCAAATGAAAGATTTTGATAGAGAACAAACAATGTATTTACTTTAATAGTCATAATATATATATCAGTTCATGACACCAATTCTTACAAATTTCAAAACTCCGCCATCTCTCTCCCCACGTCCACCACTGCTGGCGGCTCACCTCCAACTGCGCAACGCTACGCGCTGTTAGCATCCAGCTGCCGCTGCCCAACACTACAATGGCAGACAACAATGCAAACTAAACACAGACTGCACACGGCACAGCCAGTGATTTTTTCATACCGAGCGCTATGTGGCGTTACCAATAAGAAGACCTAAACAGCCTACTTACAAGCTCATGTCCAAGGCACCAAAGATGGGTAAAAAATTAATAATCGATAACTAAAACTTGAATTGTACTACTTCTTACTGGCTATTACATCAACTTAGAAGCTTCATCTGTGGTATACTATGGTGCTTTTAGTGTCTCCGCATACCGCAGCACGCGACATACCTTTGCAGACGATAAATGTAACCGTTTCAGAGAGAAAAGCGGCCAATGTGACGATTTGGCCTTAAGTCGATTCGCTAACAAATGACGAAAACGGACGGATTTCTCAGGTTTTTACAACATATGAACACTTTTTACATTCTTCCGTGCATCGCGGCTGCTAGTGGTCCTTCCATGCAAAATCTTAAGGTCCTAGCACATCTACAAGACACCAAAGAAGGGTAAAAAGTGAATAATCGATAACTAGTACTTGAATTGTACTGCTTCTTACTGGCTATTACATCAACTGAGAAGCTTCTTCTGTGTTCTGCAATGGTGCTTTAAGTGTCCCCGCATACCGCATCACGCTACATAGCTTTGCAGACGATAAATGTAACCGTTTCAGACAGAAGAGCGGCCAATGTGACGATCTGGCTTTAAGTCGTAACGATAACAAATGACGAAAACGGACGGATTTCTCTGGTTCTTACTACATATAAACTCTTTTCACATTCTCCCGTGCAACGCGGCTGCTTGTCCTCGTTTCATCCAAAATCGTAAGGTCCTAGCTCATGCCCAAGGCAACAAAGAAGGGTAAAAGGTGAATAATCGATAAGTAAAACTTGAATTGTACTGCTTCTTACTGTTTAATACACCAACTTAGAAGATTCTTCTGTGTTCTACTATGTTGCTTTTAGTGTCTCCGCATACCGCAGCACGCGACATAGCTTTGCAGACGATAAATGTAACCGTTTCAGAGAGAAGAGCGGCCAATGTGACGATCTGGCTATAAGTCGATTCGATAGCAAATGACAAAAACGGATGGATTTCTCAAGTTTTTACCACATATGAACACTTTTCACATTCTCCCATGCAACACTGCTGCTAGTCCTCCTTTCATGCAAAATCTTAAGGTCCTAGCTCTTCTCCTAGGCACAAAGGCCGGCTAAAACGTCAATAATCGATAATTAAAACTTGAATTGTACTGCATCTTACTGGCTATTAAATCAACGTAGAATTTTTCATCTGTAATCTACTATGGTGCTTTTAGTGTCACCGCATACCGCAGCACGCTACATAGATTTGCAGACGACAAATGTAACCGTTTCACATAGAATAGCGGCGAATGTGACGATCTGGCTTTAAGTCGATTCGTTGACAAATGACGAAAACCGGCGGATTTCTCAGGTTTTCACTACATATGAACACTTTTCACATTCTCCCAAGCGACGCGTCTGCTAGTTCTCCTTTCATGCAAAATCTTAAGGTCCTAGCTCATGTCCAAGGCACCAAAGCCGGATAAGAAGTCAATAATCGATAACTAAAACTTGAGTAGTACTGCTTCTTACTGGCTATTACATGAACTTAGAAGTTTTTTCTGTGTTCTACTATTGTGCTTTTAGTGTCTTCGCATACCGCAGAACGCGACATAGCTTTGCAGACGATAAATGTAACCGTCCCAGAGAAAAGAGCGGATAATGTGACGATCTGGCTTTGAGTCGATTCGATAACGAATGACGAAAACGGACATATTTCTCCTGTTTTTACTACATATGAACACAGTTCACATTCTGCCGTGCAACGCGGCTGCTAATCCGCCATTCATGCAAAATCTTAAGGTCCTAGCTCATGTCCAAGGCACCAAAGCCAGTTAAAAAGTCAATAATCGACAACTAAAATTTGAGTTCAACTGCCTCTTACTGGCTATTACATCAACTTAGAAGCTTCTTCTGTGTTCAACTATGGTCTTTTTAGTGTCTCCGCATGCCGCCGCACGCGACATACCTTTGCAGACGATAAATGTAACCGTTTCAGAGAGAATAGTGGCCAATGTGTCGATCTGGCTTTAAGTCGATTCGATAACAAATGACGAAAACGGACGGATTTCTCAGGTTTTTACCACATATGAACACAGTTCACATTCTCCCGTGCAACGCGGCTGCTAGTCCGCCATTCATGCTAAATCTTAAGGTCCTAGCTCATGTCCAAGGAACCAAATAAGGCTAAAAAGTCAATAATCGATAACTAAAACTTGAATTGTACTGCTTCTTGCTGGCTTTTACATCAACTTAGAAGCTTCTTCTGTGTTCTACTATGGTGCTTCTAGTGTCACCGCATACCGCACCACGCGACATAGCTTTGCAGACGATAAATGTATCCGTTTCAGAGAAAATAGCGGCCTTTGTGACGATCGGGCTTTAAGTCGATTCGATAACAAATGAAGAAAACGGACGGATTTCTCAGGTTTTTACTACATATGAACACTTTTCACATTCTCCCGTGCGACGCGGCTGCTAGTACGCCTTTCACGCAAAATCTTAAGGTCCTAGCTCATGTCCAAGGCACCAAGGAAGGCTAAAAAGTCAATAATCGATAACTAAAACTTGAATTGTACTGCTCCTTACTGGCTATTACATCAACTACTATGGTGCTTTTAGTGTCTCCGCATACCGCAGCACGCGACATAGCTTTTCAGAAGATAAATGTAACCGTTCCAGAGAGAAGAGCGTCCAATGTGACGATCTGGCTTTAAGTCTATTCGATAACGAATGGCAAAAATGGGCGGATATCTCATGTTTTTACTACATATGAACACTTTTCACATTCTCCAGTGCGACGCGGCTACTAGTACGCCTTTCACGCAAAATCTTAAGGTCCTAGCTTATGTCCAAGGCACCAAGGAAGGCTAAAAAGTTAATAATCGATAAGTAAATTTTGATGTACTGCTTCTTACTGGCTTTTACATCAACTTAGGAGTTTCTTCTGTGTTCTACTATGGTGCTTTTAGTGTCTCCGCATTTCGCAGCACGCGGCATAACTTTGCAGGCGATAAATGTAACTGTTTCAGAGAAAATAGCGGCCAATGTGACGATCTGGCTTTAAGTCGATTCGATAACAAATGACGAAAACGGACAGATGTCTCCGGTTTTTACTACATATGAACACTTTTCACTTTCTCGCGTGCAACGCGGCTGCTAGTCCTCCTTTCATGCAAACTCTTAAGGTCCTACCTCATGTCCAAGGCACCAAAGAATGGTAAAAAGTCAATAATCCATAGCTAAAACTTGAATTGTACTGGTTCTTACTAGCTATTACATCAACTTAGAAGTTTCTTCTGTGTTCTACTATGGTGCTTTTAGTGTCACCGCATACCGCAGCACGCGACATAGCTTTGCAGACGATAAATGTAACCGTTTCAGAGAGAAGAGCGGGCAATGAGAATATCTGGCTTTAAGTCGATTCGGTAACAAAGGAGGAAAATATACGGATTTTTGAGGTTTTTACTACATATGAACACTTTTTACATTCTCTCGTGCAACGCGGCTGCTAGTCCTCTTCTCATGCAAAATCTTAAGGTCTTACCTCATGCCCAAGGCACCAAAGAAGGGTAAAAAGTCAATAATCGATAATTAAAACTTGAATTGTACTGCATCTTACTGGCTATTACATCAACTTAGAAGCTTTTTCTGTGTTCTACTATTGTGCTTTTAGTGTCTTCGCAAACCGCAGAACGCGACATAGCTTTGCAGACGATAAATGTAACCGTTCCAGAGAGAAGAGCGGCCAATGTGACGATCTGGCTTTGAGTCGATTCGATAACGAATGACGACAACGGACATATTTCTCCTGTTTTTACTACAGATGAACACAGTTCACATTCTCCCGTGCAACGCGGCTGCTAATCCGCCATTCATGCAAAATCTTAAGGTCGTAGCTCATTTCCAAGGAACCAAGGATAGCTAAAAAGTCAATAATCGATAACTATAACTTGAATTGTACTGCTTCTTACTGGCTTTTACATCAACGTAGAAGTTTCCTCTGTGTTATACTATGGTGCTTTTTGTGTTTCCGCATGCCGCAGCACGCAAAATAGCTTTGCAGACGATAAAAGTAAACGTTTGAGAGAGAATAGCGGCCAATGTGACGATCTGTCTTTAAGTCGATTCGATGACAAAAGACGAAAACGGACGGATTTCTCAGGTCTTTACTACATATGAACACTTTTCACATTCTCCCAAGCAAAGCGTCTGCTAGTCCTCCTTTCATGAAAAACCTTAAGGTCCTAGCTCATGTCCAAGGCACCAAAGCCAGCAAAAAAGTCAATAATCGATAACTAAAACTTGAGTTCAGCTGCTTCTTACTGGCTATTACATCAACTTAGAAGCATCTTCTGTGTTCAGCTATGGTGTTTTTAGTATCTCCGCATTCCGCCGCACGCGACATACCTTTGCAGACGATAAATGTAACCGTTTCAGAGAGAATAGCGGCCAATGTGACGACCTCTTTAAGTCGATTCGATAACAAATGACGAGAAAGGACGGGTTTCTCAGGTTTTTACTACATATGAACACTTTTCACATTCTCCCGTGCAACGCAGCTGCTAGTCCTCCTTTCGTGCAAAATCTTAAGGTCCTAGCTCATGTCCAAAGCACCAAAGAATGGTAAAAAATCAATAATCGATAGCTAAAATGTGAATTGTACTGCTTCTTACAGGCTATTACATCAACTTAGAAGCTTCTTCTGTGTTCTACCATGGTGCTTTTAGTGTCTCCGCATACCGCAGCACGCGACATAGCTTTTCAGACGATAAATTTAACCGTTTCAGAGAGAATAGCGGCCAAAGTGACGATCTGGCTTTAAGTCGATTCTATAACAAGTGACGAAAACGCACGGATTTCTCAGGTTTTTAGTATATATGAACACTTTTCACATCCTCCCGTGCACCGCGGCTGCTAGTCCTCTTTTCATGCAAAATCTTAAGGTCCCGGCTCATGTCCAAGGCACCAAAGCCGGATAATAAGTCAATAATCGATAGCTAAAACTTGAATTTTACTGCTTCTTACTGGCTATTACATCAACTTAGAAGTTTCTTCTTTGATCTACTATGACGCTTTTAGTGTCTCCGCATACCGCAGAACGCGACATAGCTTTGCAGACTATAAATGTAACCGTTTCAGAGAGAAGAACGGTCAATGTGAAGATCTGGCTTTACGTCGATTCGATAACAAAGGAGGATAACGGACGGATTTTTCAGGTTTTTGCTACATATGACCAGTTTTGACATTCTCTCGTGCAACGCGGCTGCTAGTCCTCCTCTCATGCAAAATCTTAAGGTCTTATCTCACGTCCAAGGCACCAAAGAAGGGTAAAAAGTCCATTATCGATAGCAAAACTTGAATTGTGCTGCTTCTTACTGGCTATTACATAAACTTAGAAGCTTCTTCTGTGTTCTACTATGGTGCTTTTAGTGTCACCGCATACCTCAGCACGCGACATAGCTTGGCAGACGACAAATGTAACCGTTTCAGAGAGAAGAGCGGTCAATGTGAATATCTGGCTTTAAGCCGATTCGATAACAAAGGAAGAAAATGGACGGATTTTTCAGGTTTTTACTACATATGAACACTTTTCACATTCTCCCGTGCGACGCGGCTGCTAGTACGCCTCTCACGCAAAATCTTAAGGTCCTAGCTCATGTCCAAGGCACCAAGGTAGGCTAAAAAGTCAATAATCGATAGCAAAAACTTGAATTGTACTGCTTCTTACTGGCAATTACATCACCTTAGAAGCTTCTTCAGTGTTCTACAATGACGATTTTAGTGTCTCCGCATTCCGCAGCACGCGACATAACTTTGCAGACGATAAATGTAACTGTTTCAGAGAGAATAGTGGCCAATGTGACGATCTGGCTTTAAGTTGATCCGATAACAAATGACGAAAACGGACAGATTTCTCCGGTTTTTACTACATACGAACACTTTTCACATTCTCGCGTGCAACGCGGCTGCTAGTCTTCCTTACATGCAAATTCTTAAGGTCCTACCTCATGTCCAAGGCACCAAAGAAGCGTAAAAAGTGAATAATCCATAGCTAAAACTTGAATTGTACTGCTTCTTACTGGCTATTACATCAACGTAGAAGCTTCTTCTGTGTTCTAATATGGTGCTTTTAGTGTCTCCGAATTACGCCGCACGTGACATACCTTTGCAGACGATAAATGTAACCGTTTCAGAGAGAGGAGCGGCGATTGTGACGATCTGGGTTTAAGTCGATTCGATAACAAATGACGAAAACGGACGGAATTCTCAGGTTTTTACTACATATGAATACATTTCACATTCTCCCGTGCAACGCGGCTGCCAGGAATCCTTTCATACAAAATCTTAAGATCCTAGATCATGTCCAAGGCACCAAAGAAGGGTAAAATCTCAATTATCGATTACTAAAACATGAATTGTACTGCTTCTTACTGGCTATAACATCAATTTAGAAGTTTCTTCTTAGTTCTACTATGACGCTTTTAGTGTCACCGCATACCGCAGAATGCGACATAGCGTTGCAGACGATAAATGTAACCATTTCATAGGGAACAGCGGCCAATGTGTTGATCTGGCTTTAAGTCGATTCGATAACAAACGACTTAAACGGACGGGTTTCTCATGTTTTTACTACATATTAACACTTTTCACATTCTTCCGTGCAACGCGGCTGCTAGTAATTTTTTCATGCAAAATCTTAAGATCCTAGCTCTAGTCCAAGGCTCCAAAGAAGGGTAAAAAGTCAATAATCGATTACTAAAACTTGAATTGTACTGCTTCTTACTGGCTATTACATCAAATTAGAAGCTTCTTCTGTGTTCTACCATGGAGCTTTTAGTGTCTCCGCATACCGCAGCACGCGACATAGCTTTTCAGACAATAAATTTAACCGTGTCAGAGAGAATAGCATCCAATGTGGCGATCTGGCTTTTAGTCGATTCGAGAACAAATGACGAGAACGGACGGGTTTCTCAGGTTTTTTCTACATATGAACACTTTTCACATTCTCCCGTGCAACGCACCTGCTAGTCCTCCTTTCATGTGAAATCTTAAGGTCCTAGCTCATATCCAAGGCACCAAAGAAGGGTAAAAAGTCATAATCGATAGCTAAAACTTGAATTGTACTGCTTCTTACTGGCTATTACATCAACTTAGAAGCTTCTTCTGTGTTCTCCTATGGTGCTTTTAGAGTTTTCGCATACCGCAGCACGCGATATAGCTTTTCAGACAATAAATGTAACCATTTCAAAGAGAATTGCAGCCAATGTGGCGATGTGGCTTTAAGTCGATTCGATAACAAATGACGGAAACGGACGGGTTTCTCAGGTTTTTGCTACATATGAACACTTATCACATTCTCCCGTGCAACACGGCTGCTAGTCCACCTTTCATGCAAAATATTAAGGTCCTAGTTCGTGTCCAAAGCACCAAAGAATGGTAAAAAAATCAATAATCGATAACTAAAATATGAATTGTAATGTTTCTTACAGGCTATTACATCAACTTAGAAGCTTCATCTGTGTTCTACCATGCAGCTTTTAGTGTCTCCGCATACCGCAGCACGCGACATAGCTTTTCAGACGATAAATTTAACATTTTCAGAGAGAATAGCGTCCAATGTGACGTTCTGACTTTTACTCGATTCGACAACAAATGACGAGAACGGACGGATTTCTCAGGTTTTTCTACATATGAACACCTTTCACATTCTTCCGTGCAACGCGGCTGCTAGTCCTCCTTTCATGCAATATCTTAAGGTCTTAGCTCATTTCCAAGGCAACAAAGCCTGCTAAAAAGTCAATAATCCATTACTAAAACTTGAGTAGTACTGCTTCTTACTGGCTATTACATAAACTTGGAAGCTTCTTCTGTGTTCTCCTACGGTGCTTTTAGTGTCTTCGCATACCGCAGCACGCGACATAGCTTTTCAGACAATAAATGTAACCGTTTCAAAGAGAATTGCGGCCAATGTGGCGATCTGGCTTTAAGTCGATTCGATAACAAATGACGAGAACGCACGGATTTCTCAGGTTTTTAGTACATATCAACACTTTTCACATTTTCCCGTGCAACGCAGCTGCTAGTCCTCCTTTCATGCAAAATGTTAAGGTCCTAGCTCATGTACAAAAGCACCAAAGAAGGGTAAAAAGTCAATAACCGATAACTAAAACTCGAATTGTACTGCTTCTTACTGGCTATTAGATCAACTTAGAAGCTTCTTCTGTGTTCTACTGTGGTGCTTCTAGAGTCTCCGCATACCGTAGCACGTGACATTGCATTGCAGACGATAAATGTAACCGTTTCAGAAAGAAGAGCGGACAATGTGACGATCTGGTTTTAAGTCGATTCGATATCAAATGACGAATACGGACGGATTTCTCTGGTTTTTACTACATATGAACACTTTTCACAATCTGCAGTGCAACGCGGCTAATAGTCCTCCTTTCATGCAAAATCTTAAGTTCCTAGCTCATGTCCAAATTCACCAAAGAAAGGTGTCGATGAAAACACAGAAATTGCATCGCGATTGAATACAACAGGCACCATGCGGACTTTTCCCCATGGGAGTAATGTCTCAAACTGTCTACGATTTGATTGATTTCTGGGAGACCAGTAGTGGTTTCCGAAGCCCATCTGGAGGCATTCTGTAATCTTTTGACCTTCAGAGTGTTGATGAAACACAAAAATTGCATCGGGATTGAATACAACAGGCACCATGCGGACTTTTCTCAATGGGAGTAATGTCTCAAACTGTGTACGCTTTGATCGTTCCCTGGAAGAACAATAGTAGTTTCCCAAGCATATCTGGAGGCTGTTTGTAATCTGTGGAACTTCAGAGTGTTGATGAAACATAGAAATTGCATCGGGATTGAATACAAGAGGCACCATGCGGCTTATCTTCATGGGAGTAATGTCTCAAACTTTCTACGCTTTGATCGATTCCTGGGAGACCAGTAGTGTTTTCCGAAGCCCATCTGGAGGCATTCGTAATCTTTGGACCTTCAGAGTGTTGATGATACACAAAAATTGCATCGGGTTTGAATACAATAGTCACCATGCGGACGTTTCACCATGTGAGTAATATCTCAAACTGTCTACGATTTGATCGATTCCTGGGAGACCAGTAGTGGTTTCCGAAGCCCATCTGGAGGCATTCTGTAATCTTTGGACCTTCAGAGTGTTGATGAAACACAAAGATTGCGTCGGGATTGAATACAACAGGCACCATGCGGACTTTTCTCCATGAAGTCACGTCTCAAACTGCCTACGCAATGACCGTTCCCTGGAAGACCAGTAGTAGTTTCCGAAGCAAATCTGGAGGCATTCTATAATCTGTGGACCTTAAGAGTGAAGGTGAAACACAGAAATTGCATCGTGATTGAATACAGCATTCACCATGCGAACTTTTTTCTATGGGAGTAAGGGCTCAAACTGTCTACGCTTTTATAGTTCCCTGGAAGACCAGTAGTAGTTTCCGAAGCATATCTGGAAGCTTTGTGTAATCTGTGGACCTTCAGTGTGTTGATGGAACACAGAAATTGCATCGGGATTGAATACAACAGGCACCATGCGGACGTTTCTCCATTGGAGTAATTTCTTTAACTGTCTACAGTTAGTTTGTTCCCTGGAAGACCAGTAGTAGTTTCCGAAGCCCATCTCAAGGCATTCTATAATCTGTGGACCTTCAGAGTGTTGATGGAACACAGAAATTGCATCGGGATTGAATACAACTGGCACCATGCGGAGTTTTCTCCATGGGAGTAATGTCTCAAACTGTCTACGATTTGATCGATTCCTGGGAGACCAGTAGTGGTTTCCGAAGCCCATCCGGAGGCATTCTGTAATCTGTGGACCTTCAGAGTGTTGATGAAACACAAAAACTGCATCGGGATTGAATACAACAGGCACCATGAGGACTTTTCTCCATGGCAGTAATGTCTCGAACTATGTACGCTTTGATCGTTACCTGGATGAACAATAGTAGTTTCCCAAGCATATCTTTAGGCTGTTTGTAATCTGTGGACCTTCAGAGTGTTGATGAAACATAGAAATTGCATTGGGATTGAATACAAGATGCACCATGCGGCTTATCTTCATGGGAGTAATGTATCAAACTTTCTACGCTTTGATCGATTCCTGGGAGACCAGTAGTGGTTTCCGAAGCCCATCTGGAGGCATTCTGTAATCTTTGGACCTTCAGAGTGTTGATGAAACACAAAGATTGCATCGGGATTGAATACAACAGGCACCATGCGGACGTTTCTCCATTGGAGTAATTTCTTTATCTGTCTACGGTTAGTTTGTTCCCTGGAAGACCAGTAGTAGTTTCCGAAGCCCATCTCAAGGCATTCTATAATCTGTGGACCTTCAGAGTGTTGGTGAAACACAGAAATTGCAAAGTAAAGGAATACAACATTCACCACGTGGACTTCTCTCCGTGGGAGTAATGTCTCGAAGTGTCTACGCCTTGATCGTTCCCTGGAAGACCAGTGGTAGTCTCCGAAGCACATCTGGAGGAATTCTGTAATCTGTGCAATATCAGAGTGTTCATGAAACACAGAAATTGCATCGGGATTGAATACAACAGGCTATATGCAGACGTTTCTCCATGGGAGTAATGTCTCAATCTGTCTACGTTTACATCGTTCCCTGGAAGACAAGTAGTAGTTTTCGAAGCACATCTGGAGGCATCCTGTAATCTGTGGACTTTCAGAGTGTTGAGGAAACACAGAAATTGCATCGGGATTGAATACAACAGGCACCATGCGGACTTTTCTCCATGGGAGTAATGTCTCAAACTGTCTACGATTTGATCGATTCCTGGGAGACCAGTAGTGGTTTCCGAAGCCCATCTGGAGGCATTCTGTAATCTGTGGACCTTCAAAGTGTTGATGAAACACAAACATTGCACCGGGACTGAATACAACAAGCACCATGTGGACTTTTCGCCTCATTAGTAATGTCTCAAACTGTCTACGCTTTGATCGATTCCTGGGAGACCAGTAGTGGTTTCCGAAGACCATCTGGAGACATTCTGTAATGTGGGGACCTTCAGAGTGATGATGATACACTAAAATTACATCGGGGTGAATACAACAGGCACCATGCGGACTTTTCTCAATGGGAGTAACTTCTGAATCTGTCTACTCTTTGATCGTTCCCTGGAAGACCAGTAGCAATTTCTGAAGCACATCTGGAGGCATTCTGTAATCTGTGGACCCTCAGAGTGTTGATGATACACAGAAATTGCATCGAGATTGAATACAACAGGGACCGTGCGGACTTTTCACCATGGGAGTAATGTCTCAAACTGTCTACGCTTTGATCGATTCCTGAGAGACCTGTAGTATATTCCGAAGCACGTCTGGAGGCATTCAGTAATCTGTGGACCTTCAGAGTGTTGATAAAACTCAGAAATTGCATCGGGATTGAATACAACAGGCACCATGCGGACGTTACTCTATGGGAGTAACGTATCAAGTGTCTACGCTTAGATCGTTCATTGGAAGACCTGTAGCAATTTCCGAAGCACATCTGGAAGCATTCTGTAATCTTTGGACCTTCAGGGTGTAGGTGAAACACAGAAATTGCATCGGGATTGAATCCAACAGTAACCAAGCGGACTTTTCTCAATGGGAGTATTGTCTCAAACTGTCTACGCTTTGAACGTTCCCAGGAAGACCTGTAGCAATATCCGAAGCACATCTGGTAGCATTCTGTAATCTGTGGACCTTCAGAGTGTTGATGAAACACAGAAATTGCATCGGGATTGAATACAACAGACACCATGCCTACTTTTCTCCACGGGAGTAGTGTCTGAAATTGTCTACGCTTTGATCGTTCCCTGGAAGACCACTAGTAGTTTCCAAAGCACAACTGGGGGCATTAAGTAATCTTTGGACCTTCAGAGTGTTGGTGAAACACAGAAATTGCATCGGGATTGAATCCAACAGTAACCAAGCGGACTTTTCTCAATGGGAGTATTGTCTCAAACTGTCTACACTTTGATCGCTCCCAGGAAGACCAGCAGCAATTTCTGAATTACATCTGGAGGCACACTGTAATCTGTGGTCCTTCAGAGTGTTGATGAAACACAAAAATTGCAACGGGATTGAATACAACAGGCACAATGCGGACTATTCTCCATGGGAGTAATGTCCTAAACTGTCAACGCTTTGATCGTTCCATGGAAGACCTTAGTAGTTTCCGAAGCACATGTGTAGGCAAATCGTAATCTGTGGACCTTCAGAGTCTTGATGAAACATAGAAATTGCATCGGGATTTAATACAACATTCACCATGCGGACTTTTCTCCATAGGTGTAATGTCTCAAACTGTCTACGATATGATCGTTCCCTGGCAGACCAATAGTAGTTTCCGAAGCATATCTGGGGCAGTTTGTATTCTCTGGATTTTCAGAGTGTTGATGAAACACAAAAATTGCATCGAGATTGTATACAACAGGCACCATTCGGGCTTTTCTCCATGGGAGTAATGTCTCATACTGTCTTCGCTTTGATCGTTCCCTGGAAGACTAGTAGTAGTTTCCGAAGCACATCTGGAGGCATTCTGTAATCTGTGGACCTTCAGAGTGTTGATGAAACACAGAGATTTCATCGGGATTGAATACAACAGTGACCATGCGGATCTTTCTCCATGGGAGGCATGTCTCAAACTTCCTACGCTTTGATCGTTCCCTGGAAGACAAGTAGTAGTTTCCCAAGCAAATCCGGAGGCATTCTATAATCTGTGGGCCTTCAGAGTGTTGGTGAAACACAGAAATTGCATCGAGATGGTGTACAACCTTCACCATGCGGAATTTTCTCCATGGGAGTAATATCTCAAACTGTCTATGTTTTGATCTTTCCCAGGAAGACCATTAGTAGTTTCCGAAGTACATCTGGAGGCATTCTGTAATCAGTGGACCTTCAGAGTGTTGGTGAAACAAAGAAATTGCATCGTGATGGAATACAACATACAACATGCGGACTTTTCCCCATGGGAGAAATGTCCTAAACTGTCAACGCTTTGATCATTCCCTGGAATACCAATTGTAGTTTCCGAAGCACATCTGGAGGCAGTTTGTAATCTGTGGACCTTCAGAGTGTTGATGAAACACAGAAATTGCATCGCGATTGAATACAACAGCCACCATGCGGACTTTTCTCCATGGCAGTATTGTCTCAAAGTGTTTACGCTTTGATCGATTCCTGATAGACCAGTAGTAGTTTCCGAAGCCCATCTTTAGGCATTCTGTAATTTGTGGACTTTCAGAGTGTTGATGAAACAAAAAATTGCATCGGGATTGAGTTCAATATGCACCATGCGGAGTTTTCTCCATGGGAGTAATGTCTCAAACTGTCTACGCTTTGATCGTTACCTGGAAGACAAGTAGTAGTTTCCCGAAGCAAATCTGGAGGCATTCTATAATCTGTGGACCTTCAGAGTGTTGGTGAAACACAGAAATTTCATCGAGATGGTATACAACATTCAACATGCGGAATTTTCTCCATGGAACTAATGCTCAAACTGTCTATGCTTTGATCGTTCCCAGGAAGACCAGTAGTAGTTTCCGAAGTACATCTGGAGGCATTCTGTAATCAGTGGACCTTCAGAGTGTTGGTGAAACAAAGAAATTGCATCGTGATGGAATACAACATTCACCATGCGGACTTTTCTCCATGGGAGAAATGTCTCAATCTGTCTACGCTTTGATCGTTCCCTGGAAGAACAGTAGTAGTTTTCGAAGCACATCTGGATTCATTCTGTAATCTGTGGATCTTCAGAGTGTTCATGAAACTCAGAAAGTGCATCGCCATTGAATACAACAGGCACCATGCGGATGTTTCTCCATGGGAGTAATGTCTCAAACTGTCTAGGTTTACATCGTTCCCTGGAAGACCAGTAGTATTTTCCGAATCACACCTGGAGGCACTCTGCAATCTTTGGACCTACAGTGTGTTGATGAAACACAGAAATTGCATCGGGATTGAATACAACAGGTACCATGCGGACTTTTCTCCATGGGAGTAATGTCTCAAACTGTCTACGCTTTGATCGTACCCTGGAAGACCAGTAGTAGTTTCCAAAGCATATCTGGAGGCATTCAGTAATCTTTGGACATTCAGAGTGTTGATGAAACACAGAAATTGAATCGGCATTGAATACAACACGCACCATGCGTACTTTTCTCCATGGGAGTAATGTCTCAAATTGTCTCCGGTTTGATCGTTCCTGGGAGACCAGTCATAGATTCAGAAGCACATCTGGAGCCATTCTTTAATCTGCGGACATTCAGATTGTTGAAGAAACACAGAAATTGCATCGGGATTGAATACAACAGGCGTCATGGAAGTAATGTCTCAAACTGTCTACACTTTGATCGTTCCCTGGAAGAACCTGTAGTAGTTTCCAAAGCACATATGGAGGCATTCAGTAATCTTTGGACCTTCAGAGGTTTGATGAAACACAGAAATTGATAAGGGATTGAATACAACAGGCACCAGGCGGACGTTTCTCCATGGGAGGAATTTCTGAAACTGTCTACGCTTAGATATTTCACTGGAGGACCAGTACTAGTTTCCGAAGCACATGTGGAGGCATTATATAATCTGTGGACCTTCAGAGTGTTGGTGAAACAAACAATTGCATCGTGATGGAATACACCATTCACCATGCGGAATTTTCTCCATGGGAGTAATGTCTCAAACGTCTACGCTTTGACCGATTCCTGGGAGACCAGTAGTAGTTTCCGATGCAAATCTGGATGCATTCAGGAATCTTTGGGCATTCAGAGTGTTGACGAAACACAGAAATTGCATCGGGATTGAATACAACAGGCACCATGCAGACTTTCCTCCATGGGAGTAATGTCTCAAACTGTTTACGCTTTGATCTATTCCTGGGAGACCTGTCATAGATTCCGAAGCACATGTGGAGGCATTCTGTAATCTGTGGACCTTCAGAGTGTTCATGAATCACAGAAAGTGCATCGGGATTAAATACAACAGGCACCATGCGGACTTTTCTCCATGTTAGTAATGTCTCAAACTGTCTACGCTTTGATCGTTTACTGAAAGACCAGCAATAGTTTCCGAAGCACATCTGGAGGCATTCTGAAATCTGTGGACCTTCAGAGTGTTCATGAAACACAGAAAGTGCATCGGGATTGAATACAACAGGCACCATGCGGCTGTTCCTCCGTGGGAGTAAAGTCTCAAACTGTCTGGATTTACATAGTTCCCTGGAAGACTAGTAGTAGTTTCTGAAGCACATCTGGAGGCACTCTGTAATCTTTGGACCTTCAGAGTGTTGATGACACACAGAAATTGCATCGGGATTGAATACAACAGGTACCATGCGGACTTTTCTCCATGGGAGTAATATCTCAAACTGTCTACGGCTTGATCGTTCCCTGGAAGACCAGTAGTATTTTCCAAAGGACATCTGGACGCATTCAGTAATCGTTGGACATTCAGAGTGTTGATGAAACACAGAAATTGCATCGGCATTGTAAACAACAGGCACCATGCGGACTTTTCTCCATGGGAGTAATGTCTCAAACTGTCTACGCTTTGATCGTTCACTGAAAGACCAGCAATAGTTTCCGAAGCACATCTGGAGGCATTCTGAAATCTGTGGACCTTCACAGTGTTCATGAAACTAAGAAAGTGCATCGGGATTGAATACAACAGGCACCATGCGGATGTTCCTCTGTGGGAGTAAAGTCTCAAACTGTCTGGATTTACATAGTTCCCTGGAAGACTAGTAGTAGTTTCCGAAGCACATCTGGAGGCACTCTGCAATCTTTGGACCTTCAGAGTGTTGATGACACACAGAAATTGCATCGGGATTGAATACAACAGGTACCATGCGGACTTTTCTCCATGGGAGTAATATCTCAAACTGTCTACGGCTTGATCGTTCCCTGGAAGACCAGTAGTAGTTTCCAAAGGACATCTGGACGCATTCAGTAATCGTTGGACATTCAGAGTGTTGATGAAACACAGAAATTGCATCGGCATTGAAAACAACAGGCACCATGCGGACTTTTCTCCATGGGAGTAATGTCTCAAACTGTCTACGCTCTGATCGTTCACTGAAAGACCAGCAATAGTTTCCGAAGCACATCTGGAGGCATTCTGAAATCTGTGGACCTTCACAGTGTTCATGAAACTAAGAAAGTGCATCGGGATTGAATACAACAGGCACCATGCGGATGTTCCTCTGTGGGAGTAAAGTCTCAAACTGTCTGGATTTACATAGTTCCCTGGAAGACTAGTAGTAGTTTCCGAAGCACATCTGGAGGCACTCTGCAATCTTTGGACCTTCAGAGTGTTGATGACACACAGAAATTGCATCGGGATTGAATACAACAGGTACCATGCGGACTTTTCTCCATGGGAGTAATATCTCAAACTGTCTACGGCTTGATCGTTCCCTGGAAGACCAGTAGTAGTTTCCAAAGGACATCTGGACGCATTCAGTAATCGTTGGACATTCAGAGTGTTGATGAAACACAGAATTTGCATCGGCATTGAAAACAACAGGCACCATGCGGACTTTTCTCCATGGGAGTAATGTCTCAAACTGTCTACGCTCTGATCGTTCCCTGGAAGACCAGTAGTAGTTTCCGAAGCACATCTGGAGTCATTATGTAATCTGTGGACCTTCAGAGTGTTGATGAAACACAGAAATTTCATCGGGATTGAATACAACAGGCACTAGATTTTTCTCTATGGGAGTAATGTCTCAAACTGTCTACGCTTTGATCGTTCCCTGGAAAACCAGTAGTAGTTTCCGAAGCACATCTGGAGGCATTCAGTAATCTTTGGACATTCAGAGTGTTGATGGAACACAGAAATTGCATCAGCATTGAATACAACAGGCAACATGGGGACTTTTCTCCATGGGAGTAATGTCTCAAACTGTCTACGCTTTGATCGTTCCCTGGAAGACTAATAGTAGTTTCCAAAGCACAACTGGAGGCATTATGTAATCGGTGTACCTTCAGAGTGTTGATGAAAGATAGAAATTGCATCGGAATTTAATACAACAGGCACCATGCGAACTTTTCTCCATGGTTGGAGAGGAATGTAGAAAATTGGGATGTGGAAGTAGGTGAGAACCAATGATTATGCAACACTGAGTCTGTGACAATGGCGAAAAAGAAGAGAGACAGTGTGTCAGTGAGAAGATACAGCAGCAGTAGGAAGGAGTGAAACAGATAGTAGCAGTAAGATAGAGCAAGGCAGAGACAGTGACAGCAAGAGGAAATACTACTACTACTACTACTAGTACTACTAGTAGTGGTAGTAGTAGTAATAGTAGTAGTGAATGAGTGAGAATGGGCAAGCCGCTGTGAGGGGTATGAGTGACATATTAGTGAGAAGAGAACAAGTATATTTGTGTACCAAAAGTTTTGGGAAATTTTTGGGAAGGTGCTGTGTAAAGTAGGATGAGGCAGCTAGAATCAGATTTTTCAGTCAATTATTTAAAAAGGAGCATATACACTTATTTGTGTTTAGAGAGGAGCATTTTCCCATTGGTAGATAAAACACTCAAAAAATATTACGTGTAACTGAACCAAGACATCAGATTCTTCCATTTTGTCCCTATATAACACTTAAAATGCTGAGATGAAGTGAGAGATATGATGCTGCGCGAAGAGTTTGACAGAGCACTGAAAGACCTAAGTTGAAACAAGGCCCTGGGAGTTGGCAACATTGCATTAGAACTACTGACAGCCTTAGGAGAGCCAGTCCTGACAAAACTCTACCATCTGGTGAGCAAAATGTATGAGACAGGTGAAATACCCTCAGACTTCAAGAAGAATATAATAATTCCAATCCCAAAGAAAGCAGGTGTTGACAGATGTGAAAATTACCGAACTATAAGTTCAATAAGTCACAGGTGCAAAATACTAACGAGAATTCTTTACGGATGAATGGAAAAACTGGTAGAAGCTGACCTCGGGGAAGATCAGTTCGGATTCCGTAGAAATATTGGAACACGTGCAGCAACACTGACCCTATGACTTATCTTAGAAGCTAGATTAAGAAAAGGCAAACCTGTGTTTATAGCATTTCTAGACTTGGAAAAAGCTTTTGACAATGTTGGCTGGAACACAGGGAGTCGTTTCTGAAAGTATTTGTATGGAGTGTAGCTATGTATGAAAGTGAAACATGGATGATAAATAGTTGGACAAGAAGAGAATAGAAGCTTTCAAAATTTGGTGCTACAGAAAAATGCTGAAGATTAGATGGGTAGATCACATTACTAATGGGGAGGTATTGTGTAGAATTGGAGAGAAGAGGAGTTTGTGGCACAGCTTGACTTGAAGTAGGGATTGGTTGGTAGGACATGTACTTAGGCATCAAGGGATCACCAATTTAGTATTGGAGGGCAGTGTGGAGGGTAAAAATCATAGAGGGAGACCTAGAGATTAATACACTAAGCAGATTCAGAAGGATGTAGGCTACAGTATGTACTGGGAGATGAAGAAGCTTGCACAGGATAGAGTTGCATGGAGAGCTGCATCAAACCAGTCTCAGGACTGAAGATCACAACAACAACAACAACAACAACAATAACACTAAAAATCTTGAAAACGGCTTAATGTTTTTACCATTTGTGTGTTATTATTAGTGTATCAAAGAAATAAAAGAAGAAACTACTCCATCTTCATCAGTGACCCATTATAAAGTTAGTTAGTTACACATTCCATGGACAATTTTGCATGACAGATTGTAATGATGTGGAGAAAGTCATTTTACATTGACATTCCAAGTTAATTTGTACATATAATTACTTTCTGATCATTTCCTAGTTTGTGTTTTTTCTTTATTATTTACAAAAAGAAAAGTGTGTTCAGATTTAAGTAAGTAATTACTGTTCACCATAGTATCCTTTGCATCACATACATGATGTAGGTATTGTCATAATGAGATACAGCATACATACATCACAATTCTAGATGTTAATATAACTAATATGAAATTAACATTATACAATGTGTTTAAAAAATTTCATAATGGACTAATGGATTGGTATTAGATGTGCCCTATAACAATTCTGACATACAAGCAGTACACTTCAAGAAACAAGAATATACAAACAATATTTAATATTTACAATCAGAACAGCATGTTTGAATGACAATGAAAAGAAAACAAGTGGTTATTAGTCATCAAGGAATTCAAAATACTCATCCATGATATAGATACATTAATTTAATACTTAAGTTTTATTTCTGACAAATTTTTTGTCATCCATAATTCCCTTGATCTAAATTGACAGTGTGTTATACAGCTTTATTCCATAATGGCTCAACCTGTTTTGAGTTTTTGTTTTTATAGCTCTTTCTACATGCAGATTCTTACTGACGTGTGTTGTACTTCTGTAAATCTGAATTCATATGTAAATTACTTGTGTGTGTACTTCTATCAGACATACTTTTGAATATGAACAACAATGGTACTGTAAGTATTATTAAATGCATGAATAAGGGCTTGCAGTGTGTTTGTGGAGAGCTGTATTTAATAATTTTAATGACATTTTCCTGTCATTTCAAAGTATCTGCAAGTGAGGTTTTTTGACACCTCAGAACATTCTTCTATAAGATACAGCAGACTGGAAATAAGCAAAATACAGTAACGTTGTACATTGTTTGTAACAAATTCCATAAATTATGCTCGGTGCAAAACATGCAGAATTGAGTTTTTGGGATATGTAAATGCAATGGCTTTTCCAGCTGAAGACATGGTCAGTGTGCATGCCCAATAATTCTGTAAACTTTACTTTCTCTATTTCGTGGGCACTCAATAAAAACTGGAGGATATACTTCTCATTTCCTTTACTGTACTGTAGCTAATTTATTTTATTTAAATTAAATGTTAACTTATTAGGAAGAAACTGCTGCAGCACGCATTTCGCAACTTTTTCAGCAGTAATAGATAAGGATTTTCCATCATCACCAAATTATGGTTGTATGGTCTGCAAATAACATCATTTTTGACAAACTGTTTGGGCTTTTAATGTCAATTATATAGATAAGAAATTATAGGTGGGGCCATGAACAGTACCCTACAGGACACCTTTTGCCACCCTCTTAGCATCTGATAGCCACTTTATTTTTTGCCTGTTTTGAGACCCTGTGAGTTCCAAAACCTGTGTTCTATGTTGTAGATAGGATTAAGTTAGTTCCTTGCCAATATCTTTGATGCTATAGCTTCCAGTTTCTCATGGAGTATTTAGTGGTTTACTGTATCAAAGGCATTGATAAGATCTTGGTTGATTGCTACAACACTTTTGTTATGGTCGAAATTCCTTCTGGCTCCTTCATGAGGCTTGTATGGCTCCTGTGTTATAACCTGTATGAAAGCTGTGTTGATTACAATTCAGAAGATTGGAGGTGTCGAGATAGCTTATGATCCTGATTTTCATCAACTTCCTAAAGATTTATGAAAGAGATTGAAGGAGGGACATACGTCTGCAGTTTTCTACCTAGCATGAATACCCATTTTTGAACAGAGTTCTAACCTTAGAAATTTTCATCCTCTGTGTGAACACACCTTCACTGAATGAGAAATTGGCAGTATGTACCTGTGGCTACAAAATTTGTGGCGCAACTTTTTTATTTGTGACACTTGCACTTTATCCATTTCTGCAGACATTTTTGGCCTCAGACTATTAATTACTTCCACATTTCATATTCATTAGTGGAACTTGGAACTTATTCTCCTACTGATGCCTACTTTGGTGCTGGTTTTTACTTTTGTTTGTTAAAGTTCATGCTTAGTTTCTCAAGTACACTTAGAAAGTAGTTAATAATGTAATTGAGCAATGCTTCTTTTTTTAGTTGATTGTTATCTCCAGATATAAGTATAGTCTCCTGTTCCTTACTGCTTTTCCCAGTTCTCTTTAACTATTTACCATGTTCTGCTTGATTCATTGTCTGACTCCCTTACCAATCTATAATTATGTAATATGTATGCTACATTAATTATCCTTTTTATACACTTACATTTGCAGTTTCATACTTTTTTTTCTTTTTTAGTGACAGAAAAAATTTTCACTTCAGTGTAGAAGTTTCTCAGTGTGTTTTTGTAAGTGTATGTGAGTGGACTTTCATGAATCTTTATAGACAGCACATTTCCAGATCTATCATGGAAAGAGAGAACATGTCATTTGTATTTGTTTGTGACAATACGTATGCTGAGGATTGGTCAGTCAGTGTGGTAGTAAACTGGTGGCAGTTTTCAGGGGAGAAAATTCTTTTGTACCTATGATGTACTATTGTTGTATTTACGGGAAGTGTGAGAACTGTAATGAGTGCATTGTGGTCAGATAAGCCTAGGTCAATGTTCCTTACTTCTAAATCTGAGGTTTCTAGATTTGAAGATGTATTGTCTATGAAACTTTTTGAAGAGTTTGTTAGCATAGCTGGGATATTTATACACATGCTGGAAAAGTTTTGCATCATCCCAGTTCCAAGAACTCCTGAAGATAGATGTTGACTGTTTATATTGTATTACAGACACAGTCCCTTTGACTGTTAAGAGATGTCACTAAACCCACCCAAAGATGTAAACAACCATGCATGAGCAGCACCTATTAGACGGAGGGGCTCCGACAGCCAATAAGTTCGAGTCATTCCACCTGGAAGGAGGTAGACAGCTCATGTTGTCTGAAGTTCAGCCATGCCTAGATGGCCAATACTGTGGTTTGAACACATCCACTTAGTTACTTTGTGCTAGGAAGGTCTCTCCACAGGGGAAGTGTCCAGGCATCTCGAAGTGAACCAAAGTGATAATGTTCAAACATAGAGGACCTACAGAGATACAGGAACTCCTGATGACAATCCTCACTCAAGCCACCCAAGGGCTACAACTGCAGTGGATGACTGCTAGCTATGGATTATGGCTCATAGGAACCCTGACAGCAATGCCAGAATAATGCTTTTTGTGGAGCCACAGGATGTCGTGTTATGACTCAAACTGTGCACCACAGGCTGTATGATGGGCAGCTCCACTCCTGACATCCATGGTGAGGTTCATTTTTGCAACCATGACAACATGCAGTGTCTTACAGATGGGTCCAACAACATGCTGAACAGACCACTCAGGATTGGCATCACATTCTCTTCACTAATGAGTATCATATATGCCTTCAACCACACAATCGTTGGAGACGTGTTTAGAGGCAACACGGTGAAGCTGAACACCTAAGACACACTGTACAGCAGGTGTAGTTTCATTATGTGGGGCTGATGTATGTTGCTGCTGGTCATGGAAGGCATCATAATGGCTGCATGATACATGAATGCCATTCTCCAACCAATAGCGCAATGATATCGGCAGCATATTCGTGAGGCATTAATTGTTGTGGACGAGAATTCATACCCCCAAGAATGACTTCCTTCGGGATAATTATATTGTTTAACTAGAGTGGCCAGCATGCTCTCCAGACAGAACCCATCAAACTTGTCTGGGATTTATTGAAAATGGCTGTTTATGGATAACATGACCCGCCAACCACTCTTGGGGATCTATGCCAAATCGCCGTTGAGGACTGTGACAATCTGGACCAACAGTGCCTTGATGAACTTGTGGATGGTATGCCATGACAAATACAGGCATGCATCAATGCAAGTGGATGTGCTATTGGGTATTAGAGGTACCAGTGTATACAGAAATCTGGACCCCCTACCTGTGAAGGTATCACTGTATAGTGGTACAACATGCAGTGTGTGGTTTTTATGAGCAATACAAAGGGCAGAAATGTTGTTTATGTTGATTTCTATTCCAATTTTCTGTACAGGTTCTGTACTCTCCAACTCTAGGGAATGAGGTTATGCAAAACTTTTTTGATGTGTGTATTAGAATAAAAGTTGAAACTACATAGAAAGTTAAGGAACGGAATTTTATTTGCACTGTGTACCAACATATTGACATTATAAAGTCCCCAGATACAATTATTGACTTTTTCTCACCACATAAGATGCGCAGTCTAATTAATAAAAATGTCTGGATCTCAGTTCTAGTTTCTAGAACACTTTCACAGCTGCAACACTTTCTATACCAAGAAGTCCCTTCCATACAGCCTAGTCATCCATGGCTGTTGCATCAGTAGTGATGAGCAGTTCCTCTGAAAATATGCTGAGGATCTCACTGAGGCCTTCACACACTGTTATTACCTTCCCAGCTTCGTACAACAACACATCCCCGTGCCTTATTGCTCCAGTCACCCACCACCTCCCAAAGGTGCAGCATTCCACTCATGACATGGTAGCACAATCAGGACTGGAGCAACCATATCATATTCTCCTTCTCCCCTGCAGGTCCGGGGTATTCCTGCCTGTCGTACAAGGTGACTAAAAGGAGTTTCACTTGTTTCAGCCTTTATGTGATGGCCCCCTGTAGGGTTTGACTTCCATTCTTCAAACATTTCCAAAAGAATGAGCCAACTGGAGAAGGGAGCCTTAAAAGGTCCATCGTGTTCTTCGTGAATTAAGATCTTTAGACCCATAACCACACAGGCATTGTGCTGCTGATGACTGCACTGTTAACTCCCTGCATATGCCAAGGGGTAGATGCCCATCCTCCTGAGGCATCAGGACTCCCAGCAAAGGCCATCCTATCAGGTGGCGCCTGTTGGGAGGGCCCCTGGTCAGAGTGGGCGGCATCAGGGTGGATGACAAACGATGAAGCGCAGTCCATCACCTCTTGCTGGTGGTGAAACACCAGCAGTCTCTAAGCGATCACAAGCACAATTCAACACACAACAGTACAACAAGTAAGAGCCTAAATGTGGTCCAGGGTATCACATTTCATAGAGACATTCTTTTGCAGTCCGAAATTGAGCTGCTGGCCAATTTAGAGTGACGAGGTGTAAATTTCGTCCAGCATGTCCACCGGGGTCGGAAGGATAATGAGGTTGCCAGCGGTGCCTTCATATTGGCCTTTGAGGGTGATACATTGTTCGAGAAGGTCAAGGTGATGGTCTACTGGTGTGATGTAAGGCCCTGTATCCACCCCCCAACTCGGTGCTTGAAGTGCTGGAAATTCAGCAATATGTTTTCCCTCACTACTTCCAGTGTCACAAACCAAGATTTTGGATGCCCATCACATCCCAATACTCCATGTGCACTGCCTTCCACCTGTGTCAACTGCAGAGAGCACCATTCACCTTGCTCACCTGACTGCAGGATTCTCCAGAAAGAAAGGAGAATCATGGAGTACAAGACGCTGGAATGAATGACCTACACTGAGGATAAGAGAAAATTTGAACACCTGCATCCTGTGTGTATGACATAGTCTTACACCACCACTACAACAGTTCTGACACCATGAGCTCTGCCAACCCAGGTCAACTCTCAGAGCTGGTAGACTCACCTGCCCCCTTGATGTTGGAGAGCATTTCCATCCCTGTTGATCCTGCACCACCTACTTGAGGAGCAACACCACCCTGCCCCCCCCCCCCCCCCGCCGCCCCCCGCCGCCACCATCATTGCGCAACAATCATGGCTGGAGCTGGAGAAGCGTAAGTGTTCTTCAGCTTCTCTCCCTAGGAAGTGGTCCCTTGGGTCACTCCATTCCTAGGTAGCTTCTAGTGGGAAACAAGACACCTGCCAGTGGCCAAAGAGCAAAAAAGCAGCTGGTTGTAGGACGTCACGCTCATCCTCAGTCCTGGAGACTGAGCCAGTGAAGTCCTCCCAGCCAGGGAAACCCAAGGAGCAGTGAGAGAAATCCAAAACGAAAACCGCTAAGACCAAAGAAATTGCGGTCGCACCCACACCACTGCTACCTACAGGCTCTGCAGCTGAGGGTGGGGTGGAGATTTGGCCACCTGCTAAGTACCTACACTCCTGGAAATTGAAATAAGAACACCTTGAATTCATTGTCATAGGAAGGGGAAACTTTATTGACACATTCTTGTTGTCAGATACATCATATGATCACACTGACAGAACCACAGGCACATAGACACAGGCAACAGAGCATGTACAATGTCGGCACTAGTACAGTGTATATCCACCTTTCGCAGCAATGCAGGCTGCTATTCTCCCATGCAGACGATCGTAGAGATGCTGGATGTAGTCCTGTGGAACGGCTTGCCATGCCATTTCCACCTGGCGCCTCAGTTGGACCAGTGTTCGTGCCGGACGTGCAGACCGCGTGAGACGACGCTTCATCCAGTCCCAAACATGCTCATTGGGGGACAGATCCGAAGATCTTGCTGGCCAGGGTAGTTGACTTACACCTTCTAGAGCACGTTGGGTGGCACGGGATACATGTGGATGTGCATTGTCCTGTTGGAACAGCAAGTTCCCTTGCCGGTCTAGGAATGGTAGAACGATGGGTTCGATGACGGTTTGGATGTACTGTGCACTATTCAGTGTCCCCTCGACGATCACTTGAGGTGTACGGCCAGTGTAGGAGATTGCTCCCCACACCATGATGCTGGGTGTTGGCCCTGTGTGCCTCGGTTGTATGCAGTCCTGATTTTGGCGCTCACCTGCACGGCGCCAAACACGCATACGACCATCATTGGCACCAAGGCAGAAGCAACTCTCATCGCTGAAGACGACACGTCTCCATTCGTCCCCCATTCACGCCTGTCGTGACACCACAGGAGGCGGGATGCACGATGTTGGGGCGTGAGCGGAAGACGGCCTAACGGTGTGCGGGACCGTAGCCCAGCTTCATGGAGACGGTTGCGAATGGTCCTCGCCGATACCCCAGGAGCAACAGTGTCCCTAATTTGCTGGCAAGTGGCGGTGCGGTCCCCTACGTCACTGCGTAGGATCCTACAGTCTTGGCGTGCATCCGTGCGTTGCTGCGGTCCGGTCCCAGGTCGACGGGCACGTGCACCTTCCGCCGACCACTGGCGACAACATCGATGTACTGTGGAGACCTCACGCCCCACGTGTTGAGCAATTCGGCGGTACGTCCACCCGGCCTCCCGCATGCCCACTATATGCCCTCGCTCAAAGTCCATTAACTGCACATACGGTTCACGTCCACGCTGTCGCGGCATGCTACCAGTGTTAAAGACTGCGATGGAGCTCCGTATGCCACGGCAAACTGGCTGACACTGACGGCGGCGATGCACAACTGCTGTGCAGCTAGTGCCATTCAACGGCCAACACCGCGGTTCCTGGTGTGTCCGCTGTGCCGTGCATGTGATCATTGCTTGTACAGCCCTCTCGCAGTGTCCGGAGCAAGTATGGTGGGTCTGACACACCGGTGTCAATGTGTTCTTTTTTCCATTTCCAGGAGTGTAGATCTTGCCAGATCCTCTCACATGATGGATATAGACTATTCAGGCAATAAATCAGTGGAAGCAGGTGACTGTGAGCCATACAGTGCTTCACTGAATTTTCCGTGCCTTCCCAGTCTCACGATGTCATCTTCCAGTGCAACTGTGGTGGTTTTATCCACTGCCTGGCTGAGCTACAGCAACTGTTGAGGTTTAAACCTGCCATCTGCATTGCCCTCCAGGTAACCTGGTTCCCTGCCCTCCGTGACTATAAGGCATATTACAGCAACTACAGTGACTATAATCGATTGACAGGTGGAGTTTGCGTTTATATTCTAAACTCAGTCTGTAGTGAACATGTGCCCCTTCAAAACTCTCTTGAAGCTGTGGCTGTCAGAATAAAGATGATGCAGGAAATAACTGTCTGAAATGTATATCTTCATCTAGATGGTGTAGTACCCCTGAATGTATTAGCTGCACTAATTGATAAACTGCCTAAACCTTTCCTTCTTCGGGATGATTTTAATGCCCATAACCCCTTGTGGGGTGGTACCATAGTTACTGGGCGAGGCAGAGTTGTCGAAATTTACTGTTGCAATTTGACCTATGACTCTTAAATACTGGGGCCGCCACATGTTTCAGTGTGGCTCATGGGAGTTACTAAGCCATTGACGTATCAATCTGCAGCCCAGAACATATCCCATCCATCCACTGAAGAAGACATGACTACCTGTGTGGTAGTGAGCACTTCCCCATCTTCCTGGCAGTGCCCCAGCATCAGGCACACAGATGCCTGCCCAGATGGGCTTTGAACAAGGCTAACTGGGTAACTTTCACCTTAGCTGTCACCGCTGAATCTCCCCTACATTGTAATATCGATGTGATGGTTGAGCAGATGACTAGCACAATTGTTTATGTCACAGAAAACGGAATCCCTCGCTCTTTAGGTTGCCCAAGGAGTAAGGCAGTCACTTGGTGGTCACCGCAAATCGTTCAGGCAATTGAAGAGTGTCTGCAAGCTTTACAGCCCGTAAGTGGCACCCTTCCCTGGAGCACATCATAGTCTTTAAATGGCTCTGTGCCAGTGTTCGCTACCTTATCGAGCAACAGAAGGAGTGGTGTTGGGAGAGATAAGTCTCCACCATTGGAGGCCACATGTCTTCCCAAGTCTGGAAAAAGATCAAATGTCTCTTTGGGTACCAAGCCTCAATGGCTGTCCCTGGTGTTACCTTAAATGGCGAGTTATGTACCAACACAAATGCGATTTCCGGGCACTTTGCCGGGCACTGCATTGGATAATCACCCCCCAAGGTTTCGCACACTGGAACGGTGGCTGAAAGGTAATGTACTCTAATGCACTACATGCTGTGGTGAATCCTATAACGCCCCATTTACAAAGTGGAAGCTTTTCAGTGCTCTTGCACATTGCACCGACACAGTTCCTGGGCCTGACCGCATCCACAGCCAGGTGATTAAACATATCTCATCTGACTACAAGTGACATATAATCATCATCTTCAACCGGCTATGGTGAGATTGTGTAAAAACGCACTTGATGTGGACAGCTATCACACCATCTGCCTCACCAATGTTCCTAAAAAGCAATGCCACAAGAGTGAGAATAAAACGGATTAAATGTGTAACACAAAACAGAAAGAAAGGAAAAGCCATAAGAATGAAGGGCACACTATGAACACTAAAAGGAACAAAAGAGGACAAGGAAACAACAGAAGAGAGTAAAACATGAAAGCAGATTACAGTGGCTGGCAAGCACGAGAATAGAAAGGGAAAGCCAGTGACTCTGCAACACATTAAAAACTCAACCGTAAAGCACTAGGCTGGAGGACACAGAGGGTCAAAGGATACACTAAACCCTATATAGAAGTATAAAACCCACTCTCACGGATAAAATGTAGAACTAAAGCTGCTGTGGAGTCATTGTGTCCAACACCGAAGGCAGGTTGGTGGGAAAGTTGAAAGTCTGTCACAGAGCGGTTAAATGTGAGTAGTCCAGCAAGAGGTGAACAACTGTCATTTGGAAGCCACATCGACACTTAGGTGGCTTCTCGCTACAGAGTAGTTAACCATGCATTAGCCTCATATAGTCAATGCAGAGCCGGAAGAGGATGACTGATTCCCTGGGAGAGGCCTGCCTGGAAGACTTCCACACATTCATAGCCTCCTTAACGACATGCAGTTTGTTATGTGTGCTGTTATGCCATTCCCTCTCCCAAAGCCAGAAAACCCCATGGTGTAGACAGAATGTAGGTCAGCTTCAGAGAATGCCTATCTCATGAAGCAGTTTCCACGTCGCCTGCTTGGGAGCCATTCCGTGGTTTATCAGTGGACCCCAGGACACGTCATTATCCCTGGCCATGAACTTGTATGATAGGCAGTTGTGAGAAAATGCAAATCACCAAAATGTGAATTTAACTGTTTAATAATATGAAACTAACACAACTGTATCGTTATAAATCCCACTGATGATACCTCAGAACAGGAGAAGGTGAAAAGTGTACGGGATAAATAAAGTAACTAGCAGCAGGGTAAGGCAGCTTTATTTACAAAACAAATTTTTATATGCTTGCTGCAGAGGATGGCCACACAAACAGACTTGTTATTCATACCATGCCAGGCATTTCCACATGGCCCATACCAGAAATTCAGAAGAATCATCTGAACATCCATAAAACCATACAACACACAAAATTCAACATATGCAAATGTAACAATCTGGTACCTAAATATTCAATGTAAAAATTAAAAACAGTTCAACCACCACCCAAAAAGCAATGCATTCTGCTCAGAAAATATGGTTAAAATACGAGATAAAATCCCTAGACTCTAAAAAACAAGAGTTAAATTACGAGTTGTATAAAACATATTTACAACTCACAGACACCATAAATAATATGAAAGTTTTCTCCCATCTGGTCAACAGGGTCGAAAAGCTTACAAAAACTGCTGCACAAAGAATAGAAACAGTTAATAGAAGAAAGATCAACCTACTCAAAAAACTACAGTTACAACATATTACCTTTACTCACACACACAAATTCTACCCAAGATTAGTGAACCTTACAGACACACAGTTAAACAGTAAAGAAAGACAGCTGTTGGAGAAAGGATGAAAATACAATCTAAATTCAGAAATAGATGAAGGTTACTTATGAAATCTAATTATAGAAGCATAAAGTGTTTTGACAAGGGATGATAGGAATGAAAATAGCAGTGTCAGCATTGGATTAACTAGAGAACTAGTAAAAAAAGAAATCCAGAATATAATAACCAGCATAAAAATGCAACAACACAAAACAACAAAAACTCAGATCTGCAACACTAGGAAAAATTAGGAGAAAACTACAAAAACAAAATGTTATCATTTTAAAATAATAATTCCAATCCCAAAGAAAGCAGGTGTTGACAGATGAGAAAATTACCAAACAATCAGTTTAATAAGTGACAGCTGCAAAATACTAACATGAATGTTTTACAGACGAATGGAAAAACTAGTAGAAGCTGACCTCTGGGAGATCAGTTTGGATTCCATAGAAATACTGGAACACATGAGGCAATACTGACCTTACGACTTATCTTAGAAGAAAGATTAAGGAAAGGCAAACCTATGTTTCTAGCATTTGTAGACTTAGAGAAAGCTTTTGACTATGTTGATTGGAATACTCTCTTTCAAATTCTAAAGGTGGCAGGGGTAAAATACAGGGAGCGAAAGGCTATTTGCAATTTGTACAGAAACCAGATGGCAGTCATAAGAGTCGAGGGGCATAAAAGGGAAGCAGTGGTTGGGAAGGGAGTGAGACAGGGTTGTAGCCTCTCACTGATGTTATTCAATCTGTATATTGAGCAAGAAGTAAAGGAAACAAAAGAAAAATTCAGAGTAGGTATTAAAATCCATGGGGAAGAAATAAAAACTTTGAGGTACGCCTATGACATTGTAATTCTGTCAGAGTCAGCAAAGGACTTGGAAGAGCAGTTGAATGGAATGGATAGTGGCTTGAAACGAGGATATAAGATGAACATCAACAAAAGCAAAATGAGGATAAAGGAATGTAGTCAAATAAAGTCAGGTGATGCTGAAGGAATTAGATTAGGAAATGAGACACTTAAAGTAGTAAATGAGTTTTGCTATTTGGGGAACAAAATAACTGATGATGGTTGAAGTAGAGAGGATATAAAATGTAGACTAGCAATGGCAAGGAAAGCGTTTATAAAGAAGAGAAATTTGTTAACATCGAGTATAGATTTAAGTGTCAGGAACTCTTTCCTGAAAGAATTTGTATGAAGTGTAGCCATGTATGGAAGTGAAACATGGATGATAACTGGTTTGGACAAGAAGAGAATAGAAGCTTTCGAAATGTGGTGCTAGAGAAGAATGCTGAAGATTAGATGGGTAGATCACGTAACTAATGAGGAGGTATTGAATAGGATTGGGGAGAAGAGAAGTTTGTGGCACAACTTGACTAGAAGAAGGGATCGGTTGGTAGGACATGTTCTGAGGCATCAAGGGATCACCAATGTAGTATTGGAGGGCAGCATGGAGGGTAAAAATCATAGAGGGAGACCAAGAGGTGAGTACACTCAGCAGATTCAGAAGGATGTAGGTTGCAGTAGGTACTGGGAGATGAAGAAGCTTTCACAGGATAGAGTAGCATGGAGAGCTGCATCAAACCAGTCTCAGGACTGAAGACCACATCAACAACAACAACAACAACAACAACAACAACAACAACATTTTAAAAGGAGACAAGGAGACCACAATATTACTGATACACAAAGAACAATACATTGAAAAAACACAAGAATTCATTTTACAAAATAGCATTACAAATTTAAAATCAGACATGACATTCAGATTAAAGACAAAAGTAAAAAAAAAAAAGAAAAAAGAAAACACACTCTGAAAAATATTGACATCATATTGGATAACATAGAGAAAAGAAAGTTGTCATAGATCAGTCCCACTGCGCTGGTTCTCCAAAGCCAACCAAAAATCCACAAACCGAATCTTCTGTGAGGCCAATACTGGATTTCAGAAACTCCCCCCACTTCAGAGCTTGCAGGATACATGTTAAAATTTCTGTCTGAAAATTTCAAAGTACAAGAAGACAGAACCATTAAAAACACTACACAGCAAACACAATGAACAAAAAATATAACCCTCTTTTCATTTGTTATAGAAATCATGTATTGCAACATACCAGTACCAGAAATGGTTCAAATGGCTCTGAGCACTATGGGACTTAACATCTGAAGTCGTCAGTCCCTTAGATCTTAGAACTACTTAAACCTAACTAACCTAAGGACAACACACACACTGTCATGCCAGAGGCAGGATTCGAAATTGCAACCTTAGTGGCTGCGCAGTTCCTGACTGATGTGCCTAGAATGGCTTGGTCACACCAGCCAGGAGTACCAGAAGTAATAGAAATTATAGATAAGTACCTGAAAACTTATAGTCACCTTCCTGATGAACAGATTAAGGAAATATACACACTAATAAAGCTCATAACACAACAAAATTACTTCAAATTCAGTAATGAATATTATTTAGAAGAAGATGGATTACCAATTGGGTCCCCAGTTTCAGAAGCCTTAGCAGATATTTTGGTAAACCACATTTAACAGATCATTTTCACAAAAATATTAGCAAAAGAATACAACATATTATAGTGGTTCAGATACATGGATGACATCCTTTGCTTAACAAATATACCACAAAGTTAAATTGAAAAACTACATACTGACATCAGCAAGATCCATAAAAATATAAAATTCACAATTGAAAGAGAACAGAACAACCAAATTAACTTCCTGGATATAACAATAAAAAAACAGAACCATAAGCATATGTTTGAAATTTACCGTAAACCCACAGCAACAGACAATATGATTCCTCAGTCCTCTAACCACCCGCACACACAAAAGCAAACAGCACTTCAACACATGCTCCATAGACTCAACACAGTACCACTTGCCAAAGAAGGCTACCAAAAAGAATGGGACATAATGATGCAGGAGGCACAAAATAATGGTTACAACAGTAACACAGTAACAAAGCTTAACAACAAAATTAAAAGTAAAATAAAAGCAGAAAGCTCCAAACCACAGACAACAACACAACAGAACCAAACACAAACATGTAGTCCCATAACAACTGCACAGGATAATCAGAAAAAGTTGAAAGAAAACAATAGATGGTACACAATGACATACGAACGCAAACTCACCTATCAAATCACCAACATTTTCAAGAGACAAGGAATAAACATAGCAGACACAACAGACAGTTCTATGCAAAAATACACCCCAAAACTGACTAATAACAGAGACATATACCAGAAAGCAAGTATATATCAGCTACAGTGTAACACTTGTGAAGGCAGTTACATAGAGCAAACAGGGGAACATCTGATGTCAGATAAAAAAACACATGAGAGTTTGGAAATATGGGACAAACCACATCACATTTGCAGAATGCCTAAGAGAAAATGACCACAAACCAACCACTAGAGACAATGACATAAAATAATTTTAATCGACAGTAAAACAACACCTCCTAATAATGCAAGAAAATTACCACATACAGAAAACCAAATCAGAAGGGAAAATCCTGTTGAATGACCAAGTACACATGCCAAGCCATTCATTATTTAAAATAATAGAATACCATCTGCAAAAAGGATTAATAAAATAATACAGTCCAATATAATAATAATAGAATCCAAAAAATCCATGAGCCCCTCCACAGAATATTGAAAGGAAAAGTCAAATCAGCTGTCGCTGTCACCAAAGTTTTCAACCACTCACTGATAGCTTGTATTCCCCCCTCCACTGCCCCCCCCCCCCACCCAAATTAAAACTCGTCAGCTCTATCCCCCTCCCTCCCTCTCTCTCAATCATACGCACACACAGTATAAACATCAGAAATAGAAGTTAGTCTCGAACATATACTTAGTTACATTTGCAACAAATAGGTAAATTTCTCAAAGAAGATGAAACAAATAATAGAGTTGCAATATTTACGTTGAGAAAAACGGTGTACGACGAAATAAATGTATTGAGTGACAAAGGAACAATAGTCGACCAAAGAAAGGGAAGAAATATGGTGAATGGTGTATGGAAGGTGAGAACACAAAAATGTGATTATATGGCAGTGATAAAAGTGGTAGTGTGACCTCCAGACCAGATGTGAGGATAAGCAAATTAGCAAATCATAAGTAATTACTTTTTTTTACAAAGTGAACTGTTTAATAATCTAAAGCTAACAAAATTGTATCATTATATATCCCACTGATGATGCCTTAGAACAGAAGGCGAAACACATATAGGATAAATAAAGTAACTAGCAGAAGGAAAAGGAAGCTTTATTTACAAACCAAAAATATATATCATAGTACCCTGGAATGGGGAATGTATTAAGCACTATCTTTTACATCCCTTCCACAGTAGTATTCCACTGACCACTGAACCTAGAGAATATCACTACTACACAACCCCTGCTTGCTGCCCTTTACCTCATGGCTCATGCCCCTGTAATAGACATAGATGCAAGACTTGTCCCATACATCCTCCCTCCACCACCTACTCCAGTCCACTCACAATTATCGCTTGCCCAATCAAAGACAATGCTACCTGTGAAACCAGTCATGTGATCCAAGAGCTAAGCTGCAACCACTGAGCTGTATTTTATGTTGACACGGCAACTGACAAAATGTATGTTCACATGAATGACAACCAAAATCCTGTGATGAAGAAACAGTTGGGCCAATCAATTTCTGAGCATGCTGCGCAGCATGACATTTGTCATTTCAGTGACTGCTTCACAACCTGTGCCTTCTGGATTCTTCCCACCAACACCAACTTTTCTGAATTGCACTAGTGGGAACTCTCCCTACAGTATAGCTTACATTTAAGTAACCCTCAACCTTCATTAGTCACTGTCTACCACCAAACTATACCATTCCTTGTTCCCATTCCAGAACTCAATTCCAGTAATGCACCCACAGTTTTTATAGCTACCTCCTTTTCTGATGGCCCTCCCACCCCCCTGCTGACATCTGTCTAATCTCCTGACTCCAACTAGCTGCCGTACTCTCTCCCCACTTTGTCCCTGTAACCGTCCACAAGCAGCACATAACTGTCCCCCTACCCTACTATCTCTCCCTGCCCCATTCTCCTCCTTCCCTACCACCTGTTTGCTTCTCCCACCATGTGCTTCTGCTTGCAGTCTGGTCTTGGGTGCCAGAGCTTGTGTGCTTTTGTGTTTGTTTTCCTTGCTCTGATGAAGATTTGTTATGATTATTAATATGCAGCCAATATGCAAGGTATCAACATTCTATTAAGGAATGGGATTATCATTGTCTACTGTCAAAGAAAAGCTCTACAGTTGGGTGCATTTCCTTGAAGAAGCTTCTGGCTTTGAAACATTTAAAACACTGTGGGCTCAATCTTATTTCTGTTATCTCTCTCTGAAAATAATGCTAATAATCAAGAACATATATTTAAGATTATTTCTATTTTCTTCCATCTGTGATCAGATTCTACATATTTCAAAAAATTTACTTATTTTCAGTTTTAATATCTATTGAGCAATAGTGACTGTTTACTAGCACTGAAGTTAACTAAATCAAAACAATAGTTGTTAGCAACACTATCCCACAAGGATTTTTGTGCATGATCTTTCACACAGCACTGAAGATGAGCTCCCACTGTCGTATTTGTAGTCCTCTACTATTTCATGTTTCAGGTTCAGAACCCACTAAATTATTCAGATGTTCATCATCATGATTATGGTTCAAGTAAGGTTAAACCCTGTAATGGATAGAATGGGATCTTCATTCCAGATGACAATAGAAAATATACCGTAGGTGTTATGTCACATCAATAGTTGTGATACAAGCCGTTCAGAAGCTGTACAGTTTCAGAGGATCAGCACCTGAAATTACTGTTGATAGTTCCGTACTTAAAATGGATAGCCAGAAGTTTCTTTTATAAGTTCAAAATTATGAGCTCACTAATCTTTAATCATGTCTTTAAGATCCTGTTGGGGATGACCAGATCTCTTACAGTTTCTAATGATGTATGCAGACAGGTACTTAGTATGGACATCTGTGGAGCACAATACTTATTATCTCTTCAGAAAGTAAATGTGCACACAATACAGATGAAGTGATCAAAAGTTGTTTCACATACAGTTAAGTAAAACACAGCAAAGAATGGTTGTTGTAAACACAAATATTACTAAACAAAACTGAAATACACACATAATGATATTTATTGCTCATAATTGTAAAAGGAGTTCTCTCAGCCTGACTTAAATGAATGGAGAGGCAACACAAATAGTTCCCAAGAGTGGTCTAGAATGCAGCCAAGTTAAACTGAAGCCATACCTGAAGAAGATTAACAGCAGAATCAAGAAAGTGGAGTGAATGTAGGCCGTAAACAGATTTGTTCTACGGTATTAATGAATTATGTTAATTTATTATTATTTACAAAACCTGTGAGCCAGAAGGCTAAGTTTTATTGGCTGTGGATATTGTCATTATATTTTGTTTGTAGCAGTATGTTACTTTGCATGAGCAGCGTCTATTCAAAAGTTCAATTCTAATTTATGCCTATGCATTGGAAATCAAGGGCTTATTATTATTATTATGGGACCCATCTTGCATATTAAAATGTAGTTACTGAAAAATCTGTAATTTGTAATTCAGGACTCTTGCTCATTAGTACTGGTGTCAATAGAAATTAGAAAAATCAGATGATCAAAAGTGTATCAACAGATCCTGGAAATTCACAGCAATATGTCCATAACTGGCACTACAAATGTGGATAAAGTTAAACTAACAATTATCAATATCTGTTAATGCATATAACAAAGAAAGTTGCTGTGACTTACCAAATGAGAAAGTGATGGTAGATAGACACAATAAAAAATACACAAACACACACACAAATTTCAAACTTTCACAACCCATAGATGAAGCAACGTCTGTCTACCAGTGTTTTATCATTTGGTGAGTCACAGCATCTTTGTTTTTTATGTATATTTTTACCATGTGGAATGTTTCCCTCTATTATATTCAATATCTGTTAAGATAGTAAAGTTTACTGAAAAGAGGAAAAATAGCCCTTTAATTTGAAAGTGATCTTTCCTTCAAAATATACCTATTAACTCGTAAGACTTTGCATAAAGTATGAACTTCATCATCAGAATTTTGAAAATAAAGTTACCAAAAGTCTTATGTGGATCTTAATATACGATATTGGTGTGGTGCCACTGCTCCACACTTCTCTCCAGTGCTAAACTAGTGATCCGTTAACATCTTAGAATGCATCCTGTCCGCTAATCCTTTCTTTTAGTCAGATTGTGTAGGAAATTTCTTTTCTCTCCAAGTCCATTCACCCATCTTATGTTCAGTATACATCTGTAGCACCACATTTCAGAAGCTTCTATTCTCATCCTGTCTAGCTGTTTGATATCCATGTTTCACTTCGTATATGACAACAATCAATACAAATGTTTCCAGAAAAATCTTTGTAACACCTAAATCTATAAACATGTTGTGAATATTGCAGTTCCATGTTGTGAATATTGCAGTTCTCTTTATTTCTGTGTCTAAGAAAATTAGAGAGAAATTTCCCCTCTCTTTTTTTTTCGGGCATGTTCATAGCTGTGTTTTCACACAAACCTGTTTTAGCATTTTCTGTACTATCTACATCTACATGTCTGAAGATAGCAAAAAAAAGTGCTGAAAAATGTCTCACTGAAAACAAAGCTACAAAGGTGTCTTGCATAAAGTGCAATTACTCTACAACCTAAGTTTATATTCAATGCTCCAAAATTTCTCTTCTTCAGAAACACTTTCCTCTCCATTGTCTGCCTAGATTTTATATCATCTCTACCTTGAACATCATTAGCGATTTTGCTACCCAAATAGCAAAAATCATCATCTTTAAGTGTCTCATTCATTAATCTAATTCCCTCACATCACCTGATTTAATGTGACTACATTCCATTATCTTCTTTTGCTTTTGTTTATGTTCATATCATATCTTCCTTTCAAGAACTGTCCATTCCGTGCAACTGCTCTTGCAGGTCCTTTGCTGTCTCTGACAGAATTACAATGTTGTCAGCAAACCTCAAAGTTTTTTTAATTCTTCTCCATGTATTTTAATTCCTATTCTGAACTTTTCTTTTGTTTCTTTTACTGGTGGCCAAATATACAGTTCGAATAACATCACGTATAGGCTACAACCCTGTGTCACTTGCTCCCCAACCACTGCTTCCCTTTCATGCCCCTCAACTGTTATAGCTGCCATCTGGTTCTGTAAAAATTTTAAATAGTCTTTCACTCCCTGTATTTCATCCCTGGTTCATAATTTGAAGAAGAGCATTCCAGTCAACATTGTCAAAAGCTTTCTCTAAGTCTACAAATGGTAGAAACATAGGTTTGCCTTTCCTGAATGCATCTTCTAAGATAAGTTGTAGGGTCAGTATTGTCACATGTGGTCCTACATTTCTCCAGAATCCAAAGTTATCTTCTATGAAGTCAGTATCTGCTGCTTTTTGGTCCTTTTATATAAGAATTTGTGTTTGTATTCTGCAACGACAAATTCCTAAACTGACAGTTTGGGAATATTCACACCTCACAGCACCTTATTTCTTTGGAAGTGAAATTAATACATTCTTAGTGAAATTTGTGGATATTTCACCTGTTTCGTACATCTAGCACAGCAAATGGAATAATTTTGTCATTGTTGTCTCTCCCAATGCTATCGGTAGTTTTGACAGAATGTTGTCTACCCCTGGGTACTTGTTTCCTTGTTTCACTGTGAGTCTTCAGTGCTCAGTCAAATGCTTTTCACAGTATATCTCCCTTGTTACCTTCATCTGTCTCTTCTACTATTTGTATGATGTTGCCCTCAGTTATATCTCCCTTGTATAGATCCCCTATACACCGAGGAGCCAAAACATTATGACCACTGCCCACTGTGATGTCAGACGCCACCTGATAGCGTTACAGGCATATGACACTCTAAAAACAGTAAGTAAGTGGGAAGCAGATGCATATGGGGATCACCCTAATGAAGATACAGGTCCTCACAGCTTTACTTCTGCCAGTATCTCGTCTCCTATCTTCCAAACTTTACAGAAGCTCTCCTGTGAACCTTGCAGAACTAGCACTCCTGAAAGAAAGGATACTGCGGAGATATGGCTTAGCCACAGCCTGGGGGATGTTTCCAGAACAGTTTTAATCTGCTAGAAAGTTTCATATCAGTGCACACTACACTGCAGAGTGAAAATCTCATTCTGGAAACATCCCCCAGGCTGTGGCTAAGCCATGTCTCCGCAATATCCTTTCTTTCAGGAGTGCTAATTCTGCAAGATTCACAGGAGAAAATCTGTAAAGTTTGGAAGGTAGGAGCCGAGATACTGGCAGAAGTAAAGCTGTGAGGACCGGGCGTAAGTCATACTATGGTAGCTCAGATGGTAGAGCACTTGCCCACAAAAGGCAAAGTTTCTGAGTTCGAGTCTCGGTAGGGCACACAGTTTTAATCTGCCAGGAAGTTTCATATCAATGCACACTCCGCTGCAGAGTGAAAATCTCATTCAGGAAACCAACAAAGTGATTGTATTGTGAGGGGGCTTCGTGCAGCTTATGTCCCATAAAGCACTTAGGATTATGGATGAAATGGGATGACTGTTGCTTTGTAGTAACCATACCAACATAGTGTAATAGAGTGAGAGGAGCTTGCTGGAGCTTCTTTCAGAAATAATTCACATAGGGTTTTGGATGAAGTGTGATGATTGTGGCCATGTAGTAACTATACCAACAGGATGATAGTATTGTGAGTGGAGTTTTCTGAAGCTCCTTTCAGAAATAATTCACATAGGACTATGAATGAAATGCAATGATTGTGGCTTTTTAGTAACTGTACCAAAACCCGTGGTATTGGTCGGAAAGCTTTTTACAGTTTCTTTTGGAAATAATTCACATAGGACTACGAATGAGATGAGATGATTGTGGCTCATTAGTAATTATACTGGAAAAGTGATAGTATTGTGAGGGGAGCTTCCTGCGGCTTCTTTCAGGAATAAATCACATAGGCTTATGGATGAAATGCTATGATTGTGGCTTTGTAATAGCTATACCAACAGATTGATACTTGAGTGAGAGGAGCTTGCTGCACCTTCTTTCAGAAATAATACACATATGGTTATGGATTAAATGCAATGGTTGTATGTCTTCAGTAACTATAACAACAAAGTGATAGTATTGTGAGGGAATCTTCCTGCAGCTTCTTTAAGAAATAAATCTCATAGTGTTATGGGTGAGATGCCATGTATGTGGTTTTGTTGTAGCTATAGCAACAAAATGATTCTACAGTGAGAGTACCTTTGTGCAGCGTCTTTCAGAAATAATTCACATAGGTTTATGCATAAAATGCGATGGATATGACTTTGTAGTTACTATACCGACAAGGTGATAGTATTGTGAGCTTTCTGCAGCTTCTTTCAGAAATAATTCACATACCATTATGAGTGAAGTGCAATGATTGTCACTTTTTAATAACTATACCAACACTTTGGTTCTAGAGTGAATGGAACTTTTTGCAGATTCTTTCAGAAATATTTCACAGCATGCTATGAATCAAATGCAATAATTGTGGCTTTGTAGTAACTACACCATCAAGGTTTATAGTATTTTGAGGGGAGCGTTCTGTGGCTTCTTTCAGAAATAATTCACATGATGTTACAAATTAAATGCAACGATTGTTGCTTTGTAGTAGCTATATGAACAGATTGATTGTTAAGGAAGAGCATCTTACTGCAGATTCTTTCAGAAATAATTCACATAGTGTTATGAATGAAATGTGATGATTCTGGCTTTATGGTAACTACACCAAGAAAGTGATTGTAGTGTGAGAGGAGCTTTCTGCAGCTTCATCCAGAAATAATTCACATAGTGTTATGGCTGAAATGAGACGACTGTGGCTTTGTAGTAACTAACTGTGAAAGTGATTGTAGTGTGAGAGGAGCTTTCTGGAGCTTCTTCCAGAAATAATTATCATAGTGTTAAAGATGAAATGCCATGATTGTGGCTTTTTTGTAACTATACCAACAAAGGAATAGTAATTTGAGAGGAGCTTTTGTCAGCTTCTTTCAGATATAATCTTCATAGGGTTATCGATAAAATGCAATGCTTGTTGCTTGTTGTGGACCTTTCCTACAAGAGAGTGCAAGAATTCAAATACCTAGGGGCACTTTCCACTGTGAACTCGTCATGTGATGCAGAGATCAATGCCAGAATACAAGCAGGAAACCGATCTTTCCACAGCCTAGCACAACTGCTTTGGTAGAAATATCTCTCCAGACAGTTCAAGATTCAACCGTACAAAACCTTTATCCAGCCTCTTGTTCTATATGGCTGTGAGATATGGAGTATCCGGAAACAGGGCTTCCATAAGCTCCTTGTTTTTGAGAGAAAAGTGCTTCGGAAGATTTTTGGTACAGTTCTGGATGCAGATACTGGGGAATGGAGGATCAGATACAATGAAGCGCTTGAGGAACTATACCAGTGGCCCAACATAGCAGGTATCCTCAAAGCCAAACAAATGCAGTGGGCCGACATTATAGCTTGGATGGAGGATCACAGATGGCCTCGGAAGCTCCTGGATTTCACACCTACAGGAAAGAGACTTCCTGGGAGACCCAAGAACCATTGGAGTGGTGGATCCCATGAAGATTTAATCCAAGTGTCAATAGATGTGGACGAATGGCAGATAGCAGCATTGGACAGAATACAGTGGAGGAGGTAACTTGTAGATGTGTGTGGTCTACTGGGCCTGATCACGTAGTACTAGTAGTAGTAGTATTGCTTCGTGTAAAATTTCAAACAATGTGACAGTACTGAGAGAGGTGCTTTTGCAGCTTCCTTCAGAAATAGATCACAACTGAACCAACAATGTGATAGTAATGTGAGAGAATCTTTCTGCAGCTTCTTTCAGAAATAATTTCCACAGGGTTGTGGATGAAATGCGATGAATGTGGCCTTGTAGAAACTGTACTAACAAAGTTACAGTACTGTGAGCAGAGCTACAAGCAATTCGTTTCAGCAATAATTAACGTATGGTAGTGGATGAAATCAGAAGATTCTGGCCTTGTTGTAACTATACCATGAAAGTGATAGCAGTGTGGTAGGAGCTCCCTGCAGTTCCTTTCAGAAATAATACTCATAGGGCAATGGATGAAATGTGATGATTCTGTCTTTGTAGTAACTGTAGGATCAAAGTGTAGTAGTGTGAGTGGAGCTTTCTGCAGCTCCTCTCAGAAATATTTCAGGTAGTGTAATGGATAATATGCAATGATTCTGGCTTTTATGTAATCATACCAACAATGTGAAGCTGCTGTGGTATGAGCGTTCTGCTGATTCTCTTGAAAAAAAAAATTCACATATGGAAATGCATGAAATGCGATGATTCTGGCTTTGTAGTAATCATACCAACAAAGTGATGCAAATGTGGGAGGAGCTTTTTGCAGCTTCTTTCAGAAATAATTCGCATGGTGTAATTGATGAAATGTAATGATTCTGGCTTTGTAGTGTGACGCAAGTGTGGGAGGAGCTCTTTGTAGCATCATTTAGAAATAATTCTCATAGGGTAATGGATGAAATGAAATGATTCTGGCATTGTTGTAATCATAGCAACAAAGTGACACAATTGCGGCAGGACCTTTCTGCAGCTCCTTTCAGAAATAATTCACATAGGGTAATCAAAGAAATGCAATGATTCTCACTTTGTAGTAATCATACCAAGAAAACAACGCAAATGTGAGAGGCGTTTTCTGCAGCTTTTTCCGGAAAAAAATTCAAATAGGGTAACAGATGAAATGTGATAATTGAGGATTTGTATTAATCATACCAACAGAGTGACGCCATTGTGGGTGGAACATTTTGCAGCTTTTTTCAAAAGTAATTCACATAGGGTAATAGATGAAAATTGATGATTCTGGTCTTGTAGTAATGACACCAACAAAGTAACGCAAATATGGGTGGAGCTTTCTGTAGCTTCTTTCAGAGAAAATGCACGTAGTGTAATGGATGAAATGTTTTGATTCTGGTTTTGGAGTAATCATACCAACAATGTGACGCTGCAGTGGGAGGTTCTTTTGACACTGCCTGTGAGAAATAATTCATATAGTCTTAAGGATGAAATGAGATGATTCTGGCTTCGTAGTAATCATACCAACAAAGACACGGTGCTGTGGGAGGAGATTTCTGCAACTTCTTTCAGAAATAATTCACATAGCATGATGGATGATATGGGATGATTCTCACTTTGCAGTAATCATATGAACAATGTGACACTGCTGCCTGAGGAGCTTTCTGCAACTTCTTTTAGAAATAGATCAGATACGGTTATGGATGTAGTGTGACGGTTATGGCTTTGTTGTAATGATACCAAAAAAGAGATGCTGCTGCGGGAGGAGCTTTCTGCAGCTTCTTTTAGAAAATAACCACATACAGTAATGGATGAAATTGGATGATTCTGGCTTTGTAATAATCATACGGAGAAAAAGATGCAGCTGTGGGAGACGCTTTCTGTAACTTCTTTGAGAAATAATTCACATAGGGTAATGGATGAAATGCGATGATTCTGGCATTGTAGTAATCATAGCAACAAAGAGATGCTGCTGCAGGAGGAGATTTCAGCAGCATTGTTCAGAAATAATTCACTTAGGGTAATAGATGAAATAGGATGATTCTAGCTTTGTAGTAATCATAACAACAGAGAGGTGGTGAGGTGGGAGAAGCCTTCTGCAGCTTCTTTCAGAAATAATTCACATAGGATAATGGATGAAATGCGATGATTCTGGCTTTGTGGTAATCATACCAACAAATAGACACTGCTGCTGGAGGAGGGACTGCAACTTCTTTCAGAAATAATTTGCATAGGGTAATGGATGAAATGCGTGATTGTGGCTTTGTAGTAATCATATCAACAAAAAGATGCTGCTGTGCTAGGAGCTTTTCTGCAGCTCCTTTCAGAAATAATTCACATAGTGTAATGGATGAAATTTGATGATTCTGGTTTTTATAGTAATCTGATGAAAAAAGAGAAACTACTGTGGAAGGAGATTTCTGCACCTCTTTTCGGAAATAATACACATATGGTAATGAATGAAATGGAATGATTCTGGCTTTGTAGTAATCATATGAACAAAAAGACGCTGCTATGTGAGGAGCTTTTTGCAGGTCCTTTCAAAAATAAATCACATATGCTAATGGATTAAATGCATTGATTCTGGCTTTGTAGGAATCATACAAGCAAGGAGACACTACTGCAGAAGGAACTTTCTGCTGCTTCATTCAGAAATTATTCACATAGTGTAATGGATGATATGCGATGTTCCTAGCTTTGTAGTAACCATAACAAGAAACAGGTGGTGCTGTGAGTGAAGCCTTCTGCATGTTCTTTCAGCAATAATTCACATAGGATAATGTATGAAATATGTTGATTCTGGCTTTGTGGTAATCATACCAACAGAGAGACGCTGCTGTGGGAGGAGCTTTCTGCAACTTCTTTCAGAAATAATTCACATAGCGTGATGAATGAAATGGGATGATTCTAGCTTTGTATTAAATATACGACCATAAAGACACTGATGTAGCAGGAGCTGTATGGAACTCCTTTCAGAAATAATTCGCATAGGGTAATGGATGAAATGCAATAATTCTTGCTTTGTAGTAATCATATCAATATAGATATGCTGCTGCAGGAGGGGCTTTCTGCAGCTTCTTTCAGAAATAATTCACATATGGTAATGGATCAAATGCAATGATTCTGGCTTTGTAGTAATCATACGAACAAAGAGACACAAATGATGGAGGACCTTTCTGCAGCTTCTACATCTACATCTACATCTACATCTACATCTACATCTACATCCATACTCCGCAAGACACCTGACTGTGTGTTTTTGGAGGGTACCCTGAGTACTTCTATCCGTTCTCCCTTCTATTCCAGTCTCGTATTGTTCATTGAAAGATGTATTGTCGGTATGCTTCTGTTTTTGCTCTAATCCCTGATTTTGTACTCATGGTCTCTCTGCGAGGTATATGTAGGAAGTAGCAATATAATGCTTGACTCTTCGGTAAAGGTATGTTCCCGAAACTTTAACAAAAGCCCATACCGAGTACTGAGCGTCTCTCCTGCAGAGTCTTCCACTGGAGATTGTCTATCATCTCCGTAACCCTTTCGAGATTACTAAATCATCCTGTAACGAAGTGCGCTGCTCTCCGTTGGATCTTCCCTATCTCTTCTATCAACCCTATCTGGTACGGATCCCACACTGCTGAGCAGTATTCAAGCAGTGGGCGAACAAGCGTACTGTAACCTACTTCCTTTGTTTTCGAATTTCATTTACTTAGGATTCTTCCAACGTATCTCAGTCTGGCATATGCTTTACTGACGATCAACTTTATATGATCATTCCATTTTAAATCACTCCTACTGCGTACTCCCAGATAATTTATGGAATTAACTGCTTCCAGTTGCTGACCTGCTATTTTGTAGATAAATGATAAGGGATCTATCTTTCAGTGAATTCACAGCACATTACACTTGTCTACATTGAGACTGAATTGCCATTTCCTGCACCATGCGTCAATTCGCTGGAGATCCTCCTGCATTTCAGTACAATTTTCCGTTGTTGCAACCTCTCAATACACCACAGCATCATCTGCAAAAAGCCTCAGTTAACTTCCGATGTCATCCACAAGGTCATTTATGTATATTGTGAATAGCAACAGTCCTATGGATGTCTCTATAGGCCTCCTGGCTCAGCAGCTGTTGTCGCTGAGCACCTGAAGGGTAATTTGGAAAATATTTTGAGCAGATTTCTCCACCATGTTATAGTTCATGGTGGAGATTTTAATTTGCCAGATATAGACTGGGAGACTCAAACGTTCATAACGGATGGCAAGGACAAAGAATCCAGTGAATTTTTTTTTAAGTGCTTTATCTGAAAAATACCTTGAGCAGTTAAACAGAGAACCAACTCATGGCGATAACATATTAGACCTTCTGGTGACAAAAAGACCTGAACTATTTGAAACAGTGAATGCAGAACAGGGAATCAGCAATCATAAAGCAGTTACTGCATCGATGATTTCAGCCATAAATTGAAAAATTAAAAAAGGGAGGAAGATTTTTCTGTTTAGCAAAACTGACAAAAAGCAGATTACAGAGTACCTGACAGCTCAACACAAAAGTTTTGTCTCAAGTACAGATAGTGTTGAGGATCAGTGGACAAGGTCAAAACCATCGTACAATATGCGTTAGATGAGTATGTGCCAAGCAAGATCGTAAGAGATGGAAAAGATCCACCATGGTACATCAACCGAGTTAGAAAACTGCTGCGGAAGCAAAGGGAACTTCACAACAAACATAAACATATCCAAAGCCTTGCAGACAAACAAAAATTATGCGAAGTGAAATGTAGTGTGAGGAGGGCTATGTGAGAGGCACTTAATGAATTCAAAAGTAATGTTCTATGTACTGACTTGGCAGAAAATTTAAGAAATTTTGGTCTTACGTCAAAGCGATAGGTGGATCAAAACAAAATGTCCTGACACCACAGATGACAAAAGGGTAGATACCAAAATAGACGACAGAGTGATAGAGAAAAAATTAAAATCACACAAAAGAGGAAAGCCCACTGGACCTGAAGGGATACCAGTTAGATTTTACACAGAGCACGCGATGGAACTTAGCCCCCTTCTTGTAGCAGTGTACCGTAGGTCTCTAGAAGAGCATAGCATTCCAAAGGATTGGAAAACAGCATGGTCTTCCCCATTTTCAAGAAGGGACTTCGAACAGATGTGCAGAACTATAGACCTATATCTCTAATGTTGATTAGTTGTAGAACTTTGGAACACGAATTATGTTAGAGTATAATGAGTTTTCTGGAGACTACAAACCTACTCTGTAGGAATCATCATTTGTTTTGAAAAAGACGGCCATGTGAAACCCAGCTCTTGCTAATCATCCACAAGACTCAGAGGACCATAGACATGGGTTCACACTTAGATGCCGTGTAACTTCTTTCAGAAATACTTCACATAAAGTAATGGATAAAATGCAATGATTCTGGCTTTGTAGTAACCTTACTAACAAAGAGAAGCAAATGAGAGATTAGCTTTCTGTAGCTCTTCTCAGAAATACTTCACATAGTGTAATGGATGAAATGCGATGAATCTGGCTTTGTAGTAACCATACCAACAAACAGACGCCAATGGGGGATGAGCCTTCTGCAGTTTCTCACAGAAATGCTTCACAAAGGGTAATGCATGGAATGCATTGATTCTGGCTTTGTAGTAACCGGAAGAACAGAGAGAGGCAAATGAGGGAGGAGCTTTCTGTAGCTTCCCTTAAAAAATTTCACATAGGGTAAAGGACCAAATGTGATGATTCTGGCTTTGTAGTCACTTCTCCAATAAAGAGACACCTATGAGGCAAGCGCATTCTGCAGCTCCTCTCAGAAATACTTCACGAAGTGTAATGGATAAAATGCGATGATTCTGACTTTGTAATAACCTTACCAACAACGACACGTCTTTGAGGGAGGAGCTTTCTGCAGCTCCTCTCAGAAATAGTTCACATAGGGTAAGGGATGAAATGTGATGATTCTGGCTTTGTAGTAACCATACCAACAAAGAAACAGAAATGAGGGACGAGCTTTCTGTAGCTTCTTTTAAATACCTCACATCAGGTAGTGGATGAAATGTGATGATTCTGTCTGTGTAGTAATCATACCAACAAACAGATGTAAATGAGGGAGGAGCTTTCTGTAGCTTCTCTTATGTACACCACATCAGGTAATAAATGAAATGTGATGATGCTGTCTGTGTAGTAATCATACAAACAAAAATTGCAAATGAGGGAAGGGCTTTCTGTAGCTTCTCTCAGAATTACTTCACATAAGGTAATGGATGAATTGCGATGATCCTGGCTTTGTAGTAACGTTACCAACAAATGTACACGTATGAGGGGAGAGCTTCCTGCAGCTTCTCTCTGAAATACTTCACATGGGGTAATAGATGAAATGCGAATATTCTGGCCTCTGTAGTAATCATACCAACAAACAGTCACAAATGAGGGAAAAGCTTTCTTTAGCTTCTTTCAGAAATACTTCACATTGTGTAATGGACACCCCATGAACAATGGACCTTCCCAATCGTGGGGAGGCTTGCGTGTCTCTGTGATACAGATAGCCATACCGTAGGTGCAACCACAACGAAGGGGTATTTGTTGAGAGGCCAGACAAATGTGTGGTTTCTGAAGAGGGGCAGCAGCCTTTTCAGTAGCTGCAAGGGCAACAGTCTGGATGATTGACTGATCTGGCCTTGTAACAATAACCAAAACGGCCTTGCTGTGCTTGTACTGTGAACGGCTGAAAGCAAGGGGAAACTTCCTGAGGGCATGCAGCTTTACTGTATGATTAAATGATGATTGGGTCCTCTTGGGTAAAATATTCCGGAGGTAAAATAGTCCCCCAATCTGATCTCCAGACGGGGACTACTCAAGAGGATGTCATTATCAGGAGAAAGAAAACTGGTGTTTTACGGATCGGAGCATGGAATGTCAGATCCCTTAATCTAGCAGGTAGGTTAGAAAATTGGTGAAGTTCCGTGGCAGGAGGAACAAGACTTTTGGTCAGGTGACTACAGGGCTATAAACACAAAATCAAATAGAGGTAATGCAGGAGTAGGTTTGATAATGAGTAGGAAAATATAAATGTGGGTAAGCTACTACAAACTGCATAGTGATAGCATTATTGTGGCCAAGATAGATACGAATCCGACACCTACTACAATAGTACAAGTTTATAGGCCAACTAGCTCTGCAGATGATGACTAAATTGAAGAAATGTATGATGAGATAAAAGAAATTATTCAGATAGTGAAGAGAGGTGAAAATTTAATAGTCATGGGTGACTGGAATTCGAGTGTAGGAAAAGGGAGAGAACGAAACATAGTAGGTGGATATGGATTGGGGCTAAGAAATGAAAGAGGAAGCCGCTTGGTAGAATTTTGCACAGACTTCAACTTAATCATAGCTAACACTTGGTTTAAGAATCATGAAAGAAGGTTGTATACATGGAAGAACCCTGGAGATACTAAAAGGTATCAGATAGATTATATAATGGTAAGACAGAGATTTAGGAATCAAGTTTTAAATTGTAAGACATTTCCAGGGGCAGAGGTGGACTCTGACCACAATCTATTGGTTATGACCTGTAGATTAAAACTGAAGAAACTGCAACAACGTGCGAATTTATGGAGATGGGACCTGGATAAACTGAAAGAACCAGAGTTTGTACAGAGTTTCAAGGAGAGCATAAGGGAACAATTGACATGAGTGGGGGAAAGAAATACAGTAGATGAAGAATGGCTAGCTTTGAGAGATTAAGTAGTGAAGGCAGCAGAGGATCAAGTAGGTAAAAATACGAGGGCTGCTAGAAATCCTTGGGTGACAGAAGAAATATTGAATTTAATTGATGCAAGGAGAAAATATAAAAATGCAATAACTGAAGCAGGCAAAAAGGAAATCAAACGTCTCAACAATCAGATCGACAGGAAGTACAAAATGGCTAAGCAGGGATGGCTAGAGGACAAATGTAAGGATGTAGAAGCTTATCTCACTAGGGGTAAGATAGATATTGCCTACAGGAAAATTAAAGAGACTTTTGGAGATAAGAGAACGACTTGTATGAACATCAAGAGCTCAGATGGAAACCCAGTTCTAAGCAAAGAAGGGAAAGCAGAAAGGTAGAATGAGTATATAGAGGGTCTATACAAGGGTGATGCAATTGAGGACAATATTATGGAAAAGGAAGAGGATGTAGATGAAGATGAAATGGGAGATACGATACTGCGTGAAGAGTTTGACAGAGCACTGAAAGACCTGAGTTGAAACAAGGCCCCCAGAGTAGACAACATTCCACTGGAACTACTGACAGACTTGGGAGTGCCAGTCCTGACAAAACTCTTATCATCTGGTGAGCAAGATGTATGAAACAGGCGAAATACCCTCAGACTTCAAGAAGAATATAATAATTCCAATCCCAAAGAAACCAGGTGCTGACAGATGTGTAAATTACCGAACAATCACTTTAATAAGCGACAGCGGCAAAATACTAACACGATTTCTTTACAGACGAATGGAAAAACTAGTAGAAGCTGACCCCAGGGATGATCAGTTTGGATTCTGTAGAAATACTGGAACACATGAGGCAATACTGACCTTACGACTTATCTTAGAAGAAAGATTAAGGAAAGGCAAACCTATGTTTCTCGCATTTGTAGACTTAGAGAAAGCTTTTGACAATGTTGATTGGAATACTCTCTTTCAAATTCTAAAGGTGGCAGGGGTAAAATACAGGGAGCGAAAGGTTATTTGCGATTTGTACAGAAACCAGATGGCAGTTATAAGAGTCGAGGGGCATAAAAGGGAAGCAGTGGTTGGGAAGGGAGTGAGACAGGGTTGTAGCCTCTAACTGATGTTATTCAATCTGTATATTAAGCAGGCAGTAAAGGAAACAAAATAAAAATTCTGAGTAGGTATTAAAATCCATGAGGAAGAAATAAAAACTTTGAGGTTTGCCGATGACATTGTAATTCTGTCAGAGACAGCAAAGGACTTGGAAGAGCAGTTGAATAGAATGGAGAGTGTCTTGAAAGGAGTATATAAGATGAATATCAACAAAAGCAAAATGAGGATGAGGGAATGTACTCGAATTAAGTTGGGTGATGCTGAGGCAATTAGATTAGAAATGAGACACTTAAAGTAGTAAATGAGTTTTGCTATTTGGGAAGCAAAATAACTGATGATGGTCAAAGTAGAGAGGATATAATATGTAGACTGGCAATGGTAAGGAAGGCATTTCTGAAGAAGATAAATTTGTTAACATCGAGTATAGATTTAAGTGACAGGAAGTCATTTCTGAAAGTATTTGTATGGAGTGCAGCTATGTATGGAAGTGAAACATGGACGATAACTAGTTTGAACAAGAAGAGGATACAAGCTTTCTAAATGTGATGATTCTGGCTTTGTAGTAACGTTATCAACATAGAGACGCCTCTGAGTGAGGAGCTTTCTAAAGCTCTTCTCAGAAATACATCACATACAGTAATGGATAAAATGTGATGATTCTGGCTTTCTAGTAACCAATCAAAGAAACGGATATGAGGGAAGAGTTTTCTGTAGCTTCTCTGATAAACTTCATATCAGGTAATGGATGAAATGTGATCATTCTATCTGCATAGTAATCATACCAACAAACAGACGCCTATGAGGGGGCAGCTTTCTCCAGCTTCTCTTTGAAATACTTCACATAGTATAATGGATGAAATGTGATGATTCGCGGTCTGTAGTAAACCTTCCAACAAAGAGACACAAATGAACATGGAGCTGTCTGTAGCTTCTCTCAGAAATGCTTCACATAGGGTATGGATGAAATACGATGATTCTGGCTATGTAGGAACCCTAACAACAGATAGATGCCTATGAGGGAGGAGCTTTCTGCAGCTTCCCTCTGAAATACTTAACATAGGGTAATGGATGAAAATGATTATTCTGGCTTTAGAGTAAGCATACCAACAAAGAGACACAAATGAGGGAGGAGCCTTCTGCGGCTCCTCTCATAAATACTTCACATCAGGTAAAAGTTGAAAAGTCATGATTGGGTCTGTGTACTAATCATACCAACAAACAGATACAAGAGAGGGAGGAGCTTTCCGCAACATCTCTCAGATATACTTCAAATAGGGTAATAGATGGAATGCGAATATTCTGCCTTTGTACTAACCATACCAACAAAGAGACGCAAGTGAGGGAGGAGCTTTCTGTAGCTTTTATCTGAAATACACCACATAGGGTAAAAAATGAAATCCGATGATTTTGGCTTTGTAATAACCATACCAACAAACTAATGCAAATGAGGGAGGAGCTTTCTGTAGCTATACTCAGAAATACTTCACATAGGGTAATAGGTGAAATGCGATGATTCTGGCTTTGTAGTAAACATACTAACAATCAAACGCAAATGAGGGAGGAGCTTTCTGAAGCTTCCATCAGAAATACTTCACACCAGGTAATGGATGAAGTGTAATGATTGTGTCTGTGTACTAATTATACCAATAAAAGATGCAAGTGAGGGAGGAGCTTTCTGCAGCTTCTATCAGAAATACTTCACATAGGGTAATAGATGAAATGGGATGATTCTGGGCTTGTAGTAACCATACCAACAAACAAACACAAGTGCGGGTGGAGCTTTCTGTAGCATCCCACAGAAATATTTCACATCAGGTAAGGGATGAAAAGTAACCATAGTGTCTGTGTACTAATCATACCAACAAACAGATGCAAGTGAGGGATGAGCTTTCTGCAGCTTTTCTCTGAAATACATCAAATAGGGTAATAGATGAAATGCAATGATTCTGGCTTTGTAGTGACCATACCAACAATCAAAATCAAATGAGCTAGGAGAATCCTGCATCCTCTGTCTGAAATACATCACAAAGGGTAATGGATGAAATGCAATTATTGTGGCTTTGTAGTAACCATACCAACAATCAAACCAAAATGAGGTGGGAGCTTTCTGTACCTTTTCTCAGCAATACTTCACATAGGGTAATAGATGAAATGCAAGGATTCCGGCTTTGTAGTAACCTTACCAACAAACAAACACAAATGAAGGAGGAGCTTCTGTAGCTTCCGTCACAAATAATTCACATCGGGTAATGAATGAAATGTAATGATTGTGTCTGTGTACTAATCATACCAACAAACATATGCAAGTGAGGGTGGAACTTTCTGCAGCTTCTCACTGAGATACTTCACATAGGGTAAAAATGAAATGCGATGATTCTGGATTTGAAGTAACCATACCAACAAACACACACAAATGAGGGAGGAGCTTTCTGTAGCTTCCCTCACAAATACTTTACATCAGGTAATGGATGAAATGTAATAATTGTGGCTGTGTCCTAATCATACCAACAACAGATGCAAGTGAGGGAGGATCTTTCTGTAGCTTCTCTCAGAAATACATCACATAGGGTAATAGATGAAATGCGATGATTCTGGGCTTATAGTATCCATACCAACAAACAAACACAAGTGCAGGTGGAGCTTTCTGTAGCATCCCACAGAAATATTTCACATCAGGTAAGGGATGAAATGTAACCACAGTGTCTGTATAGTAATCTTACCAACAAACAGATGCAAGTGAGGGAGGAGCGTCCTGCAGCTTTTCTCAGAAATACTTCACATAGGGTAGTAGATGAAATGCTATGTTTCTGGCATGGTAGTAACCATACCGACAAACAAAATCCAGATGAGGGGGGAGCTTTCTGTAGCTTATCTCAGAAATACTTCACATTAGGTAATGAATGAAATGTAATGATTGTGTCTGTGTACCAATGATACCAACAAACAGATGCAAGTGAGGGATGAGCTTTCTGCAGCTTCTCTCTGAAATACATCACAGAGGGTAATGGATGAATTGCAATGATTCTGGCTTTGTAGTAACCATACCAACAATCAAACGCAAATGAGGGAGGATCTTCCTGCAGCCTCTGTCTTAAATACATCACAAAGAGTAATGGATGAAATGCAATTATTCTGGCTTTGTATTAACCATACCAACAATCAAACCAAAATGAGGTGGGAGCTTTCTGTAGCTTGTCTCAGAAATACTTCACATAAGGTAATGAATGAAATGTAATGATTGTGTCTGTGTACTAATCATACCAACAAACAGATGCAAGTTAGGTTGTAGCTTTCTGCAGCATCTGTCATAAATACATCGCATTGGGTAAAATATGAAATACGATGACTCTTGCTTTCTAGTAACCATACAAAAAATCAAACACAAATGTGGTAGAAAGCTTTCTGTAGCTTTTGTCAAAAATATTTCTCGAAGTCCAATAGATGAAATGTGTTGATTCTGGCTTTGTAGTAACCATACCAACAAACAAACGTAAATGAGTGGCGAGCTTTCTGTAGCATCCCTCAGAAGAACTCAACATCAGCTAATGGATGAAATGTAAAGATTGTGTCTGTGTGATAATCATACCAACAAACAAATGCATGTGAGGGAGGAGCTTTCTGCAGCTTCTCTCTGAAGTGCATCATTAAGGGTAAAAAATGAAATCCAATGATTCTGCCTTTGTAATAACCATACCAATAACCTAAGGCAAATGTGGGAGGAGCTTTCTGTAGCTATTCTCAGAAATAGTTCACACAGGGTAATAGATGAATTGCGATGAATCTGGCTTTGTAGAAACCATACCAACAAACATATGCAAATGATTGAGGAGCTTTCTGTAACTTCCCTCAGAAATACTTCACATCATGGAATAAATGAAATGTATTGATTGTGTGTGTGTACTAAACATACCAACAAACAGATGTAAGTGAGGGACGAGCTTTCTGCGGCTTCTCTCAGAAATACTTCACATTGGGTGAAAAATGAAATGCTATGATTCTGGCTTTGTAGTAACCTTAAGAACAAACAAACACAAAAGAGGGTGGAATGTTCTGTAGCTTCCATCAGAAATATTTCACATCAGGTGATGTGTGATATGTAATGATTGAGTCTGTATTCTAATCATATCAACAAACAGATGCAAGTGAGGGTGAAGTAACTGCAGCTTCTCTTTGAAATACATCACATAATGTAATAGATGAACTGCGATGATACTGGCTTTGTAGTAACCATACAAACAAACAAACGCAAGTGATGGAGGAGCTTTTTGTAGTTTCACTCAGAAATTCTTCACATTGTGTAATAGATGAAACGCGATGTTTCTGGCTTGTAGTGACCGTACCAACAGATGCAAGTGAGTGAGGAGCTTTCTACATCTTCCCTCAGAAATACTCCACATCAGGTAATGGATGGAATGTAATGATGGTGTCTGTGTACTAATCATACCAACAAACTGATGCAAATTAGGGAAGAGGTTTCTGGAGCTTCTCTGTGAAACACATCACGTAGGGTATTGTGTGAAATGCAATGATTCTTACTTGGTAGAAGACATACCAACAATCAAATGCAATTGAGGAAGGAGCTTTCTTTAGCTTCCCCCAGATATACCTCACATCTGGAAATGGATGAAATGTAATGATTGTGTCTGTGTACTAATCATACCAACAAACAGTTGCAAGTGAAGGAGAAGCTTTCTGCAGCTTCACTCTGAAATACATCACAAAGGGTAGTTGATGAAATGCAATGAATCTGGTTTTGTAGTAACCATACCAACAAACAACCGCAAATGACGGAGGAGCATTCAGTAGCTTCTCTCAGAAATACTTCACATCATGTAATAAATGAAATATAATTGTTGTGTCTGTGTACTAATCATACCAACAAACAAATGCAAGTGAGGGAGTAGCTTACTGCAGCATCTGTCTGAAATACATCACATATGGTAAAATATGAAATACGATGTTTCTTGCTTTGTAGTAACCATACCAAAAAACAAAACCAAATGAGGTAGGAGCTTTCTGTAGCTTTTCTTGAAAATATTTCACATAGTGCAATAGATGAAATGCGTTGATTCTGGCTTTGTAGTAACCATACCAACAAACAAACATAAATGATGGGCAAGCTTTCTGTAGCATCCCTCAGAAATACTCCACATCAGGTAATGGATGAAATGTAGTGATTGTGTCTGAGTACTAATCATACCAACAAACAGATGCACATGAGTGAGGAGCTTTCTGTAGCTTCTCTCACAAATACTTCATATACGTATAGGATGAATTGCGATGATTCTGGCTTTGTAGTAACCATACCAACAAACAAACGCAAATGAGGGAGGAGCTTTCTGTTGATTTCCTCAGAAATATTTCACATAGTTTAATAGGTGAAATGCTATGATTCTGGCTTTGTACTAACCATACCAACAATCAGATTAAAGGGAGGGTGGAGCTTTCTGCAGCTTCTCTCTGAAATACATCACATAGGGTAATAGATGAAATGCAATGATTCTGGCTTTGTAGTAACCATACCAACAACCAAACGCAAATGAGGGAGGAGCTTTCTGTAGCTTACCTCAGAAATACATCACATCAGGTAATGGATGAAATGTAATGACTGTGTCTCTGTACTAATCATAAAAACAACCATATGCAAGTGAGGGAGGAGCTTTCTGACCTTCTCTCTGAAATACATTACATTGGATAATAGATGAATTCTGATGATTCTGCCTTTGTAGTAACCATACCAACAAACATACGCAAATGATTGAGGAGCTTTCTGTAGCTTCCCTCAGAAATACTTCACATCAGGTGATGGATTAAATATAATGATTGTGATGGTGTACCAATCATACCAACAAACAGATGCAAGTGAGAGATAAGCTTTCTGAGGCTTCTATCTGAAATACACCACATAGGGTAAAATATGAAATACGATGAATTTGGCTTTGTAACAACCATCCCAACAAACTAACGCAAATGAGGGAGAAGCTTTCTGTAGCTATTCTTAGAAATACTTCACTAAGGGTAATAGATGAAGTGCGATTATTCTGGCTTTGTAGTAACAATACTAACAAACAAACGTAAGTGATGGTGCAACTTTCTGTAGCTTCCCTCAGAAATACTTCACATCAGGTAAATGATAAGTAGCTGGAACTATTCTGGAATTTGTATCTATCATCGCCACCAAGAAATGACAGAGTCCAGCAATTCTACCCGCAATTCCACCTACTGACATGCAGTCGCCACTACATTGCGCAATCACTGTAATCGAGTACTATAATGATGTACAGTGATGGATCAGCTAAATGGATGTGTTAGTGTGTTCAAATATAAGGTAATTTATAACTGAGTTTATGTACCTACCTTGATTTTTCTCCTTACCATAACACCTATCAGGTTCCTCTCCGTTTGAAGTAAAGAGATTTCCAAGTGTCCCTACTGAAAGAACATTAAAGACCAGTGTTTTTGCTAATTAATGCCTCATGAACATAGAAAAAGAAAGTTAATGAAAGTAATTTTCCTAATAATACTGCTTATTAATGCATTGTTGCCAACTTCAAATTAAAAAGTTCGTGAGGCTGAGGCTTATAAAGTTTTGCTTCGTAAATGATCTCATTACCACCTGTTGTAAATCACAGAAGGTGAGTCAGTATCTTACATATATGTTAATTTTGTGTGTCAATGTAGTAAAAGTGGAAAACTGCAGTGTGGAACATTATATACTCAAGTCTGCTAAGTGTATGTCTCTCCTGTGTTTTAGAAGTGCTTATTAATAATATAACAGGATCCACAGTTTGTATATTGGGTTAATGCTTGGTAACAAGTAACAGAAAGACCACTAATTAGGAAAACCTTAATTTCTTTAATCAAATGATAGTGAGGAGCAACCTGTAAGTGGATTCAAATTAACTTTCGTTTTAAATAGTAACGCACTTAACTGAGAGAGACTTAACCTATATCCAATTAATGATTCTGCAGTTAGTAGTAATAATGTTATAAAGACCATTCAGTTTGTGTAAGCCCTGAAAGTAATAGTGTGTTTCAGTATCTGTTATAATTTTGCAAATAGTTTGTGCTGCTTTAACTGTTAGTTTCAATCTTACCGTACCCACATGAATGTGTCAAGAGTATACTGCTCTCGCATGTGACAATGTATAGGTTGTGTTTATCCATTCAAGTTACTAATAACTATTTTCTTGAACGAGAATGATAATCATTCTCTTGCCTACTTAGGCTGGCGACCGTTTTCTTTACCTGTTAAACAGTGCAGATAGGCAAAATTTTGTTTATTACTGTTCAAATATTTCCGTAATTCTGACTTTCATTTCCGATAAGCCACTTCCGTTAGGTACAACACGGTCAACACAACAAAATTCCTCCCAGAGGGTAACACTGCTCTGTTGCATTATACCATAATTGCTTTAATAATATTGTTTTACTTCACAACCTGCTTTAAGGTTATGGTTCAGCAGCAGCAGACAGTAGTGTTATAAGCTTTCTGCAGCTTCCCTCAGAAATATTTCACATCAGGTAATGGATGAAATGTAATGATTGTGTCTGTGTAGTAATCATTCCAACAAACAGATGCAAGTGAGGGAGGAGCTTTCTGCAGCTTCCCTCTGAAATACATCACATAGGGTAATAGATGAAATGTGATGATTCTGGCTTTGTAGTAACCACACCAACAAACAAACGCAAATGACGGAGGAGCTTTCTGTAGCTTCCCTCAGAAATACTTCACATCAGGTAATGGGTGAAATGTAATGATTGTGTCTGTGTACTAATCATTCCAACAAACAGATACAAGTGAGGAAGGAGCTTTCATCAGCTGAAATAAATCACATAGGGTAATGGATGAAATACAATGATTCTGGCTTTGTAGTAACTATAACATCAAACAAACGAAAATGAGGGAGGAGCTTTCTGTAGATTTCTTTAGAAATACTTAACATTGGGTAATAGATGAAATGTGATGATTCTGGATTTAAAGTAGCCATACTAACAAACAAATGCAAATGAGGGTGGAGTTTTCTGTAGCTTCCCTCAGAATTATTTGACATCAGGTAATGGATGAAATGTAATCATTGTGTCTGTGTACTAATCATACCAACAAACAGATGCAAATGAGGGAGGAGCTTTCTGCAGCTTCTATCTGAAATACATCACATAGGGTAAAATATGAAATAAGATGATTCTGGCTTTGTAATAACCAGCCCAACAAACTAAGGCAAATGAGGGATGAGCATTTTGTATCTATTCTCAGAAATACTTCACATAGGGTAATAGATGAAATGCAACGATTCTGGCTTTGTAGTAACCATACCAACAAACTAAACGCAAATGACACTTGAGCTTTCTGTAGCATTTTTTAGAAATACTTCACATAGGGTAATAGATGAAATGCGATGATTCTGGATTTGTAGTAACCATACCAACAAACAAACACATTTCACTCATAAATACTTCATATCAGGTAATGCATGAAATGTAATGATTGTGTCTGTGTACTAATCGTACCAACAATCAGATGCAAGTGAGGGAGAAAATTTCTGCAGTCTCTTTCTGAAATACATCGCATGGAGTAATAGATGATATTCAAAGATTCTGGCGTTGTAGTAACCATACCAACCAACAAATGCAACTGAGGTAAGATCTTTCTGTAAATTCCCTCAGAAATACCTCACATCAGGTAATGGATGAAATGTTATGGTTGTGTCTGTGTACTGATAAGAACAACAAACAGATGCAAGTGAGGGAAGTGCTTTCTGCAGCTTCCCGCAGAAATACTTCACATCAGGTAATGGATGTAATGTAATGAGTGTGTGTGTGTATTAATCATTATAACAAACAAATGCAAGTGAGGGAGGAGCTTTCTGCAGATCCTTTCTGAAATACATCACATAAAGTAATAGATGAATTGTGATGATTCTGGCTTTGTAATAACCGTACCAACAAACTAAAGCAAATAAGGGGGGAGCTTTCTGTAGCTATTCTCAGAAATTCATCACATGGGGTAATAGATGAAATGCGATGATTTTGGCTTTGTAGTAACCATACCAACAAATGAAACCCAAATGAGGTTTGTGCTTTCTGTAGCCTCCCTCTGAAATATTTCACAACAGGTAATGGATGAAATTTAGTGATTGTGTCTGTGTACTAATCATAACAAAAAAGGAGCAAGTGAGGCACAAGCTTTCTTCAGCTTCTCTCTGAGATACATCACATAGGATAATGGATGAAATGCGATGATTCTGGTTTTGTAGTAACCATAAAAACAAACAAACGCAAATGACACTTGAGCCTTCTGTAGCTTTTCTCAGGAATACTTCACATAGTGTGATAGATGAAATGCGATGATTCTGGCTTTGTAGTAATAATACCAACAAACAAACGCAAAGGACACTTGAGCTTCCTTTAGTTTTATTTAGAAATATTTCACATAGGGTAATAGATGAAATGCGATGACACTATATTTGTAGTAACCTTACCAACAAACAAACGCAACTGAGAGAGGAGCTTTCTGTAGCTCCCCTGAGAAATATTTCACATCAGGTAATGGATGAAATGTAATGATTGTGTCTGTGTACTCATCATACCATAAACAGATGCAAATGAGTAATGAGCTTTCTGCAGCTTTTCTCTGAAATTCATCACATAGGTTAATAGATTAAATGCGATGATTCTGGCTCTGTAGTAACCATACCAACAATGAAACGCAAATGAGGGTTGTGCTTTCTGTAGTTTCCCTCAGAAATATTTCACATCAGGTAATGGATAGAATGCAATGATTGTGTCTGTGTACTAATCATACCATAAACAGAAGCAAATGAGGGATGAGCTTTCTGCAGCTTTTCTCTGAAATACATCACATGGGGTAATAGATGAAATGCAATGATTCTGACTTTGTAGTAACCATACCAACAAAGAAACACAAATGAGGGAGGAGTTTTCTGCAGTTTTTTTCAGAAATACTTCACATTGGGTAATAGATGAAATGTGATGGTTCTGGCTTCGTAGTAACCATACCAACAATCAAACGCAAATGAGGGAGGTGCTTTCTGTAGTAATCATTCCAACGAACCGATGCAAGTTAGAAAGTAGCTTACTGCAGCTTCCCTCTGAAATACATCACATAGGGTAATAGATGAAATACGATGATTCAGGCTTTGTAGTAACCCCACCAACAAACAAACGAAAATTACGAGGAGCTTTTACAGCATCCCTCAGAAATACTTCACATCCAGTAATGGATGAAATGAAATGATTTTGTCTGTGTACTAATATTGCCATAAACATATGCAAGTGAGGGAAGAGCATACTGCAGCTTCTCTCTGATATACATCACATGGGGTAATGGACGAAATGCGATGTTTCTGGCTCTGTAGTAATCATACCAACAAACAAACGCAAACGAGGGAGATGCTTTCTGCAGATTCCCTCAGATATATTTCAAATCAAGTAATGGATGAAGTGTAATGATTGTGTCTGTGTATTAATCACAACAACAAACAGTTGCAACTAAGGGACGAGCCCTCTGCAGCTTCTCTCTGAGATACATCACATAGGATAATGGATGAAACACAATGTTTCTGGCTTCGCAGTAACCGTACCAACAAACAAACGCAAATGAGGGAGGAGCTTTTCTGTAGCTTCCCTCAGAAATTCCTCACATCAGATAATGGATAAAATGTAACGATTGTGTCCGTGTACTAATCATACCAACATACAGAGCAAGTGAGTTAGGAGCTTTCTGCTGCTCCTCTCTGAAATACCTCATATATGGTAATAGATGAAATGTGATGATTCTGGCTTTGTAGTAACCATACCAACAAACAAATGCAAATAAGGGAGCTGCTTAGAGAGCATCCCTGAGACATACTTCACATCATCTAGTAAATGAAATTTAATGTTTGTGTATGTGTACTAATAATAGCAACAAACAGATGCAAGTGAGGGAAGAGTTTTCTGCAACTTCTCCCTGAAATACATCACATAGAGTAATAAGTGAAATGCAATGATTCTGGTTTTGTAGTAAGAATACCAACAAACAAATGCAAGTGAGGGAGGAGCTTTCTGCTGCTCCTCGCTGAAATACATCACATATCCCAATGGATGAAATGCAATGATTCTGGCTTTGTAGTAACGGTAGCAACAAACAAACGCATATAAGACAGGAGCTTTCTGTAGCTATTCTCAGAAATAAATCGCATAGGGTAATAGATGAAATGTGTTGATTCTGGCATCGTAGTAACCCCACCAACAAACAAACGCAAGTCATGGAGGAGCTTTCTGTAGCTTCCATTTGAACTATTTCACATCAAGCAAAGGGTGAAATCTACTGATTGTGTCTGTGTACTAATCATTCCAACAGACAGATGCAAGTGATTAAGGAGCTTTCCTCGGCTGAAATACATAGGGTAATGGATGAAATGCAATGATTCTGGCTTTGTAGTAACCATACCAACAAACAAACGCAAGTGACGCTTGAGCCTTCTGTAACTTATCTCAGAAATACTTCACATCCGGTAATGGATGAAATGCGATGATCCTGGATTTGTAGTAATAATACCAACAAAGAAACACAACTGAGTTAGGAGCTTCCTGTAGCCCCCCTCAGAAATACTTCACATCAGGTAATGGAGGAAATGCAGTGATTGTGTCTGTGTAATAATCATACCATAAACAGATGCAAGTGAGGGAAGAGCTTTCTGCAGCTTTGATATGAAATACATTACATAGAGTAATAGATGAAATGCAATGATTCTGGTTTTGTGGTAACCAAACCAACATCCAAATGCAAATGAGGGAAGAGCTTTCTGTAGCTTCCCTCAGAAATATTTCACATCAGGTTATGGATGAAATGTAATGATTTTGTCTGTGTACTAATCATAACAAAACACAGGTGCAAGTGAGGTACAAGGATTCTGCAGCTTCTCTCTGAAATACATCACATGGGGTAATAGATGAAATGCAATGATTCTGGCTTTGTAGTAACCATACCAAAAACAAACGCAAATGAATGAGTAGCTTTCTTTAGCTATTCTCAGAAATACTTCACATAGGGTAATAGATGAGATGCGTTAATTCTGGCTTTGTAATAACCAGACCAACAAACAAACACAATTGAGGGAGGTGCTTTCTGTAGCTTCCCTCCGATATATTTCACATCTGGTAATGGATGGAATGTAATGATTGTGTCTGTGTACTAATCATAAGAACAAAGAGGTGCAAGTGTGGGACGAGCTTTCTGTATCTTCTCTCCGAGATACATCACGTAGGGTAATGGATATAATGCAATAATTCTGGTTTTGTTGTAACCATACCAACAAAGAAACGCAAATGAGGGAGTAGCACTCTGTAGCTAATCTCAGAAGTATTTCACATTGGATAATAGATGAAATGCGATGATTCTGGCTTTATAGTAACCATTCCAACAAACAAACGAAATTGAGGGAGGAGCTTTCTGTAGCTTCCCTCAGAAATACTTCACATCAGGTAATGTACGAAATGTAATGATTGTGTCAGTGTACTAATCGTACCAACAAACAGATGCAAGTGAGGGAGGAGATTTCTGCAGTCTCTCTCTGAAATACATCACAAGGGGTAATAGATGGAATGCAATGATTCTGGCTTTGTAGTAATAATACCAACCAACAAACGCAACTAAGGGAGGTTATTTCTATAGCTTTCCTCAGAAATACTTCACATCAGGTAATGGATGAAATGAAAAAATTGTGTCTGTGTACTGATCAGAACAACAAACAGATGCTAGTGAGGGAATAGCTTTCTACAGCCTCCCTCAGAAATACTTCACATCAGGTAATGATGAATGTAATGATTGTGTCTCTGTACTAATCATTCGAAAGAACAGATGCAAGTGAGGGAGGAGCTTTCTGCAGCTTTTTTCTCAAATACATCACATAGGGTAAAAAAAGAAATACGATGATTCTGGCTTTGTAATAACCATACCAACAAACAAACGCAAATGGCGCTTGAGCTTTCTGTAGCTTACCTCAGAAATACTTCTTATATGGAAATAAATGAAATGCGATGATTCTGGCTTTGTGGTAACCATACCAACAAACAAACGCAACTGAGAGAGGAGCTTTCTGTAGCTTCCCTCAGAAATATTTCACGTCAGGTATTGGATGGAGTGTAATGATTGTGTCTGTGTACTAATCTTAACAACAAACAGATGCAAGTGTGGGAGGAGCTTTCTGCAGGTTCCATCAGAAATAATTCACTTTAAGTAATGGATAAAATGTAATGATTGTGTCTGTGTACTAATCATACAAACAATCAGATGCATGTGAGGGAGTAGCTTTCTGCAGCTTCTCTCTGAAATACTTCATATAGGGGAATAGATGAAATGCAATTATTCGTGCTTTGTAGTAACCATACCAACAAACAAACACAAATGAGGGAGGAGCTTTCTGTAGCTTTTCTGAGAAATATTTCACATAGGGTAATAGATGAAATCCAATGATTCTATCTTTGTAGTATCCATACCAACAATCAAACGCAAATGAGGGAGGAGCTTTCATTAGCTTCCCTCAGAAATACTTCACATCAGGTAGTGGATGAAATGCAATGTTTGTGTATACGTACTAATCATACCAACAAACAGATGTATGTGAATGAAGAGCTTTCTGCAGCTTCTCTCTGAAATAAATAACATATTGTAATAGATGAAATGCGATGATTCTGGCTTTCTAGTAACCATACCAACAAACAAACGCAAATGAGGGAGGAGCTTTCTGTAGCTTCCCTCAGAAATACTTCACATCAGGGAATGGATGAAATATAAGGATTGTGTCTGTGTACTAATTATTCCAACAAACAGATGCAAGTGAGGGAGGAGGGTTTTGCAGCATCTCTCAGAAATACTTCATATAGGACAATAGGTGAAATGCAATTATCTTATCTTTGTAGTAACCATACCAACAAACAAACACAAATCAGGGAGGAGCTTACTGTAGCTTTTCTGAGTAATATTTCACATAGGGTAATATATGAAATGCGATGATTCTGGCTTTGTAGTAACTATACCAACAATCAAACGCAAATGAGGGAGGAGCTTGCTGTAGCTTCCCGTCAGAAATACTTCACATCAGGTAATGGATGAAATGCAATGATTGTGTCTGTGTACTAATCATACCAACAATCAGAAGAAAGTGATGGAGGAGCTTTCTGCACCTTCTCTCAGAAATACTTCACGTAGCGTTGCGTACTAATCATACCAACTATCAGTCTTTAGCATTCTGCACCTTCTCTCCTAAATACATCACATAGGGTTATAGATGAAATGCGATGATTCTGGCTTTGTAGTAACCATACCAAAAAACAAATGCAAATGAGGGAGGACCTTTCTGTAGCTTTTCTCAGAAATATTTCACATAGGGTGATAGATGAAATGCCATGATTCTTCCCTCAGAAATATGTCACATCAGGTAATGGATGAAATGTAATGATTGTAGTAACCATACATAGGGTAATGAATGAAATGCAATGATTTTGGCTTTGTAGTAACCATTCCAACAAACAAACCCCATAAAAGAAATGTAATGATTGTGTTTGTGTACTAATCATACTAACAAAGTGATGCCATTGAGGAGGCCTTGCGCCACCACTTTTATTCCATCTTAGCCACGTATCACGGCTCTGGCATTGTCTACACTGTTGGTTTGATGGTTGCTGGTCATGTCGGTTATGCCCTAACTCTAGTGGACCATTGTGAACAAGTTTCATTACCGGCTGGCTGCAGTTTTTACACTGCTGACGTGGTCACCATCTTTCGAGCTCTAGAGTATCTCCGCTCCTGCTCAGGTGAGTCCTTCATTATCTGTGGCGATTACCTGAGCGGTTTACCAGCTCTTGACCAGTGTTTCCCTCATTCTCATCTGGTGATGGCTATCCAGTTGTCCCTGCATAATCTTGCCCGTTGCGGCGGATCTGTTGTCTTTGTTTGGAACCCAGGCTATGTTGAGATAGCTTGCAATGAAACTGTTGACTGCCTGGCGAAAGAGGCCACCAGTAAAGCATCTCTGGAAATTAGCCTCCCGGAGACTGATTTGCGGGCAATATTACGCCAAAAAGTTTTAGATTTATGTTACAGTGATTGGCGCAACCTGCCCATGCCAAACAAACTCCGTCATAACAAGGAGACGATGACTGTGTGGTGGTCATCCATGCGAGCCATCGCAGGGACTCAGTCATCCTTTGTCGTCTCCGCATTGGCCACACCTGACTGATGCATAGTTATTTCCTGTGTTGTGAGGATCCACCTCTTTGTCGTTGTGGGGCTTCCTTGACAGTGGTCCATATTCGGTTGGAGTGCGCCCTTTTAACTGTGCTCAGGCAGACTTTTGCGATGGCTGAAATGCTCTCTGCGCTTTTAACTTATGACTGTTCCATAGCAGACTTAGTTTTGCATTTTATTCGGGCAGGGGGATTTTATCGCTTAATGTAAATGTGTGTGTTTTTGTGTTGATTCTGGCCTATGGGCTACAATTTTAGTCTGCTTTTTTTAATGTGTTTCTCGGTGGTTGTCTTTTCCTTTTCTGTTTCTATGGTCGGCCACCCACCGTCACTCTCCGTATGATTTTAGTTCTTCTTGTCTGGTCTTTGTCTCAGTTTCTCTCATTCTGTGTCATCTGTCCTCTCGTTTGTTGATTGTTCTTATTCTCTGTGGGTGTTTTTAGTATTAGAAAAAGGGACCAATGGTCGTAGCAGTCTGGTCTCTTTAACCCCCAAAAACCAACCAATCCTAAGATGTCTACCTCAGTCGGAGATGAAATGTCAGAAATAATTTTATTCATCGACTGTGCCGTCCTCCCACAAGCCAGTCCAGAAGTTTTGACTAATGTGAACAGTCGCTGTGAAAGCCTATGTTGTGTAAATGTGTGCTTGTCTCCTGAAGTGTACCTTGTGAAAGGAGGAGTAGGAGGTGATTTAATGCTTGTGGTGTGAGTAGCTTCGTAGTATTTTCTATCTTTCATGTAACATGTGTTTTCATTCTTGATAAAACACTGAATATTAGTCATCGAGAAAGTATTTGTTGTAGCTCGTGTATTTAGAGGAAACAGCACTAACCTGGCGTACATGTTTCCTTGGGATTGAACTAGAATGTCGTGAATTTCAGCCACAGTCTCCAACTTTTGTCACTATTTAACTTAAATTATTATAGGACCTGTCTGAGGAAATGTGTGTCAAGTAATGTACTTCAAAAGGCCTTTCTGCTGTGCTCTAATTCCTCATGTTCATATACAGGATTGAAGCAGTTGAGAGTTGAGAATCGTTATGGGTTTGGGAAAGAATAAGATCTTTAGTCGACGTGAAAACACAGACAATGCTATTGTGGTAAACTGCAGTATTAAAAATTCTGTAACTTTACAAAAGGTCTAAAAGAGTCAGTAGAATCAGGTGTGACTGGTAAACCATTCTTTTTCTGGTGGTATACATTTTGTTATTTTTCATTTATAAATGTATATCTATCCGCTCCAGGAGATACATTTTCCTGCCACTGGAATGAATATGCAGGTTTTTCTGCATATCATTAATAATGTGTTTGTTGTAGAACATGTCTTCCACAGTGGCCGACATTGAAAAATGATTTGAGTGAAAGCCATTTCCTTCTGTAAATGAGTGTCCTATGTCTGTGTGGTAAGGCAGGGCAACTTGGCCATTGTATTTTATATTCTGTACCATTGCAAGTTGAAATCAAGCTTCACACACACACACACACACACACACACACACACACACACACACACACACAGACAGACACACACACACACACTAACTACGTAGATCTTCTTTAGTTACATCTGAGCTTCCAGTGAACATAATTCATATTTATGCATTATATTTAGCACACGGGGAACATGTGCAAACTCAGTTGATGAGAAATAAAGGATATAATGTAAGTAACTAATTCATTTTTCACCTAATTAAATCTCTCCTCACTTTCAGGCAGAAAGCCTTAATCTATGTCACAGTGAAAGCCACATGCAGACAGTGGCCAATAGCCGCTCTCTCCGGTTTCGTAATAGGGACCCGCTCTGCCCTAGTCCAGCCAGTCTGGTACTCGCTCTGGGTTTTGTTTCTATCTCGGTTGTAGTGCATTCTGATTGTTGCTCGTTGTTGACATTTGCCTGCCTCTGGTTCCGAGTGGATTTACGTTTGGTGTTTGGTGTCCACAAGCCTCTGTTGTTTATCTCTTCCTCCTTGTGTCGCCTATAGTCGGTAGCGGTTGGTTGTTGTCAGGTGTCATTGGTCTGTCGTCCGACTTGTCCTGTGTTTACCTTGTGGTGCGTGCTCCACCGCTGGCGTCTTCCCTGCCTGGCGGCTCCTATCCACAGCCCAAGCCATTCTTGCTGTTGGTTGTGGTTACCACAATTTACTTCGCTCCTACCACATTGTCGCCAGTAATTGCAGTAGTCATTTTCAACATCTTCTCAACCATCTTTGAAACATTTGTACCACTTGTAAACTCTTGTACTCGTAGTAGAGTTGCCAAAAGCCACATTCGATGTTTCCAATGCGATACTGCACTTTGTTCCATTTTTAAACAAAATTTTATTTAGAATCTTAGATCCATCTTTTTCGAAAGTAAAAATTCTCTGAGCACTCAAAAACAAAGACCTCCTTTTCCACTGTCAACAATGAACTAAATACTGAAAATAGATGTAAATATATGTACGGTACATCAGGAACACGTGTACTAACAAGAAAAGAACAAAAATGTATACAGCCGACAGAATTAAATTCCTGTAACTTTTTGATCACACCTCGTATGCAGTGTCTGGAAAAAGGAAATAAAGCACCCATAACAGTGTAACTTTGTACAAGTACAAACTATTAGCGGGCATGTAAACAATTAGAGCAGTGGTTCTCAGCAAAAGTAGAAAGGCCACTAGTGTTGATGGTGGAGGGTATACAAGAGGTGTGAGCACCATCGGGTAGACTACTGATGAGAGGTGTCACATTGTGTTCAGTGTTGAATCACGGTTCTGCACTATCCCCGATGACCACTGTCAGCACGTGTGGCGGCAGCTTGGGGGACATTCCATTCTTCCAGTGTTTTGGAAAGGCACAGTATGGCCAGCAAATGGTTATGAATGTAGGTTGCAGTTGATAGTGATTGAGGGAACTGTGACGGAACAACAATCTTTCAGATGTCGATAATCCTTGTGTTACATCTTGTATGACAGTATCGTGATGTTATTTCCAACACAACAGTGCTCATCCACATAGTGACATGTGTATGTATCAATTGTATGCATGGTATTAGCTGCTCCCATAGTCAGCAAAATCCTTAGATATATTCCCTGCAGAGCATATGTGGCACGAGCTTGGACGTAAACTCTGCCCCAGTGTCAGTATCCAGAATATTGTGGACCATTACAACAGTTTGAGGCCAGCTTGCCCGAGGAAGGAATCTAGTGGCCTTATGACACCCTCCCAAACAAACAAGTGTATGCAAGAAGGGCAATTGGGTGCATGTCATATTGATAAGTGAGCTCATACTGCCAAGTTCTTTGTAAATCTGACTCAATTTTGTAATCACTAAAGTAACATCACATACCGACTGAACCCATGGCATTTCTTTTCTTTCTGTGAATTTCAATTTCTTAGCCGGGCAGTGTTTATGAACATCTTGGGCTGAAAGAAAATTAGCATGATATAGAGACGTAAAACTATTAGAGACGTAATGAAATGTAAAAGTGTCACTAAAAACACATTTAAAGTGAAAAAGCCTGAAAAAACACCAAGTTGTGTGTCCAGAAAATCTGTATCACAATGGGTTAACAGTGAGCAGCAACTGCAACCAAATGGGAAAAATATCTTCTTCCGACCCAGGATGTTGTAGCAGATTTTCTGCAACTTCACATTCCTAATGCTTCTGTATATTTTTTCCTGTTTCTACAAAGTCCATTCCTGGCAACTATAATTTAAAATGATCCAAGTCACTGTCCTTCCTCTTTGTATACTAAGGTGTCTGTCTGTAAATAATTTACTCTTATTTCTGAAGGCTTGGGCATTCCAATTCTTCTCTTAATATCCACTAGCTTTTGCCCTCAACTATGTTGGCACGGATCTTGAACCTGCATGAATTTTGAGTAGCCCTGAAACTTATTATCCATGGGAAAAATTGATATAAAGAACTGAAAGTGAAGTTGTCAAAACGATCCAATGGTAAAGAATTGATATGTTTGTAAGAACAGATACAGATATTTGAAGTATAAAATAGCAAAACGCCTGGATAGGGGAACAAGCTGGTGGCGTATTTAATGAAAATACAAAAAATTAAAGAATCTGTAGTTACAAATAAGTCAGTTCTTTACTGTTGCACCCTTTTGACAGTGTCACCTTCAGTCTTTTATATCTGTTTTTCTTGCTAATAAGCTTCTGGATATTTATGAACATTCATGTCAATGAAGTCGTTTGCTTAATAAGCTTATCAGTGACAATAGTTACAGTAATTTGTGAATGAATTCAAGAATGTCTGTGGGTAATGGAATTAAACTGTTAACATTAGTAATATTTTGGAAAGTTTCATCATCATAACACTATTTACTACTTTTTACTGATTTTTCTCATTTCTGGTCCTGGTTTGTTTCGTTAAGTTTTATAAAACTTCCACTGTCCCGATGTTTTTTTCTTCCAGAATAATGAAATGATGCTTATATGAAACTGAGTTGATCCACATAAAGCACTTGCAGTCCCTTGCAGGCCTGCATACAATAAAAAGTATTTAATAATGCATTTTTTGTAATCAGTTCAGCATGCATCTCTGTATACATAACCTGTCAGTAGCTGCCCACAGAGTTATTTTCAATTTTCCTGTAATTTAATAACATAAAACATGATAAATAGATGTAAAAACTTTTTATAATATGGAAAAATGCCTGTACACCATTATTATTTGCAGTATGTAGATAGTCACAGGATATGTGATGCATTCCCTTATGGATCTGAGTTACTGGGTACACATTTGTTTCCATACTATTCGGGCCCACATAGTTAAATGTACAGTTCAGTTTATCATGTTTTATAGATAATTTCACTTCAAAATTTCTCTGAGGGTTGAAATGCTTTTATAAATATGTAATGTTGAATCATTGGCTGTTGTCAGCTTAGCATATAATTTTAATGGTCTGTTATCCATTCTGGATCTTTCTGAACTCATCAGCTGTGAACAAATGTTGATTAAGAATGCAACCAACCATGAGTACTTCTAAAAGTATTTATTTAAATGCCATTACCAGTCTCAAGCTATTATGTCTGTCTACAGGTTTTTATTTTATTTACTTACTTTTTTTAAGTAATTGCAACAATGTGCTAATATACGTGTATTTGATAAAATATAAAATGAAATACTTACATACCCTCGATTTGTTTTGTCGGTATCATTTAGGCTTTCTTTGGTCCTTAAGCATTTTCAGCATGACACACGAAGAGTTAAGAATTATAGACAATGCACTTATTCTAAACAATCCACTGTGTTGTGCACACACTTCACAGTATTTTTCATCAGTTGCAGCCTTTGACAAGTACTTCACATGTAATGATTTTGCTTACAGTGAAAAGTCTATCCACTGACCAACGATATCACTCATTTCTCAACAAGGAAACATCTCATCTACTGTATGTTAAGTAAAGAATGTGTGGACGATACAAATCTAAATAACAGAAAAATGCTTTGTCCAGAAAAGTGCACTTCTTACAAGTGAGGAACTCTAATTGTAGCATGTCATAGGAGAAATTAACAAGAAGATTTATCAGGCTACTCTCGAGAAGCAATGGCATGTGTTTTGATTTTGGTCCCTGACAATATTCTTCAATGGATGTTAAGTTGGGCAGCTAGTGGAATAAGGATACCCTTGTTCAGAGTCCTAACACAGACCAATCATGTTTAATTTGTGTGAAAAGTGCAATGAACATTTTCAGGATTGTTTGTTAGCCAGCTGTAGTTGCTCATTTAGAATTTACTGAGATGAATTGAAGGTGTGAATGCATATTTCTAGTTATTTTAAGGTACCCATTTTCCTCCATAAGTTAGTTGTATATTTTGTTTGTAGATTATCTTTAGTGTTTGAAATGCTGTATCTATATTGAGCCATGTGAGTGGCAGTTGCAGATGTAGTTAAATGTTTTTAGTCTAAAAGCATCCTTTTATTTAAGATATCTTGAAGTTGCTGCCAGTCAGACCAAGATAAAATCTGATGCAATTGTCACAATCAGTACTGTGTACTCCTCAGTTTTTAGAGATCCAGCCCAATGGTTTTGGTTTTATGTACTATGTTATGTTGCAGTATTTAGTGTGCATCTATGGGCTTAAAGTCGAAATTGTGCAGAAAATATTAGTAAGTTACTTTATTCAACCATAGAATGTTTATGAAATATTACATATGTCATGTTAATTGAAAGAGGAAACAGTATTTTAATTAACTAATCCATACATACAGCAATAACATCTTTTACAGTTGTAGATGATGATGATCTGCTGTTAATTTTGAAGTGTTTTGTACAATTTTTTATACACATTGCCAAACAAGTTTACAATTTACATAAAAAAAAAAAAATACAGTTTGTGTCGGATAAATACACACTGGGTGAGCAAATATTTGTAGTTTGGGCACTGCATTTCAGCTGTCTTAAGTACCTTGACAATACTTTTAGCATCCCCTTGTATTCTTTGTGTTGTCTCTTTAGCCCATTTGAAAAAGCAGAGTCATCAGCTCACCACAATGTTAAGATGACAAAATTGGATGAAGTATGGAAATTACCCATCACAGACCCTGGGTGCAGAATTTCACATTATTTCTAATTAAATAATAATAATTTTTTCAATGCCTGCTTGATGTTACATAAATAATCATGGACTTTTTAGTATTAACTATTTGAGAGGTATGCTTCATTTTTTTTAATATTAGGGTTTTAATGCATTCAAAAAATTTATGGTGCAGTTTTATTCCTTTGTAGAAAATACTGGCTGTTGTTTTGTTTATCTTGAAACATGAGTCGGACAAAACTGACATTTACTCAGATCATGTGAATACAGCTGTTTGTGAGATAACTGCTTTGTTCTGTATAAGCCAAAAATATTGTTATTTAGTCTGATATTATGTAATTGCCCAAACTATGAGGTTTGTGGTGGGATTATTTGGGACAGAGATGCTACATATTAGTATGTTGTGCAAACAATAATGTAAAATGAATGACTTACAGAGGATGATGTGAAGTTTGCACTATGTGCATATTTAGACTGCTCAGCTATAACTGAAGTTGTATTTACCAAATGTTGAAAATTGATCTTCTACCTTAAACTTATAATTACCTTTGATGTTTACATTCTGTATGTAGCAAACATCACTATAGAAATCTGCCATTATGCTGCTTGTAAAAGTTGTAACTGCTTGATAGTAATTTGTCATGTTGACATAATGATTATTCCTTAATCTAGAATGTTTCTAGTTACGTAAGTACTTTTATTCATGTTATATAGTAACCTGTTTATACATTATGTATGTAAATGTTTATTGTTCGCTAGGAAACTTAAGTTTGGGTCAACACAATTCCAAACAGACAGTTATAATTTATGATAATAATTAAAATAGTTGATGCACAATTATCTTAAAATATTCAAAATTAAATGTAAACTTAGTAACATTCAGATTAATGTTTAAAGACATTCTTTCCTTTCATACTGTACACTGATTTCTGCAGGCATTTTTAAGTGTAAAGATGCCTTGCTGGTACCTGATACTTAATGCTGTAAATGTTAGCTGTGTTAGCTTCAGTTTTGCTTGGTTACTTTATATTTGTATGCATCATATAGGAGAAGTCAAAACAATACTACTTTTGTGTAAAACAAATGAGCTCTGTATTCGCATGTTAACAATACTATCAGAGCTAATGACATTCTGTGATAATCAGAAACGTCATTTCTATGATGTTTCTGGATGTAACAGCATAACTAGTGCTACGATGGGGCTGATTTGACGATGGGACTAGTGCTACAATGGGACTGGCGTGGAGATGAAAACATTCTTGAGTGGATGACCATCTCTGGGGTGCAAGAATTTCTCTTGATAGGTGTGCAGCCACCAGGATTACGCTCTGTTCCTAGCTGTACTGGACATTCCATATTTCTTAGACTCCTGGATCAATCTGTACTGCTATCACGCTGTCTACCACACCCTGTTCTTTGTACCTCCCTTTGCAGGTGCAGTGGGTAACATGTCACTTGTGAAGAGGCTTCAGTTTCCTTTCCAAGAGAAAATTGGTCCTACACAGACCCATCCTCACTCCACCCATGAACAACAGTTCTCAAATTTTATATGGATATGAATCTGTATGTGCATCAAAGCCCTTCTTATGCAGCACAAGACATGGGTAGCCAACATACGTTTGCGGCACTGTGAACTGTAACTTGACAGCTTACCACTACCTTATCCAAGACTGCCTCTAAAGTAGTGGCAATAAAGGCTGTGCATATGTGGCATGTACTTCTTTTTGAGAACATCCATCAAGGGTTTCAGAGTATTTAATTCTACAGCATCAAATGTGTCACAAAGTGCTCTTTGACCCAGTTAAGTTATAACATTATATAAATAACACACAGCACAGTGAACAGTATTAATGGCGATGATAACGATGTCGATGACATGAACAACTATTATAATAGTCTATTCACTGGACAGTAAATTTGTAATTATTTATTTATTCTGTTAGATAAGTTGATTGTTAATCAGTGCAATGATGACTGCATTACCACCTGAAGCAAGACTGCTTAATACAAATTTCTGCTTTATTCATTAAATTTTTGGTGTGCACATATGTTGCTGCAACAATAAAGTAAAATTAAATGATATGATTGAATTGTTCATTTGATGGAATTCTGTATTCATTTGGATGCTAAATACACCAGTGTATCATTTCTTTAATGCCTCATCTGAATCCTTGTCAGTATAGCCATTTTTATCTCGAATTTATGTATAGCATTGCCTAACACTTGTTTGTAATTTAGTTTTCAAAGTTATAATTGTAAAAAAAAAAGTTGTTTGTGTTTAATATGTTGTTTAAGTTTAGTATGTTGTTTCACTGTTAGTATGTTCTGAACATTAAAGAATATTACTAACTATCCTGAAATACATTATTAAAGTTATCCCCTACTGTCACTCGCAGTGTTTTTTGTAAGTCATTGTAATATGTTGACGCTGATTTACAATTTTATGGCCACTTACCATTATTTTGTTACTGATCTCTTATAAAAGCAAATTCTTGATTTATATACATCATCTATTTTTATATCTTTATTGCCTGTTGCGGAAAGTGGATGTTAACAATGTTGTTGGATTATAGTGTAAGCGGCTATGCCTTCACCCAGAAAGAAATAAAAATATGTTTGACATGTATAGGTATTTTAATTCATCTCCCTAAGGATATCTCACATATAACTTATTTCATCTCTGGCAGTGTTTATTAATTTGATGTGGTAGTCAGGAAGCAACCTCAAGATGTAAAACAAACTCTTGCAACATTTTTGTCCATAAAATTTGGAATTGGGAAGAAAGATAATGGTGGCAAGTGCTGTTATCAAATACACAACACTGAGATGGTTGTATCTGAGTGGTTATACACTACATTAGAACAGAATTTTCCAATAATCAAAATTTCTTTTGTGACAGCATTATGGGATAATTTTCTCCTATTCCCGCATGAGGGTGCACAGATAGCTTGAGCATTTGGGAGCTTCTTCCATACTCAGTTAAGAGAGTTAGCTCTGCCAGTAACACTGTGACAGTTTTTTACATACAGAGGATGACAGTGTGCGGTTCAACAGGCAGGTCCTGTCAATAACAGAGAAGCTGTTAAAAGCTTGATTTCTCCCTAAAACCTTAAGGGGCAAGTAAATCTGAAAAACATTTCTAAAAATTTCATAATCTTGTTCTGATTGTGTAGAAACAATTGTTACTCCTAAGTAACACTCGGACGCAATAAATAAGCCCTGTTGTGGTAAGTAAATTTACACTCGTATTTAGGGTACGCTAATTATCACATTCGTTTAGGGAGTGACTCTTTATCATGTTAAGGCACCATTTTCTAAATTTTAAGTGGTATGTAAAATCTTGTGGCTTTCGCAAACTGAAAAATAGGAACTTGCAGTTTATTCCATGCCATCGACAGGAAAACTGTGAAGGCCTAATGATGTAAACAGAAAGGTATACTAGGGTTTAAAGTCCCATTCTTAATGATGCTTTCACCATGCTCTCCCAGAAAGTGGGTGGTCACAAGTGCATGGCATACTGTCTCATCTGTTCCAAAACACAAATATTAGGGTATGAGATTGATAACCATTTACCATTCATTGTTCCACAGTGAGAAATATTTATTGGATTTTTCAGATTGGTGCAACAGGTAAATCAAATATACTGGTGCCCGTTGAAATTTATTGCTTCAAAATACCTATAGAAACAACTGTGGGAGCTCTCACACAGAATCTTTGGTTTGTCATCTCTCTGTACTTATGTCTGGTTTAGGCAGCGCACGTTCCACATCTCCATTCAACAACCTGTAGTAGTATTCACGGAAATCCATAGGAAACCCACCATTCCATAGTAACACTCTTGTCTCTCATTTGCTGTGAATAGATCTTTAAATTTGCTGCTGCACTTTGTACTTTCTTGATGCAGTGGACCTGCTGTGCAGTTCCAATACTTCTGGCCATGTAATTTTATTTCTGTTAGCAGATGATTGAGGTTGTGTGTGTGTGTGTGTGTGTGTGTGTGAGAGAGAGAGAGAGAGAGAGAGAGAGAGAGAGAGAGAGAGAGAGAGAGAGAGAGACAGACAGACAGAGAGAGAGAGAGAGAGAGAGAGAGAGAGAGAGAGAGAGAGACAGACAGACAGAGAGAGAGAGAGAGAGAGAGAGAGAGAGAGAGAGAGAAGGATGTGTTAACGGTATTTTCAAATGACATGTAAGTTGTACATAGATGCTTTGGGAACTTGTATGGGAATCCCTGGAGAGAAAGCAATATTCTCTTTAAGGAACACTGTATAGAGAAATTTAGAGAACTGGCATCTAAAGCCGAATGCAGAATGATTCTACTGCCAGCAGCATACATTTTGCATATGAATTATAAAGATAAGCTATAAGATACTGGGGCTTACACAGACGCATATAGATATTCATTTCTACCTCACTCTTTATGCGAGTGGAAGAGGAAAGGGAATGACTAGTAGTGGTACAGGGTACATGCACACTACAGCTGCTGGTGGAATATGTATGTAGGTGTGGCCAGGCTCATAACAGGAGCTCTCATTCAATCTTGCTGTGACAGAAAAGTTTCTGGATCATTGTCGCCAGTGTCCATTTTCTCCTCGAGTTCAAAGACACTGCCAAGCCATGACTTCAACCCACAGGTGGACCTCCACAGCAGGGTGGAAGCACAAACACTGCTGTGCCTTGCTGATCTTAATGAGTTAACTCCACTTTTCACAAATCTATACATACACGACAAAGGGCACACACGGTTGGTTGACCCACACTTACTGATTACTTAAAATATGTTTTTAACAATTACGAATGTCGTTCCTCGGCGTGAGAGATAATACATGCATTTCAAGCTCTTGTTAAGATTGATCACACTTATAACATTTCCAGTTAAGTGTAATAGTATGTAATTAATTCGTAAGGACATAGTTTATAACCATGTTTTGGTGGAAGTAGTTTAACTGTTCTTTACCATAGGGAGTCACATGCTGATGCTGGGCTCTGTACTGCACTACGTTACTTCAACTCTGATTTGTGACAGATATTAAATGGTGTCTCTGTACAGGTTGACTTGTCATTTTCCAGCTAAGTCTCTTTACTTTTGACTATTTTGGAGACTATGTCATTATTGTGACACAACATCACATTGCAGCTTAAGATATTTGTAGCACCAACATTTACAACTCAATTTTTGGACAGACACTGTGTACATATATTATTTTTGAGATGATATTGTCCCTTCTTTTATACCTCCATACAAAAATAGTATAGGTAATTTCCTCTATGTATCCACCTGACCCCAGGTAACACCATCCCTCCTATGGGTCCGTCTATGTCCCCCTCACTTCCATACATAAAATGGGGTTCACTGAACTTAAAAATTGAAACTATATCTCTTTCTGTGTCAAAAGTGTCTACATAGCATATTTAAGTTTTACTTGATACATGGGTTTCCTACTACTTTCCATTCTGTCACTCTTACTGTGCCTTTCACAGAGTCATACCTTCCCTCTATGTTATATTAACATATAATAATGTGCTTTCTCTGATACAAACTTAAGATTAACTACAGACTGTTCATTAAGACCTCATTTGCTGTTACACACGGAAATGTTGTTATCCAGTTTGTTCTTATCAATAGAGTTGTGCACCACTCATTTTGAAATCATGAAGTAGTACCGAGAATACAGAAGTTTCCTTTAATTTGTTACTTTTCCTCTCAACTACTTTGTCATATACTAGGTATATATGTGATACAGCAGCTTTTCACTTTCCACTGAGAACACATCTATCTTTTTGTTAATCCCAATTGAAAAAAACATTAAATTATCAAACTCAAAACCTTTATTTATTGTGTGTCAAACACCTTATGCCCAATTATGTAACATATGTATAACTATCAGCTTTTTCATACACTTTGACACGTATAAGGTTCACACACAAGTTAATAGCATTTTCGTTTCGCATGTTGCTACGGGTTTCTTTATCAATTGCCATTTTAATTTGTGGTTCACTGTTGCTATCTCAGTTTACATTTTTCCATTTGGAGATAGTGAGTGGAGCTGTGGACGCTAGAAAGTGGAGTGCCAAATGGAATAATCTGAACATTTTCTTCTTGAGTTCAGTAGAGGGGTGACAGCAGTGAAGGCAGCCAGAAACATCTGCACCATATGTGGGGATAATGCTATTCATCAGAGCACAGCAAGAATATGGTTTTCTCATTTAAAGGAGGACCATTTTCACATTAGTGACCCACTAAGTTCATAAAAATGCGAAGGCCTTCCTGAAGATCATGGAAAGATTAATCCACAGTGATGCATGCCAGTGTATTCAAGATCTGGGTCATTGATGATCATGATAATTCCACCACTGTGCAAATTTTGCATGCAACAGAAAGGTTACAAAATGAGGTGTATGAGTACCGCATGTCCGAAGTGAAAATCGCAAAAATCAGTTGGTGGCCATATCTATCTCTATTTGCTCATCATCAAGCGGCTCATGAAATACTGAACATTACAATTGTGGTGGGGTTAGGGGTCAAACCCGGGACTCCACATGGCAGACCAGAAGCTGGGACCCACCACACCGTATTTCGTCAGGAGGCCGAGCAAGTTCAAGAATTTTGAGAGGCAGTGCAGAGTGATACAGCAGTATTCAGTAACATTGCTTTATTCAGCTAATTTACAGTATTTGATGGTGAAGCGTAGTGTCAGCGTGCTGCCCGCCCGATGTCCTGCAAGTCCAGCCGGCTCAGCAGACTCCTGGTATGCCGATGCCACTGCTGTTGTTATCAAGGCTGCCTGCCAACGGAACTTGGCCGCCGCTCTCCCGGTCACCACCCAGCGATGAGTAGCGCCTTGCGACTTACTCCGCCCCATTAGGCCTGCTCTGCCTGACCAAGGGATGAAGGTGGATGTACTGGTCACCCGTGGCCCTCAGGCCACCGCTGCTCCCAACACATGACCTGATTCAAACCCACGCGCACCTAGATTCTGTGCTGAAATTTTCCGCTAATGGTATTATGAATTGCTTCCGCAAGATGTAACGGTCATTGCTGACATTTTCTGTCAACAGAAAAGATGTCTTGCTTATACAGTCTAAGAACAGCAACCAGGAAGTCCAAGTGAAGCAATACTGATCCATGAGAGAGCCTGCCTGCTTTCCGTACAGTATTTTTTTGTCAGTCTAGCAAAAGTTGGGTTGGGAAGTCATGTCACACCCACCTTATTCACCTGATCTTGTGCCTCAGATTTGAGCCTTTTCCACTCTCTATCAAATAACTTTCATGGAACTTCCCTTTCAGATTAAAAAAGTGTTCTGAACATGACTCAATGAATTCTTCCCCAGAAAACCATGCCATTTACATTTCGCAGGATAGAAAATTTCCCCAATGTTTGCTGTCCATTGTAAGCACTGAAGGATGATATATTATTGTACGCTGAAGTCTCTGTTATGTTTATTAAACCTATAGAAAAAGTATGCAAACTAATGCACCAGCTACATACCTGTGTTGGGGCCTAGCGCAATGGTTATCATATAAACATGATGTAGAAGGTTGTTGGATCAAAAAACGACAAATGAAACTTTTTTACAATTTATAAATCCGATCAAAAAATTTGATTATTATTTTTATTCAATTAATTCGTTTACATGTAATTTTTGATATTATTGTTTGTTTTATTTACCCTTATTTTTCTTTCTGTCATTTTTTTTTCTCCTGGAATCTGCCTGTGTCACCTATAATGTGGAAATAATTGTTAATGTGTGTGTGTCCGTCTCGAGTTGCTTCATAGAGGTTAGCTTTAACCACCATAAACAAAGCAAGTGCGATTTTTAAATCTGCACAGATTGTTGATTGCTATTCTCTCTGATGCATTTCACATCATGGGGTTGTGGTTAGCTTAGGACACAAATTTGAATTCAGGGCTTTGTCTGACATGGTTGTCCTTTCTCACTTGGAATCAGCTGTCCATAGACCATCTCACATTTCCAACGTACCTGGCAGTGGCTGCCTCCGACATTACTCTGCATTAATTGGTGCATAGTAATGAAGTAAAACCAATTAATATTTCTACTTTGACAGTTCTCTGCAATTTATTGCATAATTTGGTAAACCATAGTGTTTTTTCTGACATGCTCTGGTGGTTTCCGGTGATTAAGGGTGTCAGTGTGGTACTGGTGTGCAAGACTCACACTCCCTCTTGGCTATCAAACTTACTTGGAGTTGTTTCGCCGATCATCTTTTCAGGATAGCCAGCTGTGATGTCCTGCACGACTTCTTCTCTGAATATAGGATGCTACATGGAGGAAATTTTTTATACTTTAAAATATTCTCGAGTGTACAGAGTTATTTTAAAACTCAATCTCACTGTATTTTCATCACACACAACAGTTTCTGACAGACCGGAAGGTTCCAAGCTTACAAAAAATGTTTTAGTTGTATGAAAACTATCACATTAATTTTTCCATAAATACAGTCTACAAATCTCAAAAAGTTTAACAAGACAACTGTCTAGACCTTACTTATTGATTCTTTCTCTTACATTCGTAATTGTCCCTTCTCTTCTTTCAACAACATTCAAATGTTCACACAGTAATGTTTCATGTCGCATGGAGTACGGCGCGTTTATTCCGACTACCTGCCCACGCCGATCATCCGTCCCATACACGTCCGTCCTGCACACACATAACTGTGGTGTAGTAGACACAGATCTACTCATCTCTAAAATAACGCGTGTTCAAGACGGTGGAAATACGAGGGTCTCTAGAATTTACTCCGAAATTCCTTAGACATTACAATGCCTTCCAGAATGCTGGAAGTTAGAAAAGTATAATTATTAAATTGTCATTACTTCAACACCCCCCCCCCCCCCCCCAATCAATTTAATAATTTCCTAAATTGCCCATAAAATTCACTATCCCCAGCTTTTAACACAGTCTATTGAAACGTGCACTCTTAGCTACTTTTGGTAAAATATGGGCCATTTGTTCCTCGGAGCTAATGTATTGAACATTCAGATGGCCTTTGTTGTATAGCTCTTGTATAGAAAGGATTTCACATCCACATGCTTCAGTCATCTATGTTCCCACTTCTGTAATTGACAGATTCTTCAAGAAGATGCTTAAGCCATGGGGTGTCTGTCATAGCTGTCGACGAAGCTGGATATTCTGCTTCTATTTCATAGTGAAACTCATCTGTCTCCTTGTCACAAGAAACAGTATTTTCAAACAAAAAACTATAAGAAAGTGAAGAAGATAGAAGCTCTACAACATAACACAGTCAGAATCAACATAGCAGTAATAGCATTTAAAATTTCCTTTTTGTATCACAGGCCAACATCAAGTGTTCCTTTAATATATCAAAGAATTCATTTCAAAAATTTCTACTCTAATTCTGTTGGTTTATTTTGCTGTCTACTAAAATAGTTAAGTGATGCACTTCGTCTGGTCATAGCTGTCATTATATACATTGAAAAACACAGTAATTGTCCATCTGGTTTAAATTCATCCATTTGACCACAAGCATCTCCACTGCATTTGACTTCCATCGATGTTCTCAGTGTTTACAGTCTTCCATGTTGAATCTTTTCAATAAGTATTCAAGATGAACATAGTGACAAAGAAACATTTTGCCACTGTTGCTCTGCATATTTATTCTGAGGAATGATTTTGGTTCTCCGAGTTCTCACATTCGACATTTTAACTAGTTCTTAATGTAGGTGACTTTTTTTTTTTACTATTACATCCAGCTGGAATATTATCTACATATGGAAGCAAATTGAGTATAATGATCATCAATGCTTTCAACATAGAGACATCTGCCAATTTTGGGTTGTCGAAACATGATTTCCTTCATAAAACTGTCAAAAGTTTTTTTTTTTTTTTAGTTTGCATACAAGCCTTTTCTTAATCTTTACACCAGGTCTCAATGCAGGAATCAATTTTGTACATCTGTTTGTTCCATAAATGAATTATGTTCCTTCACCACACAAAGGAGCATTCTTAGTGTTGTGAATTGAGCAAGTGGAGTATAGTCATATCTCTTTCAATATTTCCAGACATGTCTATTTTTACTTTGAACATCCTCTTACTGTCAGTGATACTTTTATTTGCTGTAAGTGGTCCATAAGTCAAAGTTCCATTAGATGACTGAGAGTCCAATTTTTCCTTAATTTTTTTTTTCCATTCTTCTCCTACATCTCCTTCATGATGCCTTACCTGAACGTCTTCAGACTTCTGAGGTAAGTTTTCCCACGAATGTTTTTGCATTCAAGGGAAACACTGCATAATCCTTGAAAAATCTAAATTTTCTTGTTATTCTATTGCTTTTCCACAAAGTTTCTGCTCGCTTCCACTTCTTCTGACATCGTGGGCCTTGAGTTCCCTTCAACAGTTTGCACAAAATCAAGGACTTCAAAACAGAACTAACTTTGAGGAAACTGAAGAATGTTCTGAATTACATTGTTCACTTGAATGGTCTTCTTCAAGATCCAATCATCACTGCTTTCACCTTCAAATAGAAACATATCTTTTCCAAAAATTACATCTCTCCCAAATACAACCTTGTGTTGCTTGGCACACCATATTCTGTGGCTAATTAGACAGTTTCCAGTCACGAAACATTTTAATGGGATAGTTCCTTTTCAATACTTTCCTTGGAATGTGCCACTATGCAACACACCCAAAGTCATATTTGTTCAAATTTGGCTTTCTTCCATCCGATAGCATTTCTAGAATTTCTGCATCTAAAACTGAAGTATAACTATGGTTAATGATAAAAGTATCTGCCAGTAACTTTTGACTAAAATTGCTTTCAAACTTCGCGTCCAAAAATTGTGCAATGAGCCTTTTCAATGACAGTATGATTTAGTCGCTCTGCCACTCCATTTCGTAATTGACTTTGCAAATATACTCATGACCGTTGTCACTTTTAAATCTACTGATTTTCAGCAAATACATACTTTGGAAATACGAAGCAAGAATTGTTACCAATATTGTATCGACCACTGTGCCATACAGTTCAGTGAACAGACACATGGGTATTATATACTGTAGGACTGAAAGTTTCGGAGTGTTTTTCTCGTGAGTGGCTAGCCATCTGGCCGTATGGCTGGGGCGTTGTAACTCTATGGGGTAGTGCTGCCAACACATGCCATCCCACTCTTAACTTCATTTCCCAACCCTCGCACTCCCCTTGTTAGTGTGTGTATATACACAATTGAATCATTTCTGTGAGCTGCAGCTATAGCTATCACACTTTTGAATTGAACCCGCTGAATTTTTAAAAACAAGCATCCTCCAGCCATTTATAGTTTATGCACTGACAATTAATTATTTAGTGAACCTGACACTACAAGAGCACCTTTTAGTTTTAATTTGAAATTCCAGTCCACAAACTATGCTTTCAACATAAATTTCTCCAACCTTTATTCTTATTTGATTCACCAGTTTGTTCACATCCATCAAAGAACAGATTAATTAACTAAATATCCTGTTACCCTCAAATCTAGAAACCAATCCACTTTGCCACCTGGAAAATTTCCAGTAACAGCTGAGAAAGAAAGGTTACTTTCATTTCTGTTTATTTTTTGGAGAGATTTAGCTAAATTTGCAGAACTATACTTCTATGCGTTTGTGGCAATCTAACATTGTATTTTTCCCCAATAATGGCATTGTTTCCCACGTCTGTAACACATATATTGGGTTGATACATAAGTTTGTTGCGTTTTTCTGTACGTTTGAAAAACACAACAGATACACATACACACCCTACTCATCCATAATTATTCTCCTTCACTATTTACAACAGTCTGTCAATGCTGAGATAACTTTTTGATTCCATGACTGTAGACATCGAGTGGTTTTGAGGTGAAGAACTCGCCGAGCCATGGTAGGAGAACCTTTTGCATCCGGCAAAGCTTAGCTTGAAGTTTGTTCGATAGGGAGCAGGAAAAACTGAGGGTGCAAGATCAGTTGAATAAGGTGAGTGCAGAATGACCTCCCAACCCAACTCTAGTATAAAGTTTTTGGTCAGTCTAGCAGAATGGGCGCGGGCGTTATCGTGGAGTAGCATCACTTTTCGCAGTCTGCCTGGTCGTTGTCCTCAAATTGCGTCCACAAGATGTCTCAGTTACTGACAATAAATATCATCAGTGATGGTTACATCTCAGGGAAGCAATCTGTACTACACCACACCATCACTGTTCAACTAGATGCATAATATTATGGATGCATGCAGGCTTTTATATGGGGAGTTGCTGCTTTGTTTGGGGGCAACCATTCTTTTCTTTTCCTTATGATCTTAGGATAAAGACACCATTTCTTGTCACCTATAAGGCTATAACGATACAAGTTAGGAATGGTCAACGTTGCTTTCAAGCAAATTAATCACGAACAATGAGAAAAGCACATACATTCACCTGCTGATTTATGTGTTTTCGGCTTAGAGCATGTGGTAAATTTTTTCAAACTTCTCCATTGCATGCAAATGTCGCACAATGGTAGAATGATCACAGTTAATAACATTTGCCAGTTCTCGAGTTTGCTGACATTGATTATTGTGGGTTAATGTGTTTAAACAATCTTTATGAAACTTCGACTGTCTTCCTGAATGTGCTGAATCACTTATGTCAAAATGATCCTTCTTAAAACGAGAAAACCGCATTCTTGCCATGATCTGTCTCATGGAATTATCCCCCTCCCACATGTGGCGTGAATGTTTCTGACTGCCTCCGTAGCTGTCATTCCTATTGAACTGTAATAGAAGAATACATCAGAAATGTTTAGATTTCTCCACTAGGCACTCCATTTTCTAGTGTCCAAACCTCCACTCATTATCTCTATACTTCAAAATGACAATATGTGAACTCATATAGCAACAGTGAACTACAAAGTAAAAAATGACAACTCCTAGCATCCACAGTATCAACCAAAATCTTATTTTTAGACAAAGCTTTGGCTGCATCATACATAGCTTGAGACTTGGTTGTCTCTGAATACATCATTTTACCTTTCTGTCAGATGCTGTCGACGATGGCAATTCATTTACTGTCCAGTTGTTACCTTTAGAATTATTAAGTTTTGCTTCTTTGTCTAGTAATCTACCCTTTAAGAAATCCGGTTCCAATTCCTCACTTGAGAAGGTATTCAGAGCAGTAACAACTACTTATGATTCTGGTGGAATTGTTTGTAAGTAACCGCATACTATATCAGTTCCTCCAATATTATCATCCGATCCTTCAAATTACCCATTAACTTACGAAACTCCAAAAAATTAATTTCAAGAGTTATTGTCATTTGCAGTAAACTTTAAAGGCCGTTCTTAATAAAAGCCATACCTTTCAGCTCAAATGTTTGAATTAATGTATTTCTTATTTTTGGTGTAGGCCTACTCCAAGCAACTTTGTGAAATTCTTTGGATTACTTGAGACTTACACTTCTTATCGGTTTTGCCATTCAGCTGTCTCAGCCATGTCCATGTATCTCTTTCAGACAAAACTCACTTCCAGCTCACATAGAAGTATTTCAGTCCTAAATTTTCAGTTGCTAAAGTTCTACCCATTAAACAACAGTACCTTGTATTCCTCCTCTTCTTGAGCCATGACTCTAAATTAGGTACTGGATTAATTTTTTCCACCTTTATTTGTTGTACTGTAACACCTGGCACCTGGGTCCATGACCACTTGATAAGAAAATAACACTTATTTAGGATAAATAATTTCAACTCGTTACTTCACACAATTTACAATTACAACCACGGGACAACAATGAAGACAAAATACAAACAGAGCGAAGAAACACAGAAAAAACACATAAAAAAGACAAAGAGAAAATAACTCAAAGGATTATTATTACATTATCATCATTTAAACACACTTTGTATTAGATAGGAAACTCCATGTCCAAACAATGAACAATGGCACCATTTAACCAAGATACAGAACAGCCTGCCACCACAAGTAAAAAACATAGCCTTGATATTAGAAATCTGAAATCATTAACTGATCATTGCTCTGAATTGTGTGAATTTTTGGTCCATATGTGTACAGTGAAATATCAAACAAGCTGCAAGTGCATGAATGATTTTTATAAAATTTATAATCACTGTGAATGAGACTTTTATACAATGTGTAGCTATCTCCATACTGTTGTCTTTGTCCATGTTTGTACTGTATTGTAACACTCTTTTGGTCTCCTTCAACTATTATTTATGCTACTTGTCAACTCAGATTATACAACCTGGGTCCAGCAAAAATTGTCATTTTAGCAGCCCTGGACATCTGCTGCCGTTTAGGTTACGGAATCTTCTTCTTGATACAGTTATGAAGTGTAGTGGCATGACCGAGAGGGAATTTGTTCTCGCTTGATATGGCTAATAACTATATGACATTGTTTGTCGTCTATCTTGATATATACACTCCTGGAAATTGAAATAAGAATACCATGAATTCATTGTCCCAGGAAGGGGAAACTTTATTGACTCATTCCTGGGGTCAGATACATCACATGGTCACACTGACAGAACCACAGGCACATAGACACAGGCTACATAGCATGCACAATGTCGGCACTAGTACAGTGTATATCCACCTTTCACATCAATGCAGGCTGCTATTCTTCCATGGAGACAATCGTAGAGATGCTGGATGTAGTCCTGTGGAACGGCTTGCCATGCCATTTCCACATGGCGCCTCAGTTGAACCAGCGTTCGTGCAGGACGTGCAACCGTGTGAGATGACGCTTCATCCAGTGCCAAACATGCTCAATGGGGGACAGATCCGGAGATCTTGCTGGCCAGGATAGTTGACTTACACCTTCTAGAGCATGTTGGGTGGCACGGGATACATGCGGACGTGCATTCTCCTGTTGGAACAGCAAGTTCCCTAGGAATGGTAGAATGATGGGTTCGATGACGGTTTGGATGTACCGTGCACTATTCAGTGTCCCCTCGACGATCACCAGAGGTGTACAGCCAGTGTAAGAGATCGCTCCCCACACCATGATGCCGGGTGTTGGCCCTGTGTGCCTCGGTCGTATGCAGTCCTGATTGTGGCGCTCACCTGCACGGCGCCAAACACGCATACGACCATCATTGGCACCAAGGCAGAAGCGACTCTCATCGCTGAAGATGACACGTCTCCATTCGTCCCTCCATTCACGCCTGTCGCGACACCACTGGAGGTACGATGCACGATGTTGGGGCGTGTCCGGAGCAAGTATGGTTGGCCTGACACATCAGTGTCAATGTGTTCTTTTTTCCATTTCCAGGAGTGTATATAAGGCTGTAAAAATGAATTTTACTGCAGATGTTTTCCCCAGTATTCAGTAAATCAGTATCTCCTGGCGTAATGGTGTACATTAGAGGTGACAAGAAAATAACATAACTGATAGAAGTAACTGATTATTGAGGAGTAGCAGTTACTGTGATAAGGGCTCATCTGATACTAGCAGTTACTTAAATAACAGTGTTTGCCGCCACCTGTTTACAGAAGATCATACTATGCTTTCACGTCAACTAATCTGAGATCTGGCTATGATAGAGAGGGATATATCATCTGGAAGAGGTTCTACATGTCATGGAAATAACAGAGACTATGCGCCATCTATTGATACAACTATGTGTTATTTTGTGCGCTCTCACTACTTTCAGCACAAAAATTAAATAAAGTTAATGTCAGAGTGGTTGCTGATAGGAGCAAACTTAAAGGTATTGTACATGTACTAGAGTTCCCTTGGGTCATTAGTTTGGGCAGTTAGTACAAATAAAGCAATTGGAGCGACAATGGAAATAACTGTCAGAGGTTGTTATTTTTCTCTAGCTGTTATTATTCTCTCTAAGTTTCATTCTCTGACACTTAACACGCTACCACTACAGGTAACCCAGTGACATTTCCGGCGAGAATAGTTACTGGAGTGAGGAAAATATTTTTGTACCGCTATGGAAATAACTATCTAGAACCCCCAGTGTCCAGCAGTTGACAACTAATGGGATTCTGTTCTTTCCATTTCTTGTAGTTCCTGTAACAGTTGACCTTCTATCTGGCCTTTGGTTGTGTTAGAGGGTATTGTTAATAGTTTTTAGGGTTTTACACATATTGAAATATTTGAGCATTGTAGGTGATCTAAAAATGGAAAATAGTGGAGTACCTTCTCAAAGAACACCATAGCCCCAATGCCTAGTGGCACCATTATGATGAAAAAACGCTGGTGCTGTATGTAATTAGTGTGTCTTATCAACTTGAGTACAAAAAACTTGTGTAATTTCATAAAACTTGTCTTTGTGGCTTTACTAAGAAAAATGAGCTTTCTCAATTTGTACATATACACTGCAAATGGACTTTTTTTATTTAATTGATTATTGGCTACTGATTTTGAATCATTTTCCACATAGTATTGAGCATATCAGTTTTATACAGGGAAATTGTACAATGGAATATTTACACTTCACACACAAGTATGGAAAATTAACCATTTGATCCCAGCATAGATGGAATGAGTACAGGTATGCTTACAACAATAGTCAGATCAGGTACTTTGTCAGGAGCATTCAAATAAAAATATAGATTTACTTATATTAGGGTCTTCTTGTACTTGGGCATTCTACATGAAATTTTTTGAATAATATATGCTCTTTCTGTTTTGAAAGAGGCCAAGGGACTTCATTTTGGCCCTTTGGCCCTTTATTTTAAGTGCTCATCTATCTCGTTCATGAATTAGTATAATACATATTCAAATAATGGAAAATCCAGGATAGAATGTAACAATATTACGAGAAAGAAAGCTGCTACTCACTATCTAGCAGAGATGCTGTGTCGCTGATACACACAACAACGACTCTCACAATTCACACACACACACACACACACAGACACACACACACTTACACATAGCAACATTGCATGATGGGAGTGGCAACTGGGTGGGGGTATGGAGGATACTGGGGCAGGGAGGGAGGGTGGGTAGTGATGTAGAGTAAAGTGCTGCAGGTTAGACCACGGGCAGGGGAGAGGTGGGGAGGGGAGCAGAAGTAGCAGAAATGGAGGGAAATAAAAAGACTGGGTGTGGTGGTGGAATAATGGCTGCATAGTGCTGGAACGGGTGCAGGGAAGGTGTGGGATGGATGAGAACAGTGACTAATGAAGGTTGAGACCAGAAGGGTTATAGAAATATCGGATGTATTGCAGGGAAAGTTCTCACCTGCACAATTCAGAAAAGCTGGTGTTGGTGGGTGCCCATAGCCATACCCTGAATTTGTTTGTGGGTAATGCCTCCAAAGCAGAAGAAATTGTGTGTGAGGATAAACTTGTCATGGTGACTAGATTGTTGGTTTTGAATCTGTCAATCTTTGGGAAAGGGAGTGTTCAATAACAGGAAGGCTATGGGCATTAGGAACATTAATGTACAGGGAGGTGGCACCAATAGTGACAAGCATGGCACTTTGTGGTAAAGAGTCAGGAACTGTGGAGAGTCAGTGAAGGAAATTGTTCAAATGCCTCTGAGCACTACGGGACTTAACTTCTGAGGTCATAAGTCCCCCAGAATTTAGAACTACTTAAACCTAACTAACCTAATGACATCACACATATCCATGCCCGAGGCAAGATTCGGTCCTTCAACTATAGCGGTCGCGCGGTTTCAGACTGTAGTGCTTAGAACCACTCGGCCACTCTGGCTGTCTGGAGGAAATGGTTGGTATCTTTTAAATAGGAAGGTATGTTAGGGGTAATAGATTGTAGGGGTTGGTCTATGAGAGCAGCAATTCTCTCAGTAACTGGCCACAATGGGGCGTCTTGGGTGACTAGGTTTATGGACTTTAGGAATCATGTAGAAGGTAGGATTTATTAGTGGAGTGAGAGAGGTGAGCCGAGGCATGGACTCCAGGGAGAGGGTCTGAGGTGGGCATAAGGATTTGAGTAGTGAATGGAGATCTTGCTGGATTACTGGAATGGGGTCGCTGTGGCAAGGTTTGTAGATAGAAGTATCTGACAGCCAGAAGAGTCCTACTGCCAGGTAATCCTTGCAGTTAAAAACAACAGTGGTGGAGCCTTTGTCCACAGGTAGGATTAGAAGGTCAGGATCAGTTCTTATGTGGTGGACTGCAGCTATTTCTGCAGATGTAAGGTTAGAATGCATGTTGAGGGATTTGGGGAAAGATAGTGAGGCAACTGTTTATGCCATGCTCTGGCAGTTTCCGGTGATTAAGGGTGTCAGTGTGGTACTGGTGTGCAAGACTCACACTCCCTCTTGGCTATCGAACTTACTTGGAGTTGCTTCTCCGATCTTCTTTTCAGGATAGCCAGCTGTGATGTCCTGCACAACTTCTTCTCCCAAGATAAGATGCTACTTTGGAGGAAACGTTTTATACTTTTAAAATAACTCCGTACACTCGAGAATATTTTGAACTCAATCTCACTGTATTTTTATCACACATAACACTTTTCATACAACTAAAACATTTTTCCCCTCATGAACCATGGACCTTGCCGTTGATGGGGAGGCTTGCGTGCCTCAGCGATACAGATGGCCGTACCGTAGGTGTAACCACAACGAGGGGTATCTGTTGAGAGGCCAGACAAACATGTGGTTCCTGAAGAGGGGCAGCAGCTTTTTCAGTAGTTGCAGGGGCAACAGTCTGGATGATTGACTGATCTGGCCTTGCAACATTAACCAAAACGGCCTTGTTGTGCTGGTACTGGGAAAGGCTGAATGCAAGGGGAAATTACAGCCGTAATTTCTCCTGAGGACATGCAGCTTTACTGTATGATTAAATGATAATGGCGTCCTCTTGGGTAAAATATTCTGGAGGTAAAATAGTCCGCCATTTGTATCTCCAGGCAGGGACTACTCAGGAGGACGTCATTATTAGGAGAAAGAAAACGGATCGGAGCATGGAATGTTAGATCCCTCAATCGGGCAGGTAGGTTAGAAAATTTAAAAAGGGAAATGGATAGGTTAAAGTTAGATATAGTGGGAATTAGTGAAGTTCTGTGCAGGAGGAACAAGATTTTTGGTCAGGTGAATATAGGGCTATAAATACAAAATCAAATAGCGGTAATGCAGGAGTAGGTTTAATAATGAATAAAAAAATAGGAGTGTGGGTAAGCTACTACAACCAGCATAGTGAACGCATTATTGTGGCCAAGATAGACACAAAGCCCATGCCTACTAGAGTAGTATAATTTATATGCCAACTAGCTTTGCAGATGATGAAGAAATTGATGAAATGTATGATGAGATAAAAGAAATTATTCAGGTAGTGAAGGGAGACGAAAATGTAATAGTCATTGGTGACTGGAATTCGTCAGTAGGAAAAGGGAGAGAAGGAAACATAGTGGGTGAATATGGATTGGGGCTAAGAAATGAAAGAGGAAGCTGTCTGGTAGAATTTTGCACAGAGCATAACTTAATCATAGCTAACACTTGGTTGAAGAATCATAAAAGAAGGTTGTATACATGGAAGAATCCTGGAGATACTAAAAGGTATCAGATAGATTATTTAATGGTAAGACAGAGATTAAGGAATCAAGTTTTTAATTGTAGTAGATTTCCAGGGGCAGATGTGGACACTGGCCATAATCTATTGGTTATGACCTGTAGATTAAAACTGAAGAAACTGCAAAAAGGTGGGAATTTAAGGACATGGGATCTGGATAAGCTGAAAGAACCATAGGTTGTACCGAGTTTGAAGGAGAGCATAAGGGAACAATTGGCAGGAATGGGGGAAAGAAACACAGCAAAAGAAGAATGGGTAGCTCTGAGGGATGTAGTATTGAAGGCAGCAGAGGATAAAGTAAGTAAAATGACGAGAGCTGCTAGAAATCCTTGGGTAACAGAAGAAATATTGAATTTAATTGATAAAAATGCAGTAAATGACGGAGGCAAAAAGGAATACAAAAGGTCTCAAAAATGAGATTGACAGGAAGTGAAAATGGCTAAGCAGGGATGGCTAGAGGGCAAATGTAAGGATGTAGAGGCTTATCTCACTAGGGGTAAGATAGATATTGCCTACAGGAAAATTAAAGAGACCTTTGGAAAAAAGAGAACCACTTGTATGAAGATCAAGAGCTCAGATGGAAACCCAGTTTTAAGCAAAGAAGGAAAGGCAGAAAGATGGAAGGAGTATATAGAGGGTCTATACAACGGCGATGTACTTGAGGACAATATTATGGAAATGGAAGAGGATGTAGATGAAGATGAAATGGGAGATAAGATACTGCTTGAAGAATTTGACAGAGCACTGAAAGACCTGAGTCGAAACAAGGCCCCAGGAGTAGACAACATTCCATTAGAACTACTGACAGCCTTGGTAGAGCCAGTCATGACAAAACTCTACCAGCTGGTGAGCAAGATATATGAGACAGGCGTAATACCCTCAGACTAAATAAAGAATACAATAATTCCAATCCCAAAGAAAGCAGGTGCTGACAGATGTGAAAATTACCTAACTATCAGTTTAATAAGTCACAGCTGCAAAATACTAACGCGCATTCTTAACAGACGAATGGAAAAACTGGTAAATGCGGACTTCAGGGAGGATCAGTTTGGATTCCGTAGAAATGTTGGAACACGTGAGGCAGTACTGACCTTATGACTTATCTTAGAAGAAAGATTAAGAAAAGGCAAACCTACGTTTCTAGCATTTGTAGACTTGGAGAAAGCTTTTGACAATGTTGACTGGAATACTCTCTTTCAAATTCTGAAGGTGGCAGGGATAAAATACAGAGAGCGAGAGGCTATTTACAATTTGTACAGAAACTAGATGGCAGTCATAAGAGTCGAGGGGCATGAAAGGGAAGCAGTGGTTGGGAAAGGAGTGAGACAGGGTTGTAGCCTCTCCCCGATGTTATTTAATCTGTATATTGAGCAAGCAGTAAAGGAAACAAAAGAAAAATTCGGAGTAGGTATTAAAATTCATGGAGAAGAAGTAAAAACTTTGAGGTTCGCCGATGACATTGTAATTCTGTCAGAGACAGCAAAGGACCTGGAAGAGCAGTTGAACGGAATGGACAGTGTCTTGAAAGGAGGATATAAGACGAACATCAACAAAAGCAAAACGAGGATAATGGAATGTAGTCAAATTAAATCGGGTGATGCTGAGGGAATTAGATTAGGAAATGAGACGCTTAAAGTAGTAAAGGAGTTTTGCTATTTAGGAAGTAAAATAACAGATGATGTTCGAAGTAGAGCGGATATAAAATGTAGACTGGCAATGGCAAGGTAACCATTTCTGAAGAAGAGAAATTTGTTAACATTGAGTATAGATTTATGTATCAGGAAATCGTTTCTGAAAGTATGGAGTGTAGTCATGTATGGAAGTGAAACATGTATGATAAATAGTTTGGACAAGAATAGAATAGAATCTTTCGAAATGTGGTGCTACAGAAGAATGCTAAAAATAAGGTGGATAGATTACGTACCTAATGAGGAGGTATTGAATAGAATTGGGGAAAAGAGCAATTTGTAGCACAACTTAACTAGAAGAAGGGATCCGTTGGTAGGACATGTTTTGAGGCATCAACGGATCACAAATTTAGCATTTGAGGGCAGCGTGGATGGTAAAAATCGTAGAGGGAGACCAAGATGTGAATACACTAAGCAGATTCAGAAGGACGTAGGTTTCAGTAGGATCTGGGAGATGAAGAAGCTTGCACAGGACAGAGTAGCGTGGAGAGCTGCAGCAAACCAATCTCAGGACTGAAGACCACAACAACAACAACAACAAAACATTTTTCGCAAGCTCGGAACCTTCTGGTCCGTCAGAAACTATCACATTCATTTTTCCATAAATACAGTCTACAAATCTCACAAAATTTAACAAGACAACCGTCTGGACCTTACAAAAGTAAGAGAAAGAATGAATAAGTAATTGTTCCTTCTTCTCTTTCAACAACATTCAAATATTCACAAATAATGTTTGACATCGCACTGAGACGGCGCGTTTGTTCCTTGAGCTGGACGTGTAACTCCTTACAAATGGAAGGCCTCAGACATGGCCAACCGATTCGGCTCAAATTTGGCAGGTCGCTTGTGTACAACTTAAAACGGAGGAATCTAAGATATTTTAGGTCAACACCGCCGCGTTATTGAAAAAATCACCCCTAAAAGTTATGAAGAGCAATCGACTCAAAATTGGCGGGATCGATAGATAACTGTAAACAGAGCATTTTTCATCATCAGCTATGGTATCCGAAAACGCATACTATTCCAGAAATCGAGGAAAGAAAGTTTTACAACTGTCGCTTCTGTTCCAACTTTTTAAACGGTTTTTGCCGACAGCACTGAAAGCGCAACAGCCAAGGTAATTGGCTGGGAATCTGAGAACCCGGGTTCGAATCGCGAGGAAACCCAGTGGATGTTATTATTTTCCTTTGTACTTTTCCATATCTCAATTGATAGGAATAGGAGGGTTAATAAGGTAAGTAAATCTATAAGGAACGATAAAAATAAGGTAGGTAAATAAATTTCTGAAACTTCTTGGGGTAGTAAACATCTAAAATGTTACTCCAGGTCACTTTAGAATGGCTCTTCCAGTCACTGTTACGTGTCCTCATTTTTCGTCGAACAACTAGATGGGTGGTACTTGTCACATAAAAATTTGAAACAAATATACTCACGGCACCAAGAACATCTAATGAATGCAATCTTTCGAAAGCTACACTGTTCCTTCCCAAGAGTAGGCGGAAAACAAACTTGGTTTACATTTAAAAATGTCTTTTTCGGGAATTAATTTTGATGCGTACCACGCATACGATATCATTGCGTGAAAAATCGATGCTGAAAGTTGGATATGAATTATGTTGTAAATAGTTATTGTATCCGTGCGGTTGTCCAATTCCCGCTGGGTTTCCAGAAGCACACTGCAATCCTGAAGCCTGGAAATAAAGTTTTTAACCTGGCGATAGAAATCAACATCACACGGCTGGTACACAGGTGTACAGTTGGGCGGTATTACTTTTACCGTGCACGTCGGCTGACCCTCGCCAACTATAATCATTGTGTCATATAATATAGCATTACTTTGTCCACTCCAGGAATCCACTACTAGAAAAAACTTGCTATCGGGAACGTATGGTTTTAAAACATTCTCAAGAAATGTTCTGTAAATCGAATTCGTCAGTTTGGAGAAGGTAATGTAAACATTTTTCAACGAGTCGGTTAAACGGTTGACCTCTTCTATAACCTGAGGACCAAATGTAACATTCGTTTCTTGTAAATGTTGCGCCGTGTACGAATGTGTTAGTAGGTTTTTACTTCCAACTGCGACAAGGATTCGTTTTTCTCCCTTATGCGATAACGTGCGTCGAATGTTCACCCAATACTCGCATCCTGTATTACCGGTGTTGATCACGTAATCACTATTAAAACCGGTCATAAGTGACGCCGTTTGCCTGTTGAAAAGAGCTCCCACTTTCTGTATATCTTCTATATTTTGTACCTCCTTATGAGAGACGTATTTAGTGACTCGCCGTTGACGAATTTTATACCCCGATCTGAAATTTTTTGCCCAAGATAATGATGCAGCAGACGTAGAATCCTTGTTGGCCGTATATTGAAGCGCTGCACCTGCAGCCCACTCCTGAAGTATTGTCGCTGTTACATTCTCGTTACGTCAACAAGATTCGACAAATCGGTCGTAAGTCCACATATTTATCGCCTGGTATTTGTCCTATCTTGTCCCTCCTTTAACGATATCACTTTCCCACAATTTCAAGTCCTTCTTCCGTTCCAGGGCTGTTGTTGCTCCATTCTTTTGCAGTGTTTGTAAGTTCAAATTTGGATGATTCCTGGCTAGCGCTACCGCCTTAACTTCTACTTCAAGGGGTATAGAGCTGTAGTTAAGTCGTTTAGTAACCGGTTCGTGATACTCATCGGGAACGGATGAAGCACATATTCCCAGAGAAGTGGAGATTTCTGAAGTGTTATGACAATTTAGGGATTCACTAGTCGGGATATCTTCCACTGAATCACCTTCTGCTTCGTCTTCATGGTATACTACCTCAGTATCAAGAAAAGTCATTTCGTTCGTCACCACCAAAAATCTCTCGACCATAGCCGTTCTTATCAAACTGGAACGCCGAGAAACAGACCTGGCTGCTTCCGGTAGTGCGTTGATAATGCATCTGTATTTTGCAAACCAAAACACAGTGACGGTAACTTCCATCTTGCCATCGTCTGTGACAGGCTCCCAACTATATATTACAACGCTAGTCGAAGGGTGTACATCCTCCGTTACTCAGATTATGCACCTGAAAGATATGACAACAAATAATAACTAGTTACTACGGCATAAACAGACGAGCTAATTTCTACAAACTACATACAACACTCGTCATATGTTACTTACAGAATAACACTGTATTCATTCACGAAACTTATTTCATTCGGCACATTAATGATGGAAAAATCACTACTGTATCCGCCAGGATCACGGCAGCCTAATGACGGAAAACAACTCTTTCCGATTTACGTCTATAAGTCTCGTGCTGGACACCTTCTCTCTTCCAGATTCACAACTATGATATGACGAAGAGGCAACCGGGACAACATAACTCTCCCCGCGTGCATTCTGCCCCGTGCCTCGCTGTAAACAAGCGTCGCGCGGTTGGCTGTCTGTGATCCCTCGTGAGGAATTCGAAGCACTCTTACAAGGGGAGGCCGCCAATTGTGAAATTCAGATTCAATTCATACTGCGCATAATAAAAGCTCATAGCCAGAGGTGCTGTGTGGGAAAGCACCAAGATGTACTTCTCAGCCGCTGTCGAGAAAATCGACAGTTAAAAGAAACCGGCGTGAAATACTCACTACGATTGATAGTTTTCTACAGCGTTGTGGCGCAGCGGTAAGCTCTCGGGTTCGGGTTCGTAATTCCGAAGTTCGCCGGTTCGAATCTCGCGCCATGCAACCATTTTTTTTTAGTATTTGTTTTTTGTAATTCAAATGTTTGTACATACACACAATATATATATAATTCCCAGCAATCAGTTGCAACAATTATGCATATAATAAGTTGTTGAAAGTCGTTTGTCGTGGAAAAACTGGCAACTTCAAACAAAGTTAATAAGGTTACCTTATTAACCCTTTCCGCAAACAAAGTTGTATTTCATTAATGTTATTAATTGTCTTCATAATGTTAACCAAGTATAGTTAACGGAAGACGTAAAAACGATATTCCGAAACGAATACGTATAGCGTAAATCAAACGTTCGAATTAGAATACAAACCCCACGTACACAAATTTGCTGTGGCAGGTATGAAATATAAACTCCGTTACTCGCTCGTTACACTCGAAGGACAGATGTTGAATGGGCCGAAACGAGCCGCCGCATAACAGCGTAGTTGCCTGCCAACTTCGAAAGAAGGTAGGTTCGGTCCCTAGCGCAACTTATAACATCGTCGAAAATCAGTGCGGACGTGAGAGCTTTGGTACACCCTGTTAAACAAACGGAAAAATTGAGGCGGTACAATTGGACAGCGATCCGCCTTCACCAACATGTGTAAGCAATTCATATATGAATTACAAAACACTAATAATAAAAAATGTTGCATGGCGCGAGATTTTTTTTTTTTTTATTTTTCCGCCTCTCCCAAAACGCTTCATATACCCTGCACTGCTTATGCTGCTAATTAGTTGGTTAGGCGTTCCATTGATTTTTTTATTTTTTTTATTTCATTTTTGTTCATTGTATCTGCTCGGGGCAGACATCGCAAGACACCCGTTTCAGTTCGTCGTTGATCCATTAACTCAGTTTTTTTATTACAGACGGCAGCTAACACACTGACCGAACGCGCTAAGCTACCGTGCCGGCTGTTCGATCCGGCCACCTTCGGATTACGAACCCGAGCGTTTACCGCTGATCCACGACGCTGTAGAAAACTATCAATCGTAGAGAGTATTTCACCGCAACGGTTTCTTTTAACTGTCGATTTTCTCGACAACGGCTGAGAAGTGCATCTTGGTGCTTTGCCACATTACACCTCTGGCCATGTGCTTTTATTATGCGCAGTAGGGATCGAATCTGAATTTCACAATTGGCGGCCTCCCCTTGTTAGTCGTAGTTGTGGTCATGTGACAAGCCTTAAAAGTTTAATATTTTACTAACCAACGGCGTTGGGGTCATTAGTTTGCCTACTTTATTATTATCATTCTTTATTAATTTACTTACCTTATTAACCATCCTATCCCTATCAATTGAGATATGGAAAAATACAAACGAAAATAATAACATCCGCTAGGGTTCTCCGATTCCCAGCCAGTTAGTTACCTTAGCTGTTCCGCTATCGCCGCTGTCGGCGAAAAGCGTTTACCAAGTGGGTACAGGAGCGACAATTGTAAAAGTTTCTTTCCTCAATTTTTGGAAAAGTTTGCGTTTGCGGACCCCATACCTGATGATGAAAAATGCTCTATTTACAATTACCTATCGATCGCTCTAATTCTGAGTCCGTTGCTCGTCAAAACCTTTAGGGTTGATTTTCTCAAAATCGCGGGGGTGTTGACCCAAAAGATCTTGGAGTATTTCATTTTAGGTTCTACACAAGCAACCTGCCAAATTTGAGCTGAATCGGTTGGCCGTGTCTGAGGCCTTCCCCTTGTTAGCCAGGATCGGCGACTACCTGCACGCGCCTATCATCCGTCCCATACATGTCCGTCCTGCACACACATAATTGTGGTGCAGTAGATACATTCTACTATACCACACTCGTCTCTAAAATAACCCGTGTTCAAGACGGTGGAAATACGAGGGTCTCTAGAATTTACCCCGAAATTCTCGAGACACTACAATGCCTTTCAGAATGCTGGAAGTTAGCAAAGTATAATTATTAAATTGTCATTACTTCAACACCCCCATCAATTTAATACTTTCCTTAATTACCCGTAAAATTCACTATCCCCAGCTTTTGACATATTTTACCAGAAGCAACTAGGACTGGACATTTCAGTAAACTGCCATTTGTTCCTCGGAGCTAATGTATTGAACATTTAGATGGCCTCGCCCTGTATAAAGAACAACAGCCGTTCTATCACATTTCGTTGTCTCTGATGAACCCTCACCATCGAGGACAACATACTGCGTACTATTTTTCAAGAAGTTTTCGAGCCATTCACATATCTGTGAACTTATACGATATGCTCGTAGTTTCTTTAACAATCTGCAATGGGGCACGATGTCAAATTCTTTCCGGAAATCTAGAAATATGGAATCTGCCTGTTGCCCTTCGTACATAGTTCTCAGTATGTCACGTGAGGAAAGGGCAAGCTGAGTTTCGCACTTACGATGCTTCCTAAAGCCATGTTGATTCGTCGACGTATGTTGCTTAGCCTCACGTAAGTCTATTATAATCGAACTGAGAATGTGTACAGGGAGTCTGCAGCAATCAGAAGTTTGGGATATTGGTCTCTAATTTTACGGGTCCGTTTCCTTACCTCTCTATATACTGGAGTCATCTGCGCTTTTTTTCCAGTCGCTTGGAACTTCGCGCTGGGCGAGGGATCTACGACAAATGCAGGTAAGGGACCAATGACGTATAACACTCCTTGTAAAATCCAAAACCTATAACAATATTAATATACAGAAGAAAACGCTGCGATCTTATGCACCATCCTAACAGCTTGCGATCTCAGAATTTGCGGCGTGAGGCACCGTCACACGTCGCGAGGGCCAGGGAAGACCACCCTCCCTTGGAAAAAGCACTTGCATTAACGTGCCTGTATACTAGACTTGCAGTCATTACGACACTCGCTTTCTAAGTGGCGCACACATTCCGCCAGTATCACGGTTATCGCCTGCTCGTTAGACAGCCAGCTATACACGCCAGCTCCTATCTAGCTCAGCTCCACCTGTCTGTCAAAACAGTGCGCATATAGCCGCGCCAGTCTCTCGTACTCCGCGCGAGAAAATTCAACATTTCTTCTTTTAAAATATGTAAAATTAAATCAATACGTTTTTCAGTTTACTGCAAATATTACTTTTTGAAGCACTGTAATCATTTTCTTTCTTTAACTACAAATAGTGGGGATAATATGAAAAATGTTCTCAAACATAATTTTGAGTGTCGAGTGTAGAGTATATACGAAATTTGGAAGGCTTCCTAACACCAAACGCTGACTGGAAGTATCTTGTATGATGAGGGGCCCTGTAGTCTGCAGGTTGACAGAAACTGTTCCGTCAGTGGAGGCGCGCCTATTTGGTAAAACATCCACACCACGTCTCCGTGCGACTTATCGCCAGCCACGGGTGGGTCTTGCACCTGTCCTGGAGAGTGGTGGCGTGTTTCAGCCCGAATTAATGGAGCGCTCTGTTAGTTCAGAGACAGGTCTCCGTGCCGGCGCTGACGCACGGCGTGGTAGGAGGTCCGCAAAACCTCAGGCGTGGTGGGGATGTTTTGGACTTTGCGAGGGAAATAAGGAATCAACTTTTACATTAGTATGGCCAGTGTAGCGGGCTGTGTGTAGCCTTCTTATCTTGAGAATCTGCAACTCTATTGGAATTTTCGTAAGAATCTTTACATACTTCTGCAGAACTGATATTTTTCATGTTCATTAGTGAATGACGGCGCTGCTGTTATTACGCAGTTTAATCTTAGTGATTCAGCTCATATAATGTGAGTTACTTTTTCGTTGTTTAATGAAGCTGTTTAATTAAACAGTAATAAAGTACCCAATATCAATCTGGAAATATCCACCAGGCTGTGGCTAAGCCATGTCTCTACAAAATCCTTTCTTCCAGGAGAGCCAGTTCTGCAACGCTCGCAGAAGAGCTTCGGTGAATTTAGGAAGGTACAATTGAAGCTGTGAGGACGGGTCGTGAGTCGTGCTTGGGTAGCTCAGACGGCAGAGAACGCCGTGAGGCAAATATCACGAGTTCGAGTCTCGGTCCGGCACACAGTTTTAATCTGCCAGGAAGCGCCAGTAATAAAGTAAACTTTCATTACATCAGATTGTTGCTGCTTACAAGTGTTACTCCACAGTAATGGCCCATACGAAGGAATGAACACCGCAGCTGCAACAAATCCCAGCCACCAGGTTATGCGATGAAAGCTGCCTCGTTGTGGAATTGTGGTTCTGGCTCGGAACCTGGGTCATTTTCTTGCAGGTATCGCCAGTTTTTCTCATCCAGATCGTTGCCCGAGTCAGAATGTGTGGCATGAGAACACCCATGCGTAGCGGTCTAGATATGAGATGCACACAGACGTATATCTCATTAAGGATATTATGAATGCAGTTACCATGTTAGTTTGGTCGCGGTACGTGGTAGTGGCTGAGTGAAGTAGGCAAAATCCGCGAAATATGGAGCAATAAATACTCTTCGGTAATACTAAATAATATGCACTGAGGCGCCAAACAGACTGGTATAGGCATGCGTATTCAAATACAGGCTGAATACGGCGCTGCGGTCGGCAACGGTAATATAAGAGAACAGGTGACACGCTCAGTTGTTAGATCCATTACTACTGCTACAATGACAGGTTATCAAGATTTAAGTGAGTTTGAACGTGATGTTATAGTAGGCGCACGAGCTATGGGACACAGCATCTCCAAAGTAGCGACGAAGTGAGGATGTATGTGTAGTGAACCGTGAATATCAGGAATCCGGTAAAATATCAAGTGTCCCACATCGCTGCGTCCGAATCATTTAACGAAACATCATCGATATGGGCTTTCGGAGCTGAAAGCCCACTCGTGTATCCTTGATAACTGCACGACACAAAGCTTTACGCCTGCACTAGGCCCTTCAACACCGATATTGGACTATTGGTGACTGGAAATATGTTGCATGGTCGGACGACTCTCGTCCAAAAGAACGGACACAATTGCTGACCTGAGGCCGTCTAGAACGAAATTACGATTGTATTAATACCTTGAGCTGCTGACGGGCGTTGACGTATAGCAACGGGGACTGGTGGAAATGTGTGCCCGACCGGGATAGAGCGTCCTTCATGTAAGCAGGAGATCCCGGGTTCGAGTCCCGGTCGGGGCACACATTTTCACCTGTGCTCGTTTATATATATCAAAGCCCATCAGCAGCTGAAGGTGTTAATGTAATTCTAACCTCAGACATTAGTCGAGCCATGCCACGTCGAGTTGCGGTACTTCCGTGTACTCACGGGGGCTTTACACGATGTTAGGGAGGTGTCCCAGTTTCTTTGGCTCTTCAGTGTATATGACTTAGGAGCATTGCCATATATGTAAAAGTGTTTTGATTATATCACTTATGATGCAATTTAGTGGTGATAGAGTCTTCAACGTGTTTCATCAGTACTGTGGTGGCCTGAGGTGAGTGATTGTGGTTGGCAGATACCTCAGTGTACTGTGGGATGTAGAACACTTAGTTCTCTCAGAAAAGGCTATATTCTCTATTACCTTTGAACTTTACCGCATTACTTAATATACTCGCTTATACAATCCTCTCCCTGTTGCATCCATACTGGCATTAACGTTGCGTTACGCGACATATTTAACAGCAGTAATACTCTCTTAAAATAATGCTATTTAAATGAAGCTCGAAATGCGAGGAAGCTGCCTTATGTCATTAGGCATTACTTTTCATTGCATATATGTAATATATTGTTTTCATAATATTTTCTTACAGACTATATTTGCAGTTACTGACGGAAACGCGCAAAATCGTGAAAAGCATTATACATATGAAGAAAAAGCGAAATGCTTATGCGAGATCACTGTAGAGAATCGTTCGGTTACTCATTTGTTTGTTACGAGTGGTTTTACCTCGTAGTATATCTGGATTTTTTTTCTTTGTGACTCTGTTGATTGTCGGCAAACTGTAATTAACGAAAACGCACTGGAACATTAAAAACTGATATATTTATTAAAGTTTGAATAATGAAACTGGGCAAGCATCGTATGGCGTCTGTCAAATGAAACAATAAACGCATTTTCATATGTACGGTAAAGTTCGTAAATCACAGAGTATGTAGCTCTTCCTAAGAGTATTTGTTGCTCAGTATTTCGCGAATTTCTGTTCGCCACACTTATCCACTGTCACGCACCAAGACAGAAGTCCCTTACTATCTTACTAACAGCGTGAGACCAAGCGATAGCTACGAACATAACAAGGAGTCGATGGCAGTCCGTCATGCAGGAAAGTGTGTAAGTAAAAGAAAGAAAAGAAAAGAAAAGAAAAGAAAAGAAAAGAAAAGAAAAGAAAAAAGAAACATTCCTACGGCCTACCCAAACCATTGTTTCTTGTTTCCCAATCGCGGTAGATGGCGCTGTAATCGACGAATATCCACTGTGCCTGTTTTTGCATTTAAGACACAAAGAATTTACGATGTAAATGAAAACCTTCCTGTTCAAAAGGTACATACTGATCTTCAGACATTGCCTGAGTGTGTTGTAAATGTGTACGGGGCAAATAAAAGACATTTCTAGCAAATAAGCTACTTGTATGGTAACGTAGTTTTCTGTTTCCTACGGGGTGGCTGTGATTGTATCACTTATGATGCAATTTAGTGGTGATAGAGTCTTCAACGTGTTTCATCAGTACTGTGGTGGCCAGAGGTGAGTGATTGTGGTTGGCAGATACCTCAGTGTACTGTGGGATGTAGAACACTTAGTTCTCTCAGAATCCACGTGAATGCATCGCCTGCGTTGTGGCCGAGCGGTTCTAGGCGCTTCAATCTGGAACCGCGCGATCGCTACTGTCGCAGGTTCCAATCCTGAGTTCTGAGTTGTAGGGCACTGATGACCTCAGATGTTAAGTCCCATAGTGCTCAGAGCCATTTGAACCATTTGAAGCTGAATGCTTCACTTCGGTCGCCTCCCTCGAACTCCTCCAACAGGGTGACTGATTTAGATGTGCGTTTCCGCCCAACCGCTGTAAATCTCCCGCTGGCCGCTACGCGGAACACAAACCACAACCACTCTAATAAGTTAAAATGCCCACAAGGTGATAATGACAGGCTCACCTGTCATGGATACTCAACGAAATCAAGCATTCCAATGGTGAGCGGCATGGGTGCTCAGCGATAGTAAGCATCCCGATGGGAACAAAATAGTATTACCTCAAAATCTTGTTACCGGATCACGTTAAACGTCGATTCTAAGCAGACACTGGAACCGGTAACCACGTTACACTCTACAGGCCAATTTGGAAGAGTCAAGTAGGTATCCCACTGCTGTCCAGGGCGCCTCCAGACACACTTTCGCTCAGTTCGAAGCGGGACTCAAGAATGAAGACAGCTCTACCCCAGCCAATGAGATTCCAGGCCGAAAGCGTTTGTGGAAACCTCATGGACAGTGGTGGTATACCACCATACGACCCGACAAATAGGAGTCATGCTCCGGGGTGCCATTACTTTTCACAGTAAGGCCTCTTTGGTTGTCAGCCACGACACCCTTACAGCACAACAGTCCAAGACATTGCACGTGCTGTTTTTTTTTTTTTTTTTTTTTTTTTTTTTTTTTTTTGTTCTTCATGAGAAGCCATTCTGGTCTGACACTTCAGAAAGACAATGCCTGTCAGCACACGGCGAGAGTTTCTACTGCTTGTCTTCGTCCTTGCCAAACCATACCTCGGCCGGCAAGATCGCCTGGTCTCTCTCCAACTGAGAACGTTCGGAGCATTATGGGCAGCACCTCATCTGCATGGATACTCTGCAAATTACATTGAAGTGCCTGGCAGAGGGATCATAGAACCACCTTCACAATCCTCTATTATTCGAAACTCATAAACCTCGCGGAAACAACGAACACCCTTATCTTTTCGTACGAGCTCTGCTTTCCCTTATCATGGTGATCGTTTCTCCCTGTGTAGTCAGTGTCAACAATATATTTTCGCATTCGGAGGGGAAGGTTGGTGAATTTCATGACAAGATTCCGTCGGAACGAAAAACGGCTTTCTTTTAATGATGTCCAGCCCAAATCCTGTATCATTTCTGTGGCACTCTCTCCCATATTTCGCGATAATACAATACGTGCTGCCCTTCTTTGAACTTTTTCGATGTACTCAGTCAGTCGTATCTGGTAAGGAACCCACACCACGCAGCAGTATTCTAAAAGAGGACGGACAAACGTAATGTAGTCAGTCTCGTTAGTAGATCTGTTACATTTTCTATGTGTCCTACCAATAAAACGGAGTCTTTGGTTAGCCGTCCCCACAACATTTTCTTTGTGTTCCTTCCAATTTTTGGTTGTTCGTAATTGTAATTCCTAGGCATTTAGTTGAATCTACGGCCTTCATATTTGACTGATTTATCGTGTAACCGAAGTTTAACTGATTCCTTTTAGCACTCAAATGGATGACCTCACGCTTTTCGTTATTTAGGGTCAATTGACAATTTTCGCAGTATACATATTTTCTAAATCGTGTTGTAATTTGTTTTGCTGTTCTCACGACTTTACTAGTCGATAAACGACAGCGTCATCTGCAAACAATCTATGACAGCTACTCAGATTGTCTTCAAAATCGTTTATAAATATAAGGAATAGAAAAGGGCCTATAACACTACCTTTGGAACGCCAGAAGTCACTTCTGTTTTACTCGATGGCTTTCCGTCGATTGCTACGAACTGTGACTTCCCTGACAGCAAATCACAAATCCAGTCACAAAACTGAGACGATATTCCAAAGCACGCAATTTCACTAAAAGCCGCTCATGTGGTACAGTGTCAAAAGCCTTCTGGATATCCAGAAATACGGAATCGATCTGAAATCACTTGTCAATAGCAGTCAACACTTCACATGTTACATAAGAACGATCTTCACTAAATCCATGTTCACTGTGTGTCAATAGGTCGTTTTCTTCGAGGTAATTCATAATGTTATCCTACTACCTTTCTTGAATATTGGTGTGACCTGTGCAACTTTCCAGTCTTTGGGTATGGATCTTTCGTCGAGATTTCGCCGATCTAACGCGTCAGTTCGACAGAATTTTGGCACGATATACCTCAGGAGAACATCCAATAACTGTACTTAATAATGCCGAATCGAATAAATACCTGAATAAGCACCAGATGTGGATCAACGCGTTACTTACTTGCTCGATTTCTGAAGCACTTTGTGTTGGATAAATCATCCACATTGTTCTGTACATGTACTACACATCGACGGATTTTCGTCTCATTCGCATTATTCTTTCATGGCCTATAGTTTTTATGTGTGTTATAACGTATATCCATACTCCCAGAATGACTAAGAAGATGCGTTATAAATATGGTGAAAATACTGTTTAATTATTTGCAGTATCCTTAATATGGGAAAACCAATAATAATTAGTCTACAACAGATTGCTGTTCATAAAGGACTGTCATCTGTTTTTTGCAAAGCATTTGCTGAAGAGAACGCTTCTGCTCATATAATGTGTTTACCTTTAATCAGTTTCAACAGATGGTTCAAATTGCTCTGAGCCCTATAGGACTTAACATCTGAAGTCATCAGTCCCCTAGACCTGGAACTACATAAGCCTAACTAACCTGAGGACATCACACACATCCATGCCCGAGGCAGGATTCGGACCTGCGACCGTAGCAGCAGCCCATTCCCGGACTGAAGCGCCTAGAACCATTCGGCCATTGCGTCCGGCAAATTCCAATAGATCATCGAACATTGAGAACAGCTGAAATCTCTCAAATTGAATGAAGCTCCATGGCTCGACCGATCCCTTAACACGGTGCATTGTATTTGCAGCTGCGTTAGCAGTTCTGTTAACTATAATCCATTGCCCATCGCACGAACAAAAGCCCTGCCCTGTAGTTGGAAGAAATCACAGATCGTACCCGGTATCCTTGATATCGATTTGTTATAGAATCTTCGAATATATTCTAAATTAAAAAATAACGAGGTATCTCTGACAGAATGACCTCCCCATGGCAACCTGTATGATTTCCGAAAACAATGATCACGTGAAACCCAACTCGCTATTTTATCAGATGACTGCTAAAAGTAATGGACGAAGGCAGATAAATGCAGTATTTTTCGATTTTCGAAAAGTATTTGATTCAGTACCACGGCTATACTATTATCAAAAGTAAGGCACTATGAGGTATCAATGAAAATTTGCGTCAGTTGAGGATATTTGATAAGGAGAATGTAGCTTGTAATCTTGGATGAAGAGTCATCATTAAATATCAATGTAACTTAGATTGTGCCCCAGGGAAGTGTCTTGGAAGCCTTGCTGTTGATATTGTGCAGGGATATGCTAAAGTCCGTATTATTTCAAAAGTCAATATTTCACGGAATAATGCAGGTAGAGAGAGCCGCACGCGGTAGCCGATTTGTCTTGGGCGCCTTGCCACGGTTCGCACGGCTCCCCTCGGAGGTTCGAGTCCTTCCTCGGGCCACGGGTGTGTGTTTTGTCCGTAATGTAAGTCAGTTTAAGTTAGGGACCGATGGTCTCAGCTGTTTGGTCCCATAGGAGCTTACCACAAATTTCCCAAATTTAGGTTTTTACTGAAACTAAAGAAAGTGCAAATGACAAATAATCCTGAGTTAATAACGAGCATCAAAACCGTTATAGGGATTAGTGAACACAGGGTTGTCGTAGTGAGACTGTATATTGTAATCCCGAAATCCTCGAAAAACAAACAAAAAGTATACCTATTCAAAAATGCTGATAAAAATTCACTTGACGCCTTCCTGAGAGACTCATTCCAAATTAATAATATAAGTGTAGACCAGAAGTCGTTTGCATTCAAAAAATAGTATCGGCAGCAATTGAGAGATTTATACGAAATAAACTAAGAAACGGCGGAGCTGATCCTCCGTGGTACACAAAACGGGTTAGAACACTGTTGCAGAAACAACGAAACAAACATGCCAAATTTAAACAGACGCAAAATCCCTAAGATTGCGCTAAATTCCGGGCTTCTCTAAAGGATAGCCAGAGTTCAATGCGAGATGCCTATAACAGTTTCCACGACGAAACTTTGTCTCGAAACCTGGCAAACAAATCCAAGATATTCTGGTCGTATATGAAGTATGCTAGTGGCAATTTACAATCAATGCCTCCTACATCTACATCTACGTCTACATGACTACTCTGCAATTCACATTTAAGTGCTTGGCAGAGGGTTCATCGAACCACAATCATACTATCTCTCTACTATTCCACTCCCGAACAGCGAGCGGGAGAAATTAACACCTAAACCTTTCTGTTCGAGCTCTGATTTCTCTTATTTTATTTTGATGATCATTCCTACATATGTAGGTTGGGCTCAACAAAATATTTTCGCATTCGGAAGAGAAAGTTGGTGACTGGCACAACTTGACCAGAAGAAGGAATCGGTTGGTAGGACATGTTCTGAGGCATCAAGAGATCGCCAATTTAGTATTGGAGGCCAGTGTGGAGGGTAAGAATCGTAGAGGGAGGCCAAGAGATGAATACACCAAGCAGACTCAGAAGGATCTAGGTTGCAGTAGGTACTGGGAGATGAAGAATCTTGCACATGATAGAGTAGCAGGGAGAGGTGCATCAAACCAGTCTCAGGACGGAAGACCACAACAACAACCACAACAACAACAGTGTAATGGACGAAATGCGATGATTCCGAGTTCGTAATAACCTTACCAACAAAGATATGCCTATGAGGGAGGAGCTTACTGCAACATCTCTCAGAAATACTTCACATAGGGTAATGGAGGAAACGCGATGATTCTGGCTTTGTAGTAACCATACCAACAAAGAGAAGCAAATGAGTGAAAAGCTTTCTTCAGCTTCTCTCAGAAATACTGCATATAGGGTAAAGGGTGAAGTGCGATGTTTCTGGCTTCATAGTAACCATACCAACAAAGACATGCAAAGGAGGGAGGAACTTTCTGTAGCTTCTCTCAGAAATATTTCACATAGGGTAATGCATGAAACGTGATGATTCTGTCTGTGTAGTAATCATACCAACAATTAGACGCAAATGAGGGAGGAGCCTTCTGTGGCTCCCCTCATAAATACTTCACATCAGGTAAATGCTGAAATGTCATGATTGGGTCTGTGTACTAATCATACCAACAAACAGATACAAGTGAGGGAGGAGCTTTCTGCAACATCTCTCAGAAATACTTCAAATAGGGTAATAGAAGAAATGCGATTATTCTGGCTTTGTACTAACCATACCAACAAAGAGACGCAAGTGAGGGAGGAGCTTTCTGTGGCTTCTCCCACAAAAACTTCACATCAAGTAATGGATGAAATGAAATGATTGTGTCTGTGTACTAATCATAGCAACAAACAGATGCAAGTGTGGGAGGAGCTTTCTGCAGCTTCTCTCTGAAACACATCCATAGGGTAATGGATGTAATGATAATATTCTGGCTTTGTACTAACCATACCAACAAAGAGACGCAAGTGAGGGAGCAGCTTTCAGCAGCTTCCCTCAGAAATCCTTCACATCAGGTGATGGATTAAATATAATGATTGTCACCGTCTACTAATCATACCAACAAACAGATGGAAGTGAGGGAGGAGCTTTCTGTAGCTTCTATCTGAAATACACCACATAGGGTAAAAAATGAAATCCGATGATTTTGGCTTTGTAATAAACATACCAACAAAGTAATTAAAATCAGGGAGAGGCTTTCAGTGGCTTCTATAATAAATACCTCACATCAGTTAATGGATGAAGTGTAATGATCTTTTCTGTGTAACAATCAAACCAAAAAAGAGATGCAAGTTAGGGAGGATCTTCCAACAACTTCTCTCAGAAATACTTCACTTAAGGTAACAGATGAAATGCGATTATCCTGGCTTTGTAGTAACCATACCAACAAACAAACTCAAATGGGGGATGAGTTTGCTGTAGCTTCCCTCAGAAATACTACACATCAGGTTATGGATGAGATGTAATGATTGTGTTTGTATACTAATCATATGAAAAAAATGCAAGTGAGGGAGGAACTTTCTGCAGCTTCTATCAGAGATACTTCACATAGGGTAATAGATGAAATGGGATGATTCTGGGTTTGTAGTAACCATACCAACAAACAAACACAAATGAGGGAGGAGCTTTCTCTAGCTACCCTCAGAAATAGTTCACATTAGGTAATTGATGAAAGGTATTGAATGAGTGTGAGCACTAATCTTACCAACAATCAGATACAAGTGATGGAGGAGCGATCTGCAGCTTCCCTCACAAAAACTTCACATAGAGTAGTAGATAAAATGCGGTTATTCTGGCTTTGAAGTAACCATACCAGCAAACAAACGCAAATGAGGGATGAGCTTTCTGTAGCTTGTCTCATAAATACTTTACATCAGGTAATGGATGAAGTGTAATAATTGTGTCTGTGTCCTAATCATACCAACAACAGATGCAAGTGAGGGAGGATCTTTCTGCAGCTTCTCTCAGAAATACATCACATAGGGTAATAGATGAAATGCGATGATTCTGGGCTTCTAGTATCCATACCAACAAACAAACACAAGTGCAGGTGGAGCTTTCTGTAGCATCCCACAGAAATATTTCACATCAGGTAACGGATGAAATGTAACCATAGTGTCTGTATAGTAATCTTACCAAAAAACAGATGCAAGTGAGGGAGAAGCGTTCTGCAGCTTGTCTCAGAAATACTTCACATAAGGTAGTAGATGAAATCCGATGTTTCTGGCTTTGTAGTAACCATACCAACAAACAAAATCCAAATGAGGGGGGAGCTTTCTGTAGCTTCCCTCAGAAATTCTTCACATTAGGTAGTGAATGAAGTGTAATGATTGTCTCCTTGTACCAATCATAACAATAAACAGATGCAAGTGAGGGATGAGCTTTCTACAGCTTCTCTCTGAAATACATCAAATAGGGTAATAGATGAAATGCAATGATTCTGGCTTAGTAGTAATCTTACCAACAAATGCACACCATAGAGGGAGGAGCTTTCTGTAGCTTCCCTCAGAAATACTCCATATCAGGTAATGGACATAATGTAATGATTGTGTCTTTGTACTAATCATACCAACATACAGAGCAAGTGAGGGAGGAGCTATCTGCTGCTCCTCTATGAAATACCTCACTTAGGGTAATAGATAAAATGCAATGATTCTGGCTTTGAAGTAACCATACCAACTAACAAATGCAAATTAGGGAGCAGCTTTCTGTAGCATCCCTCAGAAATACTTCACATCATCTAGTAAATGAAATTTAATGTTTGTGTATGTGTACTAATAATACCAACAAACAGATGCAAGTGAGGGAAGAGCTTTCCACAACTTCTCTATGAAATATATCACATAGAGTAATAAATGAAATGCGATGATTCTGGTTTTGTAGTAACCATAAAAACAAACAAACGCAAAAGACACTTGAGCCTCCTATAGCTTCTCTCAGGAATACTTCACATAGGGTAATAGATGAAATGCGATGATTCTGGCTTTGTAGTAATAATACCAACCAACAAATGCAAATGATTGAGGAGCTTGCTGTAGCCCCCCTCAGAAATACTTCACATCAGGTAATGGATGAAATGAAGTGATTGTGTCTGTGTACTAATCATAACAAGAGACAGATGTAGGTGAGGGATGAGCTTTCTGCAGCTTCCCTCATAAATACTTCACATCCGGTAATGGATGAAAAGTAATGATTGTGTCTGTGTACTAATCATACCATAAACAGATGCAACTGAGGGAAGAGCTTTCTGCAGCTTCCCTCAGAAATACTTCACATCAGGTAATGTATGTTATGTAATGAGTGTGTGTGTGTATTAATCATTATAACAAAGAGATGCAAGTGAGGGTGGAGCTTTCTGCAGCTCCATGCTGAAATACATCACATAAAGTAATAGATGAATTGCGATGATTCTGACTTTGTAATAACCATAGCAAAAAACTAAAGAAAATGAGTGAGTAGCTTTCTGTAGCTATTGTCAGAAATACGTCTCATGGGGTAATAGATGAAATGCGATGATTCTGGCTTTGTAGTAACCATACCAACAAACAAACGCAAATAACGCTTGAGCTTCCTGTAGCTTTATTTAGAAATATTTCACATAGGGTAATAGATGAAATGCGATGACACTATATTTGTAGTAACCATACCAAAAAACAAACGCAACTGTGAGAGGAGCTTTCTGTAGCTCCCCTGAGAAATATTTCACATCAGGTAATGGATGAAATGTAATGATTGTGTCTGTGTACTAATCGTAACAACAAACAGAAGCAAGTGTGGGAGGAGCTTTCTGCAGCTTCCCTGAGAAATACTTCACATCCGGTAATGGATGAAATGTAATTATTGTGTCTGTGTACTCATCATACCATAAATAGATGCAAATGAGGGATGAGCTTTCTGCAGCTTTTCCCTGAAATACATCACATAGGGTAATAGATGAAATGCAATGATTCCGGCTTTGTAGTAACCATACCAACAAAAAAAAGCAAATGAGGGTTGTGCTTTCTGTAGCTTCCCTCAGAAATATTTCACATCAGTTAATGGATGAAATGCAATGATTGTGTCTGTGTACTAATCATACCATAAACAGAAGCAAATGAGGGATGAGCTTTCTGCAGCTTTTCTCTGAAATATATCACATAGGGTAATAGATGAAATGCGATGATTCTGGCTTTGTAGTAACCATACCAACCAACAAACGCAACTGAGGGAGGATTTTATTGTAGCCTCACTCAGAAATGCTTCCCATCAGGTAATGGATGAAATGTCATGATAGTGTCTGTGTACTGATCAGAACAACAAACAAATGCAATGAGCGAAGAGCTTTCTGCAGCTTCCCTCAGAAATACTTCACATCAGGTAATGGGCGAAATGTGATGATTGTGTCTGTGTATCAATCATTCCAACAAACAGATGCAAGTGAGGGAAGAGCTTTCTGCAGCTTCTTTCTGAAATACATCACATTAGGTAATAGACGAAGTGCGATGATTCTGGCATTGTAGTAACCAAACCTACAAACAAACGCAAAGGAGTGAGAAGCTTTCTGTAGCTTCCCTGAGAAATACTTCACATCAGGTAATGGACGAAATGTGATGATTGTGTCTGTGTATTAATCATTCCAACAAACAGATGCAAGTGAGGGAAGAGCTTTCTGCAGCTTTTATTTGAAATACATCACATAGGGTAATAGATGAAATGCAATGATTCTGGTTTTGAGTTAAACATATCAACAAACAAACGCAAATGGGAGTGGAGCTTTCTGTAGCTTCCCTCAGAAATATTTCACATCAGGTAATGGATGAAATGTTATGATTGTGTCTGTATACTAATCATAACAACAAACAGGTGCAAGTGAGGAATGAGGATTCTGCAGCTTCTCTCTCAAATACATCACATAGTGTAATGGAGGAAATGCTTTGAATCTGGGTTTGTAGTAACCATAATACAAACAAACGCAAATGAGGGGGGAGCTTTCTGTAGCTTCCCTCAGAATTACTGCACATCAAGTAATAAATGAAATGTAATTATTTTGGCTGTGTACTAATCATTCCAACAAACAGATGCAAATGAGGGATGAGCTTTCTGCAGCTTTTCTCTGAAATACATCACATGGGGTAATAGATGAATTGCAATGATTCTGGCTTTGTAGTAACCATACCAAAATCAAACGCAAATTAATGAGTAGCTTTCTGTAGCTATTCTCAGAAATACTTCACATAGGGTGATAGATGAAATGCGATAATTCTTTCTTTATAGTAACCATTTCAACAAACAAACGCAAATGAGGGAGGATCTTCCTATAGCTTCCGTCAGAAATATTTCACATCAGGTAATGGACAAAATGTAATGATTGTGTCTGTGTACTAATGGTACCAGCAATCAGATGGAAGTGAGGGAGGAGATTTCTGCAGTCTCTCTCTGAAATACATCACATGGGGTAATAGATGAAATGAGATAATTCTGGCTTTCTAGTAACGATACCAGACAACAAACGCATCTGAGGGAGGATCTTTCTGCAGTTTCCCTCAGAAATACCTCACATCAGGTAATGGATGAAATGTAATGACTGTGTCTGTGTATTAATCATTCCAAAAAACAGATGCAAGTGAGGGAGGAGCTTTCTCCAGCTTCCTTCTGAAAGACATCACATTAGGTAATAGATGAAATGCGATGATTCTGCCATTGTAGTAACCATATGTACAAACAAATGCAAAGGAGTGAGGAGCTTTCTGTAGCTTCCCTGAGAAATACTTCAATCAGGTAATGGACGAAATGTGATGATTGTGTCTGTGTATTAATGATTCCAACAAACACATGCAAGTGAGGGAGGAGCTTTCTGCAGGTTCTCTCTGAAGTACATTACATAGGGTAATGGATGAAATGCAATGATTCTGACTTCGTAATAACCATTCCAACAAACAAACGCAAATGAGGGAGGAGCATTCTGTAGTTTCCCTCAGAAATACTTCACATCAAGTAATGGACGAAATGTAATGATTGTGTCTGTGTACTAATGGCACCAACAATCATATGGAAGTGAGGGAGGAGATTTCTGTAGCTTCCCTCAGAAATACTTCACATCAGGTAATGGACGAAATGTAATGATTGTGTCTTAGTACAAATCATATCAACATACAGAGCAAGTGAGGGAGGAGCTTTCTGCTGCTCCTCTCTGAAATACCTCACATAGGGTAATAGATAAAATGCAATGATTCTGGCATTGTAGTAGCCATAGCAATAAACACATGCAAATGACGTGGAGTTTTCGGTAGCTATACTCAGAAATACTTCACATAGGGTAATAGATGAAATGCGATGATTCTGGCTTCGTAGTAACCATACCAACAAACATATGCAAATTAGGGAGGAGCTTTCTGTAACATCCCTCAGAAATACTTCACATCATGTAATAAATGAAATGTAATGTTTGTGTATGTGAACTAATCATACAACAAACAGATGCAAGTGAAGTAGGAGCTTTCTGCCACTTCTCTCTGAAATACATCACATTGGGTAATAAATGAAATGGGATGATTCTGGCTTTGTAGTAACCTTACCAACAAACAAATGCAAATTACGGAGCTGCTTTCAGACGATATTTGAGAAATACTTCACATCATCTAGTAAATGAAATTTAATGTTTGTGTATGTGTACTAATAATACCATCAAACACATGCAAGTGAGGGAAGAGCTTTCTGCAACTTCTCCCTGAAGTACACCACAAAGAGTAATAAATGAAATTCAATGATTCTGGTTTTGTAGTAAGGATACCAATGAACAGATGCAAGTGAGGCAGGAGCTTTCAGCAGCTTTTCTCTGAAATACATCACATAGGGTAATGGATGAAATGCAATGATTCTGGCTTTGTAGTAACCGTACCAACTAACAAACGCAAATGAGGGAGGAGCTTTCTATAGCTTCCTTCAGAAATATTTTACATCAGGTAATGGATGAAATGTAATGATTGTGTCGGTGTACTAATCATACCAACAAACAGATGCAAATGACTGAGGAGCTTTCTGGTGCTTCAATGTGAAATACATCACATAGGGTAAAAAATGAAATCAGATGATTCTGGCTTTGTAATAACCAGCCCAACAAACTAACGCAAATGAGGGAGGAGCATTTTGTGTCTATTCTCAGAAATACTTCTTATAGTGTAATAGATGAAATGCAACGATTCTGGCTTTGTAATAACCATATCAACAAACTAACGCAAATGAGGTAGGAGTTTTCTGTAGCTATTCTCAGAAATACATCACATGGGATGATAGATGAAATACGATGATTCTGGCTTTGTAGTAACCATACCAACAAACTAAACGCAAATGACACTTGAGCTTTCTGTAGCTTATTTAGAAATACTTCACATAGGGTAATAAATGAAATGTAATGATTCTGGCTTTGTAGAAACCATACCAACAAGCAAACACATATGATGGAGGAGCTTTCTGTAGCTATTCTCAGAAATACTTCACACATGGTAATAGATGAAATGCGATGATTCTGGCTTTGTAGTAACCATACCAACAAACTAAATGCAAATGACACTTAAGCTTTCTGTAGCATTTTTTAGAAATACTTCACATATGGTAATAGACGAAATGCGATGTTTCTGGTTTTGTAGTAACCTTACCAAAAAAAAATGCAAATGAGGGAGGAGCTTTCTGTAGCCCCCCTCGGAAATACTTCACATCAGGTAATGGATGAAATGCAGTGATTGTGTCTGTGTACTATTCATAACGAAAAACATGTGTAAGTGAGATAAGAGCTTTCTGCAGCTTCCCTCAGAAATATTCCACATCCGGTAATGGATGAAAAGAAATGATTGTGTCTGTGTACTAATCATACCATAAACAGATGCAAGTGAGGGAAGAGCTTTCTCCCGCGTATCTCTGAAATACCTCACATAGGGTAATGGATGAAATGCAATGATCCTGGCTTTGTAGTAACCATACCAACCAACAAACTCAAATGAGTGAGGAGCTTTCTATAGCTTCCTTCAGAAATATTTCACATCAGGTAATGGACGAAATGTGATGATTGTGTCTGTGTATTAATGATTCCAACAAACAGATGCAAGTGTGGGAGGAGCTTTCTGCAGGTTCTCCTTGAAGTACATTACATAAGGTAATGGATGAAATGCAATGATTGATGGAGTCAATCAGATGGAGTGAGGGGGGAGATTTCTGCAGTCTCTCTCTGAAATACATCACATGGGCTAATAGATAAAATGCGATAATTCTGGCTTTGTAGTAACCATACCAGCAAACATACGCAACTGAGGGAGGATCTTTCTGTAGTTACCCTCAGAAATACTTCACATCAGATAATGGATGAAATGTAATGATTGTGTCTGTGTATTAATCATTCCAAAAAACAGATGCAAGTGTGGGAGGAGCTTTCTGCAGCTTCTTTCTGAAATACATCACATTAGGTAATAGATGAAATGCAATGATTCTGGTTTTGTAGTAACCATTCCAACAAACAAACGCAAATGAGGGAGGAGCTTTCTGTAGCTTCCCTCAGAAATACTTCACATCAGGTAATGGATGAAAGGTAATGATTGTGTCTTAGTACTAATCATATCAACATACAGAGCAAGTGAGGGAGGAGCTTTGTGCTGCTCCTCTCTGAAATACCTCACATAGGTTAATAGATAAAATGCAATGATTCTGGCTTTGTAGTAACCATACGAACAAACTAAACTCAAATGACACTTCAGCTTTCTGTATTCTTTCTTTAGAAATACTTCACATAGGGTAATAAATGAAATGCAATGATTCTGGCTTTGTAGTAACCATACCAACAAGCAAACACATAAGATGGAGGAGCTTTCTGTAGCTATTCTCAGAAATACTTCACATATGGTAATAGATGAAATGCGATGATTCTGGCTTTGTAGTAACCATACCAACAAACTAAATGCAAACGACACTTAAGCTTTCTGTAGCATTTTTTAGAAATACTTAAAATAGGGTAATAGACGAAATGAGTAGATTCTGGATTTGTAGGAACCATACCAACAAACAAACACATTTCTCTCAGAAATACTTCACATCAGGTACTGGATGAAATGTTATGGTTGTGTCTGTGTACTGATAACAACAACAAACAGATGCAAGTGAGGGAAGAGCTTTATGCAGCTTCCCGCAGAAATACTTCACATCAGGTAATGGATGTAATGTAATGAGTGTGTGTGTGTGTATTAATCATTATAACAAACAGATGCAAGTCAGGGAGGAGCTTTCTGCAGATCCTTTCTGAAATACATCACATAAGGTAGTAGATGAATTGCGATGATTCTGGCTTTGTAATAACCATACCAACAAACTAAAGCAAATGGGGGAGGAGCTTTCTGTAGCTATTCTCAGAAATTCATCAGATGAGGTAATAGATGCAATGCGATGATTTTGGCTTTGTAGTAACCATACCAACAAATGAAACCCAAATGAGGGTTGTGCTTTCTGTAGCCTCCCTCTGAAATATTTCACATCAGGTAATGGATGAAATATAATGATTGTGTCTGTGTACTAATCATAACAAAAAAATGAGCAAGTGAGGCACGAGCTTTCTGCAGCTTCTCTCTGAGATACATCACATAGGATAATGGATGAAATGCAATGATTCTGGCTTTGTAGTATCCATTCTAACAAACAAAATCAAATGAGGGAGGAGCCTTCTGTAGATTTTTTTAGAAATATTTCACATAGGTTAATAGATGAAATGTGATGATTCTGGCTTGGTAGTAAATAAACCAACAAACAAACACAACTGAGAGAGGTGCTTACTGTAGCTCAACTCAGAAATACTTCACAACAGGTAATGGATGCAATGTAATGATTGTGTCTGTGTACTAATGATAACAACAAACAGATGCAAGTGTGGGAAGAGCTTTCTCCTGCTTCCCTCAGAAATACTTTACACCCGGTAATGGATGAAATGTAATGATTGTGTCTGTGTACTAATCATACCATAAACAGATGCAAATGAGGGATGAACTTTCTGCAGCTATTCTCTGAAATATATCGCACAGGGTAATAGATGAAATGCGATGATTCTGGCTTTGTAGTAACCATACCAAAGAACTAAACGGAAATAAGGGTGTTGCTTTCTGTACTATTCTCAAAAATACTTCACATAGGGTAATAGATGAAACGAATGATTCTGGCCTTATAGTAACCTTTCCAACAAACAAATGCAAATGAGGGATGTGCTTTCTGTGGCTTCCCTCAGAAATACTTCACATCAGGTAATGGACAAAATGTAATGATTGTGTCTTTGTACTAATCATACCAACATACAGAGCAAGTGTGGGAGGAGCTTTCTGCTGCTCCTCTATGAAATACTTCACATAGGGTAATAGATGAAATGCGATGATTCTGGCTTTGTAAAAACCATAGCAACAAACAAATGCAAATTAGGGAGGAGCTTTCTGTAGCATCCCTCAGAAGTACTTCACATCATGTAATAAATGAAATGTAATGTTAGTGTATGTGTACTAATAATACCAACGAACAGATGCAAGTGAGGGAAGAGCTTTCCACAACTTCTCTCTGAAATATATCACATAGAGTAATAAATGAAATGCGATGATTCTGGTAAGAATACCAACAAACAGATGCAAGTGAGGGAGTAGCTTTCGGCAGCTTCTCTCTGAAATACATCAAATAGGTTAATAGATGAAATGCGATTATTCTGGTTTTGTAGTAACCATAAAAACAAACAAACGCAAATGACACTTGAGCCTTCTGTAGCTTTTGTCAGGAATACTTCACATAGAGTAATAGATGAAATGCGATGTTTCTCACTTTGTAGTTATAATACCAACAAACAAACGCAAGTGATTGAGAAGCTTGCTGTAGCCCCCCTCAGAAATACTTCACGTCAGGTAATGGATGAAATGAAATGATTGTGTCTGTGTACTAATCATAACAACAAACAGATGTAGGTGATGGATGAGCTTTCTGCAGCTTTCCTCATAAATACTTCACATCCGGTAATGGATGAAAAATAATGATTGTGTCTGTGTACTAATCATACCATAAACAGATGCAACTGAGGGAAGAGCTCTCTGCAGCTTCCCTCAGAAGTAGTTCACATCAGGTAATGGATGATATGTAATCAGTGTGTGTGTGTATTAATCATTATAACAAAACAGATGCAAGTGAGGGTGGAGCTTTCTGCAGCTCCATGCTGAAATACATCACATAAAGTAATAGATGAATAGCGATGATTCTGGCTTTGTAATAACCATAGGAAAAAACTAAAGCAAATGAGGGAGTAGCTTTCTGCAGCTATTCTCAGAAATACATCTCATGGGGTAATAGATGAAATGCGATGATTCTGGCTTTGTAGTAACCATACCAACAAACAAATGCAAATGACACTTGAGCTTCCTGTAGCTTTATTTAGAAATATTTCACATAGGGTAATAGATGAAATGCGATGACACTATATTTGTAGCAACCATATCAACAAACTAACGCAACTGAGAGAGGAGCTTTCTGTAGGTCCCCTGAGAAATATTTTATATCAGGTAATGGATGAAATGTAATGATTGTGTCTGTGTACTAATCTAAACAACAAACAGATGCAAGCGTGGGAAGAGCTTTCTGCAGCTTCCCTGAGAAATACTTCACATCAGCTAATGGATGAAATGCAATGATTTTGTCTGTGTAGTAATCGTACCATAAACAGAAGCAAATGAAGGGTGAGCTTTCAGCAGCTTTTCTCTGAAATACATCACATAGGGTAATAGAGGAAATGCGATGATACTGGCTTTGTAGTAACCATACAAAACCAACATACGCAAATGAGGGAGGATTTTATTGTAGCTTCACTCACAAATACTTCACATCAGGTAATGGATGAAATGTTATGATTGTGTCTGTATACTAATCATAACAACAAACAGGTGCAAGTGAGGGATGAGGATTCTGCAGCTTGTCTCTAAAATACATCACATAGTGTACTGGACGAAATGCTTTGAATCTGGGTTTGTAGTAACCATAATACAAACAAACGCAAATGAGGGGGGAGCTTTCTGTAGCTTCCATCAGAATTACTTCACATCAAGTAATAAATGAAATGTAATGATTTTGGCTGTGTACTAATCATTCCAACAAACAGATGCAAATGAGGGATGAGCTTTCTGCAGCTTTTATCTGAAATACATCACATGGGGTAATAGACGAAATGCAATGATTCCGGCTTTGTGGTAACCATACCAAATACAAACGCAAATTAAAGAGTAGCTTCCTGTAGCTATTCTCAGAAATACTTCACATAGGGTAATAGATGAAATGCGATGATTCTGGTTTTGTAGTAACCATACCAACAAATAAACGCAAATGAGGGAGGAGCTTTCTATAGTTTGCCTCAGAAATACTTCACATCAGGTAATGGAAGAAATGTAATGATTGTGTCTGTGTACTAATCATTCCAACAAACAGATGCAAATGAGGCGTGTGTTATCTGCAGCTTTTCTCTGAAATACATCACATGGGGTAATAGATGAAATGCAATGATTCTGGCTTTGTAGTAACCATACCAAAAACAAACGCAAATGAATGAGTAGCTTTCTGTAGCTATTCTCAGAAATACTTCACATAGGGTAATACAGGAAATGCGATAATTCTTTCTTTATAGTAAACATTTAAATAAACAAATGCAAAAGAGGGAGGATCTTTCTGTAGCTTCCGTCAGAAATACTTCACATCAGGCAATGGATGAAATGTAATGATTGTGTCTGTGTACTAATTTTACCAACAATCAGATGGTAGTGAGGGTTGAGATTCCTGCAGTCTCTCTCTGAAAACATCACATGGGGTAATAGATGAAAAGCGATATTTCTGTGTTTGTAGTAACCATACGAGCCAACAAACTCATCTGAGGGAGGATCTTTCTGTAGCTTCCCTCAGAAATACTTCACATCAGGTAATGGATGAAATGTAATGATTTTGTCTTAGTGCTAATCATACCAACATACAGAGCAAGTGAGGGAGGATCTTTCTGCTGCTCCTCTCTGGAATACCTCACATAGGGTAATATGTAAAATGCGATAATTCTGGCTTTGTAGTAGCCTAGCAACAAACAAATGCAAATGACGGAGGAGCTCTCTGTAGCTATACTCAGAAATACTTCACATAGGGTAATAGATGAAATGCGATGATTCTGGCTTCGTAGTAACCATACCAACAAACAAATGCAAATTAGGGAGGAGCTTTCTGTAGCATCCCTCAGAAATACTTCACTTCATGTAATAAATGAAATGTGATGTTTGTGTCTGCGTACTAATCATACAACAAAATGATGCAAGTGAAGGAGGAGCTTTCTGCAACTTCTCTCTGAAATACATCACATTGGGTAATAAATGAAATGGGATGATTCTGGCTTTGTAGTAACTATACCAACAAACAAATGCAAATTAGGGAGCTGCTTTCAGAGCATACCTGAGAAATACTTCACATCATCTAGTAAATGAAATTTAATGTTTGTGTATTCTCAGAAATACTTCACATAGGGTAATAGATGAAATGCAATGATTCTGGCTTCGTAGTAACCATGTTGTTGTTGTTGTCTTCAGTCCTGAGACTGGTTTGATGCAGCTCTCCATGCTACTCTATCCTGTGCAAGCTTCTTCATCTCCCAGTACCTACTGCAACCTACATCCTCCTGAATCTGCTTTGTGTATTCATCTCTTGGTCTCCCTCTACGATTTTTACCCTCCACGCTGCCCTTCAATACTACATTGGTGATCCCTTGATGCCTCAGAACATGTCCTACCAACCGATCCCTTCTTCTAGTCAAGTTGTGCCACAAACTTCTCTTCTCCCCAATCCTATTCAATACCTCCTCATTAGTTACGTGATCTATCCACCTTATCTTCAGTATTCTTCTGTAGCACCACATTTCGAAAGCTTCTATTCTCTTCTTGTCCAAACTAGTTATCGTCCATGTTTCACTTCCATACATGGCTACACTCCAAACAAATACTTTCAGAAACGACTTCCTGATACATAAATCTATATTCGATGTTAACAAATTTCTCTTCTTCATAAACGCTTTCCTTGCCATTGCCAGTCTACATTTTATATCCTCTCTACTTCGACCATCATCAGTTATTTTACTTCCTAAATAGCAAAACTCCTTTACTACTTTAAGTGTCTCATTTCCTAATCTAATTCCCTTAGCATCACCCGATTTAATTTGACTACATTCCATTATCCTCGTTTTGCTTTTGTTAATGTTCATCTTATATCCTCCTTTCAAGACACTGTTCATTCCGTTCAACTGCTCTTCCAAGTCCTTTGCCGCCTCTGACAGAATTACAATGTCATCGGCGAACCTCAAAGTTTTTACTTCGTCTCCATGAATTTTAATACCTACTCCGAATTTTTCTTTTGTTTCCTTTACTGCTTGCTCAATATACAGATTGAATAACATCGGGGATAGGCTACAACCCTGTCTCACTCCTTTCCCAACCACTGCTTCCCTTTCATGCCCCTCGACTCTTATTACTGCCATCTGGTTTCTGTACAAATTATAAATAGCCTTTCGCTCCCTGTATTTTACCCCTGCCACCTTTAGAATTTGAAAAAGAGTATTCCAGTCAACATTGTCAAAAGCTTTCTCTAAGTCTACAAATGCTAGAAACGTAGGTATGCCTTTTCTTAATCTTTCTTCTAAGATAAGTCGTAAGGTCAGTATTGCCTCACGTGTTCCAACATTTCGACGGAATCCAAACTGATCCTCCCCGAGGTCTGCATCTACCAGTTTTTCCATTCGTCTGTAAAGAATTCGCGTTAGTATTTTGCAGCCGTGGCTTATTAAACTGATAGTTCGGTAATTTTCACATCTGTCAGCACCTGCTTTCTTTGGGATTTGAATTATTATATTCTTCTTGAAGTCTGAGGGTATTTCGCCTGTCTCATACATCTTGCTCACCAGCTGGTAGAGTTTTGTCATGACAGGCTCTCCCAAGGCCGTCAGTAGTTCTAATGTAGTAACCATACCAACAAACAATTGCAAATTAGGGAGGAGCTTTCTGTAGCATCCCTCAGAAATACTTCACACCATGTAATGAATGAAATATAATGTTTGTGTCTGTGTACTAATCACACAACAAAATGATGCAAGTGAAGGAGGAGCTTACTGCAACTTCTCTCTAAAATATATCACATCAAGTAATAAATGAAATGCGGTGATTCTGGTTTTGTAGTAAGAATACCATAAACAGATGCAAGTGAGGGAGGAGCTTTCTGCAGCTTCTCTCTGAAATACATCACATTGGGTAATGGATAAAATGCAATGATTCTGGCTTTGTAGTAACAATACCAACAAACAAACGCAAATGACGCTAGAGCTTTCTGTAGCTCTTTTCAGAAATATTTCACACATGGCAAAAGATAAAATGCGATGATTCTGGCTTTGTGGTAACCATACCAACAACAAAACGCAAATGAGGGAAGAGCTCTCGCTAGCCCCCCTCAGAAATACTTAACATCAGGTGATGGATGAAATGCAGTGATTGTGTATGTGTACTAATCATACCATAAACAGATGCAAGTGAGGGAAAAGCTTTCTGCAGGTTTTTTTTCTGAAATACAAAACATAGTGTAATAAATGAATTGCGAAGATTCTAGATTTGTAATAACCATACGAAGAAACAAATGCAATTGAGGGATGAGTTTTCTATAGCTATTCTCTGAAATATTTGACATAGGGTAATAGATGAAATGTGATGATTCTATCTTTGTAGTGATCATACAAACAAAGAAATGAAAATTAGGGAGAAGCTTTCAGTAGCAGCCTTCAGTAATATTTCACATCATGTAATAAATGAAATATAATGATTGTGTCTGTGTACTAATCATACTATAAATAGATGCAAGTGAGGGAAAAGCTTTCTGCAGCTTTTATTTGAGATACATCACATAGGGTAATAGATGAAACGCAATGATTCTGGTTTTGAGTTAAACATACCAACAAACAAACGCAAATGGGGGAGGAGCTTTCTGCATCTTCCCTCAGAAATATTTTACATCAGGTAATGGATGAAATGTTATGATTGTGTCTGTATACTAATCATAACAACAAACAGCTGCAAGTGAGGGGTGAGGATTCTGCAGCTCCTCTCTAAAATACATCACATTTGGTAATGGACGAAATGCTTTGAATCTGGGTTTGTAGTAACCATAAAACAAACAAACACAAATGAGGGGGGAGCTTTCTGTAGCTACCCTCATAATTACTTCACATCATGTAATAAATGAAATGTAATGATTTTGGCTGTGTACTAATCATTCCAACAAACAGTTGCAAATGAGGGGTGAGTTATCTGCAACTTTTCTCTGAAATACATCACATGGGGTAATAGATGAAATGCAATGATTCTGGCTTTGTAGTAACCATACCAAAAACAAACGCAAATGAATGAGTAGCTTTCTGTAGCTATTCTCAGAAATACTTCACATAGGGTAATAGATGAAATGCGATAATTCTTTCTTTATAGTAACCATTTCAATAAACAAATGCAAATGAGGGAAGATCTTTCTGTAGCTTCCGTCAGAAATACTTCACATCAGGTAATGGACGAAATGTGATGATTGTGTCTGTGTATTAATCATTCCAACAAACAGATGCAAGTGAGGGAGGACCTTTCTGCAGCTTCTTTCTGAAATACATCACATTAGGTAATAGATGAAATGCGATGATTCTGGCATTGCAGTAACCATACCAACAAAGAAACGCAAATGAGTGTTGTGCTTCCTGTAGCTTCCCTCAGAAATATTTCACATCAGGTAATGGACAAAATGTGATGATTGTGTCTGTGTATTAATCATTCCAACAAACAGATGCAAGTGAGGGAGGACCTTTCTGCAGCTTCTTTCTGAAATACATCACATTAGGTAATAGATGAAATGCGATGATTCTGGCATTGTAGTAACCATACCTACAAACAATCGCAAAGGAGTGAGGAGCTTTCTGTAGCTTCCCTGAGAAATACTTCACATCAGGTAATGGTCGAAATGTGATGTTTGTGTCTGTGTATTAATCATTCCAACAAACAGATGCAAGTGAGTGAGGAGCTTTTTGCATGGTCTCGCTGAATTACATTACATAGGATAATGGATGAAATGCAATGATTCTGGCTTCGTAGTAACCATTCCAACAAACAAACGCAAATGAGGGAGGAGCTTTCTGTAGCTTCCCTCAGAAATACTTCACATCAGGTAATGGATGAAATGTAATGATTGTGTCTCAGTACTAATCATACCAACATACAGAGCAAGTGAGGGTGGAGCTTTCTGCTGCTCCTCTCTGGAATACCTCACATAGGGTAATAGTAAAATGCGATGATTCTGGCTTTGTAGTAGCCTAGCAACAAACAAATGCAAATGACGGAGGAGCTCTCTGTAGCTATACTCAGAAATACTTCACATAGGGTAATAGATGAAATGCGATGATTCTGGCTTCGTAGTAACCATACCAACAAACAAATGCAAATTAGGGAGGAGCTTTCTGTAGCATCCCTCAGAAATACTTCACTTCATGTAATAAATGAAATGTAATGTTTGTGTCTGTGTACTAATCATACAACAAAATGATGCAATTGAAGGAGGAGCTTTCTGCAACTTCTCTCTGAAATACATCACAATGGGTAATAAGTGAAATGGGATGATTCTGGCTTTGTAGTAACTATACCAACAAACAAATGCAAATTAGGGAGCTGCTTTCAGAGCATACCTGAGAAATACTTCACATCATCTAGTAAATGAAATTTAATGTTTGTGTATTCTCAGAAATACTTCACATAGGGTAATAGATGAAATGCAATTATTCTGGCTTCGTAGTAACCATACCAACAAACAATTGCAAATTATGGAGGAGCTTTCTGTAGCATCCCTCAGAAATACTTCACACCATGTAATGAATGAAATGTAATGTTTGTGTCTGTGTACTAATCATACAACAAAATGATGCAAGTGAAGGAGGAGCTTACTGCAACTTCTCTCTAAAATACATCACACAGAGTAATAAATGAAATGCGATGATTCTGGTTTTGTAGTAAGAATACCATAAACAGATGCAAGTGAGGGAGGAGCTTTCTGCAGCTCCTCTCTGAAATACATCACATTGGGTAATGGATGAAATGCAATGATTCTGGCTTTGTAGTGACAATACCAACAAACAAACGCAAATGACGCTTGAGCTTTCTGTAGCTCTTTTCAGAAATACTTCACACATGGCAAAAGATGAAATGCGATGATTCTGGCTTTGTGGTAACCATACCAACAACAAAACGCAAATGGGGGAAGAGCCCTCGCTAGCCCCCCTCAGAAATACTTAACATCAGGTGATGGATGAAATGCAGTGATTGTGTATGTGTACTAATCATACCATAAACAGATGCAAGTGAGGGAAAAGCTTTCTGCAGGTTTTTTTTTTCTGAAATACATTGCATAGGGTAATAAATGAATTGCGAAGATTCTAGATTTGTAATAACCATACGAAGAAACAAATGCAAATGAGGGATGAACTTTCTATAGCTATTCTCAGAAATATTTGACATAGGGTAATAGATGAAATGTGATGATTCTAACTTTGTAGTGATCATACAAACAAAGAAATGAAAATTAGGGAGAAGCTTTCAGTAGCAGCCTTCAGTAATATTTCACATCATGTAATAAATGAAATGTAATGATTGTGTCTGTGTACTAATCATACCAACAAACAAACACAAATGAGGGAGGTGCTTTCTGTAGTAATCATTCCAACGAACTGATGCAAGTGAGAAAGGAGCTTTCTGCAGCTTTCCTCCGAAATACATGTGTCTGTGTACTAATCATACAAAAACAGATGCAGGCGAGGGAAGAGATTATTGCAGCTTCTCTCTGAATTACATCTATTGCAGCTTCTCTCTGAAAAACATCACATAGGGTAATAAATGAAATGGGATGAATCTGGCTTCGTAGTAACCATACCAACAAACAAATGCAAATTAGGGAAGAGCTTTCTGTAGCATATCTGAGAAATACTTCACATCATCTTGTAAATGAAATTTAATGCTTGTGTCTGTGCACTAATAATACCAACAAACAGATTCAAGTGAGGTAAGAGCTTTCTGCAAACTTCACTCTGAAATACATCACATAGAGTAATAAATGAAATGTGATGATTCTGGTTTTGTAGTAAGAATACCAACAAACAGATGCAAATGAGGGAGGAGCTTTCTGCAGCTTCTCTCTGAAATACATCACATAGGTTAACAGATAAAAAGCGATGATTCTGGTTTTGTAGTAACCATACCAACAAATAAACGTAAATGAGGGAAGAGCTTTCTGTAAATACCCTCAGAAATACTTCACATTAGGTAATGGATGAAATGTAATGGTTGTGTCTGAGTACTAATCATATCAACAAACAGATGCCAGTGAGGGAGGAGCTTTGTGCTGCTTCCCTCAGAAATACTTCACTTAGGATAATAAATGAAATGCAATGATTCTGGCTTTGTAGTAACCATACCAACAAAGAAACACAAATGAGGGAGGAGTTTTCTGCAGTTTTTTTCAGATATACTTCACATTGGGTAATAGATGAAATGTGATGGTTCTGGCTTTGTAGTAACCATACCAACAAACAAACGCAGATGAGGGTGGAGCTTTCTGTAGCTTCCCTCAGAAATTTTTCACATCAGGTAATGGATGAAATGTAATGATCGTTCTGTGTACTAATCATAACAACAAACAGGTGCAAGTGAGGGACAAGGATTCTGCAGCTTTTCTCTGAAAATAGGTGAAATGCAATGATTCTAGCTTTGTAGTAACCATACCAACAATCAAACGCAAATGAGGCAGGTGCTTTCTGTAGTAATCATTCCAACGAACTGTTGCAAGTGAGAAAGGAGCTTTCAGGAGCTTTCCTCTGAAATACATGACATAGGGTAATAGATGAGAAATACGATGATTCTGGCTTTGTAGTAACCCCACCAACAAACAAACGCAAATGACGGAGGAGGATTTTTAGCTTCCCCCAGAAATACTTCACATCCGGTAATGGATGAAATGTAATGATTGTGTCTGTGTACTAATATTGCCATAAACAGATGCAAGTGAGGAAAGAGCATACTACAGCTTCTCTCTGATATACATCACATGGGGTAATGGACGAAATGCGATGATTCTGGCTTTGTAGTAATCATACCAAAAAACAAACGCAAATGAGGGAGGTGCTTTCTGTAGCTTCCCTCAGATATATTTCACATCAAGTAATGGATGAAGTGTAATGATTGTGTCTGTGTACTAATCACAACAACAAACAGTTGTAAGTGAGGGACGAGCTTTCTGCAGCTTCTCTCTGAGATACACCACATAGGATAATGGATGAAACACAATGTTTCTGGCTTCACAGTAACCATACCAACAAACAAACGCAAATGAGGGAGGAGCTTTCTGTACCATCCCTCAGAAATACTTCACATCAGGTAATGGATGAAATGTAATGATTGTGCCTGTGTACTAATCATACCAACATACAGAGCAAGTGAGGGAGGAAATTTCTGCTGCTCCTCTCTGAAATACCTCAGATAGGGTAATAGATGAAATGCGATGATTCTGGCTTTGTAGTAACCATAGCAACAAACAAATGCAAATGAGGGAGGAGCTTTCTGTACCTTCCCCCAGAAATACTTCACATCCGGTAATGGATGAAAGGTAATGATTGTGTCTGTGTACTAATATTGCCATAAACAGATGCAAGTGAGGAAAGAGCATACTGCAGCTTCTCTCTGATATACATCACATGGGGTAATGGACGAAATGCGATGATTCTGGCTTTGTAGTAATCATACCAAAAAACAATCGCAAATGAGGGAGGTGCTTTCTGTAGCTTCCCTCAGATATATTTCACATCAAGTAATGGATGAAGTGTAATGATTGTGTCTGTGTACTAATCACAACAACAAACAGTTGCAAGTGAGGGATGAGCTTTCTGCAGCTTGTCTCTGAGATACACCACATAGGATAATGGATGAAACACAATGTTTCTGGCTTCACAATAACCATACCAACAAACAAACGCAAATGAGGGAGGAGCTTTCTGTACCTTCCCTCAGAAATACTTCACATCAGGTAATGGATGAAATGTAATGATTGTGCCTGGGTACTAATCATACCAACATACAGAGCAAGTGAGGGAGGAAATTTCTGCTGCTCCTCTCTGAAATACCTCAGATACGGTAATAGATGAAATGCGATGATTCTGGCTTTGTAGTAACCATAGCAACAAACAAATGCAATTGAGGGAGGAGCTTTCTGTAGCTCTTCTCAGAAATACTTCACATAGGTTAATAAATGAAGTGCGATGATTCTGGCTTTGTAGTAACCATACCAACAAACAAATGCAAATTAGTGAGGAGATTTCTGTAGCATACCTCAGAAATAATTCACATCGTGTAATAAATGAAATGTATTGTTTGTATCTGTGTACTAATCATACAACAAACAGATGCAAGTGAAGGAGGAGCTTTCTGCAAGTTCTCTCTGAAATACATCACATTGGGTAATAAATGAAATGGTATAATTCTGGCTTTGTAGTAACCATACCAACAAACAAATGCAAATAAGGGAGCTGCTTCCAGAGCATCCCTGAGAAATACTTCACATCATCTAGTAAATGAAATTTAATGTTTGTGTATGTGTACTAATAATAGCAACAAACAGATGCAAGTGAGGGAAGAGCTTTCTGCTACTCCTCCCTGAAATACATCACATAGAGTAATAAATGAAATACAATGATTCTGGTTTTGTAGTAAGAATATCAACAAACAGATGCAAGTGAGGGAGGAGCTTTCTGCTGCTCCTCGCTGAAATACACTACATATCGCAATGGTTGAAATGCAATGATTCTGGCTTTGTAGTAACCATAGCAACAAACAAACACATATAATGCAGGAGGTTTCTCTAGCTATTCTCAGAAATAAATCACATAGGGTAATAGATGAAATGCGTTGATTCCGGCATCGTAGTAACCCCACCAACAAACAAACGCAAATCATGGAGGAGCTTTCCATAGCTTCCCTTTGAAATATTTCACATCAGGCAATGGGTGAAATGTACTGATTGTGTCTGTGTACTAATCATTCCAACAAACAGAGGCAAGTGATTAAGGAGCTTTCATTGGCTGAAATACATCACATAGGGTAATGGATTATATGCAATGATTCTGGCTTTGTAGTAACCATACCAACAAACAAACGCAAGTGACGCTTGAGCCTTCTGTAGCTTTTCTCAGAAATACATCACAAAGGGTAACAGATGAAATGCGATGATCCTGGATTTGTAGTAATAATACCAACAAACAAACACAACTGAGGTAGGAGCTTCCTGTAGCCCCCCTCAGAAATACTTCACATCAGGTAATGGATGAAATGCAGTGATTGTGTCTGTGTACTGAAAATAACAACAAACAGATGTAAGTGAGGGAAGAGCTTTCTGCAGCTTCCCTCAGAAATACTTCACATCCGGTAATGGATTAAATGTAGTGTTTGTGTTTGTGTACTAATCATACCATAAACAGATGCAAGTGAGGGAAGAGCTTTCTGCAGCTTTTCCATGAAATACATTACATAGGGTAATAGATGAAATGCAATGATTCTGATTTTGTGGTAACCATACCAACAAACAAATGCAAATGTGGGAGGAGCTTTCTGTAGCTCTCCTCAGAAATACTTCACATAGGGTAATAGATGAAATGCGATGATTCTGGCTTTCTAGTAACCCTACCAACAAACAAAGTCCATAAAAGAAATGTAATGATTTTGTCTCTGTACTAATCATACCAACAATGGGATCCAATTGAGGGATTAGCTTTCTGCAGCTTCCCTCAGAAATAAATCACATCAGGTAATGGATGAAATGTAATGATTGTGTCTGTGTACTAATCATACCAACAATCAGATGAAAGTGATGGAGGAGCTTTCTGCACCTTCTCTCAGAAATACTTCACGTAGGGTAGTGTACTAATCATACCAACGATCAGATGAAAGTGAGGGAGGAGCCTTCTGCACCTTCTCTCTGAAATACATCACATAGGGTTATAGATGAAATGCGATGGTTCTGGCTTTGTAGTAACCATACCAAAAAACAAACGCAAATGAGGGAGGACCTTTCTGTAGCTTTTCTCAGAAATATTTCACATAGGGTGATAGATGAAATGCCATGATTCTGGGTTTTTAGGAACCATTCCAACAAACAAACGAAATGAGGGAGGAGCTTTATGTAGCTTCCCTCAGAAATATGTCACATCAGGTAATGGATGAAATGTAACGATTGTAGTAACCATACATGGGGTAATGAATGAAATGCAATGATTTTTGCTTTGTAGTAACCATTCCAACAAACAAACTCCATAAAAGAAATGTATTGATTGTGTCTGTGTACTAATTATACCACATAGTGTATGCTGCCTTGGTGTGTGCCTCGCCCTTGCCTTCGGCTGTAATTGGCACAGTGCCCGAAGGACTCAGTCCCTCCGGAGGTCTTGCGCCACCACTTTTATTCCATCTTAGCCACGTATCACGGCTCTGGCATTGTCTACACTGTCGGTTCGATGGTTGCTGGTCGTGTCGGTTATGCCCTAACTCTAGGGGACCATTGTGAACATCTTTCATTTCCGGCTGGCTGCAGCTTTTACACTGCTGACGTGGTCACCATCTTTCGAGCTCTAGAGTATCTCCGCTCCTGCTCAGGTGAGTCCTTCATTATCTGTGGCTATTACCTGAGCGGTTTACCAGCTCTCGACAAGTGTTTCCCTCATTCTCGTCTGGTGATGGCTATCCAGTTGTCCCTGCATAATCTTGCCCGTTGCGGCGGATCTGTTGTCTTTGTTTGGAACCCAGGCTATGTTGGGATAGCTTGCAATGAAACTGTTGACTGCCTGGCGAAAGAGGCCACCAGTAAAGCATCTCTGGAGATTAGCCTCCCGGAGATTGATTTGCGCGCACTATTACGCCAAAAAGTTTTAGATTTATGGGACAGTGATTGGCGCAACCTGCCCATGCCAAACAAACTCCGTCATAACAAGGAGACGATGACTGTGTGCTGGTCATCCATGCGTGCCACCGCAGGGACTCAGTCATCCTTTGTCATCTCCGCATTGGCCACACCTGACTGATGCATAGTTATTTCCTGTGTCGTGAGGATCCACCTCTTTGTCGTTGTGGGGCTTCCTTGACAGTGGTCCATATTCTGTTGGAGTGCGCCCTTTTAAGTGTGCTCAGGCAGACTTTTGCGATGGCTGAAATGCTCTCTGCGCTTTTAACTTATGACTGTTCCATAGCGGACTTAGTTTTGCATTTTATTCGGGCAGGGGGATTTTATCGCTTAATGTAAATGTGTGTGTTTTTGTGTGTGTTTTTGTGTTGATTCTGGCCTATGTTGTGTAAATGTGTGCTTGTCTCCTGAAGTGTACCTTGTGAAAGGAGGAGTAGGAGGTGATTTAATGCGCGTGGTGTGAGTAGCTTCGCAGTATTTTCTATCCTTCACGTATCATGTGTTTTCATTCTTGATAAAACACTGAATATTAGTCATCGACAAAGTATTTTGTTGTAGCTCGTGTATTTAGAGGAAACAGCACTAACCTGGCGTACATGTTTCCTTGGGATTGAACTAGAATGTAGTGAATTTCAGCCACAGTCTCCAACTGTTGTCACTATTTAACTTAAATTATTATCGGACCTGTCTGAGGAAATGTGTGTCAAGTAATGTACTTCAAAAGGCCTTTCTGCTGTGCTCTAATTCCTCATGTTCATATACAGGATTGAAGCAGTTGAGAGTTGAGAAGCGTTGTGGGTTTGGCAAAGAATAAGATCTTTAGTCGACGTGAAAACACAGACAATGCTATTGTGGTAAACTGCAGTATTAAAAATTCTGTAACTTTACAAAAGGTCTAAAAGAGTCAGTAGAATCAGGTGTGACTGGTAAACCATTCTTTTTCTGGTGGTATACATTTTGTTATTTTTCATTTATAAATGTATATCTATCCGCTCCAGGAGATACATTTTCCTGCCACTGGAATGAATATGCAGGTTTTTCTGCATATCATTAACAATGTGTTTGTTGTAGAACATGTCTTCCACAGTGGCCGACATTGAAAAATGATTTGAGTGAAAGCCATTTCCTTCTGTAAATGAGTGTCCTATGTCTGTGTGGTAAGGCAGGGCAACCTGGCCATTGTATTTTATATTCTGTACCATTGCAAGTTGAAATCAAACTTACACACACACACACACACACACACACACACACACACACACACACACACACACACACACACACACACACACACACACACACACTAACTACGTAGATCTTCTTTAGTTACATCTGAGCTTCCAGTGAACATAATTCATATTTATGCATTATATTTAGCACATGGGGAACATGTGCAAACTCAGTTGATGAGAAATAAAGGATACAATTTAAGTAACTAATTCATTTTTCACCTAATTAAATCTCTCCTCATTTTCATTCAGGAAGCCTTAATCTATGTCACAGTGAAAGCCACGTGCAGACAGTGGCCAATAGCTGCTCTCTCCGGTTTCGTAATAGGGACCCGCTCTGCCCTAGTCCAGCCAGTCTGGTACTCGCTCTGGGTTTTGTTTCTATCTCGGTGGTAGTGCATTCTGGTCGTTGCTCGTTGTTGACAATAGCCTGGCTCTGGTTCTGAGTGGATTTACGTTTGGTGTTTGGTTTCCACAAGCCTCTGTTGTTTATCTCTTCCTCCTTGTGTCGCCTATAGTCGGTAGCGGTTGGTTGTTGTCAGGTGTCATTGGTCTGTCGTCCGACTTGTCCTGTGTTTACCTTGTGGTGCGTGCTCCACCGCTGGTGTCTTCCCTGCCTGGCGGCTCCGATCCGCAACCCCAGCCATTCCTGCTGATGGTTGTGGTTACCACAATTTACTTCGCTCCTACCACATTGTCGTCAGTAATTGCAGTAGTCATTTTCAACATCTTCTCAACCATCTTTGAAACATTTGTACCACTTGTAAAGTCTTGTACTCGTAGTAGAGTCGCCAAAAGCCACACTCGATGTTTCCAATGCGATACTGCACTTTGTTCCATTTTTAAACAAAATTTAATGGAGAATCTTTGATCCATCTTTTTTGAAAGTAAAAATTCTTCTGAGCACTCAAAAACAAAAACCTCCTTTTCCACTGTCAGCAATGAACTAAATACTGAAAATAGATGTAAATATATGTACGGTACATCAGGAACACGTGTACTAATAAGAAAAGAACAAAAATGTATACAGCCGACAGAATTAAATTCCTGTAACTTTTTGATCACACCTCATATGCAGTGTCTGGAAAAAGGAAATAAAGCACCCATAACAGTGTAACTTTGTACAAGTACAAACTATTAGCGGGCATGTACACAATTACAGCAGCGGTTCTCAGCGAAAGTAGAAAGGCCACTAGTGTTGATGGTGGAGGGTATACAAGAGGTGTGAGCACCATCGGGTAGACTACTGATGAGAGGTGTCACATTGTGTTCAGTGTTGAATCACGGTTCTGCACTATCCCCGATGACCACTGTCAGCACGTGTGGCGGCAGCTTGGGGGACATTCCATTCTTCCAATGTTTTGGAAAGGCACAGTATGGCCAGCAAATGGTTATGAATGTAGGTTGCAGTTGATAGTGATTGAGGGAACTGTGACGGAACAACAATCTTTCAGATGTCGATAATCCTCGTGTTACATCTTGTATGACAGTATCGTGATGTTATTTCCAACACAACAGTGCTCATCCACATAGTGGCATGTGTATGTATCAATTGTATGCATGGTATTAGCTGCTCCCATAGTCAGCAAAATCCTTAGATATGTTCCCTGCAGAGCATATGTGGCACGAGCTTGGACGTAAACTCTGCCCCAGTGTCAGTATCCAGAATATTGTGGACCATTACAACAGTTTGAGGCCAGCTTGCCCGAGGAAGGAATCTAGTGGCCTTATGACACCCTCCCAAACAAACAAGTGTATGCAAGAAGGGCAATTGGGTGCATGTCATATTGATAAGTGAGCTCATACTGCCAAGTTCTTTGTAAATCTGACTCAATTTTGTAATCACTAAAGTAACATCACATACCGACTGAACCCATGGCATTTCTTTTATTTCTGCGAATTTCAATTTCTTAGCCGGGCAGTGTTTATGAACATCTTGGGCTGAAAGAAAATCAGCCTGATATAGAGACGTAAAACTATTAGAGACGTAATTAAATGTAAAAGTTTCACAAAAACACATTTAAAGTGAAAAGCCTGAAAAAACACCAAGTTGTGTGTCCAGAAAATCTGTGTCACAATGGGTTAACAGTGAGCAGCAACTGCAACCAAATGGGAAAAATATCTTCTTCCGGCCCAGGATGTTGTAGCAGATTTTCTGCAACTTCACATTCCTAATGCTTCTGTATATTTTTTCCTGTTTCTACAAAGTCCACTCCTGGCAACTATAATTTAAAATGATCCAAGTCACTGTCCTTCTTCTTTGTATACTAAGGTGTCTGTCTGTAAATAATTTACTCTTATTTCTGAAGGCTTGGGCATTCCAATTCTTCTCTTAATATCCACTAGCTTTTGCCCTCAACTATGTTGGCACGGATCTTGAACCTGCATGAATTTTGAGTAGCCCTGAAACTTATTATCCATGGGAAAAATTGATATAAAGAACTGAAAGTGAAGTTGTCAAAACGATCCAATGGTAAAGAATTGATATGTTTGTAAGCACAGATACAGATATTTGAAGTATGAAATAGCAAAACACCTGGATAGGGGAACAAGCTGGTGGCGTATTTAATGAAAATACAAAAAATTAAAGAATCTGTAGTTACAAATAAGTCAGTTCTTTACTGTTGCACCCTTTTGACAGTGTCACCTTCAGTCTTTTATATCTGTTTTTCTTGCTAATAAGCTTCAGGATATTTATGAACGTTCATGTCAATGAAGTCGTTTGCTTAATAAGCTTATCAGTGACAATAGTTACAGTAATTTGTGAATGAATTCAAGAATGTCTGTGGGTAATGGAATTAAACTGTTAACATTAGTAATAATTTGGAAAGTTTCATCATCATAACACTATTTACTACTTTTTACTGATTTTTCTCATTTCTGGTCCCGGTTTGTTTCGTTTAGTTTTATAAACCTTCCACTGTCCCGATGTTTTTTTCTTCCAGTATAATGAAATGATGCTTATATGAAACTGATTTGATCCACATAAAGCACTTGCAGTCCCTTGCAGGCCTGCATACAATAACAAGTATTTAATATTGCATTTTTTGTAATCAGTTCAGCATGCATCTCTGTATACATAACCTGTCAGTAGCTGCCCACAGAGTTATTTTCAATTTTCCTGTAATTTAATAACATAAAACATGATAAATAGATGTAAAAACTTTTTATAATATGGAAAAATGCCAGTACACCATTATTATTTGCAGTATGTAGATAGTCACAGGATATGTGATGCATTCCCTTATGGATCTGAGTTACTGGGTACACATTTGTTTCCATACTATTCGGGCCCACATAGTTAAATGTACAGTTCAGTTTATCATGTTTTATAGATAATTTCACTTCAAAATTTCTCTGAGGGTTGAAATGCTTTTATAAATATGTAATGTTGAATCATTGGCTGTTGTCAGCTTAGCATATAATTTTAATGGTCTATTATCCATTCTGGATCTTTCTGAACTCATCAGCTGTGAACAAATGTTGATTAAGAATGCAACCAACCATGAGTACTTCTAAAAGTATTTATTTAAATGCCATTACCAGTCTCAAGCTATTATGTCTGTCTACAGGTTTTTATTTTATTTACTTACTTTTTTTTAAGTAATTGCAACAATGTGCTAATATACGTGTATTTGATAAAATATAAAATGAAATACTTACATACCCTCGATTTGTTTTGTCGGTATCATTTAGGCTTTCTTTGGTCCTTAAGCATTTTCAGCATGACACACGAAGAGTTAAGAATTATAGACAATGCACTTATTCTAAACAATCCACTGTGTTGTGCACACACTTCACAGTATTTTTCATCAGTTGCAGCCTTTGACAAGTACTTCACATGTAATGATTTTGCTTACAGTGAAAAGTCTATCCACTGACCAATGATATCACTCATTTCTCAACAAGGAAACATCTCATCTACTGTATGTTAAGTAAAGAATGTGTGGACGATACAAATCTAAATAACAGAAAAATGCTTTGTCCAGAAAAGTGCACTTCTTACAAGTGAGGAACTCTAATTGTAGCATGTCATAGGAGAAATTAACAAGAAGATTTATCAGGCTACTCTCGAGAAGCAATGGCATGTGTTTTGATTTTGGTCCCTGACAATATTCTTCAATGGATGTTAAGTTGGGCAGCTAGTGGAATAAGGATACCCTTGTTCAGAGTCCTAACACAGACCAATCATGTTTAATTTGTGTGAAAAGTGCAATGAACATTTTCAGGATTGTTTGTTAGCCAGCTGTAGTTGCTCATTTAGAATTTGCTGAGATGAATTGAAGGTGTGAATGCATATTTCTAGTTATTTTAAGATACCCATTTTCCTCCATAAGTTAGTTGTATATTTTGTTTGTAGATTATCTTTAGTGTTTGAAATGCTGTATCTATATTGAGCCATGTGAGTGGCAGTTGCAGATGTACTTAAATGTTTTCAGTCTAAAAGCATCCTTGTACTTATTATATCTTGAAGTTGCTGCCAGTCAGGCCAAGATAAAATCTGATGCAATTGTCACAATCAGTACTGTGTACTCCTCAGTTTTAGAGACCCAGCCCAATGGTTTTGGTTTTATGTACTATGTTATGTTGCCGCATTTAGTGTGCATCTATGGGCTTAAAGTCGAAATTGTGCAGAAAATATTAGTAAGTTACTTTATTCAACCATAGAATATTTATGAAATATTACATATGTCATGTTAATTGAAAGAGGAAACAGTTTTTTAATTAACTAATCCATACATACAGCAATAACATCTTTTACAGTTGTAGATGATGATGATCTGCTGTTAATTTTGAAGTGTTTTGTACAATTTTTTATACACATTGCCAAACAAGTGTACAATTTATGTAAAAAAAAAAATACAGTTTGTGTCGCATAACTACACACTGGGTGAGCGAATATTTGTAGTTTGGGCACTGCCTTTCAGCTGTTTCAAGTACCTTGACAATACTTTTAGCATCCCCTTGTATTCTTTGTGTTGCCTCTTTAGCCCATTTGAAAAAGCAGAGTCATCAGCTCACCACAAAGTTAAGATGACAAAATTGGATGAAGGATGGAAATTATCCATCACAGACACTGGGTGCAGAATTTCACATTATTTCTAGTTAAATAATAATAATTTTTTCAATGCCTGCTTGATGTTACATAAATAATCATGGACTTTTTAGTATTAACTATTTGAGAGGTATGCTTCATTTTTTTTAATATTAGGGTTTTAATGCATTCAAAAAAATTATGGTGCAGTTTTATTCCATTGTAGAAAATACTGGCTGTTGTTTTGTTTATCTTGAAACATGTGTCGGACAAAACTGATATTTACTCAGATCATGTGAATACAGCTGTTTGTGAGATAACTGCTTTGTTCTGTATAAGCCAAAAATATTGTTATTCAGTCTGATATTATGTAATTGCCCAAACTATGAGGTTTGTGGTGGGATTATTTGGGACAGAGATGCTACATATAAGTATGTTGTGCAAACAATAATGTAAAATGAATGACTTACAGAGGATGATGTGAAGTTTGCACTATGTGCATATTTAGACTGCTCAGCTATAACTGAAGTTGTATTTACCAAATGTTGAAAATTGATCTTCTACCTTAAACTTATAATTACCTTTGATGTTTACATTCTGTATGTAGCAAACATCACTATAGAAATCTGCCATTGCGCTGCTTGTAAAAGTTGTAACTGCTTGATAGTAATTTGTCATGTTGACATAATGATTATTCCTTAATCTAGAATGTTTCTAGTTACGTAAGTACTTTTATTCATGTTATATAGTAACCTGTTTATACATTATGTATGTAAATGTTTATTGTTCGCTAGGAAACTTAAGTTTGGGTCAACACAATTCCAAACAGACAGTTATAATTTATGATAATAATTAAAATAGTTTATGCACAATTATCTTAAAATATACAAAATTAAATGTAAACTTAGTAACATTCAGATTAATGCTTAAAGACATTCTTTCCTTTCTTACTGTACACTGATTTCTGCATGCATTTTTAAGTGTAAAGATGCCTTGCTGGTACCTGATACTTAATGCTGTAAATGTTAGCTGTGTTAGCTTCAGTTTTGCTTGGTTACTTTATATTTGTATGCATCATATGGGAGAAGTCAAAACAATACTACTTTTGTGTAAAACAAATGAGCTCTGTATTCGCATGTTAACAATACTATCAGAGCTAATGACATTCTGTGATAATCAGAAACGTCATTTCTATGATGTTTCTGGATGTAACAGCATAACTAGTGCTACGATGGGGCTGATTTGACGATGGGACTAGTGCTACAATGGGACTGGTGTGGAGATGAAAACATTCTTGAGTGGATGACCATCTCTGGGGTGCAAGAATTTCTCTTGATAGGTGTGCAGCCACCAGGATTACGATCTGTTCCTAGCTGTACTGGACATTCCATATTTCTTAGACTCCTGGATTAATCTGTACTGCTATCACACTGTCTACCACACCCTGTTCTTTGTACCTCCCTTTGCAGGTGCAGTGGGTAACATGACACTTGTGAAGAGGCTTCAGTTTCCTTTCCAAGAGAAAATTGGTCCTACACAGACCCATCCTCACTCCACCCATGAACAACAGTTCTCAAATTTTATATGGATATGAATCTGTATGTGCATCAAAGCCCTTCTTATGCAACACAAGACATGGGTAGCCGACATACGTTTGCGGCACTGTGAACTGTAACTTGACAGCTTACCACTACCTTATCCAAGACTGCCTCTAAAGTAGTAGCAATAAAGGCTGTGCATATGTGGCATGTACTTCTTTTTGAGAACATCCATCAGGGGTTTCAGAGTATTTAATTCTACAGCATCGAATGTGTCATGAAGTGCTCTTTGACCCAGTTAATTTATAACATTACATAAATAACACACAGCACAGTGAACAGTATTAATGGCGATGATAACGACATTGATGACATGAACAACACTTATAATAGTCTATTCACTGGACAGTAAATTTGTAATTATTTATTTATTCTGTTAGATGAGTTGATTGTTAATCAGTGCAATGATGACTGCATTACCACCTGAAGCAAGACTGCTTAATACAAATTTCTGCTTTATTCAATAAATTTTTCGTGTCCACATATGTTGCTGCAACAATAAAGTAAAATTAAATGATATGATTGAATTGTTCATTTGATGGAATTCTGTATTCATTTGGATGTTAAATACACCAGTGTATCATTTCTTTAATGCCTCATCTGAATCCTTGTCACTATTGCCATTTTTATCTCGAATTTATGTATAGCATTGCCTAACACTTGTTTGTAATTTAGTTTTCAAAGCTATAATTGTAAAAAAAAGAAAGTTGTTTGTGTTTAATATGTTATTTAAGTTTAGTTTGATGTTTCACTGTTAGTATGTTCTGAACATTAAAGAATATTACTAACTATCCTGAAATACATTATTAAAGTTATCCCCTACTGTCACTCACAGTGTTTTGTAAGTCATTGTAATATGTTGATGCTGATTTACACTTTTATGGCCACTTACCATTATTTTGTTACTGATCTCTTATAAAAGCAGATTCTTGATTTATATACATCATCTATTTTTATATCTTTATTGCCTGCTGCGGAAAGTGGATGTTAACAATGTTGTTGAATTATAGTGTAAGCGGCTATGCCTTCATCCAGAAAGAAATAAAAATATGTTTGACATGTATAGGTATTTTAATTCATCTCCCTCAGGATATCTCACATATAACTTATTTCATCTCTGGCAGTGTTTATTAATTTGATGTGGTAGTCAGGAAGCAACCTCAAGATGTAAAACAAACTCTTGCAACGTTTTTGTCCATAAAATTTGGAATTGGGAAGAAAGATAATGGTGGCAAGTGCTGTTATCAAATACACAACACTGAAATGGTTGTATCTGAGTGGTTATACACTACATTAGAACAGAATTTTCCAATAATCAAAATTTCTTTTGTGACAGCATTATGGGATAATTTTCTCCTATTCCCACATGAGGGTGCACAGATAGCTTGAGCATTTGGGAGCTTCTTCCATACTCAGTTAAGAGAGTTAGCTCTGCCAGTAACACTGTGACAGTTTTTTACATACAGAGGATGACAGTGTGCGGTTCAACAGGCAGGTCCTGTCAATAACAGAGAAGCTGTTGAAAGCTTTATTTCTCCCTAAAACCTTAAGGGGCAAGTAAATCTGAAAAACATATCTAAAAATTTCATAATCTTGTTCTGATTGTGTAGAAACAATTGTTACTCCTAAGTAACACTCGGACGCAATAAATAAGCCCTGTTGTGGTAAATAAATTTACACTCATATTTAGGGTACGTTAATTATCACATTCGTTTAGGGAGTGACTCGTTATCATGTTAAGGCACCATTTTCAAAATTTTAAGTGGTATGTAAAATCTTGTGGCTTTTGCAAACTGAAAAAGAGGAACTTGCAGTTTATTCCATGCCATCGACAGGAAAACTGTGAATGCCTAATTATGTAAACAGAAAGGTATACTAGGGTTTAACCTCCCATTCTTAATGATGCTTTCACCATGCCCTCCCAGAAAGTGGGTGGTCACAAGTGCATGGCATACTGTCTCATCTGTTCCAAAACACAAATATTAGGGTATGAGATTGATAACCATTTACCATTCATTGTTCCACAGTGAGAAATATTTATTGGATTTTTCAGATTGGTGCAACAGGTAAATCAAATATACTGGTGCCCGTTGCAATTTATTGCTTCAAAATACCTATAGAAACAACTGTGGGAGCTCTCACACAGAATCTTTGGTTTGTCATCTCTCTGTACTTATGTCTGGTTTAGGCAGCACACGATCCACATCTCCATTCAACAACCTGTAGTAGTATTCATGGAAATCCGTAGGAAACCCACCGTTCCATAGTAACACACTTGTCTCTCATTTGCTGTGAATAGATCTTTAAATTTGCTGCTGCACTTTGTACTTTCTTGATGCAGTGGAGCTGCTGTGCAGTTCCAATACTTCTGGCCATGTAATTTTATTTCTGTTTGCAGATGATTGAGGACCGTAAGAAAGCACATATCTACTCAGACTCATGATAAAGTAATGTAACCACTCTTAACAAACTCCTCTAATGAGACGAGTGTTCAACGGAAACAATGGTATTGTCAGGAATGCCCCTAGGGAAGTGTTTTCTGTAAACATAATGATTTGGCAAGCAGGGTGGGGAATAATGTGCGGTTGTTTGCAGATGATGCTGTGATACAAGATGATTTAGACAACATTTATGGTTGTGTGTGTGTGTGTGTGTGTGTGTGTGTGTGTGTGTGTGTGTGTGTGTGTGTGTGAGTGAGTGAGTGAGTGAGTGAGTGAGTGAGAGAGAGAGAGAGAGAGAGAGAGAGAGAGAGAGAGAGAGAGAGAGAGAGAGAGAGAGAGAGAGAGAGAGAAGGATGTGTTAACGGTATTTTCAAATGACATGTAAGTTGTACATAGATGCTTTGGGAACTCGTATGGGAATCCCTGGAGAGAAAGCAATATTCTTTTTGAGGAACACTGTATAGAGAAATTTAGAGAACTGGCATCTAAAGCCGAATGCAGAATGATTCTACTGCCAGCAGCATACATTTTGCATATGAATTATAAAGATAAGCTATAAGATACTGGGGCTTACACAGACGCATATAGATATTCATTTCTACCTCACTCTTTATGCGAGTGGAAGAGGAAAGGGAATGACTAGCAGTGGTACAGGGTACATGCACACCACAGCTGCTGGTGGAATATGTATGTAGGTGTGGCCAGGCTCATAACAGGAGCTCTCATTCAATCTTTCTGTGACAGAAAAGTTTCTGGATCATGGTCGCCAGTGTCCATTTTCTCCTCGAGTTCAAAGACACTGCCAAGCCATGACTTCAACCCACAGGTGGACCTCCACAGCAGGGTGGAAGCACAAACACTGCTGTGCCTTGCTGATCTTAATTAGTTAACTCCACTTTTCACAAATCTATACATACACGACAAAGGGCACACACGGTTGGTTGGCCCACACTTACTGATTACTAAAAATATGTTTTTAACAATTACGAATGTCGTTCCTCGGCGTGAGAGATAATACATGCATTTCAAGTTGTTGTTAAGTTTGATCACACTTATAACATTTCCAGTTAAGTGTAATAGTATGTAATTAATTCGTAAGGACATAGTTTATAACCATGTTTTGGTGGAAATAGTTTAACTGTTCTTTACCATAGGGAGTCACATGCTGATTCTGGGCTCTATACTGCACTACGGTACTTCAAATCTGATTTGTGACAAATATTAAATGGTGTCTCTGTACAGGTTGACTTGTCATTTTCCAGCTAAGTCTCTTTACTTTTGACTATTTTGGAGACTATGTCATTATTGTGACACAACATCACATTGCAGCTTAAAATATTTGTAGCACCAACATTTACAACTCAATTTTAGGACAGACACTGTGTACATATATTATTTTTGAGATGATATTGTCCCTTCTTTTATACCTCCATACAAAAATAGTATAGGTAATTTCCTGTATGTATCCACCTGTCCCCAGGTAACACCATCCCTCCTATGGGTCCGTCTATGTCCCCCTCACTTCCATACATAAAATGGGGTTCACTGAACTTAAAAATTGAAACTATATCTCTTTCTGTGTCAAAAGTGTCTATATAGCATATTTAAGTTTTACTTGATACATGGGTTTCCTACTACTTTCCATTCTGTCACTCTTACTGTGTCTTTCACTGAGTCATACCTTCCATCTATGTTATATTAACATTTAATAATGTGCTTTCTCTGATACAAACTTAAGATTAACTACAGACTGTTCATTAAGACCTCATTTGCTGTTACACATGGAAATGTTGTTATCCAGTTTGTTCTTATCAATAGAGTTGTGCACCACTCATTTTGAAATCATGAAGTAGTACTGAGAATACAGAAGTTTCCTTTAATTTGTTACTTTTCCTCTCAACTACTTTGTCATATACTAGGTATATATGTGATACAGTAGCTTTTCACTTTCCACTGAGAACACAACTATCTTTTTGTTAATCCCAATTGAAAAAAAACATTAAATTATCAAACTTAAAACCTTTATTTATTGTGTGTCAAACACTTTATGCCCAATTATGTAACATATGTATAACTATCAGCTTTTTCATACACTTTGACACGTATAAGGTTCACACACAAGTTAATAGCATTTTCGTTTTGCATGTTGCATTCCACCACTGTGCAAATTTTGCATGAAACAGAAAGGTTACAAAATGAGGTGTATGAGTACCGCATGTCCGAAGTGAAAATCGCAAAAATCAGTTGGTGGCCATATCTATCTCTATTTGCTCATCATCAAGTGGCTCATGAAATACTGAACATTACAATTGTTGCAGGGTTAGGGGTCAAACCCGGGACTCCACATGGCAGACCTGAAGCTGGGACCCACCACACCGTATTTCGTCAGGAGGCCGAGCAAGTTCAAGAATTTTGAGAGACAGTGCAGAGTGATAAAGCGGTATTCAGTAACATTGCTTTATTCAGCTAATTTACAGTATTTGATGGTGAAGCGTAGTGTCAGCGTGCTGCCCGCCCGATGTCCTGCAAGTCCAGCCGGCTCAGCAGACTCCTGGTATGCCGATGCCACTGCTGTTGTTATCAAGGCTGCCTGCCAACGGAACTTGGCCGCCGCTCTCCTGGTCACCACCCAGCGATGCATAGCGCCTTGTGACTTTCTCTGCCCCATTAGGCCTGCTCTGTCTGACCAAGGGATGAAGGTGGATGTACTGGTGACCCGTGGCCCTCAGGCCACCGCTGCTCCCAACTAGTGACCTGACTCAAACCCACGCGCACCTGGATTCTGTGCTGAAATTTTCCGCTAATGGTGCTTGCCGGATGGCAACACCCACTGCCATCTCTGGCGCTGTCGTAGCGCTGCTCTGCTACCCTTAGGGTACGCCTCGCCCGGACCCAGTTTGCCAGGTGGGAAGCAAACTTGGCAACTACACTAGAGTGGAACTGAGTCCCTCCTGGACCTGCTGCAGACCTCTCTCACTGCCGTTTTTCAGGCAGACTATGCTATTTCCAAGTGGAAGGATGCCATTCCACCCTCCCCTGGCGTTGTGTCCCCCGATGCAGAATATAGCCCGAGCAACAACATAGAAACAAAGTACAAATTTATACAGAATGCTTATAATATTGCTGCCAGACTGGCCACTATAAGCATAGAGCAGCACAGGTCTGTCCAGACGTTCCACTGACCTGGCAGACCCTGTCAAGCTAAACTTGCCCGTCTATTTATATTGATTTCTCCCTTGCTTCTGACATAGTGTCAGAGAGAGACAGGAACAATTGTAGGGATAAATTCCTACAGGTCAGCCATTTACAAATATCCTCTCCTGGCTCTGGCCTAGTGCCCCACCTCATATATCCACTAACTAAGAGCAACGCTGCAGTTTCCTACCTTGTTGTTGCTCCACTCAAAACAAATCGTGCATGCAATACCGCTGTCGCAGCTCTGCGCCGGCAGGTGCCATGTTAACTTGCCTGGCCTGCTGGCTGTCGTCCGTTATGGCACTCTGCCAGCGGCCCCAGATTTCATCCCCCAACAGCGCCTTCATTGAATTTCGAAAAAATTTCCCTTTCCCTTGACTAGATTGACACTAGTGCAGCACTATCCTGGTGATGAACAATTGTGTCTGTATTCTAACATAAGGAAAAGAAAGGATTGGTTGGGGCCAAACAAAGGAGCAACATCCCATAGAAAAATCTGCATGCTTTCACAAAAGATAATGTTATGCATCTAGTGGAACGACGATGGTGGGGTGTATTATGAATTGCTTCCGCAAGATGTAACGGTGGTTGCTGACATTTTCTGTCAACAGAAAAGATGTCTTGCTTATACAGTCTAAGAACAGCAACCAGGAAGTCCAAGTGAAGCAATACTGATCCATGAAAGAGCCTGCCTGCATTCCGTACAGTATTTTTTTGTCAGTCTAGCAAAAGTTGGGTTGGGAAGTCATGTCACACCCACCTTATTCACCTGATCTTGTGCCTCAGATTTGAGCCTTTTCCACTCTCTATCAAATAACTTTCATGGAACTTCCCTTTCGGATTAAGAAAGTGTTCTGAAGATGACTCAATGAATTCTTCACCAGAAAACCATGCCATTTACATTTCGCAGAATCGAAAATTTCCCCAATGTTTGCTGTCCATTGTAAGCACTGAAGGATGATATATTATTGTACGCTGAAGTCTCTGTTATGTTTATTAAACCTATAGAAAAAGTATACAAACTAATGCACCAGCTACATACCTGTATTGGGGCCTAGTGCAATGGTTATCATATAAACATGATGTAGAAGGTTGTTGGATCAAAAAACGACAAATGAAACTTTTTTTTCAATTTATAAATCTGATCAAAAGAATTTGATTATTATTGTTATTCAATTAATTCGTTTACATGTAATTTTTGATATTATTGTTTGTTTTATTTACCCTTATTTTTCTTTCTGTCATTCTTTTTTCTCCTGGAATCTGCCTGTGTCACCTATAATGTGGAAATAATTGTTAATGTGTGTGTGTCCGTCTCAAGTTGCTTCGTAGAGGTTAGCTTTAACCACCATAAACAAAGCAAGTGCGATTTTTAAATCTGCACAGATTGTTGATTGCTATTCTCTCTTATGCATTTCACATCATGGGGTTGTGGTTAGCTTAGGACACAAATTTGAATTCAGGGCTTTGTCTGCCATGGTTGTCATTTCTCACTTAGAATCAGCTGTCCATAGACCATCTCACATTTCCAACGTATCTGGAAGTGGCTGCCTCCAACATTACTCTGCATTAATTATTGCATAGTAATGAAGTAAAACAAATTAATATTTCCACTTTGACAGTTCTCTGCAATTTATTGCATAATTTGGTAAACCATACTGTTTTTTCTGACATGCTCTGGTGGTTTCCGGTGATTAAGGGTGTCAGTGTGGTACTGGTGTGCAAGACTCACACTCCCTCTTGGCTATCAAACTTACTTGGAGTTGCTTCGCCGATCATCTTTTCAGGATAGCCAGCTGTGATGTCCTGCACGTCTTCTTCTCTGAATATAGGATGCTACATGGAGGAAATTTTTTATACTTTAAAATATTCTTGAGTGTACGGAGTTATTTTAAAACTCAATCTCACTGTATTTTCATCACACACAACAGTTTCTGACAGACCGGAAGGTTTCAAGCTTACAAAAAATGTTTTAGTTGTATGAAAACTATCACATTCATTTTTCCATAAATACAGTCTACAAATCTCACAAAGTTTAACAAGACAACTCTCTAGACCTTACTTATTGATTCTTTCTCTTACATTCGTAATTGTCCCTTCTCTTCTTTCAACAACATTCAAATGTTCACACAGTAATGTTTCATGTCGCATGGAGTACGGCGCGTTTATTCCTTGAGGTGGATGTGTAACTATAGGCGACTACCTGCCCACGCCGATCATCCGTCCCATACACGTCCGTCCTGCACACACACATAACTGTGGTGCAGTAGACACAGTTCTACTCATCTCTAAAATAACGCGTGTTCAAGACGGTGGAAAAACGAGGGTCTCTAGAATTTACTCCAAAATTCCTTAGGCATTACAATGCCTTCCAGAATGCTGGAAGTTAGAAAAGTATAATTATTAAATTGTCATTACTTCAACACCCCCCCCCCCCCAATCAATTTAATAATTTCCTAAATTGCTCATAAAATTCACTATCCCCAGCTTTTAACACAGTCCATTGAAACGTGCACTCTTAGCTACTTTTGGTAAAATATGGGCCATTTGTTCCTCGGAGCTAATGTATTGAACATTCAGATGGCCTTTGTTGTATAGCTCTTGTGTAGAACGGATTTCACATCCAAATGCTTCAGTCATCTATGTTCCCACTTCCGTAATTGACAGATTCTTCAAGAAGATGCTTAAGCCATGGGGTGTCTGTCATAGCTGTCGCCGAAGCTGGATATTCTGCTTCTATTTCCTAGTGAAACTCATCTGTCTCCTTGTCACCAGAAACAGTATTTTCAAACAAAAAACTATAAGAAAGTGAAGAAGACAGAAGATCTACAACATAACATAGTCAGAATCAACATAGCAGTAATAGCATTTAAAATTTCCTTTTTGTAACACAGGCCAACATCAAGTGTTCCTTTAATATATCAAGGAATTCATTTCAAAAATTTCTACTCTAATTCTGTTGGTTAATTTTTCTGTCTACTAAAATAGTTAAGTGATGCACTTCGTCTGGTCATAGCTGTCATTATATACATTGAAAAACACAGTAATTGTCCATCTGGTTTAAATTCATCCATTTGACCACACGCATCTCCACTGGATTTGACTTCCATCGATGTTCTCAGTGCTTACAGTCTTCCATGTTGAATCTTTTCAATAAGTATTCAAGATGAACATAGTGACAAAGAAACATTTTGCCACTGTTGCTCTGCATATTTATTCTGAGGAATGATTTTGGTTCTCCAAGTTCTCACATTCGACATTTTAACTAGTTCTTAATGTAGGTGACTTTTTTTTTTACTATTACATCCAGCTGGAATATTATCTACTTATGGAAGCAAATTGAGTATAATGATCATCAATGATTTCAACATAGAGACATCTGCCAATTTTGGGTTGTCGAAACATGATTTCCTTCTAAAACTGTCAAAAGTGTTTTTTTAGTTTGCATACAAGTCTTTTCTTAATCTTTACACCAGGTCTCAATGCAGGAATCAATTTTGTACATCTGTTTGTTCCATAAATGAATTATGTTCCTTCACCACACTAAGGAGCATTCTTAGTGTTGTGAATTGAGCAAGTGGAGTATAGTCATATCTCTTTCAATATTTCCAGACATGTCTATTTTTACTTTGAACATCCTCTTACTGTCAGTGATACTTTTATTTGCTGTAAGTGGTGCATAAGTCAAAGTTCCATTAGATGACTGAGAGCCCAGTTTTTCCATTATTGCTTTTTTTCCATTCTTCTTCTACTTCTTCTTCATGATGCCTAACCTGAACGTCTTCAGACTTCTGAGGTAAGTTTTCCCACTAATGTTTTTGCATTCAAGGGAAACACTGGATAATCCTTGAAAAACATAATTTTCTTGTTATTCTATTGCTTTTCCGCAAAGTTTCTGCTGGCTTCCACTTCTTCTGACATTGTGGGCCTTGAGTTCCCTTCAACAGTTTGCACAAAATCAAGGACTTCAAAACAGAAATAACTTTGAGGAAACTGAAGAATGTTCTGAATTACATTGTTCACTTGAATGGTCTTCTTCAAGATCCAATCATAATTGCTTTCATCTTCAAATTGAAACTTATCTTTTTCAAAAATTACATCTCTCCCAAATACAACTTTGTGTTGCTTGGCGCACTATATTCTGTGGCTAATTAGACAGTTTCATTTTAATGGGCTAGTTCCTTTTCAATACTTTCCTGGGAATGTGCCACTATGCAACACACCCAAAGTCATATTTGTTAAATTTGGCTTTCTTCCATCCGATAGCATTTCTAGAATTTCTGCATCTAAAACTGAAGTATAACTACGGTTAATGATAAAAGTATCTGCCAGTAACTTTTGACTAAAATTGCTTTCAAACTTCGCGTCCAAGAATTGTGCAATGAGACTTCTCAATGACAGTATGATTTAGTTCGCTCCGCCACTCCATTTCGTAAATGACTTTGCAAATATACTCATGACCGTTGTCACTTTTAAATCTCCTGATTTTCAGCAAATACATACTTTGGAAATACGAAGCAAGAATTGTTACCAATATTGTATCGACCACTGTGCCATACAGTTCAGTGAGCTGACACATGGGTATTATATACTGTAGGACTGAAAGTTTCGGAGTGTTTTTCTCGTGAGTGGCTAGCCATCTGGCCGTATGGCTGGGGCATTGTAACTCTATGGGGTAGTGCTGCCAACACATGCCATCCCACTCTTAACATCATTTCCCAACCCTCACACTCCCCTTGTTAGTGTGTGTATATACACAATTGAATCATTTCTGTGAGCAGCAGCTATAGCTATCACCCTTTTGAATTGAACCTGCTGAATTTTTAAAAACAAGCATCATCCAGCCAATAATAGTTTATGCACTGACAATTAATTATTTAGTGAACCTGACACTAGAAGAGCACCTTTTAGTTTTAATTTGAAATTCCAGTCCACAAACTATGCTTTCAACATAAATTTCTCCAAACTTTATTCTTATTTGATTCACCAGTTTGTTCACATCCATCAAAGAACAGATTAATTAACTAAATATCCTGTTACCCTCAAATCTAGAAACCAATCCACTTTGCCACCTGGAAAACTTCCAGTAACAGCTGAGAAAGAAAAATTATTTTCATTTCTGTTTATTTTTTGGAGAGATTTAGCTAAATTTGCAGAACTATACCTCTATGCTTTTGTGGCAATCTAACATTGTATTTTTCCTCAATAATGGCATTGTTTCCCACGTCTGTAACACATATATTGGGTTGTTACATAAGTTTGTTGCATTTTTCTGTACGTTTGATAAACACAACAGATACACATACACACCCTACTCATCCATAATATATTCTCCTTCACTATTTACAACAGTCTATCAATGCTGAAATAACTTTTTGATTCCATGACTGTAGACATCGAGTGGTTTTGAGGTGAAGAACTCGTCGAGCCATGGTAGGAGCACCTTTTGCATCCGGCAAAGCTTAGCTTGAAGTTTGTTCGATAGGGAGCAGGAAAAACTGAGGGTGCAAGATCAGTTGAATAAGGTGAGTGCAGAATGACCTCCCAATCCAATTCTAGTATAAAGTTTTTGGTCAGTCTCGCAGAATGGGCGCGGGCGTTATCGTGGAGTAGCATCACTTTTCGCAGTCTGCCTGGTCGTTGTCCTCAAATTGCGTCCATAAGATGTCTCAGTTACTGACAATAAATATCATCAGTGATGGTTACATCTCAGGGAAGCAATCTGTACTACACCACACCATCACTGTTCAACTAGATGCATAATATTATGGATGCATGCAGGCTTTTATATGGGGAGTTGCTGCTTTGTTTGGGGGCAACCATTCTTTTCTTTTCCTTATGATCTTAGGATAAAGACACCATTTCTTGTCACCTATAAGGCTATAACGATACAAGTTAGGAATGGTCAACGTTGCTTTCAAGCAAACTGATCACTAACAATGAGAAAAGCACATACATCCACCTGCTGATTTATGTGTTTTCGGCTTAGAGCATGTGGTACCTTTTTGCAACCTTCTCCATTGCATGCAAATGTCGCACGATGGTAGAATGATCACAGTTAATAACATTTTCCAGTTCTCGAGTTTACTGACATTGATTATTGTGGGTTAATGTGTTTAAACAATCTTTATGAAACTTTGACTGTCTTCCTGAATGTGCTGAATCACTAATGTCAAAATGATCCTTCTTAAAACAAGAAAACTGCATTCTTGCCATGATCTGTCTCATGGAATTATCCCCCTCCCACATGTGGCGTGAATGTTTCTGACTGCCTCCGTAGCTGTCATTCCTATTGAACTGTAATAGAAGAATACATAAGAAATGTATAGATTTCTCCACTAGGCACTCCATTTTCTAGTGTCCGAACCTCCACTCATTATCTCTATATAACAAAATGACAATATGTGAACTCATATAGCAACAGTGAATTACAAAGTAAAAAATGACAACTCCTAGCATCCACAATATCAACTAAAATCTTATTTTTAGACAAAGCTTTAACTGCATCATACATAGCTTGAGACTTGGTTGTCTCTGAATACATCCTTTTACCTTGCTGTCAGATGCTGTCGACGATGGCAATTCATTTGCTGTCCAGTTGTTACCTTTAGATTTACTAAGTTTTGCTTCTTTGTCTAGTAATCTACCCTTTAAGAAATTCGGTTCCAATTCCTCACTTGAGAAGGTATTCAGAGCAGTAACAACTACTTATGATTCTGGTGGAATTGTTTGTAAGAAACCGCATACTATATCAGTTCCTCCAATATTATCATCCGATCCTTCAAATTACCCATTAACTTACGAAACTCCAAAAAATTAATTTCAAGAGTTATTGTCATTTGCATTAATGTTTAAAGGTCGTTCTTAATAAAAGCCATAACCTTTCAGCTCAAATGTTTGAATTAATGTATTTCTTATTTTTGGTGTAGGCCTACTCCAAGCAACTTTGTGAAATTCTTTGGATTACTTGAGACTTACACTTCTTATCGGTTTTGCCAATCTCTCCCAGAAGAGTTTTCTTCCATGCACACTATTCAGCTGTCTCAGCCATGTCCATGTATCTCTTTCACACAAAACTCACTTCCAGCTCATATAGAAGTATTTCAGTCCTAAATTTTCAGTTGCTAAAGTTCTTCCCATTAAACAACAGTACCTTGTATTCCTCTTCTTCTTGAGCCATGACTCTAAATTAGGTACTGGATTAATTTTTTCCACCTTTATTTGTTGTACTGCAACACCTGGCACCTGGGTCCATGACCAGTTGCTAAGAAAATAACAGTTATTTAGGATAAGTAATTTCAACTCGTTACTTCACACAATTTACAATTACAACCATGGGACAACAATGAAGACAAAATATAAACAGAGCGAAGAAACACAGAAAAAACACATAAAAAGGCAAAGAGAAAATAACTCAAAGGATTATTATTACATTATCGTCATTTCAACACACTTTGTATTAGATAGGAAACTCCATGTCCAAACAATGAACAATGGCACCATTTAACCAAGATACAGAACAGCCTGCCACCACAAGTAAAAAACATAGCCTTGACTTTAGAAATCTGAAGTCATTAACTGATCATTGCTCTGAATTGTGTGAATTTTTGGTCCATATGTGTACAGTGAAATATGAAACAAGCTGCAAGTGCATGAACGATTTTTATAAAATTAATAATCACTGTGAATGAGACTTTTATACAATGTGTAGCTATCTCCATACTGTGGTCTTTGTCCATGTTTGTACTGTATTGTAACACTCTTTTGGTCTCCTTCAACTATTATTTATGCTACTTGTCAACTCAGGTTATACAACCTAGGCATAGCAAAAATTGTCATTTTAACAGCCCTGGACATCTGCTGCCGTTTAGCTTACGGAATCTTCTTCTTGATACAGTTATGAAGTGTAGTGGTATGAACGAGAGGGAATTTGTTCTCGCTTGATATGGCTAATAACTATATGACATTGTTTGTCGTCTATCTTGATATATACACTCCTGGAAATTGAAATAAGAACACCATGAATTCATTGTCCCAGGAAGGGGAAACTTTATTGACTCATTCCTGGGGTCAGATACATCACATGATCACACTGACAGAAAAACAGGCACATAGACACAGGCAACAGAGCATGCACAATGTCGGCACTAGTACAGTGTATATCCACCTTTCACATCAATGCAGGCTGCTATTCTCCCATGGAGACAATCGTAGAGATGCTGGATGTAGTCCTGTGGAACGGCTTGCCATGCCATTTCCATCTGGCACCTCAGTTGGACCAGCGTTCGTGCTGGACGTGCAACCGCGTGAGACGACGCTTAATCCAGTCCCAAACATGCTCAATGGGGGACAGATCCGGAGATCTTGCTGGCCAGGGTAGTTGACTTACACCTTCTAGAGCACATTGGGTGGCACGGGATACATGCGGACGTGTTTTGTCCTGTTGGAACAGCAAGTTCCCTTGCCGGTCTATGAATGGTAGAACGATGGGTTCGCTGACGGTTTGGATGTACCGTGCACTATTCAGTGTCCCCTCGACGATCACCAGAGGTGTACAGCCAGTGTAAGAGATCGCTCCCCACACCATGATGCCGGGTGTTGGCCCTGTGTGCCTCGGTCGTATGCAGTCCTGATTGTGGCGCTCACCTGCACGGCGCCAAACACGCATACGACCATCATTGACACCAAGGCAAAAGCGACTCTCATCGCTGAAGACGACACGTCTCCACTCGTCCCACCATTCACGCCTGTCGCGACACCACAGGAGGCACGATGCACGATGTTGGGGCGTGTCCGGAGCAAGTATGGTTGGTCTGACACATCGGTGTCAATGTGTTCTTTTTTCCATTTCCAGGAGTGTATATAAGGCTGTAAAAATGAATTTTACTGCAGATGTTTTCCCCAGTATTCAGTAAATCAGTATCTCCTGGCGTAATGGTGTACATTAGAGGTGACAAGAAAATAACGTAACTGATAGAAATAACTGGTTATTGAGAAGTAGCAGTTACTGTGATAAGGGCTCATCTGATACTAGCAGTTACTTACATAACAGTGCTTTGCGCCACCTGTTTACAGAAGATCATACTATGCTTTCACGTCAATTAATCTGAGATCTGGCTATGACAGAGAGGGATATGTCATCTGGAAGAGGTTCTACATGTCATGGAAATAACAGAGACTATGCGCCATCTATTAATACAACTATGAGTTATTTTGTGCGCTCTCACTACTTTCAGCACAAAAACTAAATAAAGTTAATGTCAGAGTGGTTGCTGATAGGAGCAAACTTAAAGGCATTGTACATGTACTAGAGTTCCCTTGCGTCATTAGTTTGGGCAGTTAGTACAAATAAAGCAATTAGAGCGACAATGGAAATAACTGTCAGAGGTTGTTATTTTTCTCTAGCTGTTATTATTCTCTTTAAGTTTCATTCTCTGACACTTAACACGCTACCACTACAGGTAACCCAGTGACATTTCCAGAGAGAATAGTTACTGGAGTGAGCAAAATATTTTTGTACCGCTATGGAAATAACTATCTAGAACGCGCAGTGTCCAGCAGTTGACAACTAATGGGATTCTATTCTTTCCATTTCTTGTAATTCCTGAAACAGTTGACCTTCTATCTGGCCTTCGGTTATGTTAGAGGGTATTGTTAATGGTTTTTAGGGCTTTACACACATTGAAATATTTGAGCATTGTAGGTGATCTAAAAATGGAAAATAGTGGAGTACCTTCTCAAAGAATACCATATCCCCAATGCCTAGCTGGACCATTATGATGAAAAAACGCTGCTGCTGTATGTAATTAGTGTATCTGATCAACTTGAGTACAAAAAAACTTGTGTAATTTCATAAAACTTGTCTTTGTGGCTTTACTAAGAAAAATGAGCTTTCTCAATTTGTACATATACACTGCAAATGGACTTTTTTTATTTAATTAATTATTGGCTACTGATTTTGAATCATTTTCCACATAGTATTGAGCACATCAGTTTTATACAGGGAAATTGTACAATGGAATATTTACACTTCACACACAAGTATGGAAAATTAACCATTTGATCGCAGCATAGATGGAATGAATACAGGTATGCTTACAACAATAGTCAGATCAGTTACTTTATCAGGAGCATTCAAATAAAAATATAGATTTACTTATATTAGGGTCTACTTGTACTTGGGCATTCTACATGAAATTTTTTGAATAATATATGCTCTTTCTGTTTTGAAAGAGGCCAAGGGAGTTCATTTTGGCCCTTTGGCCCTTTATTTTAAGTGCTCATCTATCTCGTTCATGAATTAGTATAATACATATTCAAATAATGGAAAATCCAGGATAGAATGTAACAATATTATGAGAAAGAAAGCTGCTACTCACTATCTAGCAGAGATGCTGTGTCGCTGATACACACAACAACGACTCTCACAATTCACACACACACACACACACACACAGACACACACACACTTACACATAGCAACATTGCATGATGGGAGTGGCAACTGGGTGGCAGGGAGGGAGGGTGGAAGTGATTTAGAGTAAAGTGCTGCAGGTTAGACCATGGGCAGGGGAGAGGTGGGGAGGGTGGCAGAAGTAGCAGAAACGGAGGGAAATAAAAAGACTGGGTGTGGTGGTGGAATAATGGCTGCATAGTGCTGGAACGGGTGCAGGGAATGTGTGGGATGGATGAGAACAGTGACTAATGAAGGTTGAGACCAGGAGGTTTATGGGAATATCGGATGTATTGCAGGGAAAGTTCCCACCTGCACAATTCAGAAAAGCTGGTGTTGGTGGGAAGGATCTATATAGCACACACTGTGAAGCAGTCATTGATATATCATGTTTGGCAGCATGTTCAGCAACAGGGTGGTCCACTTGTTTCTTGGTTGCAGTTTGTTGGTGACCATTTGTGTGGACAGACAGCTTGTTGGTTCTCATTCCTACATAGAATGCAGCACAGTGGTAGCAACTTAGCTTGTAAAGCACATGACTAGTTTCACAGGTAGGCCTGCCTTTGATGGGATTAGTGGTGATGGTGCCTGACCTGGAGTAGGTGGTGGCAGGAGAATGTATGGATGTAGGTGTGTTACAGAGGTATGAACCATGAGGTAAGGAGCAGGGGTTGTGTAAGGATGGGTACATTATGTAGGTTCGGTGGATGACAGAATACCATGTGAGGCATGGGAAGGATAGTGGTCTGGATACTTCTCATTTCAGGCCACGACAAGAGGTAATCAAAACCCTGGCATAGAGTGTAATTCAGTTTCTCCAGTCCTGGGTGATGCTGAGTTATGAGGGGCATGGTTGTCTGTGGTCAGACAGTGGGATTTTGGGAGGTGGTGGGAGACTGAATAGATAAGGCATGCAAGATTTGTTATTATACAAGGTTGGGAGGATAATTATGGTCAGTGAAGGCTTCAGTGAGGTAGTTAGATTGGGGCTGCTCATCACTGCAGATGCGGTGACCAAGTGGGGATAGGCTATACGGAAGGGACTTCTTGGTATGGAATGGATGGCAATTGTTGAAGTGGAGGTATTGCTGGTGGTTAGTAGGTTTGATATGGACGGAGGTACTGATGTAACCACATTTGAGGTGGAGGTCAACATCTAGGAAGGTAGATTGTTGGGTTGGGTAGGACCTTGTGAAGCAAATGGGGGAGAAGTAGTTGAAGTTCTGGAGGAATGTGGATTGGGTATCCTTATCCTCACTCCAGATAGCAAAGATGTAATCACTGAATCTGAACCAGGAGTGGGGTTTAGGATTCTCTGTTTTTAGGAAGGGTTCGTTTATATGGCCCATGAATAGGTTGGCATTAGATGGTGCTATGAGGGTGCCCATAGCCATACCCTGGATTCGTTTGTGGGTAATGCCTTCAAAGCAGAAGAAATTGTGTGTGAGGATAAACTTGTCATGGTGACTAGGTTGTTGGTTTGGAATCTGTGCAACCTTTGGGAAAGGGAGTGTTCAATAGCAGGAAGGCTATGGGCATTAGGAACATTAGTGTACAGCGAGGTGGCACCAATAGTGAGAAGCATGGCACTTTGTGGTAAAGAGTCAGGAACTGTGGAGAGTCAGTGAAGGAAATTGTTCAAATGCCTCTGAGCACTACGGGACTTAACTTCTGAGGTCATAAGTCCCCCAGAATTTAGAACTACTTAAACCTAACTAACCTAAGGACATCACACATATCCATGCCCGATGCAAGATTCGGACCTTCAACCATAGCGGTCGCGCGGTTTCAGACTGTAGTGCTTAGAACCGCTCAGGCACTCTGGGTGGCTGGAGGAAATCGTTGGTGCCTTTTAAATAGGAAGGTATGTTAGGGGTAATAGATTGTAGGGGTTGGTCTATGAGAGCAGCAATTCTCTCAGTAACCGGCCACAATGGGGTGTCTTGGGTGATTAGGTTTATGGACTTTAGGAATCATGTAGAAGGTAGGATTTATTAGTGGAGTGAGAGAGTTGAGCAGAGGCAAGGACTCCAGGGAGAGGCTCTGAGGTGGGCATAAGGATTTGAGTAGTGACTGGAGATCTTGCTGGATTACTGGAATGGGGTCGCTGTGGCAAGGTTTGTAGATAGAACGGAGGGGTATCTGTTGAGAGGCCAGACAAACATGTGGTTCCTGAAGAGGGGCAGCAGCCTTTTCAGTAGTTGCAGGGGCAACAGTCTGGATGATTGACTGATCTGGCCTTGCAACATTAACCAAAACGGCCTTGTTGTGCTGGTACTGGGAAAGGCTGAAAGCAAGGGGAAACTACAGCCGTAATTTTTCCTGAGGACATGCAGCTTTACTGTATGATTAAATGATAATGGCGTCCTCTTGGGTAAAATATTCTGGAGGTACAATAATCCGCCATTTGTATCTCCAGGCGGGGACTACTCAGGAGGACGTCATTATTAGGAGAAAGAAAACTGGCGTTCTACGGATCGGAGCGTCGAATGTTAGATCCTTTAATCGGGAAGGTAGGTTAGAAAATTTAAAAAGGGAAATGGATAGGTTAAAGTTAGATATAGTGGGAATTAGTGAAGTTCTGTGCAGGAGGAACAAGATTTTTGGTCAGGTGAATATAGGGCTATAAATACAAAATCAAATAGCGGTAATGCAGGAGTAGGTTTAATAATGAATAAAAAAATAGGAGTGCGGGTAAGCTACTACAACCAGCATAGTGAACGCATTATTGTGGCCAAGATAGACACAAAGCCCATGCCTACTAGAGTAGTATAATTTATATGCCAACTAGCTTTGCAGATGATGAAGAAATTGATGAAATGTATAATGAGATAAAAGAAATTACTCAGGTAGTGAAGGGAGACGAAAATGTAATAGTCATTGGTGACTGGAATTCGTCAGTAGGAAAAGGGAGAGAAGGAAACATAGTGGGTGAATATGGATTGGGGCTAAGAAATGAAAGAGGAAGCCGTCTGGTAGAATTTTGCACAGAGCATAACTTAATCATAGCTAACACTTGGTTGAAGAATCATAAAAGAAGGTTGTATACATGGAAGAATCCTGGAGATACTAAAAGGTATCAGATTATTTAATGGTAAGACAGAGATTAAGGAATCAAGTTTTAATTGTAGTAGATTTCCAGGGGCAGATGTGGACACTGGCCATAATCTATTGGTTATGACCTGTAGATTAAAACTGAAGAAACTGCAAAAAGGTGGGAATTTACGGACATGGGATCTGGATAAGCTGAAAGAACCAGAGGTTGTACCGACTTTGAAGGAGAGCATAAGGGAACAATTGGCAGGAATGGGGGAAAGAAACACAGCAGAAGAAGAATGGGTAGCTCTATCAGTTTAATGTGATGTAGGTGATATTATTATATATATATATATATATATATATATATATATATATATATATATATATATATATATATATATATATATATATATATATATATATATTATCGAAATCAAAGAGGATGTAGGTGAAGATGAAATAGGAGATATGATACTGCGTGTAGAGATTGACAGAGCACTGAAAGACCTGAGTCGAAACAAGGCCCCGGGAGTAGACAAGATTCCATTAGAACTACTGACAGCCTTGGGAGAGTCAGTTCTGACAAAATTCTACCATTTGGTATGAGACAGGTGAAATACCCTCATACTTCAAGAAGAATATAATAATTCCAATCACAAAGAAAGCAGGCGTGGACAGATGTGAAAATTACCTATCAGTTTAATAAGTCACAGCTGTAAAATACTAACGTGCATTCTTTACAGACGAATGGAAAAACTTATAGAAGCCGACCTCGGGGAAGATCACCTTGGATTCCATAGTAAAGTTGGAACACGTGAGGCAATACCTACCCTAAGACGTATCTTAGAAGAAAGATTAAGGAAAGGCAAATCTACGATTCTAGCATTTGTAGACTTAGAGAAAGCTTTTGACAATGTTGGTTGTAATACTATCTTTCAAATTCTGAAGGTGGCAGGGGTAAAATACAGGGAGCGAAAGGCTATTTACAATCTGTACAGAAAGCAGATGGCAGTTATAAGAGTCGGGGGGTATGAAAGGCATGCAGTGGTTGGGAAGGGAGTGAGACAAGGTTGTAGCCTGTCCCCGTTGTTATTCAATCTGTATATTGAGCAAGCAATGAAGGAAACAAAAGAAAAGTTCGGAGTAGGTATTAAAATCCATGGAGAATAAATAAAAACTCTGACAGAATTACAATGTCATCGGCGAACGTCAGAGAGAGCAAAGGACTTGGAATAGCAGTTGAACAAAATGGACAGTGTCTTGAAAGGAGGGTATAAGATGAACATCAACAAAAGCAAAACGAGGCTGATGCTGAGGGATTTTTGTTTAGGAAATGAGACACTTAAAGTTGTAAAGGAGTTTTGCTATTTGGGGAGCAAAATAACTGATGATGGCCGAAGTAGAGAGGATATAAAATATAGAATGGCAATGGCAAGGAAAGCGTTTGTGAAAAAGAAAATTTTGTTAACATCGAGTATAGATTTAAATGTCAGGAAGTGGTTTCTGAAAATATTTGTATTGGAGTGTAGCCATGTATGGAAGTGAAACATGGACGATAAATAGCTTAGACAAGAAGAGAATAGAAGCTTTCGAAATGTCGTTCTACAGAAGAGTGCTGAAGATTAGATGGGTAGATCACATACTTAATGAGGAGGTATTGAATAGAATTGGGGAGAAGAGAAGCTTGTGGCACAACTTGACTTGAAGAAGGGATCGGTTGGTAGGACATGTTCTGAGACACCGAGGGATCACCAATTTAGTATCGGAGGGCAGCTTTGAGGGTAAAAAACGGCGAGGGAGACCAATAGATGAATACACTAAGCAGATTCAGAAGGATGTAGGTTGCAGTAGGTACTGGCAGATGATGAAGCTTGCACAGGATAGAGTAGCATGGAGAGCTGCATCAGACCAGTCTCAGGACTGAAGACCAAAACAACAACCAATATTGTCTAGATTCTCCAGTAATAATAAACATGCAAGGTGTACGATTGCTCCTATCACACCTCCTTTTATACTCTGAAAATCCACAGTGATGGCACATGATCACCCCAATCAAACTATTTTGTGAGCTGGATGTCCATTGTACTAATGCACCAATACCCCCAAGGAGGATGAAGCATTTTATGTGTTAAACTGTACCCAATTATAAGGGGGATATTTCCAGAGTCGGTGTCCAATGTTATGAGATTAGGGCTGCAAGTGTAATATTTAATTCTAATTACAGCGATAAATAAATTTTGCTGGTTTCCTAGGACGACGCGGTTTCGAATGTGAGGCATGTGCCAGAGGAGGCATGTGGCCAGAACAAATGGGCTTTTCTGGCAATCGGTGGTTACAACGAAAAGTTCCAGTAGGCCAGCTAGTCGGTTATTGCACACACAAGTCCCAGCCACAGTGCCCTTTCGATAGCTAAACAGCAAACTAATACACAGTGTGCATTGGGCTGTCTCTGTGATCGTATGTGTTGCATGTATTCCCCTTGGAAAATTGAGTCATTCAATATCGATAACTGTCAAGTGTTGGCAATGAACGTGTTGATAACATCCTAATTCCTACCACTCCAATCACTTCCAGACGCCCTCCACGTCAGGGTGGTGCACTCTGGCGGACACACGCGTCCACCAAACTGGCTACGGCCGTCCGACCTCTGAGCGTTGGCGCTGGTTGCTCATGAGGAGATTGGCGAGTGACGTGTGGACACTGGGCATGTGCATTCAGGATGTATTTCAGCGATATCCAACATCTGGCCATGACAACTACTGCTACGGCCTGGACTGTGGTATTTTCTGTGTCTTTGTCCTACCCCCTAACCCACCCTTTCTCCTCCTCCTCCTCCTCCTCCTTCCGAATGTAGTGGAGAGAACCAATTTAGGAATTCTACAAAGATTTAAAAATCCAATCGCAATATCCAATCCCCGTTTAATCAATTTATTGTTGTTGCTTTATTACGAGCACACATACCAGTCCGAAATCTCCACAGAATTTCTATGGACACAGCATGCAGCTGAGCTGAAATTTGAAATTTTCAGCTACCTCCAGGTTAATGGACTTTCTATAAATGACTTAACTGTATCAGTATACACCAATAGGAGGCAACGGGAAAAAATAACAGTAGGGTTCGGAAATTGGGAAGCTGTAGGATCGAATCACATCAAATATTCTAATCCTAGTAATCCACCAATAGAAAGCAACGGAAAACTGTCCCACACGAAGGGCATCGATTTAATTAATTAGACAATCAATCTGATGGAGATATTACCTCACTCTAAGAAATGCACAGGTGGGGTTTACTAGGTAAATGCTGCTTTGTGTGTGATTCGATCCGACCATGGCCAATGGTGAATGCAGTCCTAGCAGGGTTACACTACAGGACATGACCAGTTGTGAGGAGGGGGGGTGGAGGGACAGTGAGGGGGATAGGGGAAAGAGAGAGAGAGCATGTGCTTGAACAGGAATTTCTCAGCAATCAAATAATAAAGAACAGCCACCATCAGAAGCTCTTTTGTTTGGGGATTACTGCAACGTCTGCTCTCATAGTGGCCAGTCACGGACCTGAGCAGGGGTAGCGTGGCCTCCACATATAGTAATACGTGGAATGACAAGCCCAGTGAAGTGTTTGGGCGTGTGGGCTAAAAAAAAAATTTCGAAGTTGTTTAATATTCCAAGTATCTTCTCACCCTCAAAGAATTTGTAGGTAATGGAATTTTGTCTATTTAAATATTTAAAGTAAATAAATGAACTGTATGATATACACTGCCTTGTATCCCTTAAATTGTTTAAATAAAGAATCTTTCACACATTGTTTTGTGTATGAGAAACTTTTTAACTCTTTATTTGGCAAATGGTGAAAATAAAAAAAATTAAGTGCTTATATCTATTTATTATACTTAAAGAAATACAATTCAGTCAGTTTTAGAAATTTTTGACAAAAATTATGAAAATTATGAAACGTTGCTTATAAGCAACATTGCCAGCAGTAGATCACACTTATACATATTATAGGAAAAAGGAGTTTGCCGATAACCTGAAGCAAAATGTTTGCCGTACGTGAATAATTTAATTTATAAACACATTTATGCATTCCTGCTGTGTAATAGAACTGTTTCATTTTCCCTTCTTGTTCTTCTTGCAATGGAATTTTTGGAAACAGTTCCTCTTTGGATCGAAGTACAATACTAGATTGCAATTGGAACACATGACTGTAGAATATTCAGACGGACAATAACGACAACGACCTTTGGGACCGTATACAGGCCCAATGCTCCATATTATCAAATCGGGCATCTTGTGTAACAGTCGGAGCTGTTGCCTTCCTCCTCTTCTTTTATGGTGGTGGTTTGTCTGTTGAAGGTCTTCCTACTTTACTTTTACCTGAAAATATCAAACCATTGGCAGTATCTGCCCTAAATGACTTTGATGAGGTCTTTTTGTCCAGAGATTCTCTTCGAAAAATGCAGGCAAGCATTTAAAACACTCAGATCTAGAATAAATCTAAACCATCTCATGTACCATCGCCTAGTTTTCATTGGTACTCTGTAGAGCTCTATCAGCATACCAGCAAGATCAACTCCTCCCATGTGCTTGTTGTACTGACGTACATTACTGGGACAGGGCACATCAATTCTTTTTTGATTGCTGTCCCATCGTTTTCCTGTTGAGAGTGGTTGGACACCAAAAAACGAGCTTGCAAGTGTCACGATTTTATAGCCTGCCCACCTTACTAAAATGAGGTCGGAGTGACTGTCCTTCCTGTAGTCATAGCTGACTCGTCATTCAGTAACCGCTTCTCGTCATGTAGAGGACAGTTCTTTATTCAGTTCCTCCTTATGGTGCCCATGGACTCAATGTTTTGATGTTTTTTAAGTATGTTTTAAGTTCAAGGCTGCAAAATAAATTGTCAAAATAAAAGTATTCCAATTCCATTATTTTCACGTCATCAGCAAGATCAGTTATCATCCCCTTGCCAGTATAGGGAAGAAAATCATAGACAACTCTAGACACACCAGCACGAACAAAAATCTTAAAACGCCACTTGTGTGGCTTATTTGAATATATTGGCGCAAATTACCTGCTCTTGTACCTTTATATGCAACCATCTTCTCATCTGTAGAAAATGCCGACTCTTGTTTCTGCTCACGGCAGTTCTTTACAATTGACTCAAGAACAGGTCTTATTTTCAAAAGTCTTTCAGAACAGTTCACAGCATTCTCATTGCTCGTAAAATGCAGGTATCGGCGGAGTTTCTGAAAGCGCTTCAAACTGAAAATGCTGGTGAATTTTTCACAGTTCATTGACTGAGACCAATAGTCAGTCTACTAAGACATAGAAACAAGACCCATGTATATCAGAACACCGAAAAATTGTTCTATTTAATTTATATTGCTGTTTACTGACGTGTAGTTCGTTGGTCAGAGTTTAAGTTCGTTTCCTGCACAATTTTGTCAATTAGTTCTGAATCAAAGAATCTTCTGAAATAACCCAGTGGTGTATTGCCTTCATCAGAAAACACAGGAGAGAGACTTTCTGCCCTAGCAGTTGTATCTTCCTTTACCCACATGTAAGTGACTGCTTTTGTAATTTACTTTTTCACTTGACTGCCACTTGCACTAGAAGGATTCACTGCAGAAGGTCCTTGCACATGTTCAGCTTCTGAGATTTCACTTCCTAAATCAGAATCAGTGTCTGGTATAACTTGGTTATGGAACTGAGATTGACGCTCTGGAATCACTACAGCCTGCCAAAGCTTCGAGTTCAGTGTCATCAGATTCACTTAGATCAGACAAAGCCGGGTTTTCTAGTGGAACTACTATTCCTCTCGCTTTTTCAATTCCATAAAATATTCTGGAATCCATTGCTAAAAAGCCCCTAAAAATAAAAATATCTTCTCTGTCACACCGTAAACATGTGTAATATACTAATGGCACATGTCCCAACTATAGGCAATGTTGCTCACAGGCAACATAAAAGTTTTATACTACTTACGTATTTCCAAACAAAGATTGAAATATTTCTGCTGTAAACTTACCTCTGGGTATATCTTGCCAGTAATCTTAGCAGTTTTTCTTCAATCTATTTAAATCCACTCTTTTAGAACCAAAATAAGACACCTCTGTTGCTCACACGAGGAGATCTCTGTAACACCACTGCACAAACTGCTATCTCGTGTGGAAAACCTTAAGCTATTACAAAAACTGGCGTTGGCAGTGTGTAAAGGAATGTTGCCTGGAGGCAGTAATGCCAGTAAAATGCACTGGGAAGAGTTTGTTGTCCCATAAGGCCAAGGTAAATGTGATGTTGCTTGAAAGCAACACTGCCAAATAAAGGGTTAAACAATATTCCATACACTGCAATCAATTTTCCACCTGCTAGCCAATCAATTGGGTCTTTTTCCAGACAAATTCCTGGAGGGGGAGGGGAGGGGAGGGGAACTGCTGGGGGTGTCCCAGATAGGGAGGGGTTAATTAATTGGTCGATTTAATTAATTAGTCAAATGGGTCCATATCATAAGTGTGCTTGTATTGCGAGACAATTTCCAGAGGGGTGGTGGAGAAGGAGGAGAAGTGGGGAGAAGGAGAGGGAAGGGAGGAGTGTGGAGGGTTTCTTGGAATGACGGATTATCCTCAGGTGGACATAATCCACTTAGCAAAATAGTAAGTTAAGGACTTGTCAATCAAAAGAGACCAATAGGTTTTCCACTGAATGTATGCTTGCTCCTGATGTAGGCAACCTGCGCTAACAAAATGTGCTGATCCTTTCCTTACCCAACTACTCCTGTTCACAGACAAATGTGAGTTCACTGGGGAGGGATTGTGTTCTGAATTCGCTAAACAGCCATGTCTGGCAGCCAAAAAGCTCCATGCGAAGCACATTCCGAGGCTTCGGTGCCTGTTGGATATTTGTTTGTTGGCAGGCATTCCAGACTGTCGTGTAACTGGGCCGTACCTCCTTCCACTCTAACTGGTCTTGCATCTCTTATGTCTCTACAAAAGATATTGGGGCCGTCCTTGAAAGCTGTGCCAGTGATTGCCCATCAGGAAATGTGGTTTCAGCATGATGATGCACCAACTCGCTTGTATCGTGCAGTTTGCAGACATCTGAACAAACGATATGGTGACAGATGGACAGGGCGAGGAGTCTTAACACAAACAAATGTGCTTAAGTGATAAACAGGTGTTCCGTTATGTTTCATTTCGAATTGTTTTGTATTGCCTTATGCGTAATTTAATCCCTCAAACAGAAGTGGATGAGTTAAAAATCGAAGTTGAAACCATTGTAGAACTGAAACGGTACATTCCTGGGCATGGGTTTGTACTCAAAATATTCTTTCCTGTCTCCCTTCTACAAGTCCTAGAAGTTTGTCCGAACACCCGGCATTCAGATTTTTAGTTCGACTATCGATCGTTTATATGCTCGGACAGCGTTTTGTGTTTGTTCTTAGTTTTGACAATTATTAGCGAAAAGTGTTTTACCGTGGAACACACTTCAGACTTTCACACTTTAATAGACCTTTACTCCATTTTGTTATTCTATTTTGAAATGACAGCATTCACTTTAGGAGTGGTGCACTTTCTTTCTGAAATTACAATTACTCCGGAAAAGTAAGATTTTTGACAAATGAGAGACTGTTCCAAGATACAACATGGTCATGTACCTAGGTACAAATATGAGTTCAAATCGTTGCAATCGAGAAAAAATTTTGTCAGTAGTGTATTTCTCTATGAGAAATGTCTTACGTTATTACTCTACTACACAAGAATAATCAGCAAGCGAAATCAATCGTTTTATCAAAAACCAGTTAGAAGTTAACAACGATCTGAAATAGAAGCTGTTGCAGCTATCACAAATTTCCCTTTTCGAGACTGGTAACTTCGTTAATACATTACATAAACATACTTCTTTTGCAAATCTCATATACTCCATGGTGCAAGGTCTTCCGTTTGAAGGTACGAGATGGTTTGTGACCCACGAACTATAACTTATTCATCCACACGTTATGTAACTAGTCAAAATTAAACAATATTTTATTCACCACAAAATTCTTTAACCATAGAACAGACAGTATCCTCCAAATATCTTTAATATATTACACAACACTAAATATGTAGAACTCGTTATATTTGCAAACCCTGCAGAAAACAAAACCTCAGGCCCCACAACAGCAGCAGTCGAAAATGCCAGGAACTACTTACCGCGTCCTCTAGTACGCGTTGCTTCATATAGTTCTAAAATCGGTGACTAACTGAAACACCGACCAAGAAAGAAGATGTGTTTGTAGGTACACTATCCTATGCCCCCCCCCCCCCCCCCTATTCTCATATTGTCATAAATGGAGCACCAGAAACAGATATTGCTTACATACAGTTGTAGTCAGTTGCGTATTCTAGGATCCCAGTCACATTTCTTTAGAATAGTAAATAGCGTTTGCAGGAGCTCTTTATTTTAGTCTCTGAAAGTACCGGTTCACATGCGATTAACTTTAATCTTCAGCATATACTCGACAAATGAAGATCAAGTACTTTCAACTAAATTCAGTCCTTCATACAATAAAGGAGCCGCCACAGTGGTATGGAATCAGCCCCCGTGGTCTCACTTCACCCCAATAGACCCCGTCAGACCTTTTTCGTTTTCGATTATAGTGCTTTGCGAAACTCCGGGCCAAAGTAACTTTCACATGTTGTGTCACTGTCAAGCAAAATAGAAATAATTGCTGCTGCATGGTACAGATGGTAACAAAGCAGCATGCAATGATACGAACATAACTGACGTTTTTGTTCAAAGACAGTAGTCACATTGCAAAAGGCGGAACGTGTTCTCCATGAAGCATGTGATCACCAAACACAGCTGTGCGTGCTCTGTAACCAGCTCCCAAGCTGGGCACGAGGTTGGTAAGGAAATGTGGTAGAGCGTTCCATTCCTCAACAAGTTTGACTGAGAACTCTGGATGGTCGCTGGAACATGTAGGCGAGCTGCGGTATGCATCCCCAATGCATAACGACGTGGCCCACGGTGTTTACGTTTGCCGAACATCCACTCATTCAAAGACCTCCTACACCAGTGCTTTCGATGCGATCACGCATTGTCGTCCTTAAAAGTACAGTGAGGGTCGCATACAGCCTGAAAAGATACGCATGGGAAACGAATGCAGTGTCACAATGCCGCTGACCTGCGAGTGTACCATGATCAATTTGCCCAACCAACGGTATGCCTCTCCAAAACATAACACGTGAGCGCATCGGAACGATTATATGGACAATTCTCGTCGTACCCTCATATGGCCAGAAGTGGGAGCACGTAATGCACCCAGGAACGTCGCCGAATTTCAAGATCACTTACTGCCCTCCAGTTTTTGAGGGGCAAGACGACCCGCAAATAATAACTATAACCTCTTCTATTCGTAAGCTGTTCATCGCAAGGAGACGGTATTTGCGTTGTGCACAGCGGCCAAAATGAACGATCAGTTACTTAACACAATTCGCTCGTGTTGTATGATTATAGAGATCGTTTATTTATTGGCGAGAGATAGTGATTTCGATTTTCCCTTGGTTTGTATTGTTTCAAGATACAGAGATCACAGCTTCCGCAGCAAAAGGAGCAAAAAAGGTCATGCGGACATATGGCCAGAAATGCGTTCCCAGTGAGGTAGGCCATTTTGATGGCGAAGGTAAGAGATCATTGTCAGAGAAGGTATCAATGACACTTGAGAGCGCACCAGACGAATGGGAATGTTCTGCCTCTATCAGTGTTCCAGCTGCACACTCTAGGGGGCGCAATGTTATCCACGAGGGCGGTGCACTCGCACTTTGTTATCAGGGGCAACGGCCGTGCACCGCAAAGTTATGTGCAGACTGTGAACGTAACTATACAGCCGATTTTGGTAGGCTTTACGTTAGTCAAATATTCGAATCAGTTACATTTTCTGAAAATTTGAAGCAAGCCATGTTAATAAGCCAGTATCTTTCACTAATACCTCATTTATCGCTTTTGCCGGCCGTTGTGGCCGATCGTTTCTAGGCGCTTCAGTCCGGAACCGCGCTGCTGCTACGGTTGCAGGTTCGAATCCTGCCTCGGGCATGGATGTGTGTGCTGTCCTTAGAACTACTTAAACCTAACTACCCTAGGTATAGGGGACTGATGACCTCAGATGTTAAGTCCCATAGTACTCAGAGCCATTTGAACCATTTATCACTATCTCTGTTGGTGTCTTGTTGTTTACATTGACAATAATTCATTAAGATCATAAGAAAGAACTAATTCATTGACCAGAGACTGTTGAATGACGTAAGTCTGTCACCTGTCATAATGTTTTTATTGTACACTAGCTGACAGCCGGCACTGTCGGTCGGGGTGTTCACTTTGCTAGTTTTCCACAACGAGGAACCTTGCACGCACACCTGCCAGTAGGCTCGGCGTGGGATGATGCGCTTGGCACAGCTGCTTCGAGTATCTGCACGCCTCTGTGGCGAGGCCTACAACCGTTTGCGCCTCATAGTTGAAAGCTGCCAAAAGCGCTGCCTGGAGTCACTTCACTCGACTGCACGAGTGGCTCGGCAGTAAAGAGTCCTACAACGATGCATTCATGTAGGCGCATTCAGCGGCGTATGTCGATACCGTCAGCAAAATATGTTGCTAACAGAGTGAGCAGCAAGGATAAATATAAACATTAGGCACACTCCGGCAGTTCTTCACACATCTTGGTGTTCATGACGTCGGATCTCCCGAATCATGTGTGGCATCATGATATAGTTTTGTATGTGCCTTTCGCTGCGAATGTCTGCGAAATTTGTTACGAATAGAGTTAGTAGTACAGAAGCAAATTTCAACATCAGGCATGGTGCGGCTGATTTTCATGCATCTCATCGTTTATGATGCCGCACCTCCTGAATTATGATTGTTACCTGTCAGTAAGTGGTATGTGCACAAACTTTGGTCCATATCAGTCCAGTGGTCTAGGGGGAGATGTGCCACATACGTACATACATCAATTTTTTGTAATATGTGTGGGTTCTTTCCACGTAAACAGTGCAGTTACAATCGTCTACTGTGTGTATCTGAATAACCCAATTACTGCTGTCCTTCACTTGAGACAGTTCCACACCACCAGTCAGAGACGTTAATCACACCCACCGTTATCTAAGATTAACACAGCTATTTCATGGAGACTACGAAAATATTCAGATTTCATAAGTCCCCCAAATAAAAAATAAGAGTAGTCATAACATTTGTGAGAGAACTAGTTCTGTATTTGTTTTTCGCATTTACCACTATATATTTCCCGTGTGTCTTTCCTAAAATAAGCTCGTATAGCATATTGAAATAGTACTGTGTTTACGACACAATAAATTCTTTTAAAGCTGAGGGCCTCATGAGCTAAATGAAGAAGAGAGTTTCAACTACAGGGTGAGGCATAATAAAGAGCGATTTTTGAAAAGCTGTTAAATAAAGACACTTTTTCTATTTCATAATCTTAAAATATACGAAAAAGTGTTTTCTGTAACAGTAAAACGTCAGTTACTTTTTCACCGAGTGAGGTGGCGCAGTGGTTAGCACACTGGACTCGCATTCGTGAGGACGACGGTTCAATCCCGTCTCCGGCCGTCCTGATTTAGGTTTTCCCTGATTTCCCTAAATCGCTTCAGGCAAATGTCGGGATGGTTCCTTTGAAGGGCACGGCCGATTTCCTTCTCCATCCTTCCCTCACCCGAGCTGGCGCTCCGTCTCTAATGACCTCGTTGTCGACGGGACGTTAAACACTAATGTCCTCCTCCTCCTCCTCAGTTACTTTTTCAAGATAACTGTCTTATTATGGCGTCCGCTTAGAAGCACGCATTCCTCCAGCCAGACCTTGTACTGACTCATCACACTTCCTGTCGCGTCCACTCTTTCAGGGCTTCAGTTGTTCGAGGTGGGTTATCTTGCTAAACTTTCCGCTTCAGATAACCCCAAAGAAAAAGTCACAAACATGTGACGTCCAGTGAACAAGAGGGCCATGCAATGTACCCATTTCGGGAGGCCATATCTTTGGAAACAAACGACTGACAATATTCATGCTTACTAGCGTATCTCTGCGAAGTCACTGTTACAACTTAAAAATCGTTTGGCCTTATGATCCCTAATTGAAGACATTACGAACCACACAGTAACTTTTGCCCAGTGCAGTGGTTGCTGATGCAGTTCTCTAGTATTAACGTCACTGCAAAATCGAAAGTTCTGCTTGTTCACATAACTGGAGAGACGGAAGTGAGCTTCATCCCTCATCCACAAACGGTTTACAATGTCCTGGTCCCGAATAATCATGACCAAAACTTTTAATTAGAAGCGGCTGCGGATCACATAATCTATTCCCTTAAGGACCTGTACCGTTTAGATTTTGTAGGGGTGAAAGTGCAAATCCTGGGGTTAAATCCTTCCTACCGTTCTCTTTGAAATCCCAAGTTTAGCGCGCGTTTTTGCAACTTCACAGGTTCAAATGGGACCGCGCAAACTGCGACGCGACGCGACTGGGACGCGACACGCGCCTGCGCCAGGTCGCGCGGCTTTGTGGTAGCGGCGCAGTTTCTCGCGCCGCGCGTCACGCGGGTACTGACGGATGTGTGAGGCGGGGAGCGGGAGGGCAGTTCTGCCATATACTCACTTCGGCATGGCGCATACGGGCAGTGGAAGTATTGTCCATCCGAAGAGTACGGCCTGTAATGTAAACTGAAGTTTTCTATCACTGAGCAGTGTTCTTTTTTTCGCTGTTTAAGCGCTCCGTCCATTTTCGTTAGCACGTAATAGTTTTCATTTACATACATATGTACAGTTCTTTTGTTTTGTTTATTCTTTGTCAAAAAACCCAATGCACAGTTCAATAACCGGTGACCCATTAGCCACTGAAAGTATATCGTCTGCCTCCACAATTTTTTCAGAACGTAAGAAGGGACAGACGATTTACCGTGAGGGTAGTGAATAAGGAAGTAAGGAATATTATAAAATCGTGTCATCTAGAAGCAAGACAGGAAAGTAAAACAAGGTTACCTACTTGCTGCCTCTTATGCTGAAGTATCTCTGCGATCCATTACAAAAAGTCGGGAAGGCATAATTTCCACAGGTATGACCCCTTTGCGCTCCTGGTAAAAAGCGTCCGAGATAGTAAAACTTAAGTACTTCATATCATCATGTGGATATGGGTCTAATAAGAGACGTTATACTTCGTACATGTGGACGTGACATTTCCATTGCAAGCCCGAAATAGTCGAGAAGCCCTCGTAAATAACGATGTTTTAATCGGCTCGTCGTGACGAGGAAAAGTATTTCAGTGGTTGCATACACGCTATCAGCATTAATAAACTAATTACACAACAGGCTACACAAAGGAATTAGTGGTCGGTACTATTATAAAAGTAGGAATATCCTGAAAGAGTGTGGTGATATGTAGAAATGTAATGGTGACAATGTTTTCGGAACGATGTGAACTCTTCCTCTCACAAAGCATACTTTCTGGCTTCCGCATTCCTGTCGCGCGATTTATTCCCAGCTGCTGACGATACACTGGCCATTGTGTTGTGCCACGTATCAGTTGTTTACTTTTCTCAGTAACAACTATTTTATTCGCGAACCACGGACTGTCAGTTTGGCAAGGCGTTGGTGAGGAACCGGCATCAGTGGTGTGCGTGGTATCCCGCCTGAAGACCACGCTCTTCATTACTTTGCTATTGCTCAGATGAAGGAAAGGAATAAAACTCTTTGGTAAGTTTCCATTTCAGTCGCTCGGTGTTAAAAATAAAATGGGTTGTGAGATTCAACAAAAATTCCAACAGAATTAGCGATTTATTTTCGTGTGAGTTGTTAACCTCGTCTCATTCGAAGATGCAATACCATTTGCGAGTAACGGTCACACTTCTCTTGTTGAAGGGTTTGAGAGCACTTCTTTTACCAAAACACAATATGATTTGCATAAACTCATTTTTGCAGCAGTTATTGTGACACACTGTTTTAGAAATCTGTCTCATTAAACAAGTAACTGGCGACCAGAGAGCCGAATATCTTATCAAAAAACTCATTGTGACGGTTTGTGGCAACATAAGAGAAGAAATTTCATGTTTACTTTCATATTAGGACACTCTTGTCTCACTAGCTGTCGATAACTCTAAAAAAATTAGACAGTGGAATGAAAAAAAATAAATAAATAGGGAAGTGTAACTACTGATATACCGTGATAGATAAGAAAGCTCAGTGTGTTTACGACGTGGCAAAGTATGGTTCAAATGGCTCTGAACACTATGGGACTTACAATCTGAGGTCATCAGTCCCATAGAACTTAGAACTACTTAAACCTAACTAACCTAGGGGCATGACACACATCCATGCCCGAGGCAGGATTCGAACCTGTGATCGTAGCGGTCGCGCGGTTCCAGACTGAAGCGCCTAGAACCACTTGGCCACACCGGCCGGCGTGGCAAAGTACTCTCTTCCTTGTATCATTATTAACCAAAATCTTGTTTCCATGTCTCGAGCGGTTTAGGAAATACCAGTGATGTAGGAATATTTCATTCCCGTGGCGTAAGATTGGGAGTGAATGCTCTACATGGGATCCATTTTCTCGAAATCGAAGACAGATGGAGACCTCCTCCTAAGTCTAAACAAAAATTTAATATGTTAGCTGAATTTCATACTCATAAACATATGGTGTAATACGCACCAAACGCTAAATCATAGCGCCCCCTATTTTTCATTGCAAACTTTTTGAGTTTTGCGTAGTGACTTACTAAAATGTGTAGATCCCAGTAAGCATGACCATTAGCGAGATGATGGGCACTTGGCCAAGACGTTCACACATAAAGCTACAAGTACGGAAAAAAATCAAATATTTTCAGTGAATAGTTTCTGTAAATTATTAGAGAAAGATAAAAAGGTGCGCGCGCTTCGGTTCTGTCATTGCAGAGCGTCGCCATTCGGCGCGTGCTAAGTACGGTGTACGTGTCGCAATATGCACTGCAGCCGCGCGACTCGTGCGGCACGTGCGTGTCGCGCTGTAGTGTCGTGTCAAGGCACACGTGCTATACGCGTTTCATTTGGCGTACACGTTCGATGTTTTTCAGGCGAGCGCACAGTTTTTGGTTTCCCAGTTGGCGCCGTCTCCTCAATGTTCCCCAGCCACTTTTTAATCGCCCAGGCAGGTGCACCGGCCGATTTCGATTAACGCTGAAGTGGTTGCGGATTGCACGACGTGCTAGCTGGTACGAACTACCGTTTTGATAAAATGCTTTGACAGTGTACGCTCCATTATGACTAAATGCTATTTCGCGTCAAACGTAACTGAAGCTTTCCTCTCCACCTCTATCCGACGCAGCTTGATTTACTCGCTTTTTAAAATCGCTAAATATTATATCTCACTGTGCATAAAACTATAAAAAGGTAGCACGTGCAAGAATGTAATGAATCATGAAGAAATCCCAAGAAAGATCATCGAAATGCCAGCAAGATTATTACCGAAGTAGACGCCTTGTGATTAACCGAAGAACCTTAACTTGGAAGCCACGGTCACATTATTTGCTACTGGTGGATGTCTGCTCATGTCCGAGAAAAGTGAACTAATAATACAAATTAAGCCCATAATACTGAAGTAGCCAGATCAGTTATTCATGTTTTCCGGGTGAGCTACGTGGTGTGCTTACAATTTAAAGCCACAGTGGCCACAAGACGGCAGCCTTTTCTGATGAACGGAGTGCTCCAGTATTCATCTACAGACAAGAAAAGGAAGTAAACGCGCTCTCATACGGCTTGTATTTGACTTTCTCTGCAGGAAAGCCACAACAAACGACAAGACTAAAAAAATACTTGCATTAAGGTCTATGTCCATTCTGTTTGAATGTTTTTTGTTTTGTCATATTTTGCCTGATAAAGAGGTGATAGCTCGAAACGCGTTGCAATATTAAATAATTTAAGTAAGTGAACTGGTAGGAATTTCTGAAAAACCTGTTTGTAAAGTCCTGTGATAATATTCTTTTGTACTCGCTTTCGAAAGATGTATTCGAATCCAGGCGGATTGCTTCGGTTTACGCTTTCGACGACACCACCTCAGAATGGGTTTTTGATGTCGCCGTAGAGAACGTCACAACTACTTCTCACCTCAGTTGTGTACAAAACGGTGGGACCCCGAGTGAGTAAACAAAAGAGTTACTATAACGGATTCAGTTTTTAGACTACAATAACGCACCGATAACTGATTACCGCCCGAATGCACGGTTATTGGTTGCGGGACTGAATTAACGCAAAAGATAACAGCAGGAACGAATCGCCTTACGTAACAGGTTAAAGAGTGACTGATACGGCGCACTCGGAGTGTCTCTTAAAAACAGTGTAAATTACCAGTCTGTGTGAGAGGATCTCTTGAAAAATACTCAGCCAGTAAGCAACTACGTCGTTCCACTATACGAAAGGTATCGACTGGCTTTATTACCTAATTCTGCCTCAAGTAAAACGTGTGAAAATGTAATTTTATTTACGTTTCGTACTCCTAACACAAAGTACCCTCTTAGAAAGCCACCGAATGATTTTATAAAATAAGGGCAACAAAATATATTAGGAAAATACTTTAATCGGTCTTAATGATCAACTCCATTAGTCACGATACACTTCTGGCTACATTTATAAAGCTGGAACTGTTCTTCGGACAGATTGAAGCATTACCGCCACACTACTTCGGATGTCTGTTCGGATACCAACCACACAGCTACACCCAACTACCGTAAAGGCTACCTAAACCGTTCTGGATTGAACTATTAGTACTACGTTTTTTTGAGGATCAACCTCAATAGCCACGAGGCTAACGATGTAGCTTGTATTCTTATGGGAAACGATTTCGATAAGGGAGAAACCACGAATAGATCTTACATCAAACCTCCTCCAACCTTTCTGGTGCGATAGAAACGCTTGCATATAATTTTATATGCAGGGAACAAAACCAGATCTAGACGTAGGGTGGAAAAAAGTTAGCATAAATCAAGAGAACCACCCACAACGTTAATAAATATTGAAGGCATCTTATGTTCGTCACTCTTCTTTCAACCTGTAGTGCAAAGTGTCGAATATTTCGAGAGGTGGGGCTGTCCACCAAAACAAGAAAAAAAATCCATTACACGTTGTAACATTACAGGACATATTGGGACATATTGAAGTATTCGATACTGTAGACTTTTAGGGGATGTCGATACAGATATGCAAAATGTAAAGGGAAACTTTGGTGATGTATAAATATTGTACTGTGTCAATATTAGGACTTTTGCACAGAAAGAACAAAAATAGAATTAATGTAAATATATATTAGTGTTAGTAATCTATTTTCATTCAATTTTGTAATTATATTTCATTTTGTAAAAGAAAGACTCACTGTTTGCTGTAGCTCTGATTAATTGTATAAATTATCAGTTTTGAGCTAAATTATTTCGTATAATATGGAGAAGATACTTTTAAAAACTCTCCAGCTAACGAGAAAGTCTGTAAATGAACGTTTAATGCACACTTCTGGAACTTTCAATGGAGAAATTCTATATTATGATCGCAAAAATAGGAAAACTTGTGGAAACTGTTTCATAACCTAATTTCGAAAGACGATCTGTATCAAGAACTATTGCTAAAAGATTTATTTACGTTTGAAACACGATTTAAATCATTTTACATATAAATAGTTGTTCTAAATCACTCAAGAAATATCCAGAATCAAATGTCAAAATATTTCTGGAAACACCGGTACAAATCTGGTGAAGGTTATCCAGAAGCTGGTAGAAAAATGTTATGAAATCTATTTGTAAATAATGCTTGTAAGAATTTATATGTACTGATCCTCTTACTTACTTTAATCTGTACTAAAATTCTGTAATGTCTAATTTAGTTTTAAGTCGTGAATTGCTATCGTGTTCTAAACAAAACATTGTCAAAGACTCTCATTGTTTGGAAAGATATTAATACACCTAGGAGTTATCAGTTGCCAGTTCGGATATGCAGTGCGGTTAGCTCGGAGAGTCAGTTGTTGAGTCTGTGAAGTCTGTCAGTTCTGTTTGTATATAAAGGTCTGTAACGAAGAATTACTTGTTGTCGTCAATATGAACTCAAGACCTTTTGCACGAAGCAGACACCTCCTAATGCAACGTTTTAACTTGATGTTGAGGAGCTGAAATGTTATAATTTGGTGCAGAAAGTCCTGGGACGTTATAATTTGGTTGAGGAAGCTGGGATGTCATAATTTGGTGGAGGCGCTGGAGCTGGGATATTTTAATTTGGTGGAGGAAGCAGACTATTTGACGACCACCCCAGTGATTCTTCTAAATAAAATACGTCTCTTCTGGGATCACAAGAAGTAAATACGTCGATTCTGGGGTCACTAGAAGAGGAGTGAATCAACCGAGTGAAACCATCCTGGAATTGAAGAAATTTCGCAAAACACGGACACCAACGACCGCCGACGGACACTAAGATAAGTAACTGCTTCCTAAAATAATGGAAAAAGACGCAGATTTCAGTACTGACAGCGGTGTAGCGAGTACACCTATTAGGGAAAGTGCTTCTGACAGTGTAGGAATGTTGGAAATGTTAAAACAAATGTTTTCAGAGTTAAACTCGAAGATGGACGATTCTCGTGCCGAATTACGTCAACAAATTGAACAGACACAACAACAGATGGACAGGTCGATTTCGAAGGCTGTGTGTGATTTAAAATCAGAAATAAACTCAAATACAGAACAGATTGCTCACACTAATCAGGTTCTCGAAGAATGGCGAATTACTTTTGAGTCAAACCAAAAAGAAGTTAGTTGTCGTGTGGACACGGTTGAGTTCAAAATTTCTGTCCTTGAAACTGATTTAAGTAACGAAATTTCAAATAACCAGTCAAATTTTAAAAAAGTTGTTGATTTTGTAAATGAGGAAAATTCTCAATTGAGAAATGAATTTGACCAGACAAAACGATTTTTTGAAAACGAAATTGAATCTTTCAAATCTGATACGGAATCTGATACGGACAAAAAGGTCACAGAAATTTGTAGTAGAGTAGGTAATGTCGAAAAAAATGTAGACAGAAAATTTGTAGAAATACAAGAAACTATGTTTCAAAAAGGTTTTAGTAATAGTTGTAATGGGATATGGGGAAATTTTCCAATTAAAACTTATCCCGGTGACAAGAATATACACCCAAAAGACTTCATGCAATTCTGCAAGGAGCAGTTCACGTCCATAATGACAGATAGTGTTAAGATAAAATTTGTAAAGAAATTACTTGATGGTGAGGCGCTTTCGTGGGCCAATCAGAATTGTTATGCGGAAATGTCCTTTGAAGATTTCGAAAAAATGTTTTCTAACCAAATTTTGGTCTGAAACTGAGCAAGCTCGAATCAAAAGTGAATTCTTGAATGGTCCTAGTTACAGAGAATCTGATGGGTCAATGAAAGCCTATTGTGAGAAACAGTTGCAAAAATTAGTGCATCTGGATAAGCCATTTGATGAGCTAACTCAAATTGATGCACTAAACCGGAGACTTCCGAAAAGAGTACAATGGGGTTTAGTATATGGTCCAGATGAGTCCATAGAACAATTCTTGAAATATGTGGACAAACTTGATAGAGCCTTTGAACAAAACAACACATTCAACGACTTTGTAGGTTCAGCACACAGAGGGTGGGAACCGAACCGTGCAAATAATAACAGTAATAGTGAACGAAGAAACTTTAACAACAACAGGGATAATTATAATAGCAATGACAGAAGAAATTTTGGTAGGAATGATCAGCACTTTAATTCAAACAGAGAATGGGAAAATCGAAACAGGTCCTGGGGTAATGACATGAGAGAAGGTAACCCGAGGCAGGGAAACGACAGACATAGGCCTTTAAACGACTAAATGCTCCACTGGGAGTCTGTCAGTTTGAGGCAAGGAATTTTCAAAATCAGGCTAATTTCACTCGGAACAGACAGCACTATAATCAGAGACCCTAACCAGTATAGACAGTATGCTATGATCGATCTGTAGATAGAGGTAATGAAAAAATTAAATTTGACAGGAAATTTTGGAATGTCATCAGAGAAAATACTAGAAACAACTGTAATAGGAACCAGGCTACCGTTGATGAAGTAGGCCTAGAAGATGATATAATTGCAAATAACACGCGATCTAGTGT